>NC_092823.1:113716926-114438592 GCF_023375885.2 Dermacentor andersoni | reverse complement strand
TGAAACGCCTGTGAAAATTTATGAGCCCGAGAAACTCGCGCAGCTTTCAGAAGAAGGATGGGGAGTGGTGAAATGCGATGGTCAATAAATCCAGGGCTTCAACTCCGTGTTGCTCCGGCTCCGGCCTGTTCATCCAGTCGTTCAAATAAAAGGCGAATGTGTTCATTTTACTCTTCGTGTGTGCGGTTTTTCAACGTGAATGACGTCGTGGTAGACTAAAACGAGTGAGAGTCCACGCGTAACCTCGTCTATGAAGCTTTGAAAAGTTTGCACCAGATTATTCAAGCAGTAAGGCATAAAAGCTCAAGTAGACCAAATGGAGTTGTGATTGCTGTCTTCGGAGTGTCGTTGGGTTCGACAGGAATTTGGTGGTACACGCTGATCAAATCGATATTGCTGTATATTTTGGTCCCTGCGAGACGGGCGCCGAAGTCATGTATGTGAGAAAGGGGACATTGATCCGGAGTAGTGAGGACACTCAAAGCTCGGCAATAACCACAAGGCCACTAGTCGCCGCTGTCGTGTTTTCCAACCATATGGAGAGGTGAAGACCACTTGCTGGAGGGAGGGTGAATAACGCCGAGCTTAAGCATGTGTTCGAACTCACGGCGGACGACTTCCAACCTCCGTCCAGTGAGCCCCCGTGGCCGCGCAGCGACAGCTTGGCCAGTGGTGGTGATATCGTGCGTCACCTTTTGTTTCACGGGCAGCGCATAGTTTCGAGACTCCGTGAGTTGCGAGGACTCGGTAAGTGTCTGGTCGTACGTTGAGACCGGCCGAAACGTACGGATGCCTGATGAGGTGAGGCTGGACTGCAGGCCGAGTACATCGAGGGATGTGACGTTATCCTTTAGGCACCGATTGCTAACACTCAGGTTGAATCTAGGTTGAAATGACTGTGGAAGTCCGCTCTCAGAATGGCAAAGCTGACGTCGGCGATCACAAACGCCTATCTGTGCGCAGGTTGAATCTCAAGTTCCCAATCTCAAAACTCAGGTTGAAGTGCCGAAGTACGATGTCTCGCGTTATTTCCCGGAGCCCATACGACGCGATAGCGGTGTTGTTCACTGCGTGGAGCGTGGGCGTGGACATGCCGCGTTGGCAATCTGCAGTCGTGGCTGGAACGATAAACTGCTCGGCTCCGGTGTGAACGACGATTCGGGTGCCGGTGATGTGGCCGACTATACAGAACACGTAGCTTGTTCGAGTGCCGATGTCGTGTGCCCCCGTTAGCGACTGGCCGGTGTGTTTTCCGTCCACGAACAGGGCCGAGTGCAGCGACTTGCTTGTTCGCGAAAGCGACGGCGGTACCAGCCCAGCTTCCGCGACGAGTCTCAAGATGTGCTGCGAGACTGTGAGGCCGAATGGCTGCGCCGAAGTTGGTAGTCATTGTTTCTGTCAGGAGTCAGTTTCTCTAGTGCACTGGTAAGATGGTCGAGTGTATCCTTCAGGAGCGAGAGTCGGTCTCCTGACTCTGAGACTCTCGCAGCGGCGATAGGTTGCTGTGCCGAAGACGAGCATTCGCATAAGCGATCAACGAGTACAGCTAGCCGATCGAGACTTATGTCGTAGGAACCCGAAAGTACCACGTGTGCGGACTGTGCTAGGTGTTTAAAGAACAGCTCGCGCAAAATTGGAAGCTGGCTCTCGTTTTCGGAGTGTGCACCCAGTAATTGACGCAACCCGTGCAGCAGTTGTGACGGTCGTTGGTCACCGAGTTCCTCGCAGAGGAGCTGTTGGAACCTACTCTGTTGCGATGGCTCGAGGCGCTGCAGGACCGTGCGTTTCAGGTCGTCCTATGTGGTGGCTAATGGCGTACCCGCTAGAAAGTCGTCTATGGCATCGGCGATGTCGGAGGGTAGCGCGGCGACACCGTACGGATACCTTGCTGTATAGGAAGTGATGTGACGGAGTTGAAAACGGTCCTCTACTTGCATAAACCAAACTCGAGGAACCTTGGGCCAAAAGCTGGGAAGCTGAAGCTCTGCGGCGATGACAGGATACGTAATCGTACTCTCGCAGCAGGTGTAAGAGCCGCGTAGTTCGTGGTTTGTGTTCGAAAAAAAAATACGCGGATATCACCACTGTGTCACCACTTGTTGGGAGCTCGGTTTAACGGAGGCACGGAACCGTTGTCAGATGGGAAGAGGACTTGGCACCTTTGAAGGCGCCGCGTCCATGAGCTTTCGTGTACTCATCAACCCAGCATCATTCGATACATTGACCCCGGTTCCCCTCCTCAACCAGGGTTGACTGGGCGGGGGGCTTTGGTTCGGGCCAGCGGTCCTTCCCAGACAAGGGGGCTGTTGTGGTGCAGCAACACAGAGTTACTGCACCGAACACACAAACAGCCATGTCGGTCTTACAGGACTCAAGCCTGACTGACCCTCGGACTGCCTCGGCGCAAAAGAGGCCAAGGCATACAACCATGGAGAGCACCAAAGCCGTCCACGGAGCAGCGCGACCAACCAAGGGTGCGCCACCACCAGTTCCAGCTCTGGGTTCCATTGAACCAAACAAAACCCCCTAGATCGACTGGCGCACACGGCCGCGTCGAGCGACCTTAGGAGCATGCATCATAACTTAATGGATAGCTTTCCACCCGACTCATCAAAAATCACTGCAGGACGGGCCCGCACTTCGAGAAACTTCTCGCCCAAGCGGTGCCGCTCCCGGGTGAGATGGAACCAGACCTCCTTCCGTGCTTTCGCATGCACTTCGTGAAGGCCCGGTGCCCTCCCCCCGAAAACTGCATCGCGGCGTGCCAACCAAAATAGGTAGGAGCACTCGGCGAGGAGAAGCACGAACTGGTTGACCGCCTGATTAGGCAAAGGGTGCAAAAATTAAACTGTCTGATAAGGAATGCCTGGGAGATTAAAAAGACTAGCAATCCTACGGAGAAGAGCTGCAGGAAGCAAACACTGCGAAAAGGCATGAACCGAGTCCTCACGAGCGCCACAGACAGGGCACACTCCACTAGCCGGGACAGCTGTGAAGGGCCTGTAGCCCAACGGCAGGCACCCTCGCGCCAGGCGATACATGAACGTGGCTCGCCTAGCGTCGAGGAAACTGGCCGTGATGAGCTTCCAGTTTGGCCTGTGAATGGACAGGTCACACATTTGGCAATGCGGGGGGAGGCCTGGGGTAAGGATGTCTACTAATTCTTGGAGTGGAGTTGAAACTACGTCGATGTCGGGGCGAACCGTGCGGAGGCTTACCAAAGAGTTGGCAGCATCTGCATAAATGGTGGACGGGGTACCTGAGCGAGAAACACAGTGGTAAAATGTGCTCTGCGAAAACAAGCGGAGTCGGGTGCTAAGTAAAAACGAGGTAAAGCTTCGAGTCAGGAGCATATCCGAGTTAAGAGCGACCTGGGTCCATCTGACGTGTAGTGCAGCAGCCACGATGCCTAGGTCAGGAATTCCGAGTCCTCCCTTATCCCTGGGCAACTTGAGCACCCGCCTAGCTACACAACCATTTGTACCCTTCCAAAGGAACCGAAAGGGGACGCTCTCCAAGATAAGCTTGGTTCGGGTTGGAACAGGAGACACACACGCCACATACGTCAGGAACGAAAACAGAAGTGAGCGCAGGATTGTCCCTCGAGCAGTCAATGGGCATCCTGGTTTCAAGCTTCTCCTTAGCCTGTTGCCACTTTTCAGGAGAGAGACCATCTGGTTCGAATTGGAAGCCTAGAATGCGCCGCCGCGTTTTCACGGGGAAACCACGAACGGGCTGCGGACTGGACGGAGTGGAGTTCAAGTACATGGCTGCACTTTTCGACCTATTCAACCTTGCACCGCTCGCCCTGCAGTAACGGTCCATGACCTCCAAGACGCCGCAAGCTGATGCTTCGTCCGGGACGACAATGGACAAGCCATCCGCGTAGGCAAAAAGTGCAACCGGAGGGGAACCTGGTGGGAGGAGGAACCTGCCAATTCTGCTGTCACAGGACAACCTTGCAAGAGCAGTTCAAAAGCGAGTACGTAGAGGGCAGGTGAGAGGGGGTCCCCCTGCCGTACACCACGTCCCACAATGAACGCCTCCGAGACGCGTTCCCGTATGACAACAGCAGAAGTCGGTCGAGAATACAAATCTTCGACCATCTGCCGAAAACCCACACTAAAACCAGCCTCTTCCAAACCACGGAAAAGGTACCTATGACTAACGATGTCGAAAGCCTTCTCCTGATCAAAAGGGCAAAGAATGCCTGGAAGTTTCCTGGTATTTGCCCACAGGAGAAGGTCCCTCACTGCTAAACCGTGAAGCTGAGTAGAGCGCCCCTGGACACTACATGCCTGGTAGGGACCCAAAACAGTGCTGAGCGCTGGTGTGAGTCGCGTACACAGGCACTTTGCTATGAGCTTATAATCGCAGTTCAGAAGCGTGATTGGACGCCATGCTCTCAGATCGGAGCTCCTCGACTCGTCCTTACAAAGGAGAGTGATTAGCCCCTCTCATTGAGACGCTGACAAAGTCGCTTCACTGAGTAGCCTGTTCACCAGTGACGTGAACGGCTTCCCTAACACTGTCCAAAATTTAACATAAAATTCGACTGTAAGACCATTGGACCCTGGACTGCGATTACGCTTCATAGACTTCAAAGCCGAAAATAGCTCGTATTAAAGGTTTTTACAGCTTTAGAACGGACAGTCGACTGGCGTTATTCAAAAGCAAAAGCCGGTTCTGCCGAGTAGCAGCGGTGGCGCCCCAGTCGGGCAGCCGCTCCGATTCCAAGAAGGAGCAGGCGCCAGTGGCCTCCACGGCGATGCAAACTGGATTTCCGAGAAGCGGGGAAACGATGTGACGGACGGTTGCTGCATTTCTATTCATATGCATGCAAAACGTAGAAATGCTTTATGAGACAACCGATGGACCTATTTGAATTGAATATATTGGAGCTGAGATAGCAAGTTAGTCTAACAAATATAGTCCGAAAATTTTTAATTTAGGACAGCATTTGTTTTGCCAAATTGTCAAAACCCCGTATGTTAAAAAAAATGGAAGCAGGAAGT
The DNA here is from genome assembly GCF_023375885.2 of Dermacentor andersoni. NCBI lineage: Eukaryota > Metazoa > Arthropoda > Arachnida > Ixodida > Ixodidae > Dermacentor > Dermacentor andersoni. The sequence goes on along the minus strand of NC_092823.1, from coordinate 114,433,577 downwards.
TTAAAGATCTCTTAACATTGCATCAAAAACAGATAATATAGTTTTGTGAACTCCACCTGCTGCAGCAACACAAGTGGACAAATCAGATATCAGGATTCACAGCTCACCCAAAATAGTTATGTTTACAAAGATATTTATTGCCTAAGTTTGGCTTACAAATTAGGGGTATATTTCAGATTGGTGTATAATGCATCGATTTCGCCTGCTTTAAACCCAATAAGTGAGGTTTACGGAATTGTCATATTGTTTATTTTGTTGCTGAGTTACAGAGTGATAAATTCGATAAGTCAGTATTGTTTTCTTTAATTTTCAGTAATTATTCTAAAAACAGTTAGTGCATGAGTTGAAAACCCACTTTCTGCAAATAGCCTCATCTAAGGTATATATTTTTTTTTCTTTTGTGTAATCCTACTCAAACGTCACCGAAACTGGTACGCACTGGTTCCCGAGCAGAAAGAACTCCTCCGATACCATTTATTCAGGTAGGAGGTCCCAACGCTTAAGGATTTGCAGTTTCTGTGACTGACTCTGAAAGTTTCAACGCGTTGTATCGCATTTCAGTGCACCTTTATATATTTGTCCCTGCTCTCCTTTTCCTAGCACAAGTTACACAGATGGTAGCACTTACACTGGCTAACCTCCCTGTCTTTTCAACTCGGTTTCCTCCTCTCTCCCGTGGTAGACCTTGCTCTTAATGCACTAACCACATATAAACTGTTGCCATGCTGCTAGGTTTTGATACGGCTGTCACATATGAGTGTGTCCCATATAACTTTGACGGCGGGAGAAGGCCAAGCGAGTACGTGTTTGCATGTGCGTATTTTCCGGTATTCGAACTATTCAAACCAGTTAAGCGACGGCGGTACATAGCAGCCGCCTGAATTTCAGGTTTGATGCGAAAGCTTAACCGCAATTTTTTGTCATGTCTTTAGGCCATATGTTGGGGTCTCTTACACTATATGTGTGAATTCTTAGCGTGCATGAGCTTATAGTATGCCCAATCTCGGCACTTTCTTGTGGTTGCGCGAGAACATACAACGTGTTTTTTTCTGCCTGCGTGCGTGTGTATTTGTGTATGTGTTTTCATTCGTTATGTGTTCGATGCAGCGTCCGCAGCGGCCAAGATCCAAAACGCCGTAGTTCAAAGCAAAATGGACCGAGGACAGGCACTGCTTTCCTTCGACGTAATTGTGACAGGACGCCTAGATGATCCTAAACTTCGTGTCACGGCGCGTGGGGAAGACCTGAGTCCTCTCACACCGTGCGTATCAAGTTTTCGTTAAGCCTCGATGGGCTTTTTGACTACGCTAGTGTTAAACAGTTTAAGCCGTGTAGCTTTCACCTGTATTTATCATGCTTTTCTCTTGAAGATCTCTGAGCATGCGAGAAATTGGCTGATTGCAGCTCCTTATTCTCATTATAGGGAGTACGACATGTGTAAGCTAGTGAGGCAGGGCCCTGAGGGCCCACCCTCAAAACCATGCGACTTCGAGACCGGTGTGTACCACGCCGAAATACAGGTTTCCGGTTACCAAGCGTTCTACTTAACGACAGAGGTAAGCATTTTCCAGAAGATTTGTTTCCATTTTACAAACTCATCTGCTTAATCCTCCAATGCAAAGCAATGCAAGCGAATCTGAGCGAACCAAAATGCTAGCGGATTTTGCCATAGAAGTGCACGGATACCTTTCTCTTCAACCAGAGTAAATATTCTAGTTACCTCAATATTTTTCTGAACCAACGTTTGCTTTCTCTGCATGCAAATATGCGTCTTACATTTTAGCTGTCTTACATTACAGACTTCAACTAAAGCACATTTATGGTGCTTGGCTTATTTTCGCATCTAATATTTAAATTTTTGAGGTATGGTCTTTCATTAACGGTCAGGCTTGAGCTTTCGAAGCCTATTTTGGTCCGTGTTTCTGGTGAAGAGGCCGGTTTTAGATCCCTCAAATGAATTTGATGCAGCAATTTTTTTCAAATAACTACAGCTGGTAGGGTGCGGTGTGGAAAGGAGTAACAGGGAGTGCTGTAGGAATGAAGTGTTTATCTTTCATTGCCATATGCATATCAAAATCGAATGAAAGACTGTGAACACTTGCGATACGATTACATGGCGCTCAAAGACCTACAGTCTCTAGCCCGAAATCACCACTGCCGAGCGGCATCATTTCGACGTCGAAAGCTGAGTTCGAATACTGGAAGCGCAACCTAACATTTTATCTTACGATTTCAAAAGCTCTGTTTCATGTTTTACATGGCTGCGCGCTGAACTTGTATGAAGTGCATTCAGGCAGCTTTACTGACACAGTCTACGCCAATGCGCAGCTCAATGCACGCAATACGATATTCGGAGCGGTCGGCTTTCCCTAGGTAGCGTGTTTTATTCTGGTGCCCAAGGATTTCCATAATGGCTAGTTATAAGTGAAAGGATTATGATTACGTGTGCGATCTGACGGTTTTTTCCTGCCTCTCGAAGCATGCCCTTCACAATTCACTTTCCGCGATAACTCGTAGAGTGATGAAAATCTGTTAGTTTCTTCTAGTACATTCGAAAACAAGCCGATCAATTTCTATTATTACACTCTCCTGGTTGTTTTATTCATCCCTTTGTTCGCACGCCACTCATCCCCATCACCTAATATGACTCACTCGTTGACTCACAGGGTGGCAACAGCGATCTACGCTTCGAAGTTATCGTCAATGGAGCAGTCGTGGGATGTAACTCGAATGCTCCGTGACTGTTCAGAGTGGCCAACAATTTTCTGATCAATTATTCGAGTGAACGAAACGACCAATCAGCAGGCACCTGTCTGTGAACGACTTAGGAAGCGCACAATGTTGACTCAGAGCGTCGATAAAAAAGGTTCGTGTTTACCTGCTCTCGGTGTTAAGAGTGCGGCTCTCCTGATGTGGTCACAAACTGAAACAGTAGAATGCAACATAAAAACGCATGCCAGATGGACGCTGGCGTTGCGCACGAAATGTAGCAATAAAGTCAGTGTTCGTACCTAAACGTTGTCGGTTGTGACCCTTGTTCCCGTGACTCAAGGCTGCGGAATGCCCATGTCTTCGTAACAGCACAAACGTGGGAGGGGATTTCAGCACAAATAATTTGATTACATATCGTCTTTTCTCAAATTTTGGTGACTGTCAGGAGTGGTGTGTTCTCAAGTAGAAAAAATAAGAGTTTTGACATGAAGCTCGACAAAAACTATAACGGGAAAGGATCGCCTAGCGAGGGTTTCTGTCAATGGACTGTCCGGAGTCAAACTTTAGTCTAAAGATTAGAATAGAAAATTGAGGTTGCTGCTATTGCTGCAACTAGGGCAGCAGTCCCAAAAGAAGGCTCGACTGGGTCAAATGCGGCAAGCACCGAACGTGGCGACCAGCCTTCGTCAGTGCGACAGAAAGTACGCATGGGGGGGAGCCAAGAATCTTGTGTATCTTACAAGTTACCAGGAGGGTAAGTTGAAAAACAAGTTTATTCGGAAACGTCGAATTCAACGTCTAAATGCGTGTGCTTAGGCTGTGCCGTGTGATTCGGTCACTCGATAGCGAAAAGAGACTCGAAGTTTGTGTTTCCCATTGGGCAAGTGACGGTTGTCGTTATCGAACGCATGACCTCTGTCACCAGAGGTATTGCGCTCGATCGTGAGGCCACATATGGAGCATTAACTATCCGTCCCAAGAGCTTGTCGTACTTGTTTACCATGTGTTATTTCGATATTGGCGACCTGTCTACTAAAAAGGGCTAATTCACCATTCAATACTTACAAGGAATAAGGACATGCCTGCGTGGTCTCGAAGCTGTGCGTCTTTGTTCCACCTGCGCAGACGCACTCCTGAAGTCACTGTTTTAGCGCTCTAGGCAGGCAATGAAAGAGACTGCGCCTACAGTGAGCTCTGGCCTTAAGAGCAAGTTTTTTCTCGGGCCCAACACCGATGCCACCGTAAGCACATGTAAGCCGCAAAAATTCTTTGATAAGATACTCGCTCGGCCGATTTCGATAAAATTTGTTTTATTTCGGAGAAAACAACACATTCCAGTGGCTGTTGGAAGCGGAATTTTCAATTAGGGCATTAACGTTTTTACCAACTCGCCGAAACTCGGGTAAGCTTGAAAAATGTAGAAGCGTGAATTTCACAAATTTGTAACTGCACCGATAACAGCTATCGCAGTTCTGCAAACTGTATCCGTTGGAACATCCAAACTGGACAAACGTAATCTGTAATAATTTAGCTTAGCTTAATTGGTTATAATGATTACAATGGTTTTACAAAAGTCCTACTCACTTATTAGTAGTCCACACAGCCATGTATAGTAGAGCAATTTTGTCCGATATCCGATATAGTTGAACAATCAGGTGAAATTTTCAGAATTGGAATATCATTATTTATATCTGACTTACGGAGTTGAAACTTCATTTTTTTCTGAAAATTTGCAATTTCCGCCAATTTTTATGAAATATTGATGGCGGAAATCAAGAATTTCCTTCCGATAATCACTAGATTTTAACTTTTGTAATGCAACGAACCCCGTTATATTTATTGCAATGGTTGCCAACAGAAAAAAAAACTATTTCACCGTTCCAATGCATTTAGAGCAGAGACTCCAAGCAAAAGCTTCCTGTTAAAAAGTAGCTTTAGTTGGGGGCTCCTATCTAAATGCATTGAAATGGAAGAATCGTTTTTCTCGTCAAACACCTTACCAAATTTGATGTGTTCCTCATTTAAAAGCGAAGTTCACCATCTAATGAACGAAAGGAAGCAGACTTTTTATTAATACCGTTCTTTTGTCTATGTTGAAAATCGCTCAATAAAAAATCTGACGCTTTAAGGTGACAGCTCTGCATGTCACAATAAATAAACGATATCACAACCCTTTAAATTGCACCATTGATACATATAAAGCGGACAATATATTTCAGAGCGGACACCGCTTTGAAATATACCCCTGAATAATCCAACAGGACTTTCACAAAACGTTCGTAAAGATTGCAACGATTTCACATCAGGTTTGAATACCTTGATAACAGTTCAGTTTACGTGATTTAGCAGATGCAGAATACGGAACTGCAATATCTGTTTTCAGTGCAGCGTTCAAGATTTGTAAGCATCGTGCTTTCAATTTGTTTTTCAAACCTAACCATTTTTTTCTATTTTCGCAAAAGAAAAATCCAAGCCCTAAGCCCAAATTCTGCTCCACAGAGTCAGTGAAACTTAACTTTATCTCTTGTAAGGAACAAAGTTTATTCAAATCAGTCCAGCAGCTGCCTCATCAAAGCATTTTTACGTTCTACATTTATCTGAATAGGGAAATCGCAGATGACCCTGGCAAGTTAGTCTGGATTAAAACGTTGACTTGTCCTAGTCGCTTCATACTTCATACTTGGTGAGAACACAGGTCGAGCGAGACGAAGACAGCAGAGCACAAATACGCAGGAGAAGCGCCTTGTCTCATGTACTTGATTTCTCCTTTATTCATGCCAGTGGCGCGGTGTGCCCGCTTATAGTGTGTAGGCGTAAAGCTACGCAGAACAACTGCTCTATGCTGCACTTGTTCTTCTACGCCAGATATCATACTGCTCTTAAGCAGCATTGCAAGTGCAATTCAGCTTCAAAGTGCAATGCGGTGGCTTCAAAGAAGGAGCCTTGTACGCGTAGGTTCCTTTCAACGTTGAACACACCTGCAACACCCATACTCGCTCATTTTCTGTGACGCTCCCAACTAAGGTGTTTACCGCAGTCGGCGCCGCGGAAACTCTGCGAAGTGACAACAAACCGACCAGCGGCAGCGGCTGCTGACGCACGCAGGACACTCGTTACATGACTTCGCTTCTGTGAAAACGTAATGTTTATGCGAGCATCGGCGAGCACTCACACGATCGATCACTTCCGGTGACAACCCGGAGTATGTTCAGAGCACACGTTCGCCCAAACCATGGCGAGGAAAGCAAGCCGTTGTTGTCGCTCGCGTACCAGAAGCGCTTCGCTAAATTTCAGTAAAAGCAAAACGACACGACGCAGCTGTGACTGCGGCGGGAACTTTGCCGCGGCAGCAGGAATATGCGCAGACCTTTTTTTTTTACTTGTGCTTTTCCCGCATCCCAGTGGGTCAAAGCCACGTCGTCGTCCCTCTGAATAGATCAAAGCTGTGTCGCCGTTCACTACATTTCTTTCTCGGTGCACGCCTCACGAATGGCAGTACATAGGCGCTAGGTTCTTGGTAGCTGAACGTGTGACTACCGTTTACAAAACAACCGTCCCCGCCCCTCTTTTCGAAACTCTCTGCAGTTATATTGGTCTAGTCACTTTGGAGCACTGTGGAGCGCTTCGCCACGTCGCTCAAACGGAGCGCTTCAATCTGTTCGGCTCGCACGTCAGTAAACAACGTTTGCAAGACAGGTTCTGGCATAGAGTTGCTGCTGTGATTTTGCGGAAGTGCGTTTCCGTTTCCGTTGCTTTGCGGATGCTGCTCGAAGAAAGCGTTAAACGGAGTCATCTGCCTCTGGCTCAAACAGCTAACGAACGGCAACGTCGCTTCAAGAGTTTGTGGAGAATTATAATAAGCAGGAGAAGAATGGAATCTTGAGGTGTCAGCATGAGGATGGTTGTGATGTGACACGAAGTCATGCCTTTGACACGTAGTCATGCCACAAGGGTTCATTCCTTAACCTTTGTGCTGTATGTAAGAGTTTAGATATATTTATGTGCTATGTCATGCATAAGGGAGTTTTAGAATAGTTTTCAAACATACTTTTAACGCAAGCCCTTTGAGAGGTGCTGCATGTCCACGTCACACCTATGTAGACCGGAATCGCCTAATGATGTCTGAAAAACAACTCACCACACCCTCAAAACTAGCGTTCAAAGTAAGTTTACTTGAAGCGAAAGCACATTTCAGCGGTTATTGTTGATCAGCGACAGCGAGAGCATAGCCATCACGACAATTTACGCTGAATCGGGAGCCACAGATGCTTCCATGTATGGTAGCGCTATATCTTAGCGATTACGTAAGCGTTATGTACGTTAAGCTCTCCCAACGGCGTACTGTAAACGACAAAAGTCTACCGAGCACGGGATCTCAGAAAATGTTGCATCACCGAGCAGCCTGCAATAGTAGCCTGTTAAAACGTACATCACAGTCTTGTTCGCATGTACTTGTACATGCTGTAAAGAACAATACCAGGCTGCATTGCGAGGCTGTGGGTATATTCAGCTTTTTCCCAGAACTTGCGGTCCGCAAACATTTGTCGTCGACGGCACGTTAACATAGCCTATGTAAACGACCGAAATCCGATTCCGCTTGGAGCATGTGCAGTGAGGACAACTCTAGTTATTTACGTACGTAATGCGTTTACGAGTGCTAGCAAATGCTTCCATAACAACGTTTGTTATTCAAATAGAAAACTTTCGGCATAGCGTGTTTTCCCTCTTTTGTGCATCCAGTGTTGCAGTCAGTTTTCACTAGTCTCCGCCGCAGATTCAGTTGCTTTTAAAGTTATTTATGGGTGTTTTGAATATCCTACTTTGCTTCAATCGATTTGTTTCATTTTCAGGAAAGGTGCTTTTCGCAGAATCATTTGTTTAGATTTCACATAGCTTGTCATCGGAGCCCAATAATTGTTTGTTTAACACCATGACTGATAATGACAAATATAATATTTTCATACCTGATAAATTTGTTCTGTTGTTTCTTTAATAGCATAGAAATTCTGCTGTGAATTGAGTTGTGTGAACTTTGTTCTTTTTCTCTCGTCAGTGTTTTTTTTTTTTCATCATTGTGCACCACCCAATGAAAAGGCAGTACGCTGTTATGGGGCACAGCTGTGTAAACTAGGCACTTCAATTCCAACTGCCCTTAAAACGTAGGACCTCGAGGACGCTACTTACTTTCATATTTGTCATTGTATGGGAGTACGTGGAGCACCGCGTTGAAAGTTACGGCTTTTAGAGGTCGGTCGTCCGACTGTTTCAACGCAGAGGTAGCAGAACATCAGATCGGCTCAGCCTAACGGCACAAGGCCATGAAAGCCTCACTTAGCTTTTCGCGGTTCACCAGCCTCAGTGCAAGCATATGGGGCTTTCCGCTGCTACTTCTTCGCACCTTTGTGAAAGCGTGTGAAATAAAGCGGTGTGAAAGAGAACTGTTTCAGAGAATTATTTTTACCCTTCCTTTCATGATGCTCCGGCTGGCGCTGGGCAATTGTAGAAAGACCAAGACGCGACTGAGAGTGCTTCAATAGCGAAATATGTGCAATCTGCATAAGACATTTGGATGGGACAACGTGTGTGTGAGATGTGATCGCAAAGAAAGATGAGGCCAGAACTCCGCACACTTTAGCCCTCACAGGTCACGTCTGCTTCTCTTGAATTTAAATTCAGATAAAAGGTCCTCTCTGTGACCGTGAATTCTCCCAACACCGGAATGGGAGAAATTGTTCGGCAAAATAAACAGAAGGCACTCAAACTTGCTCGTAAAATGCATTCTTTTTTTTCTGTAGGCCGCACGATCGGACTCTGACTCGTCAGAATTCTACCCAGCCGGTCTGACTCAGACTCAGACTCACGGGTCGATTATAGTCAGTGAGCTGACTCATTGTGAGGGGGACAAAGTGATAGCTGTATTTCTCCTCCGCCTTCTCCTTCTCCCATTCCTCTTCTTCCCATTCCGTGAGCTCCAAGAAGAAAGCAAATGCCTTATAAGGGTCAGTGGCCCAGACCACAATGTGCTCGGTGCAATATACAACGTGCCAACAATGGAGCATTTCGTTCGCGAAGCCCAACAACTACCGCTACCTCGATGCCACAACGGCCTCGGTGATGCTGCGCTGCCTCAATGCCGTCTATTGCGGACTCTGACAAGCTGCAGTCGTCGCGCGTTGCCTCGGAGACGGCCGACGGAGCGCCGCGCTAACAGTCACGGAGGCCGAGTTTCTCGCTCGCCGTACAGCTCGCAGGGGGCGCAAGTCACGCGCATACGGCAACACTTCATGTCATTTCCAGTGTCCACTGGCCTCGTTCCTTTTCGAGCAACACGTAACAGCCGGACCAGCCATGGCTCAGTGCCAATTTCTGCAGTTCTGGGATATAAAAGCTCCATCAACTATATTAAAGTCGGGCATAACACACGCATGCACACGTAAGCACATTTTGCGTATGGCTACATACGAACATACATGATGTATACATCCACATGCTTCGTCCACATCTACAAACAGCAACGCTGAAGTCCCTGTGTTAACACTAAAAAATTCTGTCTAGACGTATTCTTTTTTTTCTTCTCACCGTTACCTCCTCCCTTGTGTAAATCAGAACGTTTACTGATGATTAGCATCTCTACATTTCTTCTTTCATATTGACCCGTGTGCTTGTTTATCTTTCTCCGCTGACCACTTTTCACCGCCTAACAAATGTTAAACTACATTGCTCGACGCAGGGCACGCCAGCAAGTATCGAAAGCTTTTGGAATGTTATCAATAGTTTTAACCGTTGTCTGTTGTTATCAAACCGAGTGCAATCTGACTGCGTGCGCCATGTAAATTGTGTAGTCTTTTCCAGAAGGCACGCGGGAACCGCCGGCTCACCCTCGCACGTTTTACTCGCACATACTGTATACGGCGCGCGGTGACGATTTTATCCCTCTTGGACTTTATACGGAACCTCACGGTGACGCTAACGCCGACGACATAAATGCGCCTGGAGTGCCCGTGTAATTGCTGTCGCAATAAAGTAGTACAAGAAAGACGCGGACAGGACAGGGAACAGCACAAGCACTTCCTAAACTACATCATAAAGTGCCTAAAGTATTCTGAAGGTCACTGAAGAGAGGGCACGGCATCTGGCCTGCGGACAGCATGGCTCACCCGCTGCTGCTGTTTGTGCAGGTTCTGCCGTGGATTTTGCATGCAACGCCCACCCCGGTATCAACGACCAACATCACCGTGATACAACCATTGATGCTTTGCGCGGGCCACGTTACAAGCAACAGCACATTCAAGGGATATCGACCACGAGGTGTGACGTCACCAGCAGCCGATCTACTTAAGGAACGACGCGACACCGACCAGATCAGAGGGCACGGCATCTGGCCTGCGGACAGCATGGCTCACCCGCTGCTGCTGTTTGTGCAGGTTCTGCCGTGGATTTTGCATGCAACGCCCACCCCGGTATCAACGACCAACATCACCGTGATACAACCATTGATGCTTTGCGCGGGCCACGTTACAAGCAACAGCACATTCAAGGGATATCGACCACGAGGTGTGACGTCACCAGCAGCCGATCTACTTAAGGAACGACGCGACACCGACCAGATCAGAGGGCACGGCATCTGGCCTGCGGACAGCATGGCTCACCCGCTGCTGCTGTTTGTGCAGGTTGGTTCCCCATCCACAGACTGCTGTTACCATAGTGACAATAGATTTTTAGTTGTCCTGCCGTGCCCTGGTAGGCTTCATTGCATTGCTATTGACTGTTGGTCCGTGCTGATGCTGTTGATGTCGGGAGACATAGAAGAAAACCCCGGGCCTAAGACAGCTGAACTGTTACAGACGATTATTGATAATCAAGCCGCGTCTGACTGCCGGTTGACTAATATCAGCAAGGATATTGGTCAACTTAATGAAAAGACTGATAGACTGACTGATTCCTTGGCAGTGATACAAGAATTGAACAAAAGAATTGAATATCTTGAGGTAACAGTTCAGCAACAGGCCAGGAAATTGACTGAATATGAAAACTATAGTCGTCGTAACAATCTGCTGGTTTTTGGTGTTTCTGAAAAAATCGGCGATTCAGAGACGGAGTTAAAGGCAGCTGTCATAGATAAAATTTTTCACGACACGCTGGGAGTTGAAGTAAAAACCGTCGAAAAAATTCATCGTATAGGGAAAAAGAACAAAGAACGACCTAGGCCAATTATTATGAAATTTTATGACAGCAGAGAAAAGCAACAAGTGCTAAAGAACTGCAATAAACTGAAAGGACAATCGGTTAGTGTAAGCAATGATTATGCAAAGGAAACGGTAGCGGTGCGAAGGAAGTTGTGGGAAAGTGCCTCTGCTGAAAGGGCGCAGGGCAAGAAAGTCTTTTTGATCGACGACAAGCTCAAAATAAATGACAAGCTATACACATGGGACAACGAGAAGAACGCACGCTCGCTCCTGAACTCCCGAGATAAGTTCAAGCAACGCACTAGAAAAGCAGGCAACTCGCATGATGGCCCTGACATCTCGGATAATTCCAGCGAATCAATGGCTGAACTTACCCCGTCATAGCTACGAATCTTATCTTTGAATGCTCGTAGCCTTTTTAACAAAGTAACCGAATTAGAATATGTATTACTGACAGAAAGTCCACACGTACTCGTCGTAAGCGAAACATGGCTAAACAACGGTGTGCCTAGTCACTGTATGGTACCCCCAAATTACCAGATGTTCAGATGGGACAGGGATACTCGTGGTGGGGGTGTTGCAATCATTGTCAAAAGATCTATAGATGCAGTAACGGTCGAGTGCACTTTGCCTGAAACAGTTTGGTGCAAAATTACTTATGCGAGTGTTACTTACCTTGTTGGTGCAGTGTATAGGCCGCCTGCCACTTCACCAGAGTTTTTGGATGACCTTAATATGTTCTTATGCACTCACTTGAACCGTACCACCAGACTAATAATGACCGGAGATTTTAATTTGCCGGGCATCAACTGGGACAGACTGATGCCTGGGAACGTTGAAATTTCTAGTTCCGAAGCACTGCTGCAAATAATGTTTTCGCACAATCTTAAACAAATCGTGGAAGAAGACACGAGGGTAACACTCGAATCCCGGTCACTTTTGGACTTGGTGTTTCTCTCGGGCAGAGTGGGTGACTATACTGTGTCTGTTAAAGACGGAATATCTGACCATAAAATGGTTTCTGTGCACATTCCGATCAGAACAAACACTCGTGGCCAACCCTTTGTACCTGTGCAATTTAAGGCTTATAGGCAGGCAGACGACACATCCATTCAAGATTTCCTAGAAATGTCATATAGTGAATTCGAACTTGCCTGCGATTGTGAACCAGTTGAAGATCTATGGCTACGTTTCAAGAATATCATAAAACATTGCGTTGACAGATTCATTCCAACTCGACAAAAGAAAATAAAACCACGTAACCCTTGGATTAATCGACCTATTATACACATCAAGCGCAAGATAAAGAGGCTGCGCAGGAGAAAAGACAGCTCAGCTGAGGTATCGAAATTACGAAAGAGTTTAAAAACGGCTCTGATGGAATCAAAAAAGCAATTTTTTAATAAAAAACTATGTAGCTTCGTTAAAACGGCACCTCGGAAGTTTTGGCTTTACCTTAGTGGCAACAAAGAGGAAATAAATAGAATTCAAATTAGTGACAACATAGTAACAGAAAAAACAAAAATAGCAGATCATTTCAATAACTTTTTCCAGTCTGTTTTTTCTAAACCAAGCAATGACGACTTTGACGCGTACCCGCCTTCCTCCCTCTCATGTTCGATGGAAGACCTGGTCGTGACTCAGGCCGGCGTGTTTAATCAATTGTTACTTTTGGATTCTAAAAAGGCTAGCGGGCCGGATGGGATTCCAACCCAGTTTTTAAAACGATACGCTGAGTGGATATCATTTTTCTTGACAATAATCTTTACAAAGTCCCTACACACTAACTCGTTGCCACAAGATTGGCGGTGCGCAGTCGTAACACCTGTTTTTAAAAACGGCGACCGACTACTCGCAAACAATTATCGCCCAATTTCCCTGACAAGTATCAGCTGTAAACTATTAGAACATATCATAAGTAAACATATACTAACTTTCCTCGAGGATAACGCGTTCTTTTATCAGTATCAGCACGGATTCCGAAGAGGGCTATCTACCATAACACAGCTCATAGAAACGATACATGATTTTAGTTCAGCCATAGATGCCCAAGAACAAATAGATGTCATTTGCATAGATTTTGCAAAAGCATTTGACAAGGTTCCACACAGTAAATTACTTTTCAAATTATACAGAGCAGGAATTAGCGAAACCATTCTTAAGTGGATTAAAGCCTATTTGAACAATCGCAGGCAGGTTGTGCATGTGGATGATTGTTTTTCTTCTACACTAGAAGTACTTTCTGGCGTTCCTCAAGGATCGGTTTTAGCTCCATTACTGTTCCTAATTTATATTAATGATATTAACGAGGTTACCGAATCTCCCGTAGAATTGAAGCTTTTTGCAGACGACTGTTTAATTTATTCTCGAATAACACAAGCTACCGACCAAATTAGAATAAACCGTGTCCTTCATTCCTTGCATCTTTGGTGCGAAAAATGGGACATGGAAATTAATTACACAAAATCAACTTTTACGCATATAACTAATAAGAAGACTGTGCAGCTATTTTCTTATAATATTGGAAAAAATAATCTAAAAAAAGTTGATACCTTCAAGTATTTAGGTGTTACAATTGCACATAATCTGCAGTGGCATAAACATATTAATAATGTGTGCTCGACAGCTTCCCAAAAACTTTACTTTCTGCGGAAGAAATTGGAACATGCAACAAAAGAAGTCAAGCTGATAGCTTACAAAACATTCATCCGCCCATCCTTGGAGTACGCTTGTGTTGTCTGGAGCCCGCACCAAAAAGTCCTAAAAGATAAACTGGAACGAATTCAAAGAATGGCCGCTCGTTTTATTTCGTCAAGATACAGAAGAAGGGATTCAGTGACGGAAATGCTGAACTCATGTGGGCTCGAGTCACTTGAAAATCGAAGGAAAAAATCAAGACTAAAGCTTTTATTTCAAATAATTCAAGGGCACTTTAAGATTAAATCAAATAGATATATTCAGCCTCCGGGAAAACGGAGCGCGAGAACAAACCACACACGATCCATCAAGCCTTACGAGTCACGTGTTGATGCTTTTCGTTTTTCTTTTTTTCCTGAGGTGATCGAAATTTGGAATGGTTTGCCTGCTGAAGTTGTCGAGCAATCGGACGTGCACAAGTTCGAACGTTCTATCGACATCTTTTGTCAGGAGCACCCAACTTGATGATTATGATATATGAATTTTGTATGTTGTACAAAATTGTACATTGTTGTACATTGTATTCCCTCCCTGTAACGACCCTCAAGCGAGGGTCAACAGTATCAAATAAAAAAAAAAAAAAAAAAAAAAAAAGTTTCTTACAGTACATCGCTTGTTAGTGGGCTCTTGTGTTGTTCCCTGTCCTTTCGATGTCATGGTTGCGCTATTTTAATTATTCGCATATTTATTCTCTTGGGTCACACTGTGCATATGCCTACATATGTACATACGTACGCGTACATACACACGTACATACATACATACACACGTACATACATACATACACACGTACATACATACATACATACATACATACATACATACATACATACATACATACATACATACATACATACATACATACATACATACATACATACATACATACAATTCTGCAACCCACCTTGTCATATTTAGCGTCAGGTATAACTCAGGCAGCCAAGTTGGTGCGCACGTTGTTCCGCGTAAGGACTCCAAATATAAACTCTTTAGTGGGGAATACGCTGCTGCGTCCGTGAAAAGTCCCATAACTGAAAAATGAATTTACTGTTTTTTGATCCGTTGCTTAACTTATAAGGCTGAGCCACTGACGGCCGTGAGAAGCCTGGTATTTTAGCCGGACGTAGTATAAGTATATGTGTAAAAGAAGCCACAGTCGCTTCCTTCAATCTTATCGTCGTGCTCCTTTCTTTCGATTTATTAAGCCGCGTAGCGGTGAACCGTTCAGGTGAGTGATGTGGCAAGTCTAGCAGACAGCGCCGTCTAGTACCATTCCTTCACTTTTGGCTTCTGAGGGTAGAGCACCATGAAATGGGCGTGGCACGCGACCACCTTGGTTCCGCTCTCAAGTCGCATAGTCCCGAGAAGTTCACCGTTCTGCGAGCAGAAGAACATTCACGTCCACATCAGCGCAGAGAAAAAAAAAAACACAGTAGGCGGATTTCATTGTGAGAAGCACGGTCTCGTTTTGTAAATACCAGCTCTGACAGAAGTGCGCTTGCAAAAGTCGATATTATACCATGTTTCTGCGATGTTTTGAAAATATCATCGTAAACCCCGTGCTAACTTGTCCGTGTAAGTGACTTGTTATGTTCTTTGATGTAGTGTGAACTAGACTATTACCGCTTGAGTAGAGACAACGGGTGCTTTTCGGAGGTCATGCGACAAGCACTTCTCATCCGACGGTCTCCAAGGACTGTAACTGCTGGGCAATTAAGCCGAAATAGCCGCATGGTTCTGCGCCTTATATATATATATATATATATATATATAATGAAGAAGAAGAAGAAGACTACGACGTACGTTCAATAAGCACAGTACACTTGACTGACGTTTCTGCTGGTGGACCAGTCTTTGTGAAAGGCAGGTTTCGCTGGCAGCGCCGTCTATTACCATTCCTTGACTTTTGGCTTCTGAGGGTAGAGCACCATGAAAGGGGCGTGGCACGCGACCACCTTGGTTCCGCTCTCAAGTCGCATTGTCATAGTCAAGTCGCATAGCCCTTTGACAAAGGCTGGTCCACCAGCTGAAACGTCAGCGTGATTCTGTGATTACTCTTCTTCATTTTACTACCTAGGCCAGCGGGATTTCCTCATCCAGATATATATATACATATATATATATTGTGACGCTCTTACGTACATAGTGGGTTCACGCCTGAACAAACAGTATGCGGGGGCACCGAAGCGTGAAAAACGAAGAAGAAGACGGGTGACTGGCTAGCTGAATGCCTTGTTTACCATAGTCAGAAATGAAGAGTGCGCCGCAGGGCACGCATTAACGAAATGACGCTCATCCGCAGAATCAAGGGCCTCTGTAAACATGACGAGCGGCAAGTTTCAGACCCTGTGGTAGTATTGCAGGTTCACTCGAACAGTTTACGGCCCATAAGTTAGTGCGTCCCTGAACAACTGATTCCGTGCAATACGGTATCAGTACATTCCTCTTGATGCAACTCAGATGAACGGGCTCCACGGTAGCGTCAAACGTTCCGTCGGTGGTAGGGAAACAGGCAATTGAAACACACGTTGCGGATAACGGAGGCACAACTGTATCTCGGGATACACAAAGCACACCTTCACGATACGGTGGACCTTCCATAAACGCAGCAGAAAAGCTCGTACCTACACTGATTTCACCCATTTTGCTGTCGGCGGTGGCACCACACAGTTTCAAAAAATGAAGGCCCAGGATTACGTCATGCGTAGAATGAGGTAGGACAGAGAACTCCGCGTTAAATATCTGACCACCCAAGGTAACGTCTACATTACACACGCCCACAGGATACAACAACTCCCCACTCACTCCGCGAAACGTATCGGCCCGGCCCCAGCGAAACATCACTTTTCGTCCTAGGAGGCTTTTGAACACAAGAGTCATCACTGAAACGCTTGCTCCCGTGTCCACTAAGGTCATGGATGAAACCCCGTCAATTAATACAGACACCTTATTCTTAAACATACAAATGGTTGGAGGTATCTCTGTCGACATCGAAGATTGTCCAGCGACCTCACCTCCAACGGCCGCGCTGGCTAGTTTTCCGGAGGTGGCGACGGGTATCGAGTGCCGCGGAGAGGGCGATCGGCTTGCACGAGGAGCGAGTGGTGGTTCAAGCTGCGATCGGATGCTGGAGAACGATTCCACAGCGGCTCCGGGTGCTGGTGAGGCAAGCTTCCTAAATATGTGTGCGAGGGCGAATATGTTTCGCCCAGAGGAGCGCGGTACCGCCTAGACATCGTCGATCGGTCGAACCTCGGTGGTTGGCGGCGATTGCAGTACCTGGCAATGTGGCCGAAGTCACCACAGCTATAACACACAGGTAAACGACGATTGATGAACTGCCCTTCGAAGCGCTCAGCTGGGAGGGGGGGGGGGGGGGGGGGGGTCGTGTAGCAGAGCGAAGCGGCTGAGCCTGCTGCACAGGAGGAACGGTCGGTCTGCGTGCAAACCTGTTGGGGCGAGGGTGTTCTGCAGGTCGGTGTTCGGGCGTAAATGTTCCCTCACGTGGCTGACGTCTGTGACACATACCGCCGGTTGCCAGGAAGCACAGGGTGCGGCAGGCGCCAAGTGTTGCGGGTAATAAGCATCAGGTTGTCGTATGACGTCGCGCGCGAGCTTCTGGTGCCGCAGCAGGTCTTCACGCACGATCTGCCGTATAGTAGACGGAAGATCGGCGGAGAGGCTCTCATCGACGCTGGCAACAGTTGTCACATTCTCCAGGCGTCCAAATTTTGGCACAATGCGACGTGTTTTCAACGTCTCAAACGTACGGCAATGACGCACGACATCTGAGACGGAATCAACGTGTTGCCGGCTTATGAGGAAATTGTATACATCTTCTGCAATTGCTTTGAGGAGATTTCCGACTCGGTCTTCCTCAGACATCTGCGAATTTACCAGTTTGCACATCTTGAGGATTTCCTCTATGTATATAGTGCATATTTCTACAGGAGCTTGAGCTCTTTGAGCTAGTGTTCTCTCGGCGCGTTTTTATTTGGCGTAGGAGTCGGAAAAACACTTCTTAATTTCCTCAACGAAGCGCTCCCACGTGGTTAGGGAGTCTTCGTGGTTTTCATACCACATCAGCGCCGTCTCACTCAGAAAGAGTACGACATATTCAAGCTGAGTGACAGAATCCCAACGGTTGTAGCGGCCCACCCTTGCGTAGTGCGTCAGCCACTCGTCGACGTCTTCGCCCACTTTTCCCGCGAACGAGCGTGGTTCCATGTAGTGCTGCAAAGGTCCAACTGGCGCTGACCTTTGAGCAGGGGAAACTAGAGCTGGCATTTGTCCACCTCCGTCCTGAGCCATAGAGAAAGTCGTTGGCAAGAGACCGGCAAGACGACGGCTCCGGCGAAGTTCTATATGTTGCGACTCCGCGGTACGTTGTGTCGTACGCAGCACCTCCACCACTCTGTTACGCCCACAAAAGGCGTTGCTTTGAAGCCGGGTAGCGTTAGATGCGATGGCCTTGATCAGCTGAGCGCCTGTTGAGATTCAGCTAGCCAGCCACCCGTCTTCTTCTTCGTTTTCCACTCTTCGGTGCCCCCGCATACTGTTTGTTGAGGCGTGAACCCACTATGCACGTAAGAGCGTCACATTGATTAATAACAAACATATAATGTGTGTGTGTGTGTGTGTGTGTGTGTGTGTGTGTGTGTGTGTGCGTGTGCGTGTGCGTGTGCGTGTGCGTGTGCGTGTGTGTGTGTGTGTGTGTGTGTGTGTGTGTGTGTGTGTGTGTGTGTTATATGGCGGAGAACTGCGCCCTGCGCTCTGGCGCGTACTTACCCCAATGTGCTTGTTTAGCTCCGGCGAGAGCTTGAATTCCAGCGTGCGGTAGTAGGTACCCGGTGGGATGGGACACTTGGCAGTGATCTCGGGCTTCGTCCCTTTACCCAGAAGCTTCGTATTCTTCTTGTTCTCCTTGCAGAGGTCGTACACGCTACAACGTACGAGCCAAGGATGTCATGTTGCGTGTTCCAAGTTCTCCGATAGTTTACTTCTTCAATATGTAGTGCGCCCTGTGCTAGCTTATGTTCAAAGACGATCTAGCTGCTGTAGTTCCAACGTCTGTACAAAGCTCGTTACGCCACCCAAAAAACTTGGTTGCCAGAGGAACTTATTGTCATTACACCCTAAATTTTGACCACGGTACCACCTGCCACGTCTGTGCAGTCACTATGACACTCTGCTGCAGAGCGAGAGGTCGCGAGTTCGACTCCGGACCGCGGAAGCCGCATATCGGTGAAGGCCAATCCAAAGACGCTCGTGTACCGACATTTATGCGCGCATTAAGGATTTCCCGGCAGTCGGAATTAAACCGGATCCATCCACAACTGCGTTTCTCCTAGACTTCTTTCGAGAAATTAAAGCCCATGAGTCAAACAATCAATCCCTAAGCTGACGCGATCCCATCAAAGGAAAATATCTTTACTTTTCTAAAAAACTTCGATGTGACGGAGCGTTATTAGCTTGACCGAGAAGCAGCAACACGGAAGGCACGACGCCGCGTAATGCTGGCAAGTAAGAGATTTCGTTATCGGTATTTATAAGGTGAATTCTGCACTGCTGGCCCATCTCTAAATGCTCCCGCTATTACCTGTGGCCATTACGAAAGTTGGCCGCTAACCAAAGCCGACGTAGAATAGAACGCATTGCCTGTTCGTGAAACGCAGCTGACAAGAGTTAACCGACGGAGAGTTGTAGGTTTTGGGACATACGCTTCCATAAAGATTGCTTACCAGCTTCCGAACCCGGCAATACATGGCACTATGTGGCCTTCTGGAGTGAACAAGGCAGTCCTCAGCTTTAGGTCCTTGAGGATCGTATCGTAGACACGCAGCTTTATCTTGGCCTTCATAGTTGAGCCTACGATGGCATCTTTTGTTGTCAGGCGCGCTATCTCGGCTGTGTGATTATCTGCGTTGTGAGAAGTGGTTATCAGCATGTTGCCCCGCGCACCATCTCACGCGATAAAGAGGCAGTTGCAAACATGAGGTGTACCACTCAGAAGAAAACTCAACATGTTCCACAGTCTTGTTACCGTCACTGTCAGTGTAGCCAATGGACAGCGCAATGAATATACGAGTATGTCATCACCATCAGCACCAACCCATTTCTATGTCCACTGCAGAACGAAGGCCTCTCCGAGCGATCTCAGATTAATCTTGTCTTGCGCCAGCGAGTTTCCTGACTTCTTCACCCCACCTAATTTTCTGCCATCCTCGACTGCGCTTCTCTTCCCTTGGCACACATTTTGTAACTCCAATGGTCCCGCGGTTATCTTGCCTACGCATTACATGGCCTGCCCAACTCCATTTTTTTTCTTAATGTTAACTAGAACATCGGATATCCTCATTTGCTCCCTAATCGACACCCCTCCCAGCCTCCTAACGTTACTCCGAACATTTTTCGTTCCATCGCTCTTTGCACGGTCTTTAACTTATTCTTGAGCTTCTTAGTTAACCTCTAAGTTTCTGCCTCATGTGTTATCACGTGTAGAATGCCATGATTGTACACTTTTCCTTTCCAGAAACGTCGTTTGGGTTTACCTGTGCGGTGGAATTTGCGGTTCCTTACCTACAAGTCTTGAATAGAAAAGTGTACAATACCGTTGCTCACAGAGCCACAAATGACACCATATAGGTAAATCCAAGTTACATTTCTAAACCTGTTTTGTCTGCTTAGCCCATAGGTCGTTTCAGCCCAGTTTGTTTCACTCTGTTTTATAAGTGTTTAACGTGCCATATGACTAAACTTCCTGGCAGTGAAAACGTTCATGGCTAACCCCTATAGTGCTTGTCCTTTGTCAGTGGTGCCATGGATTGATTACAGTACCCTAAATTACATTAAGATCATAGTTTGTATATTTCTTCTCATTTATCTACAGTAGTGCTGCCATGAATATTGGTCTAAATTCGCAAGCAGAGTATCGAATGTGCCTCGTCGATAGGAGTTTAAAGTGCAGTTTTCACGAAGTGCCATGAAACCTTTTCTCACGAAGCACTGTGAGC
This sequence comes from Dermacentor andersoni, assembly GCF_023375885.2. NCBI lineage: Eukaryota > Metazoa > Arthropoda > Arachnida > Ixodida > Ixodidae > Dermacentor > Dermacentor andersoni. The sequence goes on along the minus strand of NC_092823.1, from coordinate 114,412,969 downwards.
AGATACCTTTCGTCCTGGTCAGGCCTAACCAGCGCATTTTCTTCGACCTTAGCACCCATTTGCAGCCTTCGTTCCGAGACACACTAACTTGATTTAGCAAAAACACGCGAGCTACTTTTTGTGTCAGTGTGCTTTAATATTTTTTGTAAAAGCTTCCCTACGTGTTTCTTCTGACCAAAGAACACATAACCTTTGTATTTCTCTGTCCTGCAAACACAACCAAGGAAATGTACGATTCAGCTTTCCGGAAGGGAATGTTGCAACCCCTGGTCCAGGGCGCAATGTTCTCTCAACCACAAGTTGTTTAGTCTTGAGGAGCACGGTATGAATTTCTGTTGTAGCCTCATGGGTGCTATCTACAACTAAATGGACACCAATTTTCTTATTGGTGCGTTTTGGGCTCACATTTAATCACCTTCACGTTTTCGTAGCACATGCTCAAAGATATTAACACAAGCGGTAGGTTAGACTTCGTGCATGTCGTTGTATGCTGCGATGCAACAACGTCAAGATGACCTGACAACAAGCCCGCAATAGCCAGTCACATCCACATTGTGAACATGCACACAACTCCACCTCTTGATCACTTTTCGTGAAAACGTTATAGAGGCTTCAAACCCATTGCTCAAGTATAGCCGTCAGTCATCTACGGACCTGCTTCAGCGACTTTCATGAAACATGCATTGAAACATATAAAACGGCATGATGCAGCTTGTAGCATCACTGAATATGAATGATAAGAACAGTGCAAGAGACCTGCTTTTATCAATGCAAAAGATGGGAACGAGAAATAGAAAGACAGGCACAGTGCGCTGACCTACAGCCGCCAAGCGCGCACCAACGAGGCTCTTAGTGAGCGTTGGCCAGCTAGTATAGTTGTTAGTCAATGCTGAACAACATGGTACGCGGCGGTCAGCGTTAACCAACTACAAACATATTTGTTAGCGCTGGTCAAGTAGCATGCATTGCAGTTTTTTCAACATTGACCAATTAAAACCGTTGTTAGCACTCAATGCATGTGTATTTCTATTCCTCGTCCCGTCTTTGCCACTGCTGAATGTTCACAAGCGACTGCCAAAACTTGCAGCCACAATTATATCCCCACGCGCGGAGGGTACACGGGGACGCTCGACTTACTGTCACATCTGAGCATAGGATGGTACTGCACGGGGCCTTCGTTTCCACCGCCGCCGAGAGAGCCCAGCAGTACTGCGACGACAGCGAACGTCATGACGGCAGGCTGTTGTCTAAGCAGGTAAAAAAAAACTGAAGTCCTGCGGGCTACGATTCCACGATCGACCTCCGAGGAGGCTATTTAACTGGCCTTTGCAACGTCCGCCTTCCCTTCGCATCGACAATAAACTCAAGTAAAAGAACAGAGGCCAAGATGAAAAAGAACGGAATAATTAGAAACTGGATGTCGGCTCAAAATGTCGTCTGCTTTAAGACTCACAGCTCCCCTGCTGGTGACTCCTAGGTCTAGGGCAGTCTGAACGAAAGGTGGAAATAGAAGTAATTTCTAAGCACTGAAAAAAAAAAAGCTCGAAATATATTCAGTAGTATTGCACTTCGACTGTGATGAATTGCACACCATCTGGCTTGTACGAATGCCTTATGCAATAACGTTCATCTTCAATAGTATAGAAAAACTTGCTTAAACCCATTCTTCATTATTTTTCGGCAGAGTGACATGGCAAAAGAACAAATTTGTCGAGAGAATACACGTCAACTAACGCGTACATGAGATCAACAACGGTCGCTTTCAGTACAAAGGGTTCCTTAATATTTTCATTGTTGTGACGGCATGTCAGCAGCTGCTGCGGATGAAGACACAGATCTATGTGCAGCCCTTACAAAGGTACAAGCGAAAGCCCCTTCCGCACAAGTTTCGTATTTTCACCCTGTAAAGTCAGGTGAACCATGTAGTACGAGCCAACACTGCAGTTTATTAGTTCACGGCTTTGCTTTTTCCACGCAAGCAAACTCTATTAATGGGACCCTAGCACATCGGCAGTAGGAAAAGTGAGCCGGCTAATGTTTTTTGGTACGACTGCCCTTGCTTTAAGAAATACAGCAAATTAAACACAATGTATCGTTTTTGCGAGTTTTATTGTCTGCACTTATGTGCACCTTATCCAGGGAAGAAATTCAAGGGTGCCTTTTTCTCGTTTCTTTCTGGTGGGACCACTATGAAGCCAAACATATTAAATAATATTATTACCTTTATTGAAGGAGATGTCGGCGTCTATACGCGGCTCCCGCTGCTCATTTTCTCTCAGTTGGCAGATGTGCACAAAACGATGGACATTTTGCAAGCAAAGAAATTGGAAAAATGCACTGAAAAGTTTATAGGTCCACCCACACTCCCAAAGACACATGCACTGGAACAAATATTTCTGGCCAGTTGGCAAACCACAAGCGTTCCTGAAATGGTACAAATTAATTTCCATGTGGGTTTAAAACCTGTTCCCAGTTTTTTCTCACACGCGCCCACAAAGCACAAGTTCTGATTCGAATTATCTTGGCTTTGTCTCAAAATTAAAACGCTAAGTTTCAGTCAGCTCAAGTCGCCGTGAACCCAGCAACATTTTAACAGACGTATAGTTTGAATTCACGACTTAAAAGCAATCAGGGCCGACAAAAAAGAGCTTTGAACATAGGCCAGTGTTCCTCTAGGTCACCCATTGTGACAATTCCAAAAATACCATCTCAGAGCATCGTTTCTCTTTACTTCTGCGCACTTTGCTATATTTCTCGCTGACTCGTTACCTTAACAAAAATATTTCAACCACTAAACGTGCTTTTACGGTCCAGAACTTTAAAAACAGTTTGCTTTCACTTACGCACCACCATTAAAAGTAATGTCATTGTGATGTTAATTTCTCTAAAGGCCGGGCCCCAGCGCTGTCCTGACATTTATAAACAATATTCTCATTACGGACTTGTAATAACGTTCTCATTACGGACTTGTAATAACGTTCAGCAGAGGTACCACCCGAACTTTTCGTATCATCTCATATTATATGGCCAAAGTTTTACTACTTCCATAGGTATAAACCAATATCGTGAAATGGTATCGTGAAGAGGTCGCGATGTTATTTTTCGTTTTTTGTTCACGTTTTATGTGCTTAATATACCACAATGTCTATCCGCTCATACTTGTAAGAGACCATCACGTTGCACTGTCGACCAAATGGATTCCATCTTCTCATCGTAGCCCACAACACGCCCTCTCCGTCCAGGAAACAAGTCTAACAATGAGTCCACGCTTCACCATGACTTTAAAACAGAGCCCTTTGCATCAAAGCAGCAGTAGTAGTGCAACTACAGTGTTCGTCATTGTCATAATATGGCTGATGCCAATGGCCAAATTAAAACTGGGCATTTCTCTTTTTTTAATTTCACGGTTTGCCATGCGACATATTTTTATTTTTATTTCACAATAACCCTAAAGGCCCTCTAGGGAGGGTATTACATAGGGTAAAGGTTACATGGTGAGGCGTGTGCGTAATGTAAGTACAATACAAAAACAAAACTGGTACAACGTACATTACAGTGCATCAACGTAAAACACAAAAACACAAGCAAAAAATAAAAATAGTTATCAGTACAGCAACTTGAATTCATTTGCACAAATTATGACAACGCCGCGGAGGCTTTGGTTATCGGAGCATGAAAAAAAATCAGTTTAGAAATCGGAGAGTGAAAAATTATGTATCAAGTATGCATGGTACAGCGTAGAGCGTCTGTAAATTTTGAGGCATTTGTTTTCGTGACAATGTGCCATGGCAGATTATTCCATTCTATCGCGGTGCGAGGTATAAATGACTGACCAAATGCGAGGGAACGACGCACGATGCATTTGACTTTGCAAGAATGATCCCGACGCGGAAAAATGGCTGAAGGTTCACACATGAACTCGTTATGAAGGTACACGTGATAGTAAAGCTTATGAAACAGGGTTAAACGAGAAATATTATGACGAAGGGACAAGACTTCAAGCTCGGCGCAATTTTTAACGCTGTTAGACTGGTTTCTCGTGAATAATTTGAAAAGATGAAGCGTTCAGCGCGGGTCGACAGGGCTTCTAAGTCAGTTATTAGATATGTCTGATACGGATCCCATATGCCTGACGCGTACTCTATTTTAGGGCGTATTAGTGTTGTGTATGCCAATTTGCGTAAGTGTACGGGATCATGTTTCAGGTTATGTTTAAGGAAACGAAGTGAACGGTTTGCTAATCCGAGGACATGGTTAATGTGATTATTCCACGACAAGTTAGGGGTTAGGTGTACGCCAAGATATTTGTAGCTGGAAACTTGTTCAACAAGGCTGTCGTTTAAGATGAAAGATGGTGACGTTCGGGGTGCCTGATTAGTACAAGACATGAATTAAGTTTTAGCAAGATTTAGAGGCATTAGCCAGGTTAAACACCATACGTTTATTGCGTTTAATTAAGATTGCACAATTTCATGATCACAGTTAGAGTCAACATTACGATATATGACGCAGTCATCAGCAAATAGTCTGATATTGAATTTGATGCCGTTTGGTAGATGATTAACACTAATATTATTTTAAAAAACACATGCAGTCCTTCTTCCTGAAGAAGCTGGGTAAATAGCTTGTGGAACTTATTGGACAAAACAAATTAATTGCAGCCAGGTATTTCACTCAGAAAAGTACTTGTACCACAAGAAAACTAGAACTTCGACAGACATGAAATGTTAAGGCTTTTCTAAAGCACGATCAAGAGAAAGATAAGTTCTTGCAGAGTGTTAACGTACTTATGCGTCCCAAATGTCAGACTATCAGAAAACTCCTTGAGGGTTCACGTACGATCGGCACCCCAATTCAAGCTTAATTTTTAACACGCTGTACATCATAGCTGTCGTAGAACGCTTTGAATTCTGTAAAGCGGAAAAACCACAGAACGCTTTAGAAATTGTGCTGGTGATGTACATCGCCGTGTCAATTCATGCTAATGTGCATGGAACGCACTTTAAGTCGGCAAAAATGGCACAATAATGTTGCACAAGGCAAAGTCACACCATATGGCTTCCATATTTTATTGGTGTTAAATGACTGGACATCCCCTTTCATTTTAGAATTTCATTCATTTAATTTCATTTATCTACTCTCAGGGCCATTAGGTGTTACAGAGAGGAGTGGGTAATGGACAAGAATACACGTGTGGACGGCAGATTAACTAAGATATTTATATACAGCCGACTTGAAGGGTTCGGGTACTGTGATTATTCCTGCAGCTTGGCACGCCAACTTAGAACCGGTGGTCCATTGGAGATTAAAAGTAAGTAGGAGTAATAAATATTGATTGCTTTGGAGTTTCATCGGTCCAACATATTTTCTGAAAGAGGCATAAACGAGAACTACGACGGCGTGAAGGAAGGTCAGGAAGATCTAATGTTTCCTTCATAAGCGTTACGCTGGCTGAACGATAATAATTAAAAAGTATAAAACAAACAGAGCAATTTCTGATGTATTCGAGAACTTGCATGAGTGATTTGGTATGGGGATCCCAAATGGAAGAGGCATATTCTATTTTCGGGTGCACGAGAGCCTCATATAGAAGTAGCTTTAGAAACTCAGGAGCCAGGAAATAACTGCGACAAAAGAAACCAAGTGTTCGGTTAGCATTATTAGTGATATGTTCAACGTGCGTTTTCCACGATTGGTTCGTGGTAACGTATACGCCAAGATACTTATAATCAGAGACAGAAGTTAAAGGAGAGTTATTAAGGAAGTAGGTGCATGAAGACTGGTTAGGCGTCGGCGTTGTTCTCATTGCTTTGCGCTCACCAATATTTAGTTCCGTAGACCAGATGTGACACCAAGTGGAGATGTTATCCAGATGAGACTGAAGAGAGACTGCATCAGGAGGTTTAGATATTTGTCTATGTAATACAAAGTCACCAGCGTAGAACTTAGTTTATGAGTCAGTGGAATCAGGAAGGGCTTTAATATAACTTAGAAAAAAGCGGAGGACCTAGTACGGAGCCTTGGGTAACTCCGGATGTTACGCGGCATTCAGGTGAGTCCAAGTCAATAATTGTAACGTACTGGGCGCGGCCCTGCAAAAAGCACTCCATCCCCCTCATTAGATTACTATCAAGATTTAGTTTACTAAGCTTGAAAGGTAGCAGTTGATATCACAGTATGAAATGTTTTCGCAATATCTAAAAAAATGCAATCCATAAATGTTGAACAATCCAAAATGGAAAACAAATCATTACTAAAAGCAAGCAGTTGAGTTTCGAATGAGTGGTATTTGCGAAAACCATGCTGATTAGGTGTGGAGAAACAGTTCGATTTGAGGTGCGATATTAGACTAGGGTTTATTATGCGTTCAAACAACTTGCATGGAACTGACGTTAATGAAATGCGTCTCTAGTTGGGGGGGCCGAACGTCACCAGATTTATGCACCAGAACCACCTTTCCCCCCTTCCAGTCGTCCGGCAACGTGGTACTCTGCAATCACTGCGAAAAGACATCCGACAGATAATGGATGAACAGCTAGGTCTGCGTGCTTTTCAGACACTTGTAGTTAATACCATCGGTACTAGCTGACGATGAAATTTTTGCAACTTGAATTACTTTAGAAATGCCTACCCAGTAGATAAGAAAAGGGTCCATTTGTAGGAAGTCAGGTGAAGAAATAATAGGAAAGGTTATTGTTGCAGTATGTGAAAAACATGATGAAAATGTGTTGTTGAGTAGGATGTAGCACTGTTTATTTGGGACAAAAAACTCTCGATCGTTCTTCAAGTGAATTTCATCGTATTCACGCATGCCCATAATGTTCCAAAACTTGCGCCGAGTTCAAGTAAAAAAAGAAGGAAGGGTTGAGTGAAAATAACTGTGTTTGGCCCGGGTGAGGGCACGTCATACTCCGCAGTGGTAGATTGAAAAGCAAACCTTGCTTTGTCAGTGTTAAGTTTCTTGCAGCACGGAGCATGCGCATTTTTCTTATTTAATAGGCGTCTTAAGGATAGGTTGACCCAGGGTGAACGTCTCTTGCTAGCATAGACTGTCTGGTCAGTTGGTGCATCATGTAGTGTCGTTGAGCGTCTGTCCTGTCCACTCCGTTTATTCCGGCTCGTGTCTCTTGCTAAATATTCGTTGCAGAGGAATACATTTATTGACGAGCGCTTTGACTGCCGTTTGAAGTAACCGCCAGTTCTCATGCACTGTGCGTTCCCATAACTGCGGAAAGGACACAACAGACTTTTCCAAAGCAGCATTATAGTCTTGAAAGTCTGCTCTCCCTAATCACGGATTATTTTTGACTGCTTCGAAGGGCGGCATCAGCGTGATGACATAGCAAAGTCGATTGTAAGGTGATCACTTATACGTGGCAGTAAGGTGAGGGAGGAGATAGAATCGGGATAGTTCGTGAGCACAAACTCGAGCACATTTGCACATAAAGGGGCAAGGCCAGTTGGTTCACCTACGAGCTGAGAAAGCTCAAGTGTAGAACAAAGGTTAATGAAAGCTAAACACTCGGATGAATAAGTAGTTACGACGAGGTTGGAATCATTCCACTGAATACCTGAAAAATTGAAACCACCCATAAAAAAATTGGTGCTTTTGGGTGTCTAGACAGAACTTTGTTCAGACAATCGTGAAGTTCAACTCAGAATCTGGTGGCAGAAAGTGTAGGCCTATAACATGCACAAACAATGACATCGTGATGGTTTAAGGTAATGCATGTACAAATAAATTCAAGCTCTGACTGGATCGGGACACCGTAGGCATTTATGCCGTAAGAAACTGCAATCAAAATACCACCACCTGATCGGTCATTTCGATCATGTCTGTGCACTGAATATTTCTTTTTACAAGAAAGGAGTTCACAGTTCTTTACTGGACAACTAAGTCTCGATGATGAAACGAAAAAAACCTAAATTTAAGCCTAATGTCTAAATCAATTAGATCTGGTAAGTTATTTTCCCACGTTTGGATAATTCTTCTTAGTTTTTTCTTAGTCGACAATACCTTCACACGTACGAATAACCAATGCACGGAAACATATTCATACACATTGTGTCTTCTACAACTGCGGCTGCCGTTCCGCAGGTTCTTTCCATTATTTTACGTACAATTTTATTTACCTCTAATAACTAACTTTGCTAATTGTATTTCTATATCTATTGTTCTTCACTTCATATTTCCCACTTTTATAATCAACTAGTCGCGCAAACCTAAATGACGTCTTGTGCAAACGTAAGTTATTCTTCGTTGCATGAAGCACGTTGGCTGTCCGAACTCCTTCACAGCTACGAAGCAAATGTCTCTTCAATTTTATTAATAGTTAGCATATGCGAATAGAAAGGTTAATAGTTACTATTAATAGCCGTTTTTTAAAGAGCTTTTCTTTTCTCTATGCCACTACCATCTTCCGCATGCCTCCAGACATTAGAAGAACCGGTAACTGCATAGTGGTATTTGTGGAGCAATAAGATGCGTTACGCTATTGGTTATACTTCGAACTTCATGTTCAAATATACCTGCTTATACTGACTACTTACACTTGGTTCTTTTTAATTAAACTTCATTTTGCTTACTTATGCGCGAGCTCTTATTTCTTCGCTGGTAGTAAAAATTTAGACTGTTTTCTTTCTTCATTTTAATCACAACCAAAATGCAAAACTGCGAGTTTCCTTCTAGCTATACTGCTTCGAAAAGGCCGCAGAGAAAATATAGCACGAACTTAACCCTACGTTTTTATAAGAATTATTTTTACAACCTAATCACATATCTAAAACTGTATCAGAATAAAATGCGCGAGTCACATCCAGGTGGTCATTCCCATCTATTTGCTCCCAGAACTTAAGAGTGCATTTCATGAAGACAGAAAAAATTAAAAGTAAGAAATTCGCTGCCTTCTTTCTAAATGTGACATCTAAGCGAGAACAAGTGTAGGATCTGATGAAATTATTTCCGCGGCAATGATTACTTCACCATGGGGTACCATTAAACAAGAAATTAAGAGTAAATGCCGTAGTTAAAGGAATGTCTAGGAGTTTCTGCAAGGTCCCAATGTCAAGCAGTTACTTTCTGATAGTGGAGCACACACTATAAGTTTCAGTCGATGTAATTCCTAACTAAATATTCTATAAAAGTGATTGTGGTGGCTTGATTTGTCTTCATGTGTTTGTGTCACGAGGCACCGTATAACCACGCTTCGTCTGTAATTTCCAGATACCTTGGCACTTGCCTGTTTGTCTATATCGAATAAAATGGGAAGGCCTTGCGAAAATAGGCCCCACAGCTGCCATTTTCCTTAATGAGTGCACCGTACTAGCTCCGATTTTGTCAAAATGCCAAGACAACCTATTTAATTCGAAACTGTCTGGTGTTATTGATTCGCCATAATAAATTGATAACGTTATGACAATCGAACTAATTTCGTCTTTCGCAATTCGAGCATTACAATGCTCAGTGATTACTTGAAATAGGAAATCATAATGTGAAGGACTCCTTGAGTGTTCCTCCACTCAACAATAGCAGCGTTTCAATTTTCCTTGTGCAAAAATCATTTTGCACAATATTGCCTTGAGTTCGTTGCCTTAATAAACTTTTCTCAGAAGAAATGTGCATTCGTGCACTTATGGATGCACATTCGTGAGTGTCGTTCAGTGGCAACGAAAAGCCTGAGTAAGCGACAGGCAACACCTTCATTCGTGCGCAAATCTAACCTTTGAGCTTGCTGCGCACTAAAATAGTTTTAATAAAATTGATTACTGCCACGTTAAATATTTTTTTCTTAATACGCATTCAATGTAAGCATGTCTTAGTGTAGCATGCTGCTCTTTGCATGCACAGGTGGGCATCATTTACTTTTCACGCTCAACATTGCCATCCGAATATATTCTCTTTATTCCTCTGAATTCACAATACAGAACTCCACGCGCCGCTGTTTCTTCGCTGATGAGACATTCTAATCCCAAATGTCTGTTGTCGGCCTGGTCTTGAAAACCCTCAAGTGTAGGGCTTGGCATGAAAGCTTCGTGCCTTTGCTCTCCAACATCATAGCTGCGATGAGATTTCCATTCTGGGCAAAAAAGAAAGAGGAATGGGGAGAAAGGAAGGAAAAACTTTCGACCATCGCGCAAATGGAGTTTCTGAGCCCGTGATTGCTTTTATGGAGGCATGCGTCAAATAGTTTACTAGTGAGAACGGAAAGGAATCACGGGGATTCAGAACCTAAGTTATTAAAAACAACTTGCCAAACAACGATGCCAAAAGGCAACGAAGCCAAAGAGAGCACAGGGAAAGAGGTGCTCGTTTTGTTTATTTGGAGTGTAGAATAAGTATGAGTGGGGATTTGATCTTTTTCTGATAAGCTTAATATTTGTGATAAAATAGAAGGAAAGTTGAGCTGACCGAAAAGTCGACTGGCCAGTACAGGTAGCTTTATCCAAAGCTTCAGCATGACATGTGCGACGCTTTGCCAAAAGAGCTACGGCGGCCTAGTTCCTTAATCCCTTAAGACTCGTTCATAATTAGCCTACATTTGATTTAAATAAAAGTGAGAATTATTATTGTTTGTGCTTTTCTTGATTTCGTTGCCTTCCTTAGAAGACAATTTGCAAATAGAGTTCGTGGTAAAGTTAATTGCATTTTAGTAACATTCATATGTTTAATAACATGGCAACGCTTTTTTGAAACCTTCGAATTAATTTTAAAACCTCATCAGAATGTCGCCACGGTGAGACCCCCAACTTCAGCCGGGCTAACGGAGCAGAATTTCTGTGGGCGAAAGGCTGAGCCCGTGAAATGACAGCAAGAGACGCGACATGGCGATAAAATTTGAGACAGGACATTTTTTGTCCCGTTGAATTTGTTTCTAAGACTGCCCTTTCGTTCGCAGAAGAAGGAATTATTATATTTCCGTCTATAAACCGATTTCGACAAATGCAGGAAGACGGTACTTGCACATATTAGGATGCTTGTGTGTAGTCAGGAAGCCTCATAATGGTCATGAATTGACTAAACTTGCTTCATTTCTTGTTTAGGGTCTGTGGACTTTCAAGAGCAACGATGGCTAAACAGCGAACAGTACCCTAATAAAGCCAGTGGCCGCGTACTTAACGTATCACGGAGACGGTAGCACGAACAGCCGCACACAACACTTACGCCGATATGCTTTTCCAGTTTAGGTGAAACTCGGAAGACAAAGTTGCGCCAGTAGGTTCCGGGCGGGACGGGACACTTCGTCGTCCACATTGTCACCTTGTGGTCCGGCACGTTTTCACAAACGTCATACACGCTGAAAAAAAAAGCCGGGCATAAGGTGTTGGAAGATGAAGCTCTTTATATACCTGCAGCGTTCTGTTTGCATTTGGTGTGAGTGTTCTGTTTTTTTTTTAAGACAAGATCTTCTTAGCCGACGTCAGACGGATCTGGGTATCTTGTGACAGCTTCTAGAAAGAAACGGTCACACAGATAAGTTGTAGACTTCGTATGAACATGACAATAGTGTTAAATGATACCTCGTCATCGCCAGAATACTTAGCAATAGTAAGAAACTGAGAGTATAATATAAAAACGCGTCTAACTAGCCTCACACGGGTTGAGATACCGGTCTCTTTGTCGCTGTCACTCTCTGCCGTGCCGCCGCCGACTGCCATCTAGCTTTACTGCCACGGCCTCCGCCAGATGGCTGGAAGTGCTAGAGTTCGATCAGCAGTTCAGCAGGTAGTCGAGATAAGCAAGAAACGCTTAGAGCATTGGTGGAAAAAAAACTGGGGAAGAGACTGATACGACCGGATCCGTTACATGCCTAGGTAGCGGCACAAGGTAGATAGAGAGTTTTTGAGCAGGAGAAAGAATACTAAAGAGACGTAGACAAAAATGCCAGAATGAAATGTGTGTAGATCGCACTTCATTAGCTCAAGCAGGATAGGGGACTGTTTGTCACCAACTCGTTTCAACGGGGGACGCTAGTAAATCATGATCACCACCATCATCGATAGGGTGCTTTGATGCGAGCGAACTGCCACGCACTGCAGGAGGCAAGGCGCGCGTATCAAGGCAGCGTAGACTTCTTCAACGCAGCTTTCAATTGTTCAAGGTGCTAACCGCCTCCTCCTACTACCCACTCCCCTTTCATAACTTTTTTTCGTGGCCGATGCAATTTGTAACGGCAGAAGCCATTGTGCCTTAACGTGAGCCAAGGTTTCTTGTTTTTTCTTACCAGGAGCCGAAGCGTTCTATACACGGCACGACTGTGCCTCGAGGAGTGAAGAGTGCCACCCTCAGCTTGAGATCCTTACGGATGGTGTCGTAGACACGAAGCTTAATCTTGGCCATCATCTGGTGGCCGATGATTGCGTCCCTGGTTACCAAGCCCATGATCTCGGCACTGTAGTTTTCTGCGAATGTATTTAGGCGAATCAAACTTATAAAGAACAGAGGAAGGACTCATGCAAATTAAGGACAGCGCGTAAAAATTAACTTCTCTTTCTTCCATCTGCCATTCATGGGTTATCTCGACACATTCGCAACTATCTAGAGTTCGTAATTCTTACCTGTCTGTCAGCGGATCCAGTTATTTCTACGATGAACTGATGTCTTGGGTACGCTGTTCCATCAAAAAAATCTGCTACTTAGATCGTATTGAAAGTTTCACGATATTTCCATAGACAAACTTTATTTACAAGTCATTGAGCTAATTGCTTGATTGATGAGCTTTTACATGCCAACCCAGTGGATATGAGAGAAGCCACAATGCAGGGTTTCAGAATACTTTTGAACATCCGGGCTTCTTGAACCTGTACCCTAAGCTGGGTGCAGAAGCTTTTTATCATTCCACCCGTCAAATTGCAGCCACCGCGGCCTGCATTGTTACCAGCTAATAATTATGCGTACTAAAAATGAATAAATAGCTATCACCAACATGCGCAATTACATAAGGCTAAACTGTTTATCAAATTTCGTGTAACAATTTAGCGCATGATCTTTCCTTCGATACACTTTGCTGGACAACAGTGATAGAACTGATAGTTATTATCATCACGTTTGCGCCTGCAGCCTTCATTTATCTCAACAATTTAATGCTGCGCTCATGCTGAGTGTTTCAGAGGCAGGCATGTTGATTATCATCGTTTTTGTTTGTTCAACTTGAATGATGTAGTGGTTACACTTTCCCTGCAAGGATTGAATATCTATGCGCTATTGTATATTCCAGACTGAAATCCTTTTATGTTCTTGTGCAAGAGTTGGTTAATTGATCCACTGTGCGCTTTATAAGCACTGCTATTGAAGTTGAAGGGATAAGGCAGTATACCTAGCTTGAAAGCTTGATAAACACCAAATGTGGACGCAACAATCCGTTTGACCCAGCACTGATACTGGTTATTTTCAATACAAGTTCGGTGCGGGTGAAGGAATCATTCAACATTCTCAAGAATTTACCACTTATTTAAACTGGCAGCGAACGTGAATGTGATGACATCTCCATGTATGATTTTAGAAAACTGAAATTTCTATTTGTTTCCCCCAGAACGCTCAATTTTAACGCTGTATATGTACAATCTTTTCTGCGTACCCTATGTAATGCATGATATCTTAAAGCGTTGGTACAGTTCATTTCGCTTCTAGTCCCTTTACGAGCAAGATTGCCATCGTCATCGTAGATTGCCAAATGTCATCGTAGATATCGAATCTCTTTCTCAGAAACGAACCAGGCTGTAATGCATCGAATGTGGAGTTCTCCGTTCTTCGAGGTTATTCCCCACTCTTTCTTTTTTTTTGGAACGCTCCATCCTCTTACATTAAACATTGTGCGTATCGCTTGATTCTTCTCAAATAAGAATTGTTTTCTTATTTCCTGAAATATTAAGTTTCACATCTATCTTGTTAAAATATTGCTCTGTTTTATACTTTTTATTTCGTGCCCATTGAGACGATAGCGCCCAGGACTCCGTGTCGCAGGAAATCCGGTGTCTATGTCGGCGGAGTTGCCCATGAGCGAAAATTGCCGTATATATTTAGGTACATGTACACCACGCCTTGATATATAATATATGGTATATGCGCGTTATATTGCCACACCATTCTATCCCTAAAGTTGCTCATACCAGGTCTTACATTCTTGACAACATTATTCCTCAAAATTTTTAGAATGGCAACCCACAAACAAATCCCACAAAAAACAACAAACAAACAACAGCGCATGCCTTTCCTCTTAAACCTTTTCAGCCATTAGTATTGAAAGTGCGCAACAATAACTGAGCTCAAACCGTAAAACGATGTAATTTCACTGGCGTGGCTGTGTACTACCTCTGGGATTGGCCCACGCTAGAGGCCGCGTATCTACTAGAAAGCTCGCCTTCGTGCATAGCATTGGCAGCCAGCGCTTCCTGGTAAGCATTACGGTTACATAAGCTGCAGTTGCCGGGAAGCGTGAGAAGCAAGGAGGGATCATTGAATGATATCGCGTTCCACTATTAAAGGCGTTGCTGAAGCATCCTCCAAGTATTTCTGTATTCATTTTCGAAGTCTAATATCTAATGCAGCTAAGCTAACTGCTCTTATAATTCTCTTTTAGCAGCTTCGTGATATTTAGTAAGAAGTCCACCTACAGCTTGGAGCTCTCGGACCTCCTGCTGTGTACTTATTTGTACGTTTTTTTATGTTAAGAACATTATAACCTTGAGATGATATGATTCTGAAGGGCGGCTAATATATCAGTGCAGAGGACAGGTGTCTCGCTGGTGTGAGTGGGAGAAGCAAACTGAGCGCGAGCACCTCAAGGAGTTCCAACTTACGGCTGCATTTGATCAGCTGGTGGTATTGTACCGCGCCATGAGCAACGGTGACCAGGTAACCTAGGAGCACCGAGGACACCGCAAACGACATCATGATGACCCCGACGGTGGTAGACGACACGCACCCCACTTCACGAATAACGAGAGTGCAACTCTTTAAACCTCAGCTGTCGAACGCCCTTATGGCCGAAAAACAATAGTTTCGCCCTAAAGAAATTATCTGCGATCGTCCTCGCACCTACTGTTTCCGTTTCGTGGCGGTTGCGGTGAGGATTCGACGAGACATTGCAGCTGACGTACGCGAAGCTTCTGGGCCAGCTGTTCCACGATGGCGGCTCGTTTGGATTTTGTCTTCCTGAACCTATTGTTTTAATTTTTTTTCTGCTTCTGCTGATGGTTTTTCAACTCTGGTAAAGTAATCAAGGGATCTTAAATGTTCGAAGAGCATTATCGCACTATTATTGCAAAAATTTCAACGCGTACATCATATAAATCAAATGATTCCTAGCTTACTGCTTTTATTTGTAGTAGCTGTCCTTTCTTATGAGGGCCCGACAGACGTCAGAAAAAAAATTGAACCTCGACAGACAATTTGCTTGACGTACTTGACGGATTGCAGGTACAATTCGACGATTTTTTATTTTCATACTCACCTAGTTCTCGTTTTCTCGGCGTTTTATCTATGACACCGTAGAAACAAAGACAGGTTCTACAATGCCACCGCCGGTCCTTGTATGAGTTCTTGTATGTTAGCGCGAATTCAGGTGTTCAGTTAGAAGACTCATTTTTGATGTACATCGATGTTAAATATTTAAGCTGAAGGAAACTACAAGTCCAGACGCAGAAGTCTAACATTTCTACCGTATCGAACGTCACACAAACAACAATTGTAATGATTCACCAGTGACACCCTGGATATTTGACCATCCGCAGTCAGTCGCGTGATGTGCGTTATCCTTATTCTCGTCGCAGAATCACGTGTCTAATACGCAAATGAGAAGTACTTGAGACAATATATATTAGAGTGCTTTCTCCTTAGAAGCATACATGAATACACTTTAGTGTTCATGTGAAAAAACTGCTGCCTAAAAGATTAACGTTCATCAACTGTGATCACTTTACTGGAGTCTATATTTTAGTCCATGTGCCAGTAGAGCAGTTAGAAGTAAATAGCACTTGTGCTTGATGCGCTGAAAGGGAATTGGATTTCCGGTACGTAGAAATACGTTTTTCAATTTAGTGCAAAGCTGCTGTTTCTTTTTCTCTCCATAAAAGGTGTCATTTCCACGCCTTGTACTCAAGAAAGCGAGATATGTTTTTTACAAGATTTGCAGCCCAGGGTATTTGCAGTCATTGTTGACAAATGCTAACCAAGACATGTTAAATTAGATCCGCAAGTTCTCTTTTTCTTACATAGAGCTCTTTAGTCAACTAGATACAAACTCAGAAAACAAAGTGTCACATTAGTCATATTCCCCGGTGCATTGGGTCTTGCTTTTCAGGTTGTACATGTTTTACAATGTAGCGTATGCAATTTCGTCAGTTTAGCTAGATTATCTGAAGAGGCGAACGTGCTACATCATGACGTTCATCAGATAAGTCACAAGTTTTAAATGAATAACTTCCGGCTTATGTTAAAGCATGCTGTGCCTTTGCAGAACTGAATGCAGGCCCTAAAAAGGGTCGTGTTGATTTACCAAGAATCGTCACACAAGGATGAACTTGCAATTGGGTTTACTATATTTGCAGTTCTGGTTAGCTTCCGGCATTTCAAAAGTTCACATATACGTTCTTTATGCACGGTTTATTGACTTTTTATTAACTGTAGACTAAATGTACGCATGCTACAGTCAAGCCGGCTATACCTAGACACGGCTTAGAAATTTAAACTAACCCTTTTCTCCCAAATAGACGTATGCTACAGTCACCCAACCATACTAAGTCTATAAATGAAATAAATGCAAACAAACGGGCAAATTGAGGTAGCAAGGAAATATGTTTTTCCAATTATTTCGTCATTGGGGTGACGAGGCTAGTCAACTGCTCTGAAGCGGCTTCTTCTCTATTTCACCTATCTGATTATGTAATTCATCACCTGCCACGTTAGTCAATAACCCTATTCTCAAACTCAATCCCAACGGTTAACAGCGCATCTATATTGTGCAGGAGTTTACACATTTGTCATTCCTGAGGAAGTGCTTCTCGATGTCTCAAAACGTCTCAAGTGGTACTGATGCCTAACATCACCTAAGCACGCATATCAATTCTACAGGGCGCTGATTTTGGAATGCGTTTTATACTATAAAAGCTTAGCTCATAAATGGCCTTCAGCATCTTAATATAGACACTTGATGGCGCTTAGGGCAAGCAAACTATACAACTTCACAGCAATATAGAGGCTTGAAGAGATCGATTGTGGTCAAACTATGTTAGTATGTGAATATGTGAATAATGGAATGTTGTCTCCCAGCTACATTCCTTCTTCCACCACTGTTGATCAGGGAATTCAGATTTTAAGGCAGTGCTATGCGCATGCGTTCTTTGTTAGGGCGTGATTGCCTTGCTATAAAGACGTGTCGAAAGGCATCTTGCATCTAAACGTATGTACAGAGGTTCGACGATACACTCCCCTTTGGTGGTTTTTCATTTGCTTTTGAGCCCTCGCGTTCACAGCCACACCTGCTTACAGATGGCTTGTTGGCGTATAGTTTACGAGCCCTGTTCGTTTCGGAAGCCCATCGTAGATATCTGCAGTAGCTAGCTCTTTAACCAGTGACGTTCCAAGAATTACCGCCTCTTGTGATACTCCAGTCATTTAGAAGCTCCCGAGTGCTTCCTGGACCCCGTCGACAACTATGAACTTTGGATCAACGTAGGAAGCAGTGCGTAAGACAGCTTTTTTCGCCGGAGCGGCATCAGGATGCTGTACTCACAAACATACCGTTCCTTGAAGACTTCTAAATAAATGTGTCGTTGAAGGTTATAGCTTCCCGGCTTCTTCGAGTACCTATCACGCGGGAAATCAAACCTAACGAGCCGCCTTCTGGATTTTCTTTTTTCTGCGATCACTGAGCCATGCTGTCACACAGTCGATCATGAGAGCAAAGAAAGAAACGAAGTCGGAAACACAAAATGAAAATATAACTGGCGAACTTACTTGGGCCCCAACAAACTCTTAATAGCTCTGCACTTCTGAAGAATGTTTCATCTGCAGCATTTCCAAGTTGCAACTTATTCTTGCACTTTTGAACTCACGAGTGATTACTTTACCTCTTAGATATTTCTCCGTAATAAAGACGAAGAAAAGCAGTAATTCCACAGTTACGGCAAACGAGACACTGTGCGGTGTTCCAGACGTTTAAAAAATGTCTTCGTTTATAGCTATTTCTTATTTTCCACCAACGTCTTTCACCGATGTGGTGAAGCTTACATCGTTCCATTTTTTTGTTTTTTCTTCTGTAATTAAAGCGAGCAACGTAAACCTGAAAAAAAGTGCAATCGAAACTTTCAAGCTCACAAATAGGGTGCGATCAGCGGCATTCAACTTTATAGCAAACGTTTGAGGTAATGCGGGGCTGGAATTCAACGTACTGCATGCTCCTGTGTTTATGAATATCCCTTGCATGGAAAGAGTGCTAAGGGGCAAGGATAATTTTTTCCGAAAGTCGGGTTCTCCCAATCTTCGGCAGCAAGTGCAACATTAATCGTTTCGGCGATGAACTGAACGCATGCAAAGTAGATCTATATGCTTTCATTTGCACTTTCGCGTGGTTTGATAAGCAGAACTCAGTGCCGCAAATATGTCAATGTGTACGACACAAACCTTTTTTTTTTTCACGCGCTCGGGACGAAATTCGTACATGCAAGACACACCGGCATATATCAATAGTAATTGTACTTAAATATTCACTCGTAGTCACTGCAGGAACGAGAGGGACGGGAGGGTGGAGAGACTCTTGCCGTGGCCACTAATGGCCGTGAGAGTCTACAATATTCCTTACCAAAGGAGATTATCTAGCTGGTTTGGGCGACGAAATGATAGTATTACTGAATTCCACAGCCAATTCACTGAAACAACGTGAACAACGCTTACACTTATCAATATCTTTTTCCAACTTCGACTCGAATACGGCTGTAGAGAACTCTGATAGAAGTTCACAACCCAGACTACTGCAGTAATAGGAACTTCGCTTGCATTCACTCTGCCTTCGTTCCGGCGCTAAGAGGAGGCTTTACCTCAAGCCCAACTCCAATGCCGCCTATTCAAATACATGTAAAACGCAGAAACGCTTTTCTGAGATAAACGCCGTATATTATGAAATTTGTTGCATTTCAGAGAGAAAGTTCAATTCTAGTTGTAATCAGAATTTTATTTGACGCCGGAATTTCTAAAGGAGCCTTAAAAATCGGTACATCTGAAAAAATATAGAAGCAGGAAGTTTACAAATTGGTAGGTCTCCACCAAAAACAAATATCGCAGTTCTGTAAACTGCATCTGTTATAGCGTGCAAAGCGGACAAACGTGTTATATAATTTATATCTTACGATAATTTGTTACATTGTTTACAAGCGTTTTGTAAAAGCCTTGTACACAAATTAGTGGTATATTTGAGAGCCATGCATGATACATCAATATTGTTTCCTTCAGATGTAGCATTATATGCAATTGAACGAAGTGTGATATCGTTTTTTATTGCTTATTTACAGAGTGGTAAGCTTGAGATAGCTTAGTTTTCTCAAAATTTGCGATTTTCAACACTTCTTGTTAAAATAATTGACGGCCTAAATAAAAATTCAGCTACCAACAGTTACCAGATTCCAACTTTTTTCTTTCTTTTTTTTAACTGCAGCAATCTTGATAAACTTACTACCCGCCGGGGTTGCTCAGTGGCTATGGTGCTCGGCTGCTGAGCACAAGGTTGCGGGATCGAATCCCGGCCACGGCGGCCGCATTTCGATGGGGGTGAAATGCGAAAACACTCGTGTACTTAGACTTAGGTGCACGTTAAAGAACCCCAGGTAGTCGAAATTTCCGGAGTCCTCCACTACGGCGTGCCTCATAATCAGAAAGTAGTTTTGGCACGTAAAACCCCATAATTTAATTTTTAATTTTAATAAATTTGGTGGAGTGGTAGCCAAGAAAAACGATTTCTTCTTGCCCGTGTATTTAGATAGGAGCCCCCCAACTAAAGCTACCCTTGAATTAAGGGAACGGGAACAGATTTGTCCCCACAGGTGAATCGTCAACTAAGGACTGACGCTTCATTCAGAATAGTGGAAACAGTGAGAAAGCTATGCCAGTGATCATGCGTAATTTATCGTTCAGCGCATACAGGATGACGATTGCAAATACGAATGACACGCAGCAAATATCCTTCCTCTTTTTCTGCAAGCTCTCTATTGCGGCGCCGACGTATTCCTCCCATTTTTGCAAAATCAGCCAGCGAGACCTTTTTACCGTAGCGGCTATGCAGTTCGTATGGCAGCGCTACATAATATGACGTAGTCTGCGCTACAGTCACGTTCTCATCATCATACGAGAAACGGAATTTTTTTAAACCAGCCTGCCTTCAAGGTTCATCAAGTTTATCAACGATCCTGCAGCCAAAAATTGACGACCGTGTAAGGCAAATCTTGACACTACAGAGTTCCCTCCAGAACTGCCATTTGATAGACGCTGAGTGACGCTGTGACTTAAAGCTGCCCGTGTAAAAAAAAATTACTGTGCCCTAAAGTGGCAAACAGACTTCTTTTTTAATGCTATACCTATAGTTTCCTGCTCGCTCCTGTTGAGTTACACGCATGATGGGCATTTCTCTGCTGATGCACACGCCAGTGCTCTTCAAATAATTCACGCAGAAAAGGAAAAGAAAGCTCTGTCAAGTCTATACGCGCCTTACCGAGAAGTATTTAGCAGACCCATTCGCCTCCCTCAGAAGAGATCTCTTAAAGTGTTCCGCTCGTCACATACTGGTGAAAACAGCCGCCTACACCCTCCTGTTCCCTACTACTCACATATATGCATACACATTTTCCTTTTTCTGCGTGTGTGTGTGTGTCAGTGTGTGTGTATGTGTGATGGTTTGCTGCGAACAGCGGGATTGTAACGCCATCTGGTGTTGCCGGAAAGCATCCGGTTGATTCGTCGATTCTTTTTCTCCTGGGAAAACATGCTTAAACAAAAAAAAAAGAGCAGATACCACTTCAGTGATTACAGAGCCGAGCCTATGGACTTAGACGTAGCGGCTTGTATTCGGCATGTTACGGAAAATTCATCGCACGTGCAGCGAATACAGACATGAGTTACAGACTTTGAATCTTTTTGTCTGAATGCCAACGCGTTCGTTGCGCGGCTACCCGAGGTGGGTTCAGTGCAAACGATCGCTATATATGGACGCGGCTGGTTGATGCTGAAATAGCTTAAACCACCGGCAACGAGGCTTGAGTTCCAAGTATCACGTCAAGCCGAGTGCGCGCACACAAAATGGGACATATTTGCAGCCATATACGCGTTAATACTCTTTTTCTTTCCCTTTTTGTCACAATAAGTATTCTGCAGTGGTTCGACCCTTAGTCAGATGGTGGGAGCCGTTGCTGCATGGGCCATGTTCACGGCGATGTCTTCCAGCTATTTTGGCAAGCTAAATCTTGATCAGAGTCTGAGGACTGCAGTGATCTTCGCCATTGCCGTGACCCTCGCGTCCAGCGACAACGGACAAAAAATCCAATTTAAGACATGCCCAGGTGAGTTCTCAATTTGCAGAAGACGTTTCTTCCTTTTGTTTTGAAAGGACAGAGAAGGAGTTCTTGATGTGTAGTGACGGTCCTTGTCAGTGGTAAATGCTGATGACCTAATTGTGCCGATCTCGTGGTAGTGAGTCTTGAAAAGCTAGAAGTTGAAAACAATGACGCAACGTAAAAGACAGGAGGATGCACGTCACAACGCTGCGTTTACCAACTTTCTTGAGGTCCTTTTTAGCGCTGATATTGAGGAGGAAAAGGCTTTACAGCTGATGAGTGCTAGCAAAAAAAGAAAATTCAACCTGAGACACATCAATACGTGAACAACTTTCTACCATCAAGCGCGCAGAGTAAACAGGAATACATACTGTAACCCGAAAATTCAGTAATACCTGTGCCGGAAAAAAAAAGATAACTGAGCATTTTGCAAGGTCCCGAGCAATATAAGCGCGAACTCCTAATTTTTGAAAAAACTATGGTTATTGGTGATATGTGAATTACAATTGAACATGACAGTGAGCACCGCTTAGCTTTCCCATTTCACATGTAAACTTATTCAACACTTTTTGAGCGAAACATGCGTACTTAGTTACTACAGTCTTCTGAATGCCAACTTGAGTCTTTCCTTTCATATTCCTTGGGGGTTTACGCAATATTCAAATACACCTGGATGTTCCTAATCGCACAGCGGCTTGAATCTCAGCTAAATTAAAGCCTTCGCTTTCCACTGTATTTGTAACACTTATTAAAGTAACTGAGAGGGTAGGAAGTTTTGCAGCTCTGCACAGGGTCGCGGATTCGGTAGCGAGCCGCAGTGGCCTGGTTTCGATGACCAATGAGGACACAAGCGCAGACATAAGAATATTTTGGTGTCCACTAGACCATCCCAAAGGCCTGAAGGTTACCACATTGCAGCATCTTATACGGTGTCTTTGGGGAGTAAAGTCCAGTAAAAATATTATAGTCCAGTGAAAAATTTGGTTCGGATTAAGGAGGAGGAGCGATGTTTCACAGCTTATGCAGTTTTACACTCGAGATTTAGACACATGCCGACAGCAATGTCTCTGTAGACGCTTCAGGATGAGACGTAACGGAATCAGATTGTTAGCCTCGTAAATACTTTGTGCGATCCGCCGACATTAAAATTCTTTCACCACTGCGCACAACAGCAGTGTTTCACTGCTGTGAAGTAGATCACTGCTGTGATTTATTTCGCAGCAGTAAAACACTACTGCCCATAGGACACAGCAATGGATAAGATGCTGCGGCAAGTTTAGGATTGCCTCGCTGCTGGCCAGAAGTAGTACAAGCGGGTTCGCAATTTATTACCATGCCACCGCCTTCGCAACCGAGGCTCACCTTCATATTGGCTTCAACTTCGTCATTGGCTTCACCGATAACTTCGTGTTCTTAATCTTCGCTTCAAAAGTTGCCTTTAATTTCCCTCCCTGGAGATGAACGGCTCGTTGCCAGGAGACGGTGTTTTATACGAGGCAGATCCACTCTTAAGTTTCCAAGTGCATACCCCCATCGTTCAAGGTCAGAAATATGAATACATTTCAAAATTTCAATTTCGAATTTATCATCATGAGAGGAGAAACGGGCACGAAAAGCTCTGTCTAGCAGGAGCTTAACAGGTGACCCGACCCGTTTGGTATTACAACAATGGAGCACACATGCAATAATAAAAATAAAACATAAAACCTGAGAGCAATCCTGCGTACAATAAATCCAAAATGCACAATTATAAACAAAGATACATATCGAAATATTATACACGCATATAGATATATATACTCTCAGAGCTGAGGACGATTACAAATTTACAAATTGTTTTCTGTGTGAAAGACGCGATTTCAATATTGTGTGCCGAAGTCTCCGAACTCCGATTAACCACCTTTGCAAAATCAACATAAATTCCAGCGGTTAGCTCTTTGTTACTGAATGTTTTTACAGTAATTTCCTTCCGTGTCAGAGAGTTGTTTCTGTGGATCCGTGCTTCCTGAAGCCATGCTGAAAATTATGGAGCAGGTTTATTTATTTATTTATTTATTTATTTATTTATTTATTTAGGGATCCTAGAGGCCCCAGACAGAATTACACAAGGGGCAGTAATACAAAATCCTTGTGCCATTCATAGAAACACCGGAACAAAAGAAAAAAAAACAAATAGGTCATTACGATATGAAATGAGCCTTATATCTAGAAATTTTTCCGTACCTCTTTAAAATATATACTGTATCGAAACAGGTCGATGACTATTTAGCTTGTTTTTATCACCCCGCTTAAATATAAGTATTACTCGGGCCACTTACATGCCTTCAGAGAAGACGCTTGAACTTAAGATCATATTATAAGCGTACGGTAATTATGGGGCATATAATGTGGAGTCCAAATTTTCGGGTTCTACTTGAATACCATCGGCGTCTCTTAATTTGCTGTTTCTGATTCCGCTGCTACATAAAAACAAAGCTTCTGCAGAGACAACTGGCATAACAAATATTGACCTTTTCCTAGTTTTTTTTTTTTTCTTGTAGAGGGAGATCATAGTCAATATTAACGTGGTTGTCCTGACTACATTGCTCAAAAAAAATTATTAACGGCCATCGCTAGTGAATGAGCTTATAATCGCTTGCCATTATTCTCTATATCATGGGAGATAACTTCGGAGGCATTAAGATGCGATCGAGAATTAAGCTTCTTAAGAATCTGAAAAAAACTGAGAATCTTCAGCTGCTGTTAATTTAGATGTGGTTTCGTTTCTGTAAAATTTAAACTGATGAAGAATTGGAAGATCCCTTGTCTTTCTTCAATTTCGCCTGTAAGCTGTCCTTGTACTAGTAGATGAATCAATAAACTTCATAACGGATAAGGCGACTAAACATGCTCACGCACTTGATCACTGCGTCTTAAGAGCACTGTTTGATGACATGTGTTCAAATTGAAGACGTTTTGACAAGGGTGTAAGCTTATACCCTATTTATTTAAAAGGCCTATTTCTGTTGTATTCTGGAAGAATAGTCAGTGACGAAGCTCTAACTTCTGTATGAACCTTTTATTTTTTTTTGGGGGGGGGGGGGGGGAAGCCGAACTGACTTGGTCACTTGAGTTTATTATATTATATATCGGCGAAAGCCCGAGCCAATGCTCGCGTATTTCGTAAAGTGATCCTGCATCTGGCCCGTTATTCTTCACATAGTTATTCTCTGGTGGCGTATTTCGCTACTGATTTCTTGGACTTCCATCTACGTGCCAGCCCGCCTCAGGCAGTGTGAGAGACTCCAAAGGTAAGGCTTCTTATAGACATTTTTTGTCATTTCATGTCATCGTTCACAGACCATCAGGACGCAAAGGATATCGAAATTACGAACGCCGTAGCGAGAGACATGGAAGTCGGCAAAACCATCAGCGTCGACGTGACAGTCGTGGCTAAAAAGACATTCAAGACGGATCCCAAGCTCTCCTTGACTATAACCACCTCGAATCAGATCAAACTACCCTGCGTGTTCAACGTGGGCTCCTGGTACGTGAACGCCTTCGCTCGATCGCAGGTTCTCGCGTCCTCCTGATGGTGAGAGAATGCCTGTCGCGACCGTTCTTTGACGGTGTTCTCGACGTTCTTAGTGACTGTTGTCCGTATCAACTTCAGTGGGCGCGGATCCCCAGAAAGGCCTACAACAAAGAGAGAGATGGAGCTATGTTGATGTCGACGAAGGGATGGAGGCTAATCGATAACAATCAATCGCTTCATCTTCTTTTTGCAGAAAGCTGCTACAGTGAGCAGCCAGGTGGGGCAGCGGCCCCATGAATTAAAAGCAACTTACAGGAAACAGTGTTCGACACGTGCTGATCTGAGTAGGTACTTGAACAATTTAAATGCATAGAGACGATATGCACGTATTAGGGAAAGAACACGAGGGAGAAAAACGTTTTTATGGTGAATTAAAAAAAAACAACGTCACGCCATGTGCGTTTTTATTTATAAAGCTGCCGGTAGCTTAGCAGAACCGAGAACACGACAATGAAAAAAAAAGAAAAGCAAGATGCAATTATTCGGAAATGTACACACGCAACGTAATATAGGGGTGCTAGAGAAGCCCAGAAGGGCCTACACAATTTCAAGGCCTAAGTCACGCAAAGGTTTTGTAGAAATTGCAGAGGGATTTGTATCCTTTTGTGCAAATGTTTTGAGCAACGTTGAAGGAGTAAGACAGGTCAACTGCTCTAAAAAATTTGTGCTGCAGCAATACACATTCCACCTCTCGGGACTTCGAAAATCGTAGGCAGTATATTAGTCGAAGATTTGCTTCCAACCTCAGGCTGTGAAACGTAGATTATTAGGCGACACAATGTACCGTTGTATACAAGGATGCAATATTATTAATACGATGCTTCTATGATAGGGGTGCAGTGTGGAAGAGGTGAGACACTTTAGATGTTATTCTATTTATACCTTTACGTAGCAAATCAGCTTTGCTGAACAGCATCTGCTTCTGCGATTTCCCGGAACATATCCCGCACTAAACCTAACACCCGGTGTAAGATTTTTGATGTTATGCAACTGGTACGTGTACGCAGAGGAAGAGCACGAACGCAACGCCGATAAACATCCGGATCGTTATTTTACCGAAGGAAGAGGCTGAATGTAGAGTGAAAGATGCAAAGAAGACAAGATGAATAAAGCGCGCAAACGACAGGGACTGTTCTGCAGAAATAAAAAAATATGCAGCAAGTTTCGGCAAAGTTTCGGCGATTCTGATCCACCCGACAGTAGAATGATGCTCTTTGTCAGAAACCCGTGCGGGTTTTCTTGGTAACCTCGTGCTTCTGTGGGTCGAACGAATTTTAAATGGAAGCTTTTTTTTTCTTGCCAAACCTGCCACATTTCGCTGAACGTGGCTGCTGCTGTTGCTGGGTGTGGCTGCTGCCTTACCGAGTAGCTGACACACAGGGTAGCATTCATATAAGAAATCGGTATATGAATATACATATCTACGTTTCTACGACGCCTGCAAATGTGCCGGTGGCCGTCTCTGATTTCTGCGGAAGTTCGCTTTGAAACAACAAACGATACACAAGTTTTCTTACTGCAACAAGTACCAAGAAAAGATACGGTGAAAGTTATTTTATCAAATATTCAATTAAAGGAACGGGAACTTATAGCGAAAGTTACCTAATTTTCATAAAGTGCAGTTCTGCGCGTACTGATGACATGTGTAAAATCAGGTAGTACCAGGCCTGGAAGAAAACCTGTATGGCAATGTTCATTTTGGGGGGGGGGACTGTAGCTCAGTGAAATCGACAGTCAGTTGAGCAAGTATGCAGTGCAAATGAGCATGATTCCTTATTTATTTTTTTCAAGCTTGTAACCTCCCTGCCGCAACGCTTTCGGGCAAAGCATGGGAATGGCTAAATAAAGAAAACGAAAAGTCCTTCTTGTATTAAAGCGAAGATTTCTAGGCCTTCATCTCCGAGGTTTTTTTCGCAAGCCTGCTCAGTCGGTTTCTCGGCGAGTAAGGTGTGCCGGTCCTGGAGAGAGTGCGATAGTAAACTGGGCTGGACCCAGTGACTGGTGTAATGAAAACTGGGCCGATCCCGGAGGCAGTGTAATTCGCGCTCCCGTATGTCACGTGGGGCACGTGTTAGGGAAGTTTCCGAGTCTTGTCGATCTGCGGTGCAGGCGCATTATCGGTGCGAAAACTAATAGCTTCAGAGTGTTTGATCAACCGACTGACGAAAGTTTTCAGATAGATTCCAACATGTGCGTAGAATCTGCATTTTTTTAAAGACATCGTCTTCTCGGGACACTTCAAGTAGATATGGGATTATGGGATCTGGGTATCCACACACTTTCGTGTCATCAAAATAGACAATTTGAGGCCTTATAATGCACGTCGAACAACGAAAAAAAAAAAGCGACAGAATGATGCTTGGAAAGAAAACGACGCCACCAGATAAGCGTACAGTTACGTGCGGAGCACCAATTGTGCGTAGCTAGCGCTAAAAGACCGAGATAAAACTTAAAATCTGTCTTTTTTTGTGAACTTAAACTGCGCTCTGGAATTTGCGCAACGAAAAATATGTGGCGATGACGGAAATAGCAGAGCCTTAAAGTGTGGGTCAATCCCGAAGGTTGTGCAATGTAAAAACAAACTACATGGTACACTAATGAACACAAGGGCACCTTGTCTTTCTTCGATGTCAGCCGCGCTTAACTCACGTATTTTTTTTTTATAGAGAGAGAATGCTGAATTTCCAGAAACATTGGTGCAAATGTGATCATCTGTGAAAGTTCAAATGGTGTTGTAATGGTGTTCCCAATTTTCGGTTCTTCCGAGGCCTTAAAAGTCAACTTCGGAATCATAACATTAAGCACACACAAATTGCAGCGGACAGCACTTGAACCACCTCCACTAAGGCTGTGCGCATGTAGGAATTGCAAAAAAAAAATGAAAGTTAAAAGTGCACTTCACTAACAACGCAAGAGCTAGTTAGTCGCTTGGTTACAGTGACTGCGTGTTATAACTCCTCTTTATTTACGTTTCTTGGGCTTCCCAGGAAAACACTTTAACTTATATTGTACCCAAGCCAAGTATGAGCTAGAACTCTCCAAAAGCTGCCACAAACATGTAAAAAATGCCGTATGTCCCGTAATTCCATATCAAATATTCCGAAGTTAACATTTGGTATGCCATATAAGAAATCCGCGTGTTACCATACGACATATTGTTTTTCTCTCGTATTTGTTGTTGTTGTTGTTGTTGTTGTTGTTTTTTCTCAAGCAGCTCGGCTTCCTTTAGTCTTAAACCTCACATTTGCTGCCAGTGACTAGGCCGAGCGGAATAGCAGCAGTCGCTGAGTCCAACCCGTGGCACGTAAAACAGCTCGTTTTGAAACGAACACCACAGGGAAACGCAACACCGTCACCCTGTCCTCTGTTTGGAGATGTAGACACCATTTGTGTTGGAAAAGAGATACACTTGAAGCCAAGTGTCTTCTTTCGCCCACGCGACACGGCATGGGGAAAGTTTTGTAAACAAACGCGGCGCTCAACGCGGTCTATACGGACCGGCGGTGATAGCCTGTTTGAACAGCGGCTGGCTCATACAGGGCAGCGAACTCTGGCGCGTTCCAAGGCGATCCCAAAGCCTCCACGCTTCTGCTTCAAGTAACTCGACACAGCAGTTGCTAGCACGAAAAGATGTGGGTGCTTCCATCATACTGAGCATTGTGCGAAACATCGGTGTACATATTGTAATGTTTGGGTGTCAGTTGCGTAACGAAAAAGGAGGACCGTACCGCGAGAGATGTATTCAAATTTTCGTTTCTTATTCCAGACGGGGTGGGTGGCCCTGTGACGGGACAAAATGGGTCAATGACGACAGCGCAACAAGGACTGGAAAGAAAAGGGGCATGCTTGATGCCAAAGTGGCTAATGCTTATTACCAGAAAATGATATTAAAGTTAATATGTTTGAACGGAGAGCAATTGAGCAAATTGCAGATTGCCGAGATTGCATCACTTCGGTCGGTAGGACGAGATAGAACGCACGGAAAAAATTGAAACGCGGGTAACGCAGGTGGATTGAAAATATGATATGCGGGTGGGAAGGAGGGGGATTGTCCTTTTATATGAATTTATTGAGCCAAATAACTATTTCGGTACTCGGTTCTGGTGTGTTGCCCTTTGGCGGGCTTGTCAGTGTTCAATGAAGTACTGGAGGTTGTTTGGCTTGCTCAAAGCAATCGCAGTTCCAGTTGCCCATAGTGTCTTGCAGACATCTCTCTTCCAACGAAGCCAATAAAATGACTATGAACAGCATGAAGAGAACATTGATGATGGTGATGATAGCGATGATGAGTTTGATGATAAAAAAATATCTTGTCTCCTAGCGAGAGGCGGCTCAATTGTAATACTTCCCTATAGTGTTCATCCAATAAATGCAACGCTGTGTGCGAAACTATAACAACAAGGAACGCTGGCCCAGTGCTGCCAAATACCAGACTAGCTTAGCTCAAATTCAAGTAAACTTCAAAACAAGTGAGGCAGTTCAGATAGCACGCGCTCACATTACTCAACGTCCACCCTCATCGCGTGCAACGATTCAGACAACCAAATATATAATTTCACGAAGGAATGAAAATCGTTTTCGAGTTCTATTCGGCCTTCTAAACGTCGGCGCAATGTATGTTAAGAAAGAATTAAGCGCCACATTATTGCACATTAAGTGTCAAGTTAGTTGCGCTCAACCGGATCTTTCGTGGTAACGGCCAACAAATCAACATTGCCGAAAGCCGACAGAAAGCCGCAAGTAACGGTTATTAAGCAAGCACGCAGGGAACATGTGGACGTTGACTTCCATTTAAGCTCGTCCCTTATACTCTTTCTTTTCTTTTTTTTTTTTTTCGGTGGCAGTACGTACAAGATGTGCAACGGCGAATCGTCAATGGAGAAATTTCTGGGCGGTGTCTGGGACAACAAATGCCCAATCGAGGCGAAGGAGTACAAGAAAACAGTCTCCTACTTCATACCAGAGATTGCAAAAGTGGCGATTGGGGTAAGCAGCCAAATGCCTAAATGGGCAGTTACGAGAAAAATAAGATGGTATCAGTGCATCACGCATCTACAATAGGTGGTGTCCAAATTCGCGCCTCAGCGACTTCTCTCATCAGACAACAACAAAAGAAAACTGATCTCAGAGGCTATGGTTTTGTTGGCTGCCTGCGCCGGAAGCCATATGGGAGCCATCACACCCTAGACGCTCTGTTTTGGATACCACCTATAAGGCCAAACTACACAACGCTTGCCGGCGCTCGAAAGCTCACGCCTATAGGTCACGTCCCAAACATGGCGTCTATGTCGTCTCTCCGGCTCTCAGATTCATTCTGGCGAATGCAGTTAGCAAAAACATAGCCTTCCAGATCAGTTTCTGATACCCAAAGGGAGCTGTCGCTGGGAAGTAGATTCACGACGTCACACTCACGTACCGGCGGTAGCATTCCACCGCGGAATTTTGAAAAAAAATTAAATATGGCCTTAATTTTTAAGCTTCTTACCATGAAACTTCTTACCATGATAATAACGAAAACGAGATTTCGAAAGACAAGAAGTGTGTCATTCTGGACTGATTAACAAGAAGAATGGGATCCGAGGGGCCAAAGATTTGGCAGTTATGATCATATGAAACGAACAGACAATAAGATTACGAAAAGCATGAGATTTGCTTTGCTTTTCTTGGATTTTGTTTATTGGCTTGATATGATTGTTTCTGAAGTGATTCTGTGTCCCTCTTTTGTGTCCAGATTAAGTTAGTGTCTGGGACGTTTACCAAATGCTCTCATACCTCACCCAGTAGGAGTACATTCCTTCCAAACTTCGAAGGATACTACGGATGGGCTAAATAGTTTATCTGGCGATTTCCTCCCCACGAAAAAGTTAGTCAAGTTATGCGCATGATCGAAGAAGGATAGCGTGGAGGATTAGGTAAGCATTCATGTTGATGGGTTCAGAACAAAACCCAAACGAATAAACGAAGGACGAAGCCAGAAAAACAAAAAGACACTACTAGATGTCGACTCGCATATAAAATTTATCAGAAAATATGCTTGGAAACATAGTATGGACAGGGGTAAGGGTATTGTTTACAATCATGGCGACATGATTAACTAAGCATTCGAAGGCATAAAATAGACAGGCAGAAGTGTTAAATTTTGTTTCTTCTTTTCCTGA
This sequence comes from Dermacentor andersoni, assembly GCF_023375885.2. Lineage (NCBI taxonomy): Eukaryota > Metazoa > Arthropoda > Arachnida > Ixodida > Ixodidae > Dermacentor > Dermacentor andersoni. The sequence continues at coordinate 114,381,703 of NC_092823.1, read as the reverse complement.
CACCACTTCTACGCTTTATTCTTTAATAAAGTGTAGAGGCGAGCCAGCTATCGTAATATTTCTTTTTGTTGGTGTAGATTTTTCAACCGCTCTCTCGCTGAACCTAGCAACGTGTAGATACATGAACACATTTTTTATAAAGCACCAGCACCAACATGCCAGTATTGCTAGCTATGAGAGGTTTATGTGACATTCTGGAAGGACCCTAGGGACAGTAGAATTAGACATGTATTAGAATACCGAAATCCCAGCCAAGGATAACTCAGCAGTTGTCGAATTCGCTACTTGAACACGCATATACGCATTAGCTATGGAATGCGTACACGCTTGTCTTGCTTCCTAAGACTGAATGAGTGATGCGTTTTCTCATAGAACATAACAAAATTGTAGTTTCGATTTTCATCAAAACACTAGAGTATCTGGTGACAAACTTGTGCAGTGGTCACACCAACAGTGGTTCCTTTAAAAGTGACCGGCACTAGTGCCATTTGTTCCGTACAGTTTCTTTAAGAACGACATAAGCAGCCCTTTCTATGTTTTTGTTTCTCTCTTGCCATTCTTTTAGGACGGCCGTCTCCATTTGCGAGGAGAAATGATGGATGGAGGCAACCTGGTCGGTTGTCAAGAGTTCGATGTTGCACTCAAGGTGTAGCTTCGAGAATTATGCCTGCGGTACTCTAAGAGTCCGCGCAAAAAAAAAAAAAAAACTCAACCAGAACTCCTTCTTGCGAACCTCCTCTGAATGCGTAACGCAGCACCTGTCTTCGCTAAGCTCGAACATCATCTGTAAAATAAAAAATGCATTTCTCCAATAGTCTCTATTGGAATGTGCACTTTTGGGTTTACACTGTGTATATGGATCAGCCTGCTCGATATATCTCAGCCGCGCTGAAAAAAAAAATGTTTCTGCATTTCGCTAAAGGAGCGTTTCATTTTGAATTCAGTAGCACCTCACAACCGTTTCATAACGCGAGAATGGAACGCACCCGTGGGCGTTTCATTCAGGCCTGAATAAGATCCAGGCCTGAGTGAGATGCCTTTAATAACGGTTACCTGAACCACAAATCAGTAAATTACTCCCTAGTGTCGCCTTCAGAGCGGTGAATAAGAAGGAAATCATAAATCACCACAGCAGCATAATTTGTTAAGTCTCCTATGTTCTCTCACTGCTTCCATTAAATGGAGCCTTCATGCGGCAAAACATTTTCTTTCTTTTGTTTTTCAGTAGCTGACAAAGCTTGATGCTAGGAGCCGACGCTCTAACACTTTGCTATGGCACAAAACGGCAGTTAAAATTAAACACCGCCAAAAGGGAGGAGTTGCAAACCAACCTGGCGCGCAAAGCTCAGCTCCAAACTTTGGTTTTGTTCTCATTCAGGGCGTCGCACTTAGTGCCCCCTTGTATCACAAAGCACGTGTTTCGTTGTCTAGTGAACAATACTGCCATCAATGGCATTACCATAACTGCGTATGGCCTACTGCGTTTACGTCTCTCTTATACGTTTCATATAACTTGATATCACCTCCAAATTAGCAGCCTACTCTGAATTTATCGGCCTTTGCCCACGTAAAATAAAGATGACGACACCAGTGATACGCCACATTCGTCGACACTAATTGAACCTTCGGCTGTGCCCTTCAGCTCAATTCTAGCGCCGTCTGACAACATTGAGAGACGTCAAAGTTTATCATTAAGATGTCAGTGGTCGCCGTCCGTAGCACCACTCAAGCCTTTAACAACGCAGACTCTGATACAAGAAAGTGTTAAATTGCAGGACTCGCAGCCGATGCAGACAATTGGCTCTGCGGACAACGCACATACGTTGTTGTGTGATGAGCGTTTTGGACTCAGTATTTTACTCAATAAATACTGCTGTTGACGATAAAGACGCGCAATTGTTCCTACTCCCACCAGCGTTGTTGTGCGTTACGCTTCTAAGCCGGCAGTTATAATGTCCCCAATTAAAGCCGAGGATTTGGCTGTCACATGTTACGCTTGATATGCTACACTTTAGAAAGGTTGTCTGAAGAATTAGGAAAGGCACGCAGCACACTAACAGTATGACGACCCTGAGACTTTTGAGAACCCTACACCTTCCTTTCTCCAAGACTGCAGCTGTCGACAAGATTTGTGGACAAGATTGCGGAAATGTTGCTGCAAGTCTTCTACAATGCGTTTTTTACACCAGCAGGAACCTATTGTCGCATGCAATACGCCCGCAAGAATTATTGCATGCCCTCTTTATTGCATAGTAAGGCGGTGGCGTCACCCGTCACGGTGGTTTAGTGGCTATGGTGTTGCGCCGCTAAGCCCGAGGTCGCGGGATCAAATCCCTACCGCGGCGGCCGCATTTCTATGGGGGCGAAAGGCAAAAATGCCAGTGTTCCGTGCATTGCGGGTAGGGGTTTGAAGATCCCCTGGTGGTCAAAATTATTCTGGAGTCCCCCACTACGGGGTGCCTCATAATCACATTGAGGTTTCGGCTCTTAAAACCCAAGAATTCAAATCAATTCAATTCAATACGGTGGCGAGACTTTTGAGAACCCTACACCTTCCTTTCTCCAAGACTGCAGCTGTCGACAAGATTTGTGGACAAGATTGCGGAAATGTTGCTGCAAGTCTTCTACAATGCGTTTTTTACACCAGCAGGAACCTATTGTCGCATGCAATACGCCCGCAAGAATTATTGCATGCCCTCTTTATTGCATAGTAAGGCGGTGGCGTCACCCGTCACGGTGGTTTAGTGGCTATGGTGTTGCGCCGCTAAGCCCGAGGTCGCGGGATCAAATCCCTACCGCGGCGGCCGCATTTCTATGGGGGCGAAAGGCAAAAATGCCAGTGTTCCGTGCATTGCGGGTAGGGGTTTGAAGATCCCCTGGTGGTCAAAATTATTCTGGAGTCCCCCACTACGGGGTGCCTCATAATCACATTGAGGTTTCGGCTCTTAAAACCCAAGAATTCAAATCAATTCAATTCAATACGGTGGCGTTGACCCTTCTTCAAGAAAGTGGACGTGGTACCTCCATATATGCGTAGCATTATATGGCGGTAGGCGTGGTGTGGTATGTGTTATACGTGGTAATAATGTGCAGAGAATTTATGCTGATGTAGCATGCGTTATTTGCGTATATAATGCGTTAGGAGTGCGAGCAGACAGGTGCATATATTTCCATTGCCGAACATAGGCAATCAGCGCCACACCGACCGCCATATATTGCTACGCACAGCTTCGGCAGTTCCCGTTCAGGGAGCCTCCACGGAATTTGTTTGGGCAATGCCCGGTGCGGCATAACGAACGCATTAATGCCGTCAAAGACAGCGGAGGAGGGACGGCTGCCCGTGCATGCGTAATTAATGCACGAGTGACGCATCCTCTCGTTTGATTCCTCTTTAGTCACCTTCCATCTTCATTGGTCGGGTGCTTACCAGGGTGTCCCATACTGCTTGTTAACCCCCTTTTGGTATTGACTTCAGCATTTCTGGTCTACGTTTAACGCCTCCTGACGACGCATGGCGCATGGGGAAAGGCAAAAGCGGAGGGGCTCGTAGAACGTTTAACGCCGGTATGCCTACTGGTATCGCGTACAATAGTTCGTTTGTCACTGTACTCTGGATGGCAGCTATCAACCACACACAGAATGGTATAAAACTGTGCATTCTCGTCCTGTATTGAGAAAGGGGTTTTCTGGCTTCCAATTATATTTCTCGACCTACTTGCCATGTAATGCCACGCATTAACAGGAGCGAAGTAGCACAATATGTGGTTCTACAATGATGCTGTGCATGAGCGCTGAGTTCAAAGAATGCCTAGTAAAAAAAGGTGAACATTGGTCGTCTTGAAAACATATCTCAGGCCAATTGTTTGCAAGGCTAGTCCATTTTTGCTCAACCGGTTGGCACTCCTAATGTAGTCCACTGCTTTATAGACTATTCAGTGAATCCTGACACTACTGTACTTTTCAACACCATTCACACTTCACGTGGCTGATTAACAGAGCCAAAAAGAGACCTTATTCAGATTGCGCCTCCTACGCTGAGCTGCTGGAGACTGCCTTTGGGGGTGTGCCACATTTTTGACTCCGTTTTTGAAAGGTCTTTTGCTTTCAGATGGAGTAAGAACATAACCCTTTCTGGGAACTCCAGGGATGAGTCTCGCACCCCAGTGGTGTACGGCAACCCTTTAAATAGAGTTGCATGTGAGACTTGCAGTTACTCCCACAAAAGCACTGGCCTTGATAGCACTGGCCTGAACTGCCTTGAAAGCATCAGCACTGGCCTTGATAAAGAGCTGCACGCAGTTTTATACAGAAGTTGGCAGGAAGCTCGAGAGAGGAAATGTTCAATGGTGCTTGAATAAGGGATACCTGAGGCTGAAGTCAACGTTTCTACAAGGCAAATGGTCTCCTGAAGGTCGACGAGTGCCTAGGTAGTTCTATAAACAGCGGTTTGTAGGAAGAAACGAGAGCCATTCGTGACGATTAACATATTAGGCCTGGTGGTCGATGACACATTGCTCATTCGAGTGAGAATCGTTGTGAACGGCTCCCCACATTTCCCTCAGGCTATGGTGTTAGGGAACGTAAACTCTAACCGCTACACTCGAGTCAGGCGCATATTTCTGCACGCCTCATTTCATCAGCGATAGGCCACGAGGTAAACCCCGTGCTTCGCATACCGCACTGATACGCAATGTAGGCTCGGGGAATTTTTCATTCCCAAAACGACAGTGGACGAACAGCGGAACGACGTGAGTCACGCCCATTCTTCACACGCCTGTGGAATTCTGCGCGCCTACGATTACCTTAACGCAACGCTTCAGTGGTGCTATTCAGTTACACCCGTTTCCCAGTACGCTGCAAAGCCGCAGTGAACGACGCGTAGAGGTCCCGCGAGAAAAGCAGGTTGCGAGGAACGCTGTCTGTCAGGCACGTCTTCAAATCCAGTGGCATGCAGTAGGGGTGCGCTGATTCGCTCCTCCTGTGCATGCGAGAACGTGATCGAGTGCTCGAGTTCTCCGTCAATAAGAATGTGGAAACGAAAAAACAATGCTTCGTTTTCTAAAGGCGTAGGGAAAGCAGCATGAATGCGCAGGTAGCCACCTTGATCGCTATGGCCGGCATCTGTGGCACGCACGGTGTTTTGTAAAGGAATACCGCAGCGAAGCCCCCTGGAATGCTTCGACGCAACTAGCGCCCCCTCGTGCAGTGTGGGAATTGCAACAGAACACGAGGTTCTTTTTCCGCTTGCGGTAGGCAGTGTCCAGTGTCGCACTCGGGCTGGGGGAGGGCAACGCGAAGGCGAGTGGGTGTCGGGTGCAAAGCATATTTTGGCAGGTAAGAACAACCCAGGTGTCCAACACTGCGCACGCAGTTAAGAGGCGGACAGCGCGCGGACAGTGCCAAAGACTTGGCGGTATAGCGGCGGTAGCGATCCTGGCCGTAGTGGCATCCTGACAGCTCCTGCTGGGGATCCCAAGATTGGCACCAGGAAAACAGTTCGAAGCACCACTCCATCTCTTGACAAAAAAGTTCTGTTTTTGGGTGGACACAGCACTCGTCAAAGTAAGTCTTGGCTCGCCTGCGTTACAGGAACAAACTGTATCAGTGTACCGTCATCATAAATTGAAGCGCGAACAAGTTGAGAGCGGCTAGCTTGCGCTGTTTCGTCTCCATGATCAGATATGTTTCTAAAAGTACAAAGAGCCAAGTCACCAAGTTTGCGTTTAGAACTACGCTAGGATTAGATACTGGCTACAGTGAAATTGCTCATCTAACTCTTGCCCATATTATGTGTAACCGATGTTCTTATTACTTCTTGTTCGAGGTTCAATTTAAGCTGATGGTACGTGAGTATTTTGTTTGTAGCGAGAGCCTTCTTGTTAGCCTAGGCGAGCGTTGTGTCAAGACAGCGCAGCATCGCTAGAATTGTTGAAAAAAGAAGCTGAATTATGTTGTTTTCTTTTTTAACTTTTGCAATACCATGGATTGCCACTGCTTTTCTCACATATTATATGTGTGGTGCATGCTTGATCAAAGTTTAACTCTAAGTAATCCCTGGTGTACATCTTGCAAAATCCTTAATTAAACACACTCACTCCACTGAAATCCAATATCAAGAATGAGGCTGACATATGGAGTAGCACGCTGTGGTATAAAGGTTATAAACAGGTATAAGGTGCCTCAGAAAGGCTGGCCAACGTTTCGATAGGAGGACCTCTATTCGTCAAAGGCGACCTCGTCATCCTCGGCTTATTAGTTTTAATAGGTTAGTCGAGTCACGTCACGTGCGGTTGCTGTCGGTGGTGGCTGGTTGTAAAGAGAGAGACTTCAAAGAGAATGAGCGCTGTCACGTAACATCTGTAAGCGTGGTTCCTGAGACGAGCGGACTAGAGCGAGAGAGCGGGAAGGCGGCGAGAAAAAAAAGGGAAAAAAGAAAAGATAAGGATACCAAGAGGGAAAAAGACATAAAAAAACAAGAAACAAAAAAGAAGTGCATATGAAGGTGTTGCGGTAGCGAGAGGTTAGGGAGCATTCAGGGGTTTCGTTGGGGGCATGCTTTTGTGGCTTTAGAAGAGCCGGTCAGCCGGTCATTGGGAAAGTAACAAAAGAAGGACCAAAAAAAGAGATCACTTGAAAGAATGGCTTGAGTAGCGTAGCCGCAATGCGTCGAGTAATTTTGAAGGAGTTAAGATAGCGACAAGGAGTCTGGGATGCAGTGCATGAAGTAGTTGGAAGGCAGTGCCTTGGTCTTTTAATGGACGTTAGCCCCAATAGCTATACCTAGGCATTGTCACGACGGCCACGTTGCGTGCTAATTGCTCTTTAATACTTCTAAAGATGAGTCTGTGACTCTCTCAGACGTAAATGGGACGTTCAAGATTAACAAACACTACTAAAAGTGGCATATCTTGAAAACTATTTGGCAAGAGCAGCAAAATGTGTCACGTGGTCGTGGAGTCAGCAGACAGACAGACGTTAGTGTGAATCGTTCATATAAAGTCAGTATGTCAAAGAGAACTTTCATGAAGTGTTGAACATGTTTAGCCTGGTTAGCTGGATGGTCCTCAGCGAAATGGCGCTACCCACACTTGGGGATCGGCCATTAATCTGGCAGTACCATTTTTTTAAGTAAACATATATCATTCGAAGAGAACAAAGTAAAACAATATTAGCAACTGAATAAATTGAAATTTATTGTGGCATTATACAGATAGTAAGGTAACGGTAAATAAATGATAAAAATAACCTAACCACAATAAATAAAAGAAAATTTTACAATTAGCCGTTCCGCACTTTTACCCATCTCTAGCTTCGCGCTGCATTTGCCTGCAAATGCAAGAGGTTCTGTCATCCCGAACAGCTGGGGAAAAACCAAGGGTTCTGCTTGTGCAGCCAGTTTCGCCCTCTAGATTATGTCGAAATAACTATAAATGGAAATATTACAGCTAATCTGATCCCTGTACATAACATCAAATTGAAAAATGTTTACAAACACTACGTTATGAGGACAGGCAGCTGCGCAGGTGGATTAAGGCATAAACAAACATCGTAGCACTGACTCTACACCTGTCTTGAATCAATATTTACAAAAATGCATCAACCATAAAATGCCTTCCGTAATTATTACGCACTTATAAATATTTGCTTCTTACGGAAGCAAGAAGGATCGAATTAAGATCGTTCTAAATAAAACAAAGATGTGGTCAAAGATTTCACGACCAATGTGTCGGCGGCAACATGATGATGAGAGATCGATGAGCCTCACTGAGCTATTCAAGAAAATTGTCGATGTTGGTGTCAGGTCACGCACCTACTTCTTCAGGCGTCCGGTGGGCATGATTTTCTCAATGTTTACATAGAAAATTTTGCCATTACACTCTGGTCCAGCGACCCAAGAAGCCGTCAAAATGGCATTGCGATATTGCAGATGACAACACCACTCTTCTAATTTTTTCTGACCTGCTAGCAAGGACCCATATGCTCCTCGCTACGATGGCCATCTTATTCGCCATGACTAAATCCAGAGCGCCTGAAGCCGGTCGGTTGCTAAGTTTTCTCAAATGTTCAGTGTTAGCAAGGAAGAAAATGCGGGCGCTTACATTACCGGTAGTTTTACTACAGTGAAAATTTTTGCAATCATCAATGTGAAAATTGCTATATTTATCATTTTAATTGATTATTTTGTTTATTGTTCCGGTGTGATGCAAGCTATTAGGTGTCATCTCCGCTATTCGGCAATCTACATCGTATTATGCAGTTCATAATGTAGTATCATATCGTTTAGGTGCTGCCAGCATTGTTAAAGGGATGTTGATGCTTGTCAAGCCATCAGTGAACCATTCTTTCTTTGCGAATTTGAGTTTCTCTCTTTCAGAAAACTTAAATAAACTGATTCAATTGACTGACTAGCAGTAATACTTGATATGAGACAATCGCATCACTTGGAGACAAACAGCACGATGACGGAGCTGTGCTCAGGTTCGTCCCTTCCCAGTCTAAGCAATCTCTCTCAAGTCACCGTCAAGCTTTTCCCATAGGTTATAGAAAGCCGGCGGAATAATTAGCTGTACCCGAAGCATTTAAATGAACCAAGAACATTGCATCGTTGCTTTCTTGTTAGAGTGCGCGAGAAGAGCTAGCAATACGGGTGCCTATACTGGCAAGCGGTGCGAATGGGGGAGTTACAACTCGGCCTATTGATATTCACGCTAAGTGCCGGCTCAGCAAAAAATCGCTGCTCTCTGGTGAGCGTCGAAGGTGAGCGATTATTTGTTCCCCACCTCGTTGCAGCTGCCCCCGGACAACAGTGGCGGTCGTCGCCCGAACAGCCAGACGGGGTTCGAAACCTGCATCGCGTGGTCTTGACCGCCTGTGACCTCCAGGTCGGTGGCGCTGTCCCGCTGGGCCGCCCGCAGCGTCTAACAACGTCTGTCGGAGAAAAAAAAAAGAAACCGCAGAAGAAGTTGCCGGTCGGAAACGTCCCTATATAATACAGGGGTGCCTCACAGCCTGCAGTCAATTGCTGTGCATCTTCGCTCCAGTCACGAGGGTTACAGCTCTCGTTGAGTCTGCTTTCCCGGTTCCCGATCGCAAGAGAGTTCGGGGACCCTTTCCTTTCGCTCAACTGTCCAGCCTTCACCAGTAGCTTCAGCGACCAGCACCAAGGTAGACATTGTCCTTACTATTAGCATAAAGTAAACTTCTGTGTATGCTATTTACTCTTCCCAAGTTAGTTCAATACTACAACGCATGCACGTGGTTATGGTCAGAGGCTGGAGACAAGCGGAGACACAATTCTGTGCGAATGCTTTCTTGTGGCATGTCACACGATTCGTATTCTAGAAACTTTTCATAGTAACTTCAACTTACGCTGCCTAAACTGTTGCTATATACCACGTGACCACGATGCACTTTCTTCTATCTTACGAGGTCTCTGGTACTGATTAGTCAAGCCTTGCGTATTATCAGAAAACATCACTGGCATTGACTTCTCTGGCAGCCGGGTTATCAGCGTCTGGAAAGCCTGTAACTAAGCACAGCAAGCCAGAGCAAAACATACCACCATGTTTATCTTTACTTAAAAAATTCCATATTTGGAGACAGATGGATGACTTAAAAGGAGTGTGTCCTGCGGGCTTGCATTTCCTACAGAATCTTTACTGAACCACCATTCCTGCTTTATTGAAAATTTCGCTCAAGTTTCACACATTTAGCTCTTTGAAGTAATGATGCCCTCTTCGTTTTCTGAGGGAAGCTCTGATTTAAATGACGAGCGTGCGCTCTTGCATGCAGATGCGACTGCTCTTCACGGCTGTTGTATTCGTCGCGGCCCTGGCAACCAGCTACGCCGTCGAGATCGATCTCCACAAGCCGGTGCAAATCTGCTCGGCACAGATGCTGGTCGACGTTGTGAACAACGTCTGCCAGACGCCGCTAACGGCCGCTCGACGTCGCAGGAGGAGCATCCGCGGTGAGACAGAGCTTACTAACTATGCTGAAATGCGCTTATCCTCTCTCCATCTTTTCGCAAACGTTGGCATGTTTTAGCGTGACATGCGCACATTACGGTTTCCGTACTTCAGAAAAAAAATGAAGTCTAGTTAAGCATGAAAGCTTCCGACTGCCCGCTATAGGCTGGGGAAAGCGGGAATACTGTAAGCTGTAGTGTAGTTCATATCCATGATGTACGTGGGCAACAGTGCAATAGAAGTATGAAAGAGAGAGGAAGGAAAGGGCAAGATCCATACGTGCGCGGGTGCGGAAGGGTCACACAGTGAAAGCCGTTCTTCCAGGTCAGTCGTATTGGAAAAGAACCAAACAGCCTTGATCGCGTTGTAGGCCTACCAACGAGGAAGTCAGCGTTCAAGCATCACCAAAACAGGCATTGGAAGATTAACAGGGTCGCGATCGGAGACCGTTGTTTGATACGCGCGTTCAGTTTGCGTTCAGTTTCGGCTCACGCGACTGGCCCAGGCCGTGCCAACGTCGTAAGCCGCGCCCGTTGGCTCGGCTTATAGGCAAATCGAGTGAGGCGTAACCAAACGCAAACTGAACGCGCGTTTCGAACAACGATTTCCGAACGCGCCCCAGGTTTCCACGCCGACCCCACGTTACGCACGACGTTGAGGTCTACCTTGACCCTCAAGCAAGAATGAGACATAAGAGACATGGGCGTAATACCGCCAACCACACTCTTCGGCCAATACTTCTTAATCAGTGGCCCGAGCTGCACACTCCTTGGCTCGGATTGCCATCGCGTTTGGTCCTTCTTGTGCGATTGTTAGTGCAGTTTGTCTAAATGCGAATAATTTTGTTATGTCCTCGCATTTGCAACCTCATAAAACCCTTTTCACCCAGCATTACAGGGACATCTTTCCAAGTGGTAAGGTTGTCATGGCCCTACCAAATGTTCGTCGACAAACGCGCCCCGTGTGGATATCATACATCACAGGAAGAACCTGCAGTGAGATCACCGCGAGCTAAATACTGACGTGATTTCACTGACTAGTTGCCTCCGAGATGAAAACTTCGTTTGTGCATCGTCTGCTTCATGGTTGTAATTAATTAAGGTGGGAAGGTGCTGTGGCGGTACAAATCTGATACTGCAGCAGTAGTTCCGCACTGGTTTCACATGACCCCACAGGCCCGATTTAAAGTACTCAACCCTGTTTCTTTTTCTTTTCTGGTTTCATGCAGACTCTGAGGAGGTGATTGATGGCGTCACGCGCATGGTGAGAAACACAAGGCCGTCCATGCAGAAGCACTCAATGAAAATGTGTAAGTTGAGCAAATTTTCTTCATATAATCCTCAAACTGAAGCCCACTGCCGGCTGCCACAAAAATAAATAAAATTATGTCAGGATTCATTGATTTATTGACAAAATGATCAATTGATTTCAGCGCGCACACTGGTGCGGGATTTTGCTAACGTCTGCTGCTACACGCCGTGCCTACCGTCCCGTTTCCTTGATATCTGCTGACCGAACTGGGCCTAACACTATGGGTAAGTGGCCTTGCAACTCTAGCTGCATATAATGGAGTACGCCTCATCCATCTGGGACCCGCACCTCGAAACCCTTATTCAATCACTTGAACTAATCCAAATCAATGTAGCGCGTTTCATTTATAGCAATTATAGCCTGCACATCAAGCGTAACTGCCATGAAAAATGCTTCGCTACTTGCTCCTCTCTCAGTCCGACGTAAGTGCTTTGGCCTTGCTCTATTTCATAAACTATATTTCCACGATTCCCACATGCACGATAATCTTATATCATCTCCAACCTACATTTGCTCTCGTACTGATCATAGCCATAAGGCTGGAATAATTCAGCGCCACACCAGAACCTGTCAGGGATCTTTTACTCCTAGGACCTCTCAGGAATACAACCACCTTCCCGGCGCAGTTGTCGCAATTTAGGACAACTCAAAGTTTCCTTCTGCCCTGTCAGATATCATTAATCCCGGATACAATTAACTAATCGATTTTGCTGTAATAAACATCCACCTTTTGCTGCTTTGTTGTTTACTCACGTATATGTTTCTTACCCACTCCCCTCTGTAATACTTCGGTCTTGAGGTACAATAACAATAAATAAATGCAGTGCACATACTAGCGTTTACATATACGAAACTGTCAAAGAATGTAGATAAGCGCAACAAAGTTAGAACTCACCTCTCCGTATATGTGCTAAACCGTGATGCGCTGCAGTGGACGATGTTTCTGTGCCGGAGAATGCTTATATCCGAGGTAAAACAGCGAGAGGATAAGTTTTCTCAAAATAAATACCTTCGCGGACGTATTCTGCTTGCTTTAGTTCAACAAGGCGTCACACACAGATGCCAGCATGACGATCTTCAAGTATATGATCTTTCCAGCTTACCGGAGCAGCTCTACGCTATACCATAACGAGGGATATACGTACACACGCTTGTGTCCCAATATATAACAAATTTGTTTAACCCAATGAAACGAATGCTTAGCGTACCTGAAAGGCAAAAAATAAGGAATCAACGAGCAATGCCAGGTGTATTTCTATGTTGCATTTTAATGTCCATGGGGACACGCGGTTTATACTGCTTCATCATCATACGCCTATTTGCGGTCCACTGGGAGACGAAGGGTTCCCTTATCCGGCTAATTCTATTAAAAAGCTTCTTCTGTAACAGCTGTCGTCGTGCTTGTTGTCCCTGTACCTGTTTAGTCAGGCGATCGCTGGTGACAACTTCAGTCAAGCAGCCACCGCATCAGTGCTGTACTGATTACAAACAAAACCTCGCGAAATGCCGACATCTGAGGGCCTTCTTTGGACATTCAGTGCCCTCCAGGACACGTGTGAGGATTTGAAGCGCCCTCCGTGGAAACTCGTAGCAAGCACGTTGTGCGCGTTGTGCACGTGTGCCGCGTGACCGTCAAATGTACATGACTACGCTAGGGTACTTAACGCGAAGACTGAAGGAACCTCTTACGTTCGCACGTCGAGATATTGAAATTACGTTTTACTAGCAGTTTCTTAGGCTGGCGTCTTCCCAGGAGGTTTCGACACGTTTCCAAAATAGTGCATTTGAGAGTGCCACGTGCTCATTTTTATGGCGAAGTTTTCTTAATGATGTGGCCACCAGTTTAGATGCTGTGGTCAGTGATGGTGGCTGCGTTGTGGAGAGAAGGGTGCGAGCAATGGAGAGGGCGGGTAGGTGCCAAGTCGTTTGTAGGCGCAAGCGATGACGTCGTCAAGCCACGATGACGACGGAGTTGACGCGAACGCTTTGCTTCCACTCCTTCCCGGTGCGCGCGGGACCTGCATGATTGATTTTGCCATGCTCTTCAGGTCAGTTCTAATTCTTGCCTCACCCGCCGTGGTTGCTCAGTGGCTATGGTGTTGGGCTGCTGAGCACAAGGTCGCGGGATCGAATCCCGGCCATGGCGGCCGCATTTCGATGGGGGCGAAATGCGAAAACACCCGTGTGCTTAGATTTAGGTGTACGTTAAAGAACCCCAGGTGGTCAAAATTTCCGGAGTCCCCCACTACGGCGTGCCTCATAATCAGAAAGTGGTTTTGGCACGTAAAACCCCATAATTTAATTTTAAATTCTTGCCTCATTTTGCCTTCTCTCCCTGCAGATACTTGCGAAAAGCACAAGGAACCTGGCAACGTAACCTTATGGCACCTGTCGTCCAGAGCACAGCGTTCTGGCTACAGTTCAAATGCACAATCGACACAGACGTCTTGTGATAGCACTGCGAAACGGGAGCACTTTTTAGCAGTTATTTTATTTTGTGATGTATATAGAGAAGGCTACACATGTACCACACAACTTATACTACTGTGTCGATGGGCCGGGACAATGCAATGTTCGTGTATTTAGTTTTATATGTATTGATAGTTTTATCGTCGTTTGTTTAAATGTGCCTATCTTGTGTGCTCATAATTTATATTCTTTTTTACATCGATGGTTCTTGTCGTTGTCATTTCCCGGGAAATAAAAGGTACAACATTCATCTCGGCCGTTTCTGCTTTCCTTTTTCTTTATGTTATCGGGCTAAAAGAAGTTCCAATGAAAGCGGCATAATGCAAGCTTTCAAACACACCATGATTCTGCATTGAGCGTGCCCTATTTACCCTAATTCATATATCCATACTTGCTTCATCTCTTTTAGCATAGCATTTGCTGTGCTAAAAGATTACAGAAGCGCCTTTCTGGCATGATTACATAAGCGGCTATGGCGAGATTACATAGGCGGCTCTCAGCGGTTCTGATGGTTCAGCATACATTTCAGAGCCCATAGTGCCTGCCTGCCTGCTCCGATCGTGATTGGCACTTGCTACTCACTCTCCGGCGTGACAGAAAAGAAAAATAGTGGATAATGTCAGCTTTCTCTCAGTCACATCTCACGCTGAGGTCGAAGTATTGGCAACATGTTGTCGTTGTTATTGAGATTCACTGTTTCCTTCGACCCTACTAGGCCTAAAAAAGCCCCACTGAGCCGCGAGAGTATTTCGATTTTTGCCAACCAGATCACGTCAAAGTGGTCAGCGTTGATATATCAATTATTTTTCTCGCCTTGCGCAGCGGTGCGCCGAATTTTGTATTGGTGTTGCTGAATCTCACACGCCATTCCGGTAAACTTGCTGGATGGTAGCAAGAAATGCTGAGGACCGGATAGACTTCGCGCAGGCTTACTGCTGGCAGACAGTGTTAGAGAGCTTTAGTAGGGCCGTATTACGGTGCCGTAAGTGCGGTATTCGGTACGGTATTGCCGCTCCGTACTAACCTACCGCGATGACCGAGTACGTTTTAGCTGCGTGAGCCACTCGATGCGTACGGCAATGTGATTATGATGATAGTGGGTAACATTGGGGCCTTGCAGAATACATAAACTATGTGCTGAGCACAAAATATTCATTTTTGGCGAATACTAGAAAGGTTTAGCTTGTCCACATACACATTGTTCTTTACGGAAGTGCCGGGTTATAGTAAACGTAAACGCCAGTCACAAGGCCGGTAGCGCCCTCTTGTGATAATTTTCCTGCAACATGTAAAACATACTTTTGTTACATAGGTGTTTTTGTCTAAGCAATATATAAAAATAGGAGTATTTGTTGTCAGTTGCACCGCTGGCGGCACTTTACACGAGCAGACAAGTAGACTATAGTTATTTACTGCAATAAAAACTCTGCCTTCCCTCTAAGTGAACTCTGCGTCACTAGATGGCGCCACCAACCTGAAGCGTTCTTGTGCCACTTTTTATTTTCTGTTTTTCTTTTGGATGATTCTCGCTTTTCTTAATATTGTTATTTTCTCATTCGGCCAGAGTATATTAATCACCTGTTATAGGGGTACGGCCACAAGTTCAGTTCGGCCGAAGTTTCCTACCGGTTAGAAGGGCTGTCTTACTGGCTCCTACTTCGTCGTGTAGCAGCAGGTGAATTAATGTGCATTCGTGCCTTGTTCCTATCACGGTGAAAAACGCACGCGAGACTTGAACCTGCACGGCGTGGGCTCTGTGGCCCACACCAGCGTCTCACTGTTTAGGCTTGGTGCAGCTCGGCTCGCGAAACCCGGTGCCAGTCGAGCCTTACCGACTCCTTACCGTCTAGTTTGCCGTACGGAAAGACATTCCGTACGGTAAAGATCGCGCATGCGCTGTCCTCTACCGGTAAGGTGCTACCGCACTTACCGTACGGTAACTTGGCACTGCTAAAACCGACGGTAGGACGATAACGCTATCGCAGCGCGAGTTGCCGTCAAGGGGAAGGTGTTTCCGAGTCCCATTCTCACTGAAGACGGGACCCCGGCAGATAGGTCGAAGTTCCAAGTTTCTGCCGCCGCACAGGAGACGCAGCTCCGGTCCCGTGACAAACTGGCCCATCAGAAAATTCCCGTGCTCTGCCAACAGTTACCGAGACCTCTCGAATCACCCTCATGCTCTCTCGAACTACTGCGCAAGCTGGTCGCCAGTCGCACGTAGCAGCCGGTGCTTCAACAGGTTGGCGGTTCAGTAAGTTTAACCAATTGCTTCTATCTTCAACGACCTTCACGATAAATGTATACAGAGAGCAAGAAGGGACGAGTTCAAGGCAGATAAACGGACGTCCCCGACCAAGCATGAAGGGAAGACCCAACTCGCCCGACTTGCTGTTCTACTTCAACGACCTTAAAACTTCTTCAGACCAGCTACCTCCTTTGCACGCTATTTTAGGAGAGGCCGCATGATTTTTAAGGATCTTTTTATTGCCGTGATCGTGGTGACGGGACGTAAAACGTAAGTTACCAAACGCACCCTGAAATGAGAGCACTTGTGGCATGGTTCGCCAGTTCTCTTCGTGATTCGTGCCAGAACGAGCATACGTATACTTCTTTGCGTTGCGGCCGCTATAGCTCTATTCTATATGCGCAAAAAATTCTTTCCCAGATTATTCTCTGAAGAACCTACGCCACTAAGAGCTCACCAACAGACAATAGACGTGAATGCGTAAGATGGTCAGAACAAAGGGATGGGGAACGCCTGTACATGATTGAAAAAAAAAAAAAAAAAAAAAAACTCGTGCCTTTCACTCCTTCGAAATAGACCACGCACATGGGCTGAAATGACGGAACGAAAACAATGGCGTTTGAGCCAGGATTTCCATCAAGCACTCAATAATCGGCGGTTGTCGTTTCTTTGCTGCTTCAATATCTCACCGCCTACTACGTCCTCTATTTCATTGCAAGGAACCAGCGCCTCAAAGCCCGAAGTCCTACTCGATCACAAGCGTCTCGGAAAACAATGGTATCAGAGTTCGTAAATACCACCGCTACGTATTTAAATAATCACACCCCAACAAACACAAAATGCATCTCGGTTTTCATCCCTTTCCCACTCTCCAGTCATAGTTTCACGTCAGTGATCGCATGCACATCGACAAAAATATATGCTTTCCAATAAAAAGATAATCTTTCTCTCACGCATGTTCGTGTTGAACATTGCATTTCTTTCTTTTTTAGGTCCTTTTTTGTATTTTTCTTGTTTTTCTTTTTTTTTTTATTGCGCATAGCTTTTTTTTTTGCGTGAAACCTACAGAGCGTTATTCGCCATGGCTGCTGGTTTGGTGGGTGCTGCTACTTCCTTGTCAAACGCTCGCACGCCGCCCGACCCTACCATATTTACTGTCCTTATAGGTGGCCACGCTGCTGGCCTTGTTTTCCACGGAATTACTCAGTGATAAAACAAATCATACTTAAGTATTTTTATTGCAGCAAGTATACGTCATCGAGAGGCAATTCCGTTTAAGAAAGCAAGCCTCCATAACTTTTGTATACGTACTTTCCTAAACATTCGACCACAATGACACGTATATTTGTATCGTTCCAACGCCAACCACCTCTGTGACGTCATCGCCGCGTTTTGGTTTTGATGATGATGATGATGATTTCCATACTTTCCATAAAATGAATAAGAAATCAAGAAGTACAAAGCAAATAGAAATGCAAAGAGTGTGTGTGCGTTCGTGTGTATGTCTCAGGCATACAAGTTCACGCGAAAAAGGTGCAGTTTGATTCCCAGCTTCTGTATTTGCCGGAAGAGCTGGAAGCATCACTGCCTATTTATCCACACTTTCTTATGCAACTTTTTCTTCTTGAGTGATATGTAAATTGCAAGGAAACGTGGTCCCTGTATAGTGAAGATGAGCGCGGCCTTACTTCTTATATCGATATTGCTATTGGTATTGCATGTGGGAGCAGCTTACGCAATATATACAGTCTAACGACAGCGAATTACTGAACGAGCCACTAGTGCGTTACCGATATTCAGGTGTTAATTGACCTGCCAGATTACAAGTGCTAGGAAAATTTGTTTTCATTGTTTCATGAAGACTCTGCGCATGATCGCATTCATAATGTATTTATTTATTTATTTAGTTAGTTAGTTAGTTAGTTAATCATTCATTCATTTACCTCTTTACTTAGTTTTTTAATTAGTCTTACGCGACGGTTGTTTGCGGAAACGCACAGTATTGCATCGGGATATTAAATTTTCTCAGCCGGTCCGCAAATGTTGCCATGTCCCGTGGTATAGGCGAGCTCGGACAGCTCCACTTATATCTCCTGAAAGCGGACTCTTCTACGTCAATGCCTCGAATGAAGTAACTCACCGATGTCAAGTCATTTAAATATGGACAAAGGAGACACTGGTTCAACGCGCGCAATGTACACACGAGTGAAAACAAACAGCGTACAGCTTGCTTCGCAAGCCGCCATTGTTGTTTTCATGTCCCAGAAAGCGGCAACGGGCGCCCCTGGTTGGTTGGCCGAATGGCATGCCGCAACGAATGATTTCCCAGAATTCCTGATACGATACGCTTCGGACGCATTCCTGTCAGAGCAGCTGATTAGTGCTGCCTCTCAATATATCATCATCATCAGCCTGGTTACGCCCACTGCAGGGCAAAGGCCTCTCCCATACTTCGCCAACTACCCCGGTCATGTACTAATTCTGGCCATGTTTTCCCTGCACACTTCCTAATCTCATCCGCCCACCTAAGTTTCTGCCGCCCCCTGCTACGCTTCCCTTCCCATGGAATCCAGTCCGTAGCCCTTAATGACCATCGGTTATCTTCCCACCTCATTACATGTCATGCCCATGGCCATTTCGTTTTCTTGATTTCAACTAAGATGTCATTAACTCGCGTTTGTTCCCTCACCCAATCTGCTCTTTTCTTATCCCTTAACGTTAGACCTATCATTCTTCTTTCCATAGCTTGTTGCGTCGTCCTCAATTTAAGTAGAACCCTTTTCGTAAGCCTCCAGGTTTCTGCCCCATACGTGAGTACTGGTAAGACACAGCTGTTATACACTTTTCTCTTGAGGGATAATGGCGACCTGCTGTTCATGATCTGAGATGCCTGCCAAACGCACCCCAGCCCATTCTTATTCTTCTGATTATTTCAGTCTCATGATCCGGATCTGCGGCACTACCTGTCCTAAGTAGATGTATTCCCTTCCACTTCCAGTGCCTCGCTACTTATCGTAAACTGCTGTTCTCTTCCGAGACTGTTAAACATTACTTTAGTTTTCTGTAGATTAATTTTCAGACCCACCCTTCTGCTTTGCCTCTCCAGGTCAGCGAGCATGCATTCCAATTGGTCTCCTGAGTTACTAAGCAAGGCAATATCATCAGCGAATTCTCCATCTCCATCAACTTTTATCCCCAATTCCTCCCACTCCAGGTGTCTGAATACCTCCTGTAAACATGCTGTGAATAGCATCGGAGATATCGTATCTCCCTGTCTGACGCCTTTCTTTATTGGTATTTTGCTGCTTTCTTTATGGAGGACTACGGTGGCTGTGGAGCCGCTATAGATATCTTTCAGTAGTTTTGCATACAGCTCGTCTACACCCTGATTCCGTAATGCCTCCATGACTGCTGAGGTTTCGACTGAATCAAAATGTTTCTCGTAATCAATGAAAGCTATATATAAGGGTTGGCTATAGTCCACACATTTCTTTATCACCTGATTGATAGTGTGAATATGGTCTATTGTTGAATAGCCCTTACGGAATCCTGCCTAGTCCTTTGGTTGAGAGAAGTCTAAGGTGTTCCTGATTCTATTTGCGATTATCTTAGTAGATACTCTTTAGGCAACGGACAGTAAGCTGATCGGTCTATAATTTTTCAAGTCTTTGGTGTCCCCTTTCTTATGGATTAGGATTATGTTAGCGTTCTTCCAAGATTCCAGCACGCTCGAAAAGTCATGAGGCATTGCGCATAGAGGCTGGCCAGTTTTCCTAGAACAATCTGCCCACCATCCTTCAACAAATCTGCTGCTACCTGATCCTCCCCAGCTGCCTTCCCCCTTTGCGTAGCTCCCAAGGCTTTCTTTACTTCTTCCGGCGTTACTTGTGGGATTTCAAATTCTTCTAAACTATTATCTCTTCCATTAACGTCGTGGGTGCCACTGGTACTGTGCAAATCTCTATAGAACTCCTCAGCCACTTGAACTATTATCTCATCCATATTAGTAATGATATTGCCGGCTTTGTCTCTTAACGCATACATCTGATTCTTGCCTACTCCTAGTTTCTTCGTCACTGCTTTTAGGCTTCCTCCGTTCCTGAGAGCATGCTCAATTCTATCCATGTTATACTTCCTTATGTCAGCTGTCTTACGCTTGTTGATTATATATATCGTGAGAAGTGTATGCAAAAAACAATCCCTAAAAACGTCCTCAGTCCTCATCCGTATTTCTCAGCACGCTCTAAGGCAGGATATCGAAAGTGGTTCTAACCTGACGACATATGCTAAGCAAGCATGACTTCATTACTGCTAGGTTTGACTTCGCGATACAGCATGTGCCGTAAATATACAAGGTAATTAGTGAACCTTTCGACTTATCCCGCCTGGACGTGGCGACTTTTTTGCGCAAGCAACGTCTGCAGTCTGTTCGGCTAATCTACGTGAACCGACCGAATCGAGGCATCTGACACACACGATATTTTTTTAATAAGAAACATCTCTTCCAGCTAAAGAAACAGATGGTATAATGATATTGAAGTGCAACAAGAACTCAGAATGTATGCTGGAGTGGCAGTAACGAATGCAACCGCCTCCTTTGCAAGGGTAATTCACTCACGAACATCATTTTATGGTTGTCTGCCGTGCATGTCTCGATCCAGAGTCCCCGTATTGATTTGGCTGTTTAGTGGGGCTCAACGTCCCGAAGCAACCACGGGGCTATGATGGACGTCGTAGTGGAGGGATTCCTAGCAACAGTTGCCGGGATTCCAACCAGATACCTCGTGTTCAGCAGCATAAAGCGCCGGTGCCATTACGTCGCGTCGAGTTGGGCATTCCATAAACCGCGATGTATGAGGGCAGGCTAAACGTCGCCGAAATCACAACTTGCTTACGTATAACGGAAAGCATTCATGAATCTAAGAACAAAACTGAAAAAAAACATCTCTTCGCTGTCGGTCCACGAGCTCAGGTCGTTCCCCCACAGCGCTGGTATACTGCCACATCCGGGACCTTAACCGCCATTAGCCAAACAGTAGGGCCATAGACATCGTCTTGCTTCGATCGTGCGGCATGCTAGCGCGGTTGCCCAATGTTTGTTGATCTTAGGCACTTAAGCGCACTCCACAACCCGTGGTCGCCTCACGGCAATACCATTCCGCGCAGCCTGGGATCGAGCGCGTTTTCCTTTCGATCGTGTTCCGTATGGGGTCGTCCACGGCTGCCAGACCGCAATTCTGTTCATTGCACGATTGCTATTTACGCCCACATTAAACACGGATCTCCAATGGCCGTGCGTAGATGGTCCTCATGAATTGCTGTGTAGTCCGGCGCGAAAAACCACGTACAGCGGCATGCGCTTCAAAGGTGGAACGTGCAGCGTTAGCATGGCTCGAAACGGAGCTACCTTGTGGCGAAAACGCGCCTGCGTGTCTAAAGCCCTGCGTGAAGAAACGTAATGGTTCTTCACTGCTTGCATCACGACACAGAAGGTCAATGTACTCTGTCGCACTGAATATCTGTTGCGTTGACAAACTGGTGGTTGGTAAGAGAGGATTTCGAGGTCAGAAGCCCTGCCGAATTTCTTAAATAGATGCCGAAGAGAAACCGCTCATTGTTTTTCACGAATAAAGTATTGTTTTTCAAAGCTCCATTTACGTTCGTTTTGCGCTAAGACGTGAATTGTTAGATGAGAAAATGACCAGTGTCTCATTTATTACTTATTTTCGCGCCAGAACATCTGAGGCTGGTACGTCAATGCGACGTCACGCATTTCAGCGTATCTTTCTCTTTTTCTTGAAGGTTGCTAGGTTTAGCCTTTGGCTCTTTTAGAATACAATGCTTACTGATATCTGAACAATATTCTTCAATTTACTGATATCTGGTCAAATATAGATTGATGACTACAATATTTACTGCTAATGACCCAACTATTCCCGAGCAGAGGCCGTTAAAATCCGTGACCTCACGGTGAGGTGGTACGGAAACTTCAAGGTGACGTCGCCACTGATATTTTGTTATTGCGCCTTTTTCCGCTTACCGAGCCTCTTCTCAAGGGAAGAGTGAATTTTTCTTCTTTTTTGCATTGTAGGTGGGTAACTTACTATTACAGCTCAAATTATATTTTTCTTTAGGCTGCCATCTATACATGATCTCCCCACACTCCTCATAAACTCTCCTGAACATAAGCTATCTTTCTCTCTCTTTTTTTTAGAAAGAAACTAGAAAACGTTGTCACATGAGGTGGGCTCATATTCTAAGTCAGGTGAGTGCTGCGCCACCTGTCATTCGTGACGTTGTGTCGTTGCCACCGGTTTCCGAAAAGTATGCGACAAAGATGAGTTCGAGCCTACCCGGGTCACCTCTGGCGGCAGAACGTCCGTGCATTGCATTGAAAAATGCCCCAAAACTACGTAGGAATTGAGCACGCAGCTGAACACAACAAAACCTCCTCGACAGGAGTTGTACCTTCATATAACGTATTTACGTAATCAAAAGCGATTCTTTTTACCTGCGCTTCAGGACAACACTTGGTTCACGTATGCGTATACGTGCTGCTCTTAAAACTTACTAATCGTGCTTGAAAGAACCGCATGCAGGGCGTGTTTCATATCCCTTGCTTGGAAGCTACCGCTCAAAATTTCACAATGCGATAAGAATTGTTCCTCCAATCGCATTGTGTAACATGGCGCGGTAGTTTCGAGTATGCAATTTGAGACGCACGGAGTTTTTCTAGTTCGTAACATACCATTTGTTAATAAGAACGAACTTGAAGCGATGTTGTGCCGTCATACATTTCATCGCGATCGAGAGAGAGAGAGAGAAAAAACATTTATTTGAACCATCGAGGTGGTTGCTATGAGGTCGAGTGGGTGGTGTCCTCATTCCAGGACTCCACTGGCCATGGCTGCTCGACGTACTTGCTGGACGAGAGCTTCTTGTCCCGCCAGGGTATCGCCGGTCAGCTGTACCTCCCACCGCTCAAATGACGTGCTAGGCGTCTTTAAGTGTTGAGGTTTGCCCCCGCACCCCCACGAGATGTGGAAGAGTGTAGGGCGTGTGTCGCCGCACCAGGGGCAGATGCCGCGATATGTATGTGGGAACATTTTACTGTATTTGTGTAGGTTAGGAAATGTGTTTGTCTGAATAAGTCGGAGAGCTACGGCATCTTCAGTGCTGAGCTTTCTTTGAGGCGGAGGATAAATCCTGCGGTTGAGTCGCTGGATCTCGAGTCGGTCGCAGTAATTGGACGGCAGGGGCATGAAGGTAAATGGTGGGGATTGATGAGACGATTCGTCTTGCCCCGCTCGGTTGATTAGCGCTCGAGCTAGGGCGTTCGCCCTCTCGTTCCCCTCCAGACCCGCGTGGCCCGGCGTCCACGTGATTTGATGGTATTCTTGCAGCCTCGGGCCTAGAATACGAGCCGCCAGCAGCGGTGTTCGGCCGTTGGTAAAGTTACGGCAGGCCTGTTGCGAGTCGGTAACGACATGGGCTTCCCTGCCTACCCTGTCTTCTTGCTTTATTACCAGCGCCGCAGCTATGGTTTCAGCCGCAGCTGGGGTCTCTGCCCTTACGGAGGCCGCGAGAGTCAAGGAGTTGTCTCTCCCGTTCACGGCGGCTACCGCGAAGAGGCCCCCTACAGGGTACGCCGCCACGTCCACGTACGTTACGTACGGGTCACCCTTGAATTGTCGGCGCTGTCTGTCGACGCGAGCCTTGCGTCGTCCTTCATGGAGTTCATGGCTCATGTGCTTCGGTATCGGGTTCGCCTTGATCTTGCCTCTGACCTCAGGCGGGAGTGATCGTTGCCCATCGAGGGCACGGAGCTCCGTTGCCGTTCCGGTCCGGTGGAGGATCGAACTTGAGCGCACGCTTGAGGTTCGCTTTCGCCGTCAGCGCCGCCGCCGTCGCCGTGCTGTCACGATATCGGCACGCATGCGCAGTCCGCGGGCCTGGAGGGTTAGGTCTTCAGACAGGCGCAGCGTGTTTGGTTGCAAAAAAAAAAAAAGCGAAGTAATCCGAGTGGCTCCGCCTACACACTCGGCTCAGTCGGCTGTGCTGGAACTGTCGGAGTGTTTCTGGCTTCCGCTGCAGGCGATAGCGCTGTGCACGCGCACGTGTTAGTATAACACAAGGTAGCAGGTCAGGCTAGTTGTTTCAAGCTCATGTTGAAGAGGTCTCGAAACTCATCGGCACATGGACACAAAATGCTACAGAGAAGCGCTGTCCAGTCTGCTTCTCTGGGATCTTTTGTACGTGTTTCCGGTGCGCTTCGAGATCTTTCGAATAAGAACACATTTGTGCTTGCGCTGAGCCGCTGTCTATTTCTCTCCCCCCTCTGTCAGCGTTTAAAGATTCTAACCATGACACATACTCTTAGCAAAAAGCAGAATTTGAAACTGGTTTGCAGAAAATCTGGAATTCTAAATATTACTTACCTGCGCTCTGAGGCATGCTAGGTGTAAAGCTGTTCTCTATCTTTCTGGGGTTTTTCTTCGCGCTTCTTTCAACTTTGTAACGAAGAACACGCTCCAACTTGCTTAACTTAGTTCTGGTGCATTCGTATGTATTGTATGTATTGTGACATCGCGACGTAGAAGTTGCCCACGCGGAACCATGACATGGCGACATTTTGGCGCCGGCTCCAGCTAGCTCGGCCGTCTATTATGTTTGTACATCGGGATGCCCGATAGCATAACCTTTAAACGCGACATAAAATAAGGCGGCGAAATACTGGAAGTGTGACAGCGATTCACAGAGGCACGTCACAAGCGCTCGCGAAATGAGGCAAAGCCTCATCAATGAGAAAGTTGTTTCTTTCTTTGAGAGCTCCTTGCTTTACCTATTTGTTCAAAGGCCGCCTGTCACCTGGCACGAGAGACTGCCCCTCCATATTGGAGTCTATCCATATCGCTCTCAAGAGTGTTCACTTGCTTTTCTTTACATATTTATGTCTGTCTGCACTTCGACATCACCTGCAATCAACGCGGCCTCCACCGCAAGGAACGTAGCCAACGACGACACATCACGCCATTCATTTCAAAGAACAGCTGCCACGGAGAGAGCGCAATCGCACTCCCAGATGGCGCCACCGAGCAGCACACAACACCTGCATGTGCCCGCGAAGGTGGGCTTTTCCGCAGCTCGCCATGCAATGCAATCGCTGTTATGCGGCAAAGAGCACTCACAGAGGCGTGTCTGTGGCATTGAACGTTGGGTTAACCCATCAGCCGGTCGGGCACGCGAAAATCAGTGCGCTACCGTTTCGTGCTTCGCAAACGCGTCGTAAAGCTTGGCACTTTGTCATGCGGCAATATTATGCAGCTCACGACATCCACCTGTGCCCGTAAGGTGGGCTTTCTCGCATTGCACCACGTAATATCATTGCAGTTACGCAGCGAAGCACCCTCCCGCTGGCCCGTATATTGCGCTGCAGGTTATGTTTGCTTGCGAATCGACTTGAGCGCATGAAAATCGGTGCGCTGCAGTTTCGAGCTTCACCAACGCGAAGTAAAGGTTCGCGTTTGGTCAAGCGGTAGTATTGCTCCTCCATCTAGCGTCGGATTTGTTAGGTACTTGACGGTTGACAATAGTGCGATATCGTGTGTCAAGAATCGGGTATTAATACGTAAAGAGGCGCGATGGAAGATGATGACGGAAGGCTCAGTTTAATTTGAGCCACTGGTCTCAAGGGGGGGGGGGGGGGGGGGGGAGCATGTTTCCAGGCCAGATGTCCCTGTTCAAGCAGGAGAATACACAAGTTGCACCATTTGCTGCCTTTGATTCTTTGAAAAACGTAAGGCAGGGCAGATTCATGAAAGAAAAGGCTACGTTGCTCCTGAGCCTAGAAAGAGGTAGGAAACGGAATCCTTCCCAGCTCCTGAGAAAGAAAGCTGTTCCATTGTTTTCAACTTCATGAAAGCCACACCAAAGTAAATGGAGAGAGCGAAAGAAATAATGACGAGGATAACACTTCTGCTGTGCAGTCCATAGTACATTAACAGCGATACCTGTGTTCTTCAAGGTACACTAACAAAGAGTAGTAAGTTAGGCTGCATTTATATAGTATCAAGCTGCTGCAATAGCAAAACGGTCACTCTTCCTATGACCGCCCTGGGAGGGGCAGGTAATAGACTGTGACGTATCATTTGTAGAGGTCACAAAGCACGCACCTGATCTCGAAATCGCTATGCATTTCCGTGAACTCCAATCGAAGTACAGCTGCTCCGAATACTACACAGACGCGTCAAAATCACATGCTGGTGCATCTTATGCTGCTGTTGGTCCCTCTCTTTCTAAATCTGACTTATTGAACCCGCAAACAAGTATCTTTACTGCAGAAACCTATGCAGTACTGTCTGCAGTAAAACATATACAGAAATTAAAACTCCACAGAGCAATTGTATACACAGACTCGCTAAGTCTCGTAAAAGCATTAATTTAATTACAAAAGCTTAAAAACCCTGTTTTCATTGAACTTTACTCCCTCTTATGCAGTATTTATCTATCACATATACATGTAGTGATATGCTGGGTACCTGGCCATAGAGGTATCGAGGGTAATGTTCTGGCTGATAAAATGGCCACATCACTCACATCACTAAACACGTTTCCTACAGCTGCTGTTCCTGTCACAGATTTGAAGCCTTTCCTGCGCAAGAAACTGCGACAACACTGGCAACGCATGTGGAACGCAGAAATAAACAATAAATTGCACGTTATAAAGCCACAGTCAGGTTTTTGGCCCTCCCCAACAAAATCACGGCGAACAGATGTCCTTTTCTGCCGCCTCAGAATAGGACACACATTTGGCACTCATAATTTTCTCTAGACCGGTAACGAGCCTCCAACCTGTGGTAGATGTGGCGACCGGCTGACCGTCCTCCATGTCTTCCTGGAGTGCCGGGAAGCCGAAAAAGACAGGAGAAAACATTTTCCTTTTGCATACAGCCATCACGTCCCTCTGCATCCGGCCATGTTTCTTGGTATAGAACCGCTTTTTGATACCAAAGCAGTCCTCGCTTTCTTGAAAAATGTACTACATGTTACAAGCCCATACATTTCTTAGCGCATCCTCTTTCCAGAAGATATCGCTAGGATAGATTCTCGGTATAGCACATGCCTCTAGACCCTTGCGTTTCAAGGGCCCCGGTGAGGCAGTAGTGCTCTAGACAGTATTATACATCTAGACAATCACATATTTTATATATTGCAGCATCCTTTCTCAATACATTTTAATGTTCATAGTACACGCCAATAGTCATTCCCATAATTTTATTACTTGTACATTTTATGGAATTTGGATCAACTCTTTTAGGCCCCTTTACAGCCACGGCGCATTAAGATCATAAAACCCATCAGGCACTGCGAACTCATTAATCATTAGCATGGCGCTCTTTGGCCACATCTGGCCCTTGCGCCATTAAACATCAAATATTCATTCATTCATTCATTCACTCTTCCTATGAGATAACAAAGAGAGCGAGACAAAGCTCGGTAAGCTAGAAACGAGGCGAGAACGAAAACCGGGCGGTGAAGTAGCAGTTTTCTGATCGCAGTGACACCACAAATTTGCTTGCCTCTACTGGAGTCTACAGTTAATTGTTGATTGGGTAATTAAGGACTATACGATGCATTCACAATGAAGAGATGCATCAAGCTGGGAGGTTTCAAGAACATATTATGCGACAAAATTGCTCAAAAACAATAAAATTCTTTGAAGTCTGGCGACGCACCTCGCGCTGAGGTTTCGGCACGGTATTTTAGGAAAGGGAAGCTTGACATTCACTTTCTCTGTTAACAATCAACCTTTTTTCATGTAGTAGTCATCCACTTGGCCAAGGTTTTACGTTACCTTTTACATGTACAATTACAACCCCACCCCTCCCCCCGTCCATCCCTACTTAATAAAAATACTTCGAGGTGACAGTTCTTCACGAACTACATGGTATAATAGCGTCCCAACACCGCGCCGCGACAAACACAGGGAAATCACTGATTATTCACTTTATCGCCCCAGCTTCGCCCCATCAGCCTTTAGGGTTTTGTAGAGACGGCACACAAACCGACTTGACAGGCATCTATGCATGCTTCATCGCTGTCCTGAGTGTTACCTACATGCCGAGATCATAAGCTTAGAAACGTTCGCACTTGTGATCTAGAGCGCGACCATGTCAAGCATGCGCACTTAAACGTTTTCGGGTCTCGGGCAAGTTTGCCTCGTGATAACTAATCGGAGGTGTCACGGCGAGTGTCATCGCGCTCTTTTAATTTCCTTCCACCGCTCCCTTGGTTGCGTGCTCTGGCGATGCTCTCAACGTAGATATATTCAGCTCAAGGTGCCCATAGGCACCTTGCGCCAGCCAGAGGGAGCTGCGACATTTTCGTTTATCACCTCAGCATCACCTGCAACGGCCGTTATGGATGCGAAGAAAATCGAACACTCCATACGGCGAGGGCTCACACGCTTTACCGCTCCTCCGGGTACTACACCATGCTTCACCGCTCTCAAGTTCAGCAGCGTTCGCGCCCCTAACCTCCACCACAAACATGACCAAATAAACGCATGCGCACATCGACGTATTCTGGTGTCGAGCACTCTTACCCCATTATCAGCGATCGAAGCAGTGACGGCGGATGTCCATCGCATCCCTCGCGTTTTGCTCCCTACGTTATGCGTTCTGGCGCTGATGTCAACTGCGGAAACTACAGACCCCTTTCGCGGAGCAGTTTGCTCTAAAGGAACTAGGTGGCGCTTTCGGCGGCGCGCCCTACGCTGCCTCAGCGAATGTGCACGAAAACCACTGCCCCTTCTGCCCTGCTACTTTGCGACGAACTGTCGGAAATGCAACTGGGTGTTTCCTAACGCACTGTGCTCCATTCATGCTGCAAAATGTGGAACGGTAGAGGGAACGTGTTTCCAGTCGTTGGCTGTAATAATAGTGATTGTCACATGAAGGAATGGAACGAATCTGTGTGACCAAATCCACGGAGCGCTGCTACGTAAGGACTGCCTGTGTTGCCGACGACCCTTCGCGGTGCACGCCTTTCCATGAGGATAAAAAAGAACTCTTCCACCATCGTTGTATCGCTAACCTCCAAAGAAAGGACTTCAACCCTTGAACATTGACAAGAGTGAGTACCACTCGCTAAACGGAGGCGTAGGGAGTAGCACTGCTTCGTGGCATAGCAAGTTTCTCGCCCTTTATCTACACATATCCACCAAAAGTCACACGCAAGCTTACGCCCACTACATCACCCGCTTATGAATAAGTGAATGGGCTCACTCTCAAATCAATACGCCGAATCATGGGTGACGGCGACTACTCGTGTGTCACCCACGAATGTTCTATGCTGAACGTTTCGTGAAAATTGACAGAGTCAACGAGTGACTAGCGATAGTACGTCTTTGCTACGAGCTATATCAAAGTACAGATCAGCTGCATTCCAAGCCTTGTGCTCAGCAAGAACAAACCTATCGCAACTGAGCACAATCGCGAGCGATTAGGCAGAAAATAAACAATCAGATAGTCACCGCACAAGGGAACCTTACGGAGTCAGGAACATGACAAGCCATCGATGCAAAGTGATTGCCAAAGAAAGAAAGAAGAGCCAAATACACTGATCCTGATTTAATTAATAAGCGGAAAGATTGGAGAGCTTGGAGCACATTTCTAGACCCGCTTTTAGTACTAGCACTGTATAAGCTGCTCACGCTCTTTGGGCAAGGCGTAATGAGCACCGAATGATACATGTCCTGTTACCCACATGTCCTCTGAAGCTGCGACCAAGGCTCCGTGTCGTCCACCCAGTCACCGTCTACAATGTCAGCCGAAACAGAGAGAGATATATACAATTTATAAAGCAAAATGTAGTCGGCCTCAGCTAGCATGCTCTGGCCTGCTACTCCGCACAGGGAAGAAAAAGGGGGACAAAAAAAGGGTGATCAAAAATGATGATGAAGACGGGAAGAAGGGAAGTATATATACACTAACACAGGGGTTTCCTTAGAGCCTTTTGTCTAGTCCGGTGATCTCCACGCACTCAAGAGCAGCCCTTGTAGCTATTGATGCTACTGTACGGTTACAATTTGTGGACAAAATATTATTTTCAGACAACGTTTGCCTGCCAATGCCTGCAACGCGCAGAAGCCAGCGTCTTCCGCTGCGATGCGTAGGGAGGGCAGTCTCAGAACAGATGTTCGAGAGTTTCACGGACTTGCAGCGTTCACGGTTCGGGCCGTCCTCACGGCCGACAAGATATGCATAGCGTCGAACGAAGATTTGAAACAGAGCTTTGCTGAGCCACGCCGGACGTAACGCACATCCATTGTAATACACGGAGACAGCTGAGGAAAGCAACGTACGCGTCACCACGTGATCAAGCTTGGCGGCGCCCGCGAGCTCGCCGAGAGAAGTGTCAATATTAGCAATGGCTCCGAGATCAAGCAACTCGCGCTGTACAGCTCGTACCGTCCGACAACTAAGACTGCAATACTATAGTATCTGTCCCTTCGTGAGTGTGCTCCACAAGGGGCGATTAATGTGGAAGAGTACGTACAGGGTAGGCCAAAAGTTTACAGGACGCGCGATCTGAGAGAAAGCTGATTAGTTCTTGAGCCTGTACACGGCAGCCTGGGTTCAAAATGTGCCACAGTGTGCTATTCTATCTGTCAGCCCCTTTCTTGTTTCTTGTTTTTGGACTACATGTAATACTGTACGCGACCAACATCGTGCTGTATTATTTCAGAAAAACTGTGAGCTAGAAGTCGGCTGATACTGGACTATTACAGGGAACGCGTATATCCTAGACTTATCACTCGACATTTAAATTCACCGTATTATGTACACGAGAAACTCGGACTTTCTACAATGGCTCCCTTCGGATGCGGTGGTAGCGCAGTGCCTTTCTTTTTTTGCTTGTTCCCAACGCAAAAGTTTCAACGCCAGCTTCTTACGCGTATTAAATCACTGACGCCTTCAGCAAAAATATATCCAATCCGCCATAAACCGGCGTATTTTCAGCTGCACAGCAAGTTCTAGGTCAGCCATGACCTTTCATTTAATCAATAACATTTCTTCAACCGAAACAAGTGAAAATTTTTTCTTAGAGCACTACTGCACAAAAAAATAAAACAAGAAACGAAGTAGCTCCCTAAATAGCAACCACGAAGGGCGTGAATGACGTCATTCCGGGTAACGCGCATAGCTTTGGCAGCGTGGGAGGCGCCGAAAGAGCGAGAAGTTGCGGTCACTTCCTGGGTGTCTATATAGCGGGTAAAGTTGTGCGAGGTGCCGAACGGCGCACATTTCTTGCCTCGGAGACACCGAGTGGAACCAACGGAAGCACTACAGCTACGGAACGGATGCGGAAGTTCTGGCCATGCAAGCTAGGTTTCCTGCTTAAGCGTTTGGATTTGAGACTACTTAGCCACGTTCGAAATAGCACTGCGCCCACGCAGGGCAGCCTTCGTGTCGGGTACCTTGAAAACACACAAAAAATCATATACTCAGATGTAAGCAAAAGCGAGTAACTTATGCATTAAAAAAAGTGAAGCTGTATGCGACAGTTCCGTACCCTTCGGAACTTTTAGAGGTCTGTTTTGCCACTGGCCGGCCTGGCCGAGATTTTACAATCGCGTCTTCATTGTGTCCAGTACAATTTCTTCGTTATACCCGAACCTTTTCAAACGCTTTACTGTGCCCGAGCTTAGCACTTGTATAGTCTTCGCTATTACCGAGGCCCATTTTTCTTCATTCTGCACCATTTCTGCAGAAGCCGACTTGGCGTTCCGACGGCCTGCAATCATACAGCTGCTTCGGGACTGTGAGACACGCCGCAATTGCTGGCTTTTCTTTGACATTTTGACACCGACCCAGCCGCCACACACTACAGGCGTTCACCAGCACATGAGGACAGTGGTGCACACACATTACCAGCTTCACTGTAAAAAATAATAACAATAACCAACCGACTTCAGGGATTCCTTTTGTTGTGAACTCAATTATACCTTCTCGTCTTCACAAAGAGAATTTTTTCTTTGCGATGTGCGTTTAGGCAACGTCATGCTACTACAACATGGGTTGCTGTGACCTGCGACGTACGTTCACAGAAAACAATAGGTGGTGTCCACAATATAGTGTGTATGACGTATTTCCAGCTTTGCAATCGCTTCCTGCGTATGCAGACAGCAAAAGTATAGCCTTCGAGATCCAACTTTGTTGTTCGGAAGAAGCCGCATCAGGGACGTTGATTTAGACACTCCAAATCCACATCCCAGCGATGGTTCCCTTCCAGTAAGAAAAACAAATCTTGAAAGCTTTGCCTTTTGCGGACTGGCTACGCCGAAAGACGGTAAATTTGGACACTTCAAATCGACACTGAAGCAACGGCTTCTTCTGAGTAAAAAAACTCATCTCGAAAGCTATGGTTTAGCCAACTACATACGCCGGAAGCGATTGCAGAGCCGAAAATACGTCATAGACACCAAGCCTCCGACATATTGTGCAGCTTGAATATTCATTCGAAATGCCTATGGCGTAGTCCTCGTGCACAAGACGTATTATTGCTTGTTCTGGCCGCCCGAAATACCTGCACACTTACTAAATACCTGAAATGTCGGGGTCAGTGGGGAGGAGTCAGTACGAAGAGAGGTCCAAAGTGTACATCAACGCTCTGGCGTGAATTTGAACTCCAGTGGCGGTGGCAGACACAACTTAGCTTTCCCGCACTTTATAACGAGGACGAAGTTTAGGAGGTCTTGCCTGACGAAGATGACCTATTGTGGGTAGCAGCCACACACGTCACAGGCAACAACAATAACCATCGTTGTGGTGAGCACAGCGGCAAAGCACGAACGGACAGAGCAAACCCAATTTTGAGAATTTAACTAATGGCGCAGTTAAAGTTCCTCACTAAATGTCGCCGCTTCAAATGCTTAGGTCCTTTCCCACCAATATCGTGGGCCATAACGTGGTACCAGTAATGCATCGGCTTATCAGGAGACCAGACAAATAATGCTTCGGAGTTGGACCATGGTTCGTCCTTGTCTGGGGATCTGACTTGCCACCAACAACTTTTTATGAAACTCGATGAGCCGAACAAAATCACAAAAGACACCACGAAAAACTCCTTTGTATGCGGCCTTTGTATTCTCCTTTCTTGTTCCCTTTGTTGCTTTGCTTTGCTTTTTATTGTTTGTTCTTTTAATGATACGAAGTAAGAGGAGAGGTTATCGCCTTTTGGTGGCACGAACTGGTCCTCGTCGCTTGGAAAAGAAAAAAAAATTCACAAGTACGTGACAAAATGTGTCAAATTTTGTGGCTTTCGTATTTTAGCTCACCTTTGCATTCTACGGCAGAAAAAGATGCTAACTAGTTGAGCACTACTACAGATCTATTAAAATGCAGGCACTGCAATTATAACTTTTATCTAACTGTTTTATCATGTTTCCATAGAAGAATCCTTCTAGACCTAATCTGCATTCAGATTACGTGAACTACGTGACGCTTGCGTATACTCCCTTCTTCCTTTTCGTCTTTCTTCCCTTTTTTTCGCTTATCTTTCTTTCATGCTTCTTTTTTAAGCCGTAGAAAAAAGAAAAAAGAATTTCGATATAAACTATGAAAGCCGACTTCATTGCGATATCTATGCTTTGGACGGCTAAATATTCACCGCCGCAAAAGGCAAGTTAGCATTCGCCCGCACTTTTCAAGCCGAAAATAGACGATGCTGTACACGCGCGGGCTCACCGCTTACGCAAAAGGTCGCAGCCTCAAAATTCGACTGCTCTTTAAGGCATCATTAAGGCGTCTGCATGAAATGGCCAGGCAAATACCACTGCCCTGCGAAAAAGAAATGTCGCCCGCTACTTTGAGAGAGACGTGCTTTTGTCTTTCTGTAAAGGCGAGCTGGCCGAGCTGGTGTGCATTCATTGTCATTTCGTGTCCTCATTTCGCATGCACACGCATTGGGATTCTGATATGTGTGTCAGCTTCTAGAAGAAAAAAAAAAGCCTTTTCACTTGATAGTAAGCGCTCATCTTGTGTTCCCCTGCGGTATTTTTCCGTTATCGCTTTTCCTAACAATGGTTGTTTCTTTCGTGCGCCTGAAAAATCGTTCTTGAGCATCGATCTCGCACAGCCGAGTTAATATGACGGGTATAGAAGACGCAAGTGTCGTGAATCCCTCTTTGTGCGTTTTTTTTATCTTGCAAACCATTCTGTGACACAGGTTTTATATCCTATTTTGGTATGAGCATTAGCGTGCAGAACAAACACTTGTGTCATTATGTTCATTCGTCGCTTTCCTTTGTTCTTTGTGTGACACGGTTGGCACACTTGTGATGGGAATAGGGGCCTAAAAGTGAAGTCGTTCTCCTCTGCAGTACGTCTGCCCTTCATTTTGCAGCAGACGCAACAGAAGTATTCTGATAATGGTAGTAAACTCAAAGCCAAGCCCACAGCAACAGTACCGCGGATGCAGGCGCACGCGATACCCAAAGGAATACCAAGAGGTCTCGAAAGCACTGATTAGGGTATCACACTTAGAAAGTCTGGAATGAGTCAGTAATTATCAGATAGGACCAAGTTCTAGAGCTCAAAACACCGATGCCATGTGAAAATGGCAGGGACTACAGGCAGTAAAGAACGCTAAACAACAGGACAGAGGGACACACACAACAACGCTGTTGTCTGTGTCCCTCTCTTTGTCCTCTTGTTTAGCCCTGTTTACTGCTTGTAATCATGAACCAACCAGCCCAAATGCGTGCTCTTATGGCAGGGATCTCACCGAAGACTGATGGACTCACGAGAGAATGGAAAGGTAAAGAGCAGGGCTTGTTGGATTGCATTGGCATGTCGACATTGGCAATGTTGCGACATTGGCATGTCACAACTTAGCAGCAGTATTTACCTCGAGAACGGGAAATTTGTTTCTTTCTTGGCAACCACAACACCGATTTTGAAGAGGTTTGGGGCATTTGAAAAAAGTTAATCTCTACCGACACCATGGAACGTAATTTTCACTTTGTTTGGATTACTTCATTTGAATTTGATGATCAAATTGCTGGAATAATGACCAGTTTCAATCAATGATCAATGATAATCATGACGATCAATGATAATCATCATCATTTTTGATTATCAATTTCAATAATATAAATATGATGCTGGTGATCATAATGATAATGATGATCATCATCATTACATCATCATGACGGAGCAACGGCGGTGGCGTGGTTTTAATGACGTAACGGAAAGGACGGGTAGGCGGAAGCAACAAAAGCAGTTTCAAACTTTAAACTGCTGTCGCAGTAAAAAGCAAAAAAAAAAAGCGAATGTTCATCAATAAGAGAAATATGTCGTTTTCGAGGCTTTGTATTACTTGGCGTCGTGTCGTTGGTAATGGAACGTGACCGCCAGTTACTACGCCAGGGTTACTGCATTTGGCGTTCTCACATCGTGCACAGCATTCGCGCTCGTCATATCAGCCCTAGCAATCACAGATGTTTCATAACTTCTAACGATCATATTTACGTTGATTCAATAAGCCAATTGTGCGAGGAGGAGCTACGATTTCACCCAGAGGCTGTCACAATCCTGCGATTCGACCCGGGTTTCCAGGTAAACTAAGCTGTAACGGTCGTACGTGCGTTTTGGAAAGTTTTCCGGCACCCGAAAGCTTCGATTTCTGCACGCTTCGTAATGCGAACTTTATCAACTGAAATCACTTTTATTTCCAAGTTGTTACTGATATGATTAAGCTGGTAGCTTACTGTTTTGGAACACTCTCTGCGTTGCCTATAAGAGAAGATTGACTATTATCAGGGCAGAGTCGAGGAAGTCAAAATATTTCTTCTTTAACTTCCCGTTGAACTTTGGGCAGCGGCGCCAAACTCGTCGTTCCGGTGACGTCACCAACTTCCTTGATTTCGAGCACCTTTCTCGTCTTTCCTATGCAAGAAAGTACTGAAAGTGGTTACCGGACACTCCACTCGTTTATTTTCAAATATGTGAGTCTTCTGTTAACAAACATCAATTCGACAAATCTGAAAAATCTACCACGTAAGGCATTCTCTGGCGGACAGAGCCCTACTGATTGTGTAACTTCAGTATTGGCAATTACACATATGCAATGTTGCCACATTATTTAAGGTAGTTCCTCTTTTTTGTATGCCTTCAATTAGCATTCATCTCTCCCCGTATCTACCATGGTTATTTATTTATTTATTTATTTATTTATTTATTTATTTATTTAAAGTATCGTTAAAGCAGAGAGGGAGTTACAGATGGAGTGGATGCATGATCTTTGTAAGAGAAAAATGTTTTTTAACAAAGTCACGTGCACCTGATTGGAAAAACGATTCGTGATGGCACTATTTAATGACTTGCTCTCCTCTTCTGTGGCAATGGCGCAGGGAAGAAGGTTACTCCACTTTTTGGCAATGTTCCGCGAGAACGAATGGGTTGTATGACTGATTCACTAATTAATTGTTAATTTGTGCTCTTCAATATAAAGCACATTTTCTTTGTTTCGCATGCAAGAAGACACGCTCTTTTCTTAAAGCGGAATCATGTGTTTTTCAGGCATGCATCCAAAGCGAGAGCAAGTCTTTCCAATTGCACCAAAAATATATTAAGCGTTCCAAACATGCAAAATGCATCCGCAAGGATGTGATTTAACAAGGGAGGATTGATTTATTGGTTGCTGAGCAATAATAAAGCACGTTCTGATCAACCGCTTGAGCTCTGTGTTGACCACATTCAGTCCTGCGGCCATTATTCAATTTCGACATCCATAAATCATTCTTTGTTGCTTGCTTCTCTTCATTTATGATATTACAATAACCACAACGGTGATACTGTATTTTGCATCACGTATAAATTCTGCGTTACTGCATTCACTTGCCTTGCTCTCCGTATGCCAAGCTTGACAGGACCTGGAAGCTTTGAGGCCCTGTGCTTTTAGGTGCAATTACAGTCGGACACACAGATTATTCTGACCACTCAAGCCACCGTACTCACAACACCAGTGCAAGCTTCTGCCATGAAGGGCACGTGGTCCCACAGTCAGAAACTATTATTTCACTTTGCCGCAATGCTTCATCAAGTCCTTTCTCCACATTTTCCCTGCATGCTAGATCATCTCAAGCATTCCCACCATTTCGTCGTGCTTGTAAGTTCTTTACTGTTTGTTTCTCAGGACAATTATACGTAGACAAAGACGGTAGTTTTTTGCACCTCCGTTCATAAATTATGTCTCTCCATGCATGAAAACCACGTGACCCTGCCAAGTACCGAGTTATGGGCTGACCCCATATTTCCAGCTTGGCTGTGCTCTCAGCAACCTTTTTCAACCAGTCATGCTCTCAAGACCTCCTTACTGTTCCTCCATTCAGTCTTTCCTACTAGTCCCGGATTCGCGCTGTCTTCTCAGCCACTTACACTGAAGAAAATGCGGTAGTCTCTGCGTTCTCATGCATCCGAGCTGTACTCACATAGAAACTGTGCTCTTTGCATGAAGGACACGTGGTCCTGTCGGCAACGACCTATTGCTTGACCCCTTTGGCTCTCTGCTCTGCCAAGACGTTTTCCCGTTTCTTTGTGTGGTTTCTTCTTTTCTCCTTCGAGCCGTTCTCTATAGTCTTCCTACAATCAACTCTCGGCCCGAACCCTCGCGCTTGCTCGCTCGCCGCGTTGGTACTTACGCGGGACCGTGCTTCTTTGGCTTTTCGTGAATCGCCACCACGCCCGCGAGCGCAGGAAGCCGAACCGACCCCGGCAGCAGCGGCAGTCTGCCATTAAAACGTGGCCTCCAAGATTTATGGTCCTCCCTTTGCCGTAAAAAAATGCTCCGCGCACGCGTCCGTCACGAGTCCGAATCACGCGACACGGTCGGTCGACACAGTAGGAGGAAGCTTGCGCGTCTCTCTCAAACTCGAGATGGGCGGGCAGAAGAGGCAGCACCCTCCCTCTCCTCCCTTCGCTGGTCCGGCGTCCAGCTGCGTCGGGGGTGCCCTAATGACCCGAAGTCATGCGAGTCGAAGGGTCATTGCGACCGACGCCAGCGTGACGTGAAACGAGCGTGCATGAAGGAAAAGCCCCGTGGCGCTTGTCTTAACGAGCGTTTGCGCTGCGGACAACCGCAAGTATACGAAAGAGACAAATCGAACACGGCACCGGAGGACGGAACCAGAAAGGAAAAAGTTCGTGTCGATTCCATGCCAGTAGGTAAAAGAAGGCCGTGCCCCGATTTGCAGCGACACCTGTATGGAGGAACAGCTTTGGGAAGTTCGCGGGGTTTCAATATTGACGGAGCATAATGTCGCCACGTGACTTACCTTAAAAGCACAAAATAGCTATTATATGCGTGGTGCCTACTGTATATCGATCACTTCACCAGACAGCAGATACCAGAATTTAGTCACGGGTCAGCCGCAACAAATACCTTCGGTTCCATTTCACTGAGATAGCTTTTTGGGATATAAAGTTAAGTGACACTGGTTAAGCATAAGTTATATGTTCACGTGCCTTACTTTAAAATTATAAATAAAGAAATAGCCATGGGAGGCAGACCTCGGTCAGACTGACCACGTCTAAATCGTAGGACACTTTTAGCATGTTACCATGACCATCAAACATCACGGGGCAAGATTGAAGAAAGGACTGAAGGTTTGCAATAAGAACTGCATTTCGGTGCAAACAAGGTACTCAAGTTTATTGACTTCAATTCAGTTCCTTTTACTGGCAACACACCCCTTCCAATGACTTTTTCAACGTCGGAACACTTACTGGAACACTTCGTGGAGAATACCAAACAACCCTTTTGAGAATCCCTCTTGATCTCCTTAAACGTATTTGGAGCGGCAGCCTTTCGAAGTGCTTCAACCTAATGGTATAGCTAGAGAGTAGGGTGGTTTTGATGAAATGGTCGCATCAATTTTCATGAGAAAATCGTGAATAAGAAGTGCCGAGAAAGCTAGTGGGTTGTCGGTTGTGCATCACCAAACTCTGGTTCACCTTGACCTGTGTTTTTTAGCCCTAAAAACTCAGCTCAAGATGCTGTACTAATAAGCCTACATTGCTACTCTGGGCCTGTTTGAAAGTACGGCTTCACTCAAACGCTTCAAAACTGCTATGTAGAACTGCTTTATTGTATCTCCCCTTAGAACGCATTCGTAGGGAATTGTCGGTCACCTAAAACCAGCGACATCATCTTCGTTCTGGATCAGCTCATCCGAGATTTCTTCGGTCGGAGTAATGATTGCCCCACCCACTGACGATGACTGAGCCTTGTTTTAAGCATAATACCCCCACACCCTTGTTTCGTCTCATGTTCCGGTAGTTTACAAACGCTTTCATTAGTAATGGCACATTCAAGCAGTTCTTGACTGACGTTAACACGGTTCACTCCCTGGCTTTCTGGCAACACGCAGGGCACATACTTTGCGGTGATAAGATTCATGTCGAGCTTCTGTCATAAGATTTTGGCACAATATGAGACTAGCGCCTACAACTTCAGCAATCTCTGTGATAGTCAAACGGCAATTTTAGATAACCAAATCACGAACTTAATTGATGTGAGCATCGTCTGTTGATGTGAAGGTCGTGGAATTCCCGGATCTTCATCAGTTGACGTTCCTCTCGTTTTCAAATGACTGCAACACTCAAGCTACTGCGATCGCCTCATAATATCGTCCCTAATGACTTGCAGAAGTATTTTCCGCGTTTCTGTCGCAGTTTCCCAAAGCTTCAGGTAGAATTTTGCAGCTTTCACAGTGTTCTTCCATGTCCTTCATTACCCGTACCTGAAAAAAAAATCCCAGTTCGATTACTACACCTCTTTACTTCCGTGAGTGTAGCTTGTTTACGTAATAGGGTGAGACTGCAAGAAGCATTGTATTACTAAGGGCGGCGCTAGTGAGTACCACTGGCGGCTACTGATTTGAGTGCTATGCGATAATTTTGGCCTCTGTTTGATCGCACCTTGTATGTCTATGTACGGTCATTTAATAATACCGGGAGCCCTAGTATCAGAAGCCGAACCATTGCTATAGACAATTTGGGAAAGTAACGATCAGGCAAAGCTCCACCTTTGGGGATGATTATCTGCGTTAATGCAAGTAGGCATCAAGTGCTACTGCAGATCTAATTGGTGATGGGAAACTTATTATTGGTAAATATGCTATATATTATGCTTTTGGCATGTAATTATAGAGTATTAGTGGTTTGTTCGGACTCATAACCAGGGGCCAAAGTTGTCTGCTAGGTCGCACAACAGAAGCGACAATTTCAACGAGTCAAGAAAATGGCTCAATTCTCCAGTGGAATGCGAGATGCCTCAATTTACGCGTTTGCGATTTTTGTCAATTTTAAATCATTCTCCGGTATTAGTCATCTGTGAACCAAACGTGTCAAATATACTAAAATTATCAGAGTACAATCCTTTTATTTGCACCACGTGCGGCAAGAGAGCGAAAGAGAAAGGCGAAGGAAAGACAGAGTAACCAGAGATTATCTCCGGTTGGCTACCCTGTACTGGGGGAGGGGCAAGAGGATGCGATAGGTGAGAGAGAGAAGGATAAAAAAATTTAAAGAAATTTAAGAAATAACTACACACACACACACACGCACGTACACACGAACTGTTTCTGTGGGCATTGTCACGCAGCCCGCAAAGCCGATCCTAGTGTTGCGCTGTGTCACCGTACAATCCTACGTCACACATTATACAGCCACAATTTGTCAGAAAGTCCCGTGCCTTTTAAGTAACGCAGCGGCGCCTTCATGGCGGATCGCGCTGATGTTCACGTGGACCAGTTTCCAAGGATCTTGTTTTCTGTCATTGGGCGCTTGTCCAGTTTGTCTAGAGTGGCTGAGAGGACTGCTCTTTGCGGGTTGAAACGAGAGCACTGACAAAGAAGGTGCGAGATTGTTTCATTGCACCTGCAGAGGTCACAAAGTGGGCTGTTGGCCATGCCGATAAGCAAGGAGTGCGCATTTGAATATGCTACTCCAAGCCATAGACGGCCTAAAAAGGTGCAGCAAGTAGCAAGATCTCGTTTGTGCTCAGACGGAGCTCTCCTACGTGGTTGCCCATGACGGCAGCCTGTATGGTGCCTTAACGCAAATAGGAGGGGGTTCTCCTTCACACTCGTCCTAAGTTAGGTAACACAGCAGCGAGTTCTCTATTCGGGCCCATACCAGCGACCCACGTTGTCTGCTCTAGAAGACAGCAGTCAACACAAACCTAGTGGCCCAAGCTAGTAGACAACTTCCCTTGCTCGAAACGGGCTAAATACGAGAATATCCTTTGAATTCCGTGGCGTTACTCTGACATTGATGCACTGAGGCTCTTACGAGAAATGAAAAAAGAGTAGCTTTGCTTTCCCCTCCTTCAAGTAATGAGCGAAGTTTTCCCGCTGAATGAATGAATATATGGTCTCGCTACAATTATTTAGCAGCTTAAAGTGATAAAGCGAGTGAAAGCCATGATGTCTTTAATCAGCCCTGGAGATTTCTTGCCTGGCTGACGACTTGACGCGTTACTACTTACTTCAGGCGAAAAATATATGCAGAGGTGAAACAAGACAAGAAGAACAGCACGTATACATCCACGTGCATGCACACACACTCAACCTGTTCATAACGTCCCACTAGGGCCTGTAGTTCTCAGAAATATTAGATGCGCTTTCGCTACACGCAATGCTCTAGCAATGTTTGCGCACGTGTCAAGAACGTCTCGCAGGTTCAAGCCCGAGCCGCGGTACAAATTTGACGCAGCCTTGAGTAAAGTGGTTATGTGTTCCTCTTTACTGTCCTGTTAAGCTGTTTTGAACCGGCTAAAGGTTATACGGTAGAAGGCTAATCAGCTATTGCTTGCACCACATTATCACTCATCTCACAGCAGGGCGCAAGCTCCACGAGTAAACGCGTGTAATTATAAAAACGCGTTGTCAACCATGCGTAAGCGGCTATTTCTTTTTTCCTGGTAATGATCCGATCCGCGAGATTGATTTCGACCTTTAAAGAGATTGTACGTTACACAACAATAATAAATTGAATAGCTGCACTACGGTGGCACTTGATTTAAGCCATTTGGGCTCCCATTAAGTAAGCCGAGTCCGAAACACAGATTATTGCCTTGCCGTTGTTCTGCTTTTCTTTCTCTTACGAAAAGACCCGCGAACCAGAAGTGCACTTTGTGTGAAGCCACAAACGTTGCCACAGGAGAAATCAAAATGAAGCTGCTCGAAATCCAAACACATCGGTCGACCGCGGCGACAAAAGCTAAGCCGCTTACGTCCGCAAATCCGAAAACCCGGTGATCCGAATAGAGCGTCTTGAAGCTTCTAAGACATTTTACGTAAGTGAATCAGTTCGCCGTACAAATGATGGAAGTAAAGGCTTTCGCGGAAAGCTCAGGGACCGCGAAAAATTTAATGCGCACGTTTTGACTGAGTACCTCAAAATTTTTGATCTTTTATCCGGCCGTAATATCGAGAATTGGAGTTCAACTGTTACAAAACTGCCCCTCCTTTCTCAGAGTGAAAATTCTTGCGAAATAAACAGTAAAACCACCACGACGCAGGTCTCAGCGTAACGATGGCGCCATCTTTTCACGCAGCGGAAAAAATGCATCCCGCAGACAAATAGTAGCTTCTGCAAAAGACGAGTCCCCTGGTGGAATAATGGCTGTAGACAGGCACTTAGGAAACAAAATAAAGCATGGGTCATTCTCCGTTGATATCCTAATGCGGGGAACCTAATTGCATTCAAACACACTAAATCGCAGATGAGGATGCCAAGGGAAACAAGGAGGGCTAGCTGGGAGAGGTTTTCCTCCGGCATTGATTCTTACACAGAGGAGGCTCAAGTTTTGGATGGACTGAGAAGGCTGAAGAGGCAGCAAGTCCATCTGTTGCTCTTGGTAAATGAACAAGGGAATAGTGGGAAGGACCAGGCCGACGCTCTTGGTGAGCACTTTGAGTGCGCTTCTAGCTCTGTGCACTATTCGGTGTCCTTTTTTGAAGTACAAGCAAACAGAGGAACGGAAGCTACTCAGTAGTAAATGTACCTTAAGCGAACCTCTCAGCGGGCCTTCCTGCATCGCTGAGCTGAAAGCTTCCCTAACTGCATGTCAGAACTCGGCTCCGGGTCCCGACAGAGTGATGTACGAGATGATTAAACACCTTCACAGAGAAAAACGAACTACACTATTCGCACTCTTTAGTGGTCTCTGGACAGCTCGGCATCTTCCATCTTCATGGAAAGAAGCTATTGTTATCCTTTTGTTGAAATATGGTAAAGATACCGCCTCAGTAACAAGCTATCGTCCGACAGCGCTAACAAGTTGCCTTTGCAAGTTCTTTGTAAAAATGATAAATCATCGCTTCTACATCGCCTTGAATCAAACAAAATGCTTGATCCGTGCCAATGCGGATTTAGAGAAGGCCGGTCCACAAGCGAACACTCCGTGCTTGTCGAAGCCCATATTCGTGACGATTTCGTTCATAAACGGTTTTTCCTATCCATTTTTCTTGACATGGAAAAGCCGTATGACACCACGTGGTACTACGGAATCCTCCTAGACCTGTCTCGAATGGATATCAGGAGGAACATGCTGAACGCCATTGCGAGTTGCCTTTGGAAACGTGGTTTCCGCATAAAGATAGGGAACGCACTCTGCCATTCATTTACGCAGGAAACAGGGGTACCCCAGAGAGGTGTCCTCAGCTGTGCGCTTTTTATCGTGAAGATAAACACGCTCCATTATTCACTACCTCCAGCCATTTTCTCTTCTGCTTACACAGACGACGTACAGGTAGGTTTTAAATTCGGTAGACTTGCAGTCTGCGAAATGCACGTCCAGCTTGGGCTAAAGAAAGTATCCAAATGGACAGAAGAAAATGGGTTGAAGACCAATACACACAAAAGCTCCTATGTAGATTTTTTTTTTCACGAAAGAGAGGGCTGCACCGTGACCGCACTATCAAACTGCAAGGACAGCACATTCCTGTGAACAAAGAACATAAATTCGTAGGTGTGATACTCGATTCAAAACTAAGTTTTGTCCCCCACATAAGGTACCTCAAGGCCAAGTGCCTGAAAAAAAAATGAACAAACTGAGAATTTCCTCCCACGCCAAATGGGGCGGTGACAGCAGATGCTTATTGAATCTCTGCAAGAGTCTTGTATGATCGCGTCTAGGCTACGGGGCTTTGGTGCATCAATATGTGACACCGAGTGACCTAAATATTCTTGACCCTGTTTATTATGTAGGCGTACGCCTAGCCGGCTTTCAGAACTAGCCCGGTACAATGTCTCTGTGTGGAATTCAATGAGTGGTCACTCTGTCTGTAAAGCTCGTTGACCAGTTTCATGCATTAC
Organism: Dermacentor andersoni; assembly: GCF_023375885.2. Taxonomy (NCBI): domain Eukaryota; kingdom Metazoa; phylum Arthropoda; class Arachnida; order Ixodida; family Ixodidae; genus Dermacentor; species Dermacentor andersoni. Next base: position 114,337,322 of record NC_092823.1, on the reverse strand, counting down.
GTGAGAGCACACTGTATAAATGTGAACATCCTTGCAACAAAACCGTAAACAATATCACAGCTATGAAGGACACACTTGTGCCACACTTTTCCGCAATCGTCCAACGGTGAGAGAGTCTTTCTCATTGCGCGTCAGGAACCTCAGCGAAGCAATGGCTGTGTCACTTTTTGAAAACTCTCTAATGCCTCCAGCCAAGCCAGTGCCACCAGCCAAGCCATGGCTGTGGCAGCTGATAGATTGTGACACGTCTTTTGTAGAAGTTACGAAGAACGCACCGGAATACACATAAAGCCGCCATTCCTGCAACTTCGATCAAACTACTCGGGCCCAGAATCCTACACTTCTGCTTCAAAGTCGCGTAGTCGGCCGCAGTACGCTGCAGTCGGCCCATCCTTCTCGGAATCGGGCTGTTTCTCATCATCAACATATAAGAACATGCTGGGTGCCTGGCCACAGAGGAATGAAGGGTAATATGCGTGCCGAACATATAGTCAGATCAGTAAATAAAAAACAAAGCAATTCTTCCGTAGCTTCCCGTTTTATGGATGTAAAGCCCTTCCTTCGCAACAAAGTGAATGGCCATTGGTAACGTACGTGGGAGACTGAAACACAAAATAAACTTCATGTCATTAAGCCAAACGTCGGAAACTGGCCACCACTAACGAAAACAAGATAAATTGAGGTTATCTTCTGCCGTCTCAAAATAAGGCAAACCTATGGCAGCCATACGTTTCAACAGGCTAGAAATGAACCTCCAACCTTTGGTAGATGTGGTGAGAGGCTGACCGTCCTCCACATCCTCCTGGGGTGTCGGGAAAATAAAGCTGAGAAAAAGAAACATTTTCTTTTAGCATACCGCTATAATATTCTTCTCCATCCGGTTATGCTTCTCGATGCAAAACTGCTTTTTTTACTACAGGCGCAGCTCTAAGCTTCTTGAATGATGTCATGTTACATGTTATTAACCCCAGAAATTCGTAGCACACCCTCTCGCTAGAGGATGCTGCTGCTATAGATTTTGGTAGAGCACATGCCTCCGGGCCCTTGAACTTCAAAGGCTTTGTTAAAGCAGTGGTGAAAAGCTTTTATTGCTCTCAGAAGAGAAGCACATCGAGGTACGCATGAGCCGGTAGCGCTTGTCACAGATTTTCACCACTTACATATCCTAGTTCATCATATCATCCATCAGTAATGGCATTTTTGCGTTCATAGCTCACTGCTTTAGCCACTGCCATACTTTTATTACATGTAAACTCACTTCGACTGTGTTTAAGGCCCCTGTACAGCCGCATCATGTCTACCTCGTACCTAATCGCTGCATCGCCAACTCAACACTAGCTTGGCGCTCTTTAGTCCTACTTGGACATTGTGCGATGAAACAACAAATTCATCAGCATCAACATCATCAACCTATCCACATTATTAGCACAAGCTTCAAATTTCTTACACCCCTATTTTTTTCCCTTTCCTTTTTGCTCTCGCCTTTCTGAATAAAACGGATTCATTCGTTCATTCTTACACGCAAAAACGGAACCCCTGGCTCGAGGTGTTCACTGGATGTGGGGGCGCCTAGCAACAGGCTGCCTGGCATTGTGCACCGGCGTTCACGTAATAGCGGGTGTCCTTGCGGCATCGATGAAAGGAGTGCACGCGCGCTTTGCCTTCCGCGTCGTACACAACTGTATACGAAGACATCCGATCGGCACCGTGTCGGTAAACCAGGCGGACGGGCGGTCGTCTCTTCAGCCGCAGGACCCAGTACGCCGTAGCATCTATCCCCAGCCATCGGCCAGATTGGCCGCTCGCGTCGCAGTTTCGTCTTCCACCGCGGATATGCCGGGCGATTGCGCACCGGTCGCTACTGACGTGCGATATCTCAGTTTTGGCTTGCGTCAACGGGGGGCACGTACACGTGCATCTGTACACCGGCCCATCCACGGGAAAGCCGAGTATTTCCTTTCATACTGCGACTGCGGGGATGCAGTGGCTGCTTGAGCAAGTTGTGGGCTCTTTGAGCGATCGTCCGTACCTCGATGAAAAAACGCCGGGCTCCGCCACGTCGCATGTCCACAGCGTTAAGCGCAATTTTCTTTTAAGCATGAAATGCTTTCATATCCCGTTGTCGGCGACCTTCAAGTCACCTTAAGCCAGAAGCTGGAGCCGTTATCCAGGCACTCAAATGAAAACATCCGGGGAAGTTGCGAGAACAAAACGAGATCATCCGGGAAACCAGCCAAAACTTAAGAAAATGCGGTCTCCATGGGCCCGAACCCTTTGTACAGAACCTCATTACGTACGCTAGTTACTACCCAAAGAAGTTACAAAAAGTATTGCTTCCGAGTTCTTCCTAAATGTTTGTTCACAATATCCCTCAAGCTGTTACTTCTAGTACGCAGAAGCTTTATTTGTCATTTCCAACAGCGACGTTCAAAAGGCAGTTACAGGGACCCATACACTTTGTCATCTTTTGGTGCTGAGACAGCGTTGCCTGTGCTCTTTGGAACGCCAGTGGTGCGTAAGTTCCGCGGCGCGGGTTCTGCGTCTCCTCGAGAGATGGCGCTACGCTGTATGGCGCCTCCTTGAGGTGCTTTTCTTCTTCGAGCTGGGCAGTATACGCACTGTCTCCCTGGCGTCTTTAGATGCCTGTCGTGCCGCCTTCAGCCGGTTTTTTTCTTCTAGTCGGGCAGCGTCCATATGGACCAGTGCACAGGATTGCGTGGTATGGTGTGGTGTGGTATGGTAGGGTCTGCCGTGGCGAACATGCACTACACCCATCTTAAGATTGTGGCTAGTATCATCTCCAACCAATGTGCTTTGCCGGTTGCCATTTCATGCTTACACCTACTCTCGATTACTGGAGCACCAACAATTTTTTTGTCAGTCCTTCGGAAGAACAACACCTAGCAAAAGTGAGGGCTGACAGCTTACGTCACCCAACCCCTTGATGTGGAAAACCTGAGGCGTCCGCTTTGAGCGAGTAACGGTGCCAAGGTAAAGGCATCCAAGTTCATCACTGTTTGCAAGCGCTATGCCTCCCAAACACCCCAAACAGGAATGCGGAGATAGTTGGCTCTGTCTCCCTTAATCCCCATTCCTACTCTGCCGGAGTGAATAAAATGAAATAAGGGAAATAAACTAGTTACCAATTAACCAGCATCATATGGCAGGAGCATGTAAATATACTTTCTTTCGGGGGAGGGGGAGAGTGAATAAAGACATCTGATCTTCACTTAAATTCTACTGAGGTGAAGGTTCGCATATTGAAAATAAGTTTCACACCATTGCCTACCACTGGGTGAAATTAGAGGGCATGTTACGAAATAAATTGAAATGGGCATCGAACATGAAGTAAGGGTTTCATATTTGCGTACATCTGCGCACTGTGGAAACTAAATTGGCAAGCTAAACGATCTAACATCTTGAGGCAGTCTGTAATGCAGTAACTATTGAGGAGATGAGTGCAATTCTTTTTTGCACCAGAATGGATGCAACTACGTGATCCCCGAGAGAGCACACTCTCAGAAAACTCAATCTGCGAAATGTCACTTTTTTTTGTCAGACATGGTGACATGCCGAAGCGTTTTCGTCACATGATTACTGATGACGTCATAATGACGCTTCCTCTCGCTTGAGCGTCCCGTTTGGATTTAGTATCTCCGATTCGGCGTGGTCATGAAATCGCCACAACAGGTTCGAAGGGTTCGAGGCCACTTTATCGTCGTTGTAGCTCAGTAAGTAGTTCTTCAAAAACAATCGTTTGTAGCATAGCTTACTCCAAACTGCCTTTGGGGTGGGCGGCAGTTTCCTTATTCTCACTTGTTGCCACATTTCACGCTTACATTTTCGGCGACAATGGGGAAAACAGTGTGTCGTGATTTTAGCCTGCGGCAGCTGAGCTCAGTTACAAATCTTGGCACCGCTGTTTATTGCGCTCTCCCACTGAATCCGCACTTTCTGAACCGGTGGATTTGGCTACACCTATGATATTCTCGCCACCCAGGCAATGCCTCCAGGGATTCCCGCCTTCCATTTCTCCGAAAGGCCTATAGAAAAGCATATTTCTGTTACCTCCATTTCCAAGAACACAGATTCCGAAGAAAGGCACAATGTTTTTCAGCTCAAAGAAAACCGTTCTTCCCGCCCCCTCACCCCTAAATCTCCTAGCCTGTGACCCTAAGACTTCCGCTCCAAAATTATTCGTTCAGAAGATGTAGCTGTTTTTACAGAACCCCACAAGCAAATAAGCCTCCTTTCATACCTTGAACGCTTGATGGAACCGAGTTTGTTTCTCTTGGGATTTTGCCGCTCCAACGTCGCACCAGCTCAGTAAACATACGTTCTTTGAAGGCTTTTGTAAATCTCGCGCCAGTGTTAGCGTAGTTCCCGTGCACTATAGCTTCAAGGGCACCGTATACACAGACTCTGCTTACAACGGCTATACGGAGTCTCGCTCTAATGCTATCCGGCTGACGCAGTTACTGCCTCAAAAAGCACGGTGACGAAAATGGTCTAACGAGGTTTTGTAACAGGAACGAGATTTCTGCGTGCTCTGAAACACAATTTGGGCTGCTCGGACAAGATGCTGCGGGTCATAAAAACAGTCGCGTGTTAGCAACGCTTCATTGTATATTGTTATCACCGTACGCGTTATCTCCTGTTACCACTATCTAATTTCGCCATTTCGCCCTTCGTGTTTCTGGGGGTCCGATACGTGCTCAATATCGAGACACAATATGCACGAGGAAACCAAGAAACACATACAAAATACATGCGAAAACAACATTTACAACTGCAAGAGCGTATAGTGGTGTTATATTTTCGAACCGCGATCACCCTGAACGTTACTTGTAATTAGCCTTAATACGGGACATGCGAATCTGTGTGAATGTAAGCCTAAAGGATGTCAGTCTGCTGAATGTACTCATCGAACCCTGCACGACCTCATTTGTGTGAATAATTCCCGGAATGGTCAACTTATAGTGGAATCTTGTCGCTCAGATTGTGACCACAAAGGCAAACTTAAACTCGGTTACAAGATGGCACAATTTATTCTTTTCTTCAGATAGCTACGCTCCAAATCTAACATTATATGAAAACATCACGCACCCAACTAAGGAGAAGAATATTCGCGATGGAAAAACGTTGAAACAAGAAAATGCAACTTCGCACCGTCCACTGGAACTCACCATTAAAGAAAGAATAATCAAAATGTGACAGTGCCACTTATGCAGTAGTCTCAAGAAATGAAAGTTATCGTAACTTAACCTATTGCTCTTGAAGCTCTTGCATTGTCATTCGCTCAATTCCAAGTGTTTACCGTTTTATTGCTTTGGCAATGATACCCTAGCACGTATATACTGACCGTAATAAAGAGACATGTGCGCAATGAAAATATTCATTGGGAAACTTGGGCAATGATGTTCTCCTCCATCTCATGACTGTCCTGCGATTTTAAAATCTTTTGTGTATCACATATATCTGCATTTAATTTCCACTCTCGAATAACACGTGCTTTCTAATTTTAGGCAAACAAAACCAAAGCACCGTTATCTGCATAAGAGTGTTAATAAAATCGATAGTTTGACGATAGATCAACTTTACCACAGAAAGCATGTTCCAGAGGAAACTGGGGAAGCAAGAAAACTGGTCAAGAACGACAGGGTTAAGAAGTTTTAACTTTAGATTAAAACTAATATTAAGTTTAACCTGTTTTTTGGTCGGCGTTTTAACTGTTTCTTTCTTTGAACAAGAATGTTAACTTCCATAAAGTTTCTCCATAACTTAACATGACATTTATTTTTTTTTCACTTGCAGAATGGGAAAACATTGACAAACGTGGTCTTTTTATCTCACAAGTGATTTTACAGAAACAAATTTTAAAAACTCAAACCTTCAAATACACACGACGATCACTCCCCAAGGAAACTCCAATGCCAGTGGAATAATGTCCTTTTTGTTTGTTTTCTTTTCCTTTCACGTAATCAGACAAAAGCTACGCCTCGGCGCAGAATGACGTCACGTAAGTAAACCGTACATGCCTCCGAGCGTGGTGCCCGTGAATAACGCCCCCAGCGAGTCACCAAGAAATGCTGAAACCCTATTCATTAGAGTTCTGACGAATCCGTTCAGTTTCTGTCTCTCTTACACCCCTTTCCACTGAATAAGAACAAAATGTAAACCTCAAACAGAACTCAAAAAATAAAAAAAAAACATTTTTTTTCAAGCGACTGCTGGAGCCATCCCGACAGACTTGAGAAGCGCCGATGAAATTTGCAAGCGTCCTAATAAGATGGCTGCACGGCTAACGAGAGAACGACAAAGGGATCAAAATCTTTTACGCCAGGACATGTCTGCTGTCTTGCCCGTGGCGGTGCATTCATGGACACCACACGAGGCTTGGCTGTGCCGCCACTTGCATAGTATATTATTCTGTTATTGTTTTGAACAAGCAAACAAAGACACTCCTAGTGGGTGGCATCGCTGGTAACGAAAGCCATTAAAACTGCGCTAGAATGACCCTCAAAAATGACTTCGCCTCGTTCGAGCTTTCAATGCCGTCTCTTTTCGAAGAAAACCTCGTTACCAACACGCGGGGCTCTTTATTCAGTTACCATTCATGTTTCTTAACCTCGTAGAGTTTTACAGGCGGCCAGTCTTATTTGCCACTCCGCCCCGGCAAGATGTTCATTGGTTCCTCTGCCTTTTTTTCTTTTTCCTTTGAGTGTTTTAAGGCGTGTCGTTGATCCCGCACTGCCGCTATTACTTTTTTTTTGCCAGCGTCACCGAAAACACAGTGCATTACTTGCAAGTAAAAGCTCCAGCCTTGTGGAAGTAAGGACTGGACCCACTAATTTGCAGATTAGACGAAAGAGCGAACTTTTTCTCCCTTAATTTGCGTTAGATGAAGTAAACCGTCTTCCTTTTTTTTCAACCTAACAACCCTCTTTGGACTTATGCTTCATTCCCACTATGACCAAAGTAAGAGAGACAATGCTTAAATTAAGTGCTATTGTAAATTGCGTGTTTGGTTACGTCTTTTCTGTACCATGTATGGTGTCCATGTAATCTCCGCAGCACTCACAACACGTTTCACGTACCCCATTAGGGCTGCGTCCATGATACAGCCTCCCCGATATTTCCATTTATTTTCTTTTTGATCTTCTGGTCCGACACTAGGCGGTGGAAGAGAGGGCGGGGGGGGGGGGGGGGGTGCCAAGGTCAAGCGGCTACTTAAATTTGAGGATGTACCACATTCCATTAATCGTTCAAAAATTAAGCAATTACTGCAGTACACTTTAGCCAATATTTGTTCAGGACGGTATAAGGGCAATAATTGATGGCTGTCTACTTGACTCATGATTCCAGAGAAGAAGCCTTAGAGGACAGGACAAGACAGGAAGAAACACAAACACTACGCTGACACGGAGCAGTGTAGGAGGGTTCTTTTTTTCTAGTGCCATCTTCTATAGCACTTCTTTTCAGTGAGTACAAGGGTAATGAGTTCAACAGGCCGACACCACATTGGACAATGAGTTTATTGCGATAGCAATTATATGAACATTCAAGGCGAATTTTCGCCGTTGGTGTCACCGTTGCCGTGATGTTCCGCATATATTTATGCATACATGTATGTGCATATTATACGATCTTTTAGGCCGTATATGCAAGGTAGTTGCCATACACTTAAACAAAACAAATTGCTAAACAATTCATTCACAGCACATGCCTTTTATCTTGAATCTTCGCAGATTATGAACAAGTGCAAAAGCAATATTAGTCCTCACTATATGAGAGCCACGTCATTTCACTGGCACCACTCTTTACGGGCCGGACAGCGCAGTGACGCCTGTGCGTTGCCATTACAGATCTCACACGGTTTGTTAAAGCTTTTAAACTTTACAGAAAGTTTTGGCAAGTCGGCGTAGGTCGCATGCACGTATAGTCACAGCCGCGTATTGTTAGAACACCATACGTGCAGTGCAAGCGCAGCGCTAAAACTTGTTGCCACTATCAGTGCTTCACACTTCGGGCGATTATGCCAAATCTTCCGACGCTGAGGTGGTGTCAGAGTTGTACGTTGTCTAGTGGCGTGTCGGTAAATAGAGGATTGTTAGAACGGTCGCTTATTGTGTGATATTGCCGCGTATATATATATATATATATATATACGCACCGCCGCCTGGCGCAGCGGTGTGTATCGGCGAACCTGAGTACTCAAAATTGGGTTGGAATTTCGTCACGTAATGACGACCCAGTGTAGGCTGAAGTAAGTATCAGCAATTAAATAGTAACCTTCTTGTCGAAGTTATCGCAGGAATTAAGATTGTGCGATATTGTCTTTGTGCCTCGAACAAAAAAAAACGTTAGCAAAACCACCTTCGGGAGTTAGAATTACCATGTCGCGGCTCGCATTTATATTGCAACGGGCATGGTTAGACCTTGTCCTAAATGTAACAACCGTCGACCAGCAATCCGCCAGCTGTATAACAAAAGACAACAGAAAATTACAGAAGCCGGCGTCGCAGTTCCAGTTCAGGTTGCGGAATTCCATGCGGGGACACCTACGCACAATATGCCCGCCGAATACAACACACTTGCTCCAGAAAATGACTGACCTGAATACAGCGCCTAGATGCCATATGCAAACCTAGCCACGAACGTCAACACCTTTGCAAATGACAAACGAAAAAAAAATGAGCACAAGCGAGCAGAGGAAAGTGAAGATAATCGCGTCTGTCAGAACGATTCGTCGTCTGCTTGCCGAGACCTATCCTCTTTTATCCACCGGTGCGAATATAGATGGAAGGCTTTCAGTGATACATGGTTCCGCACTTCTTGCGGCTAGGCCTATCTTCCATCATCCGGAGGCGTGACCTGCCGAACCTGTACGCGACGGTGTTGTTGCCACAGACGTGGCTAGCATGCATGCAATATGCACGAGCGCCTGTGAGAAAAATCCGCGGTTTCACCAACGATGCAGAGCTACGAGCAGCCGGAGGCAGAAGTTCGTCGTCTGCTCCTCTTCTACTTTGGAACTGAGATGTCTCGAGCGACGTGCCATATCTGAATGTTTGAACCTATGCGTGGGCGAAGGAGAAACAGAGAGCAGCGTGGATGTATTATTCGTCATGAATGGATATCGGCATGGTATGCGTTCTTGTCAACGTATTACCGTCACTTTGTCACCGACATCGTATTCAAACTTGGCGTACGACTACGCTGTTGCTCCCTTCTGACTGCATAGGCTGCAACACTGTGCAAATGCTCGTCGATATACGCCTCACAAAGCAACACAAACGATAAACGAAGGGATGATTATGCACGACCAAGCTTCACGATATTACAAGTGACGATTGTACGTCATGACGCATCAGGGTGCTGACATAACTTTGGACTACTTTTACGCATACATGCACTTAATAAAGGCAGGCTTCTTTATTTCCGGCGAAGAAAAACGTGAATACGCTTGTGCACCAGGGATATCAGGTTGCTCGACATTTCTGTTCAACACGAACCGAACGAACTTATTGACCGGCACTAAAGAAATATAAGGCACGAGTGGTGTACTGGTCGATGTTGCATCATTATCGTACTTAGTAATAACAATGAAGGAACGTATGTGAATAGCTAAGAGATGAAAACTGTAATCCTTGTTACACTTGTCACGGTGCATGTGGCGGCACCTTTAGCAAAGCAAGTATAACACTGCAACAGAAAGCATTCGTCACGAGACGTGTATTCTTGAAGGTATTCCCTCAGGCGACGAGTTCTGGTGGCTGTTTTCCCTCAGGTAGGTACATTGATTGACCAAACAGTATGCTCACCCTAAGACCATTCACCCTGCATCTTTTTAGTACATTATAGGCTTCTCAAATCTCCTAGCTGTACTGGAGAAGAACTAGCAGTAAGCACTGCTTCGAGGGAGACGACGACGACGAGTTTGGTTGAAGCCGTGTGCCTGGATCGCCTGAGCTGTGTGACTCTCGGAGAGCTGCATTAATTACTCCAGAACACCTCTCGACATAGTGATAAGCTCACAAGCTCAAGTTTGCTATATATAGTAGCTTAAAGACCTTGTGAAACCAGAAGTAGGATACTGCAATCTCAGTAGGCTTTGGTAGCACGGGAAAGTATGCCTTCCTCTCACCTGATTCGTCTGTTCGTTGTTCAGATTATCTGCCTTTTGCCTTTTTCGCGTACTTGTGTTATATGTTATATGTGTTATATATGTTACCTGTGGCACTGACAGGAGCCTACATGTGCATAATCTACAGACACCCTTGCTTCTGGAATCGTATTCTCGGACTATCACTTTCGGCGATACTATCGCCTTCCCGTGACGCATTGCTTAACCATCCAATCAGCGTGCGCCTGATGACAGACGCGATAGTATCACCGAAAGTGATCGTCTCAGAATGTGTACCCTGTGCAATCCATGTAGCTACACAGGAGTAGGCAGAGCGGTTTCTTGTCTTAGCGATTCGGGATCGTCACCTGAATTTCGACCTGCCGTCTCTCCCCCCCCCCCCCCCGCTCCCTTTATCCCGTACCAGAGAGTGGGCGCCAATTATGGCCAACATGGACGACAGACTATTTTCACTGCTAGAGCAGCTTTGAGCCCAAGTAATGAAACATATCTGGAAGACATTTGTGCAATATTACGCCAACTCGTGCTGAAAATAAAAACAAATCTAAGAGAACCACATATCTTCATTGTATTTTAGTGCATAGTGTGCGAGATTTTTTTTTTTAAACACAACGTAGCCTATATTAGGTGCACGAGAAAGATTTAGTAGTTTTTCTAGCGCTCAAGGGATTTTTCCGCCAAGTTTCGAAGCATGCTCAGCCCCCATCTTGTCTGCACAGCAAAACGTACCCTGCATCGAATTTGACTTCGATGCTGTCTTCACGGAGCTGTGTTCTTTGTCGCCTTCGTTGGAATTCGATCAACGGTTAGGATGGCCGTTGTTCGCTCAGATGTCTGTTAAGTCGTTTACAGCGAACACCGGAGCACCGCAAGAGTCGCCTCTTCTCTTGACTTCGCGTCGCATTTGTCATTGAACTACCGTTTCGAGGAACTGGCCCCTTCAAAGCCGTTCTTCCGGGGCACAACAGCCATAAACATTTAATCGTATATGGCTTTGTCGAACACGATATGTCCGGACCTTCTTTTAACATAATCTACCGATGTGGCTTGATTTCCAGATCACCGTACGCGTAGCGCAGTAGAAAGGAGTGGGGCTTTCACTGGCAGCCACATGGTAACTACTGCAAATTAGATTCAGGGGTTTTACGAGCCAAAAGCAGGATGCGATTATGAGGGACTCTGTAGAGTGGGACTGTTGAATAATCTTGACTGTCTGGTGGTTCTGTAACGCGCACCGATGTCTAAATAAACGAGCGTTTTTGCATGTCGCCTCTATCGGAATTCGGCAGCAGCTGCCTGCGCTGAACCCGCGACTTCGAGCACAGCAGCGCAACACTATAAGCTACCGCGGTGGGTCCGGCAGCCATTTGTATTTTCGGTGAGTTTCATTTGCATTTTCCACAGTATTTCTACGTTTCACTTGAGAAGCATAGTTAACTTCCCACCCCCAAACGTTTTACTCTGATTCATTCCCTAGTGGCTTCACGTTTGTAAGAATAGCGATGTGGGCGAGTCGGTTAAAGTTCATGGGGTAAATTTTTGCAGCCTGAAGCACTGGAGAGCTGAAAGAAAGGCGTGTTCATCGCGTTTGCCCTCATGCATTGCTTCTTCCTTCGTCCTTTCTTTGTTTTACCTTTCTTTCCGCACTTCAGTGCTTCGCGCTCCGGAAATTTACGCCATGACTTCACGTGGTTACCAACCGTTTCATGTCGACTAGAATCACGCCAAGTACATCGAGTGCATTAGTTGTGCGCGTGGTAATCTATTTTGTGCGTACTCTCCTTGCATATTCTGGCACGAACCGGTCCTGCTTGGACCGCTCCGACTACCCCAGTGCGAGTTCTGGCCCAAAAGACTGTGCAGTACACCGTTTAAACGAGATCGAATTCACAACCTTTCAAATGCAGTAATATGTTCGTCTTCGAAATACTCAGCGTTAGGCACAATACACGGCTTTAACCTCTTTTTCCACTGCCAGAGGCAGCCTTGGAAGTCCACTTGTGTTATGCGCTTCAACAGCAGTGTCCTTTCTTTTTGAATTATCGTCACGTCCTGGGGCGTCAGTTTGCATAAAGTAGCAAAAAAAATACCTGTCAAAATGGTCACTAGTGTTGATTTGACACGTAAAAGACAATTTCATCACATGTAACTTCATTTGATTATTTTCTTGTCAAAGCAAGAGCAAGTGGGACTAAAGGCAAGAAGCCTAACCGAGGTCAATCAGTCAATCGGCCAATAAATCACTCCATCAATCAATCAATTTAAAAAAAGATCTCGGTATAGCCCCAGTGTGAAAAGCAGGCCGGTGAACCTGCTGTACGAAACTACATTGTCCGTGCGGTGTGCGCAGGCGTGGGCCATGAAACACCTGTCGTCGCATACGCAGCAAAAAGTGCCGACATGCCTGTGAGCGCGTTCCAGGAGAACGGCCTATAAACACATCGAATTCTCAGTATCCGAAGATTTATCGATTGCACCTTATTGCTTATCCGGACTTGCACGCGGTATGCATAACGTCATCCGTAACACGACAACAACCTTTGAAGCACGCGTCGGTCTTTGCTGCGAAGAAACTCTCGGACATCTCAGGCGATATCATTCATCACAAATGCGCTAACAGGGGCGGCCCTCTTACGTATCTTTGTTGCAGGGTTCTTGGCCAGGTATAACAAATCCGTTGTTTGCAGGCGGCAGGGCCTTGTCTGCACCTCCACAGAAACAAGTGTAGCTTATGAACTGATAAGAAACATTTGCTTTTGTACCCACCGCGATAGTTTAATGCCGATGGTGTTGCAATGCTAAGCTTGACGCTTTGGTTTCGATCCCGGCCGAGACGGCCGCATTTCGTTGGGACTGAAGCGCAAGAACGCCCATGTACTTAGATTTAGATGCACGTTATAAGGAACCCCAGGAGGTCAAATTGAATCCGCAGTCCCCCATTACGGCGTGCCTCATAATTACATTGTGGATCTGGCGCGTAAGAAAAAGGAAACAGACGTTAATTTAAACAGTTTTTGTTCATTTGTCTTCCTGCGTGTGTGTATGCGAATTTCAAACTGACGTCATATGCATTTCTTTTTTTCTTATTTCCTTGAAACATTCCATCGCGTTGTGGACAGCCGTCTATTCGAAGAAAGTTAGTAGCCGTGGTGCCGTCCCAGGCCACTGCGTTCCAATTAAAAAAAATTATGGGATTTTACGTGCCAAAACCCTGCGTTCCAATACAAGACAGGTTGTTTAAAGAAAATGGGCTCTAGTGTACTAATGCGGCACGACGTTTCGTGTTCCGTGACTGGTGTCATGCAGTCTCGTGCTAAAAATACCGGAAGGAAATCTTAACTCTTTCGTGGTTGGTAACTATTAAAATGCTGCTAGGAAAAACTGCCCCGTTAACGGACAATTGAGCTGCACACTTAGTCACATCCAAATATATTGCGCACAGCAAAGTACGTTCTCAACAAAAAAGCACTGCTATTCTCGGTTTGAATGATCTTGTATTGCGAAGCAGTTATTTCGGGATACTGGCATGGCGCTTTAATCTGGAAATGGCGCGAAGGTCACTATGGCGTGAAGTAAGCTCCGTATGGTAGCCTGCTGTGAACTATACGACTTCTCGATATATGGGAGCTACGCAAACAAGAGTTTATTAGAAATGTTTCGAAGTATTTTCCTGTTTGCGACGCCTCTAGAAGTCAATTCGGCGACAGAAAATTGTACGGACTTCCAACCACTGCTGGACATAAACATGCCCTCTTTTCAAAGAAATGGGAAAAAAAGAAATCACACAAGAAAGTGAAAGTATGAGTGTGAATGTGACAAGATCCGGGTTTCAAGTAATTTCCTGTAAGACAACCTTCCCTTATTTTTATTCCAATCTATGTGCATATTTGTGCGTTTTCAATCCAAATAATAAAGCATCAATCAAAAGTAACGGGACATGCCATTGTTATGCCGCATGCAAATCCTCACTTACAATATGAACGCTTAATCTGTTGAAGTGCGCTTGAGGCAATGGTTTGGCAGGTTCAAAAGAATAATTCTGCCCGATCATCTTATGCTTTATTGCCAAAATTCATGATATTCGCTCGAATGCTTACATGCCTTGTGCTTACATGCCGAATGCTTACTCCCCTGGTGTACCCCAGGGGAGCGTGCTTGGTCCCCTGCTCTTTCTAATATTTATTAATGATTTACCCACTTGTGTGTCTTCCCAAATTAGACTGTTCGCGGACGACTGTGTTGTGTACCGAGCCATTAAACGTGAAACTGACCACCAATTTTTACAAACTGACCTCGATTCAATTAACACTTGGTGTTCATCGTGGCTAATGATCCTAAACCACTCTAAGACAAAGCTGGTCTCCTTTACAAGAAACTCTTCCCGCATCCCAACAGCATACACTATTAATCACGTAACAGTTGAGACAGCTTCTACTTACAAATATTTAGGAGTTCACCTTCAGTCCGACTTAACCTGGAATTATCACATTGATCTGATTCTAGCAGCTGCTAACCGTTCTCTTGGCCTCTTAAAACGTAACCTTCGACACGCTCCGGCGCCTGTACGTAAACTTGCTTATACCACCCTAATCCGACCTAAAATTGAGTACGCTTCAGCCATATGGGACCCGGATCAAGCCTACCTCATAGATAACATCGAATCCCTGCAGAACCGTGCTGCTCGTTTCATTTTTTCAGATTACTCACGTTTCACTAGCGTCACAGTGTTAAAGGCTCGTGCTGGTCTTGATAACCTTTCCCATCGTCGCAAACTTGCTCGCTTAACACTTTTTCACAAAATTTACCATCATCCCTTGCTTCATGATGATTTCTTTCAATCACCATCGGCCGTCTTTCCACGCCGTGACCATCCTTTCAAGATCAAACGCATCATTTGCCGCACTTCATCTTTTGCGAAGTCATTCATACCCAAAACAATAATTGAGTGGAACCAGCTGCCTGCCTCAATCGCAACTGAAATGAATACGTCTAAATTTCATGAACTTCTAAAGAATGAATGCGATGAGTAGCTTTCCTTCTAGTTTTGTTTGATTTTCCATATATATATTCTTGTGTTCTCTTTATTATGTTGCGTTTTTTCATTATGTCTACTTAAGTGTTGCTGTTCTACTTTTTTTTTTATTCTTGTTGCCTTTTCCTTGAATACGCTTTACTATATGTTTGTTGAATTTTTGTCACCCCCTATGTAATACCCTCGTTATGAGGGCCTTTAGGGGTTTCTTGAAATAAAATGTACAAGGCTGTTAAGAAGCACTCTTCGTGTTCCCGAAAGGGTTATTTGATGTTAGTCACATAATTGTTTTTACAGAGCAGCCAAACGGATAGAGAAGAGAAACGGACCGGCGTCAAGCCATTTTTTAAACAATAACAGAATACGTATTGCAATATATGTGGATATCTCTCGTGTTCACAAGTTTACGGTGGGTGTAACCCTCCCCATTTCAACGTAAACATTGCGTTTAGGTGTTTTTCATTCTTCTGTCATCTCGTAGCGTAAATATGACTTCGTTTGTGACCAGCAGTACCACTGCAGCTGTCATTTTGATTAACTTTACTTCCTAATTTATTGACTGGCGACTTTCGGACACAGAGAGTGAAGAAAGTGCCGTCTTTCTATATTTTAACGGTATTTGATTATTTTCTAATGAGGATGTCTTGGAGAATGCAGCATGATGGCTTTACTAATCAGAGGTGTTATCACTGATTTCATTTCAGACAGACTTCATTTCAGCACAGACTTCCCATTTCAAACTCAAGTGATAGGCCGGGTGCCGCCATTGTTGACAACTACATTTTTCTAATGCGTACGTAAACCCCCTCACCGTACGTAAGCTAAAGTAGCACGATAAAGTTCAGTATACGCTAGTGAGGACAGCGCTATGACTCCAAGTAGGTAAGGCCTTCACGTTCGATCACGTACGCTACTTTACAACCATCGATCGTAATGTTAGCCAGGTGGTTGCTATTCACCTATAAAGCCTCGTGCAGCTTTTTTTCCGCGACATGTCCAACAAGCTCGAAGAACAGCCTTCAACTCGGCAAAGACTGCCATTGCGCAATCCGTTGCCGCAGCGCGTGCACCGTAAGACAGAACGAGGAAACCGACGACGCCACATGTCAACAAAACGTGACGCACGCGGAAGAGGGGGGGATCCTGCAGATCTCGCCGCGACGTAGAGAAAATGACTCGCGACACATTTCTCTCTGCGTTTCTTTAAGCTGCCCGCGGCCCTCAGTCGTCCGTATCTCGGCCTCCTTCGCGCGGGTGGCGGCCCGTCCGTGCAGGCGCTTCTCATTGAAACGGGGGATGCTTTGACAGCGTGGAAAGCAGCGTACGCTTGGCCAACGTAGAGAGATACGCGGTGCGTTGAACTCGTGGCACGTGCGTTGCCGCACGCGACGAAATCCCGCACTCTCGCTGTACAATAATGCGCAAGAGCGTGCTGTAGTCTGACAGGCACTCTTTTTTTGGGACGCAATGTCTCTCGACCTTGACACGCTACTTGCAGACCTCTCACATGTTCCCACAAGTCACCAAACATCAGACATTTCGGCAGGCTTGAACTCATTTACCGCGAAAGTAGCAAGCGCTCACATTGCACCATGCACCACCTCTTTTGAAAAATGTGTTCAGTCAAATTATAGTCATTAAGCTACTGGAGTTGCGCATTGGGCTATGATGGACGCCGTATTCGAGGTCCTTGCATATAATTACTGCCACCCGAGGCTGCCTATATTTGCATATAGAGCACGGCACGAGATAATTCTTTTTGCATTCCACACCCAGCGGGATGTGTCCGCAATGGCAGGCAGCCGAACCCGCGACCTCGTGCTGAGCTTGCGGAACGCCGTAGACACCGAGGCTGACAACCTTGAGCGCCGCCCAATCTTGTCAATGAGTTTTCATTCACGATGTGCACAACGTCGTGCAGTGGCCTCCGTAATGCGTGCACAGATGCGCCCACCATCAGAGCCTGAGATACCTGCCGGCTATATTGAACACCTCAACGTTAGCTTTCACATTGCCTCCCAACAAGGTCAGTCCTCAATCGTTCGTTGCAGTTCATCCCCGCTGTTTCCTCTTCAGCAACACTGGAGATGAATTGCAGCGCATGGGACGTTAACCAAGAAAGTGCCAGAGTGGAGTTGAAGAGTTATATGCAGAAGAGAAAGCTTGGTAACGTTCAATAGCGTGACAAGGGAACAAGAATTCATGATCAGCATTCAGCTTATTGAGTCTGCGTAGGAGCGCGTTTATCTAGATAAATTACGCACAGACTGACCATGAGACCATGAGAACTGACCATGAGAAGTAAATTTACAGAAGAAAAAAAATGGGTTGGAGTGCTTATGGCAGCAACGACCAAATTATGTCACGGAGCTTACCATTGTCATTGAAAAGTGTACGATGATTGCATTCTACCGGTGCTAACATATGGAACGGAATCTTGGAGGCTAACAAACAATTTCGAGAACAAGTTAAGAACCACGCAAAGAGGGATGGAACGAAAAATGGTAGACACAACATTGGGAGACAGGAAGAGAGCAGTGTGGATCAGAGAGCAATCGGGGGTAGCCTATATTCTAGTTGAAACATAAATAAAGGAGCTGGGCAGGCCATGTAGTCCGTGTGCTAGATAACCTGTGATCCATTAGAGGTAAAGAGTGCGTGCCAAGAGGAGGAAAGTGCTGTCAAGGAGGGCAGAAAATTAGGTGGGGTGATGAAATTAGGAAATTCGTAGGCGCAAGTTGTAACAAGCTGGCGCAAGGCAGTGGTAATTTATGAACGCTGGGAGAGGCCTTCGTCTTGCAGTGGACATAAGAAAAGAGTGATAATGATCGTGATGATGATGATGAAGTCAAGTGTGCACTAGTTCAGGAAAAATGGTTGTCGTATTTTTTTTACCCATAAGCATTTTCTGTCTTGCAACTGCCTCGAATCTCCATGCGCCCCACGCATCTCGACCCTCTTTGCTAGAATGCTACAGCCGCTTCGGCATCACACGATATTCAACTGATCCCTTCACAAACTATAAAGCCACTCAGACTTTCCTATGCTTGCCCAACGGAATCGTACGCGCAAGTGCGTTGAACTCGTTGCACGTGGTTTGCTGCACGTGACTAAAACTTGTCCCAACGTGTCGCCTCCCAATCATGAATTACTGCCTTCAGCGGGCAGTGGACAAGGGAAAGGAAAGGGGGGAGGAGGCGTGGAAAAAGAGTGGCTGCAAGGAGGGCGAGGAATTCAAAACTGCACACGCGACGCTCGAGTTCAAGGATGCAAACATTGCGCGTTCTTCGGAAAGTTGTGGCGGCGGTGGCATCTGGTCGACGGGGCCGGCTTGATATCCATCGCTGCGTTTCTCGTGCCGAGTTACCGGCAGTACGTACACGACGGGTCGCCCGACATACGACGCGCCGCGGAGACCGGCCCCGGGCCTGACCGTTATCGCCAGCGCCGTGAGGCGGCAACCGCCGGAACAAGTGGGGCGCAACGGGCTCTTGATAGGCGATTGAGGCTGTTGTGTCGGCAGCGCGGTGTCGTTGCGAGTGGAAAGTTCGAGCGTCACCTTGACACTTGCGCGGTGATTCACGCCGAAACGAGCTTCCCGATGTGCGTCCCTTCAACTTCGCATTGGCCGTTTTATGGCTGAAACGGCAATTTATGTTTGGTCGATCACTGGCCTTCCTTTGTGCATTGTCGTTTGGTCGTTTGCTTGCTTGTCTGTCAGTCATTCTATATATATAATGAATGAATGTGTGTGTGAACACTTATAACTGTCACTTGTGCATCTAATGCGATAATTGTACATCTTCCATAACAAGCAGATACGACAAATGAAATTAATTTTTAGCACATGAGCAACCAGTGACAGTTCGGGATGACAAATATTTTAGCCATAAATGAATGTATCTTCTCGAAGAGATCATCCGGTGATAGTAAACCTAAAACTGTCCAGTCTTTGCGTGCGTTCACAGTCCACGTTTTCGAGCGCTTCTAAATTTGTCATACTTATACTCTTCGTGCGCAGCAAGCATTCGCAAGTGTGTCAAACAAGATAAAGAATTGAGGACTCGTATGAATGGCATGATGAAACTCGCCCAGAATGATTGACGTAGCGTGGCGTGAGACCGCTTGTTTCGGCCACAAAGAACGGAGCTGCCACATGCATTTTTTTTTATAAGGGAGTGCTTAATATTACAGATGTCCCTATAAGCCACGTCGTGTCTTCAGGCCCACGTGTACCATTCGAAGCATGTGGCCGTAAATGTTTTATGCAAGTAACAGTGCATATTGTAAAGGCTTTCGTAGTCTGTTGGTGCATTCTAAGTGTAGGTGTCGTGTGGGCTGACGAGTTGTCGCTTTCTTCCTTGCTGCCTCTTTGAAACCTATAGCAATAACCTGAACAAGTTGCTGTTTCCTGTTGCTGATGTTGATGTTGGCGTTATTGCTGTCATTGTTGTTTGCTTTGCCTTGCTTTTCTCTGAGAGTGGCTCTCAGAGGAAAGCAACGAAAACAATGACAGCAACAATGCCACTACCTATTGTTGTTGTTGTTGTTCTTCTTCTTCTTGCATTTAAAATGCACAGGGTTATGAGAGGACAATCACTGTGGTAAGAACTTGCAAGAAAAAGCTTGACTGGCTCTAACAACTTGTACGAGAGTGGACAGCAACTTGGCACATACAACAGAAAGCAAAGAAGTGAAACAGCAAAAAAGAAGCTATGCTCAGCAGGGACACAAAATGTTGTCATGCACCTGCCTCGCTACACGTTGTAAACAAATAAACAATTCCGTGGCCATTGCGTGATAAATGCACTTCGTAAAAGAGGCACGCGTGACAGGAGTAAACATCAAATTGAGCGCATACTGGTTTATTTCTCGGGTTTTACGTGTCAATACGACGATGAGTTCGTGAACCACATGGGTCATACTGTAACACGTACGTATGAATTCGTCAGCACATGCTAGTCATACTGTGAGCCTTATGCTAGTCCTACTCCGAGACAAAACGTTCAACGTGTCAGAAGTCGAACACGCTGCGGTTGAAGTCTTTTTTGTCCAGCATGCAACTTTTCTTACTTGGCAAGCTCAGCAGGCTCTCTAACGTATCCATACAAGCAAAGGCTTTTTTGGAGCTAGCTATGGAGTAAGTTCGTTGCAGACCAGTCCTCCGCACAGGGACTGTTTTCCAGGCGCAGTGGGCATGTCCCCGCATGCGCTACTGATCTGGAAGTCCCAGGGTGAATGTCGACCACGGCGACCGCATTTCGATGCGGGTGGAAGGCAAAAACGTTCGTATACCGTTCATCAGCAATTAAAAAGCACAGGTCACGAAAATTAAGCCGTAACCACCACCCCCCTCTCCCGCTCATTCCAGAGGGCCTCATCAGATCATGATTTTAGCACGTAAAACCTAAGTATTTATTGATTTTTTTATGAATACTATGACGCTTAACACTATCACCAACGCTATCACGAACGCTCTCACCAACACATTAACGTTTAAACAATACTTTAACACTATAACGCTCTTGGAGTGGCCAAAGCATTAAAAATATTTTTTTCAGTACTTTAACATTCCGGAAAATTTTCATATCTAAATATTTTTTATTTATCTCAAAAAGGGTAACGTTACATGCACACGTACACAGGGTGTCTTTCTTTAATTAATAGAGAGTTTTCTAAAATTTCCCGTAGAAGATAACGCATTTCTATTCCTTGAGCTCGATTACTCAGTGGAGCAGAGGATTGTACTTTCACGAGAAATAAAAACTGATTTTAAAATTTTCCGTAATTAACGTTTAACTAATTAATTTAGTGTACATATTGAAAATTACGAATCATAGGCGCCAAGTTCTCAAGCCATACCTAGTTCAAACGGATTCTCTGAATTACACAAGTTTCGAGATGTTCATTCCGAAAGTGCGCAACGAAATGGATTGATTGTCTAGTTACTTTTGTCCTTTAAAGCTTAAAACGGCGTTTTGCAATAAAAGTTAATTGAACAACAGGCCACCTTAACAACAGCACAAGTTTTACGGCGCACATTTTGAAGCCAATTCTTTGCTCAGAATTTGTACGAGTTTGTATGCCTTGCAAAGTCGCCGGTTACAATTAGTAAATTGCAGTACCTGATGTTGGTTAGCTATAAGCACATTTAGTAATATCCGATTATATACTCAATTATGCATTCCGATTCATTGGGCACGTGATGTCCGCCTCTTCAGTCAATCTACTTCAAGCATTAGAAATGTACCATCTGCCGAAGGCAGTCTTCCTTTTGAATTCTGTATAGTATCAAAAAGAACGCCTGGCATGCAGAAGAAGGTCCTTAGGTCAGCACACCGTATTTCGACCCTTATGCACATGAGAGTGCGAAGAAGTAAACATGCAGCAAATGTAGGCGCCAGTAACTGTGTAGCATTTAATTGATAATGTAAGAAAATGCATAAACATCGATAAATATATGCTCTCATTAATCAAAACAGCACTATGCTTGGCTGATGGCCCCTGGCAACAAAAACTCAGTTACAAAATAAACACAGCACACATAGCGCATGGCGGGTAGCATAGCACAGGTAATCCACACGTCCGTGCTCCAAAAAATACCTGGCCGTTCGCAAAGACAGCTTTTTAGCGATTTCTCAAACACGTGAAGAGACCGAGATGTTTTGGCCTCACATGGAAGGCTCTTCTATATATACTAACAGCAGAAAAGCAAGGTACCCGCCGTGGTTGCTCAGTGGCTATGGTGTTAGGCTGCTGAGCACGAGGTCGCGGGATCGAATCCCGGCCACGGCGGCCGCATTTTGATGGCGGCCAAATGCGAAAACACCCGTGTACCTAGATTTAGGTGCGCGTTAAAGAACCCCAGGTGGTCGAAATTTCCGGAGTCCTCCACTACGGCGTGCCTCATAATCAGAAAGTAGTTTTGGCACGTAAAACCCCATATTTTTTTTTTAAAGCAAGGTGTGATTTTATAATAGTTATAAAATACGGGGAGTAAGACGTTGTCCTGCTGAGCAAATGCGTGGGGTTAATATCCCAGCGTTGTATGAGAGCCGATTGCTAAGTAACTTCTCGAGCGTCACAGCTAGGTTAAACGTAAATAAAAAGAGAGAGAGATTGTGTTATTAGGTAATACGTCTTTTGTCGCTGAATATGTCGTTGCAGGCGCAAGTTGGAATCGGCTAGCGCAAGCGAAGGGAAATTGTGCATCGCAGGGGTGGGCCTTCGTACTGCAGTGGACATAAAAATAGGATGCCGAGGCTGATTATGATGATGTCGTTAAATGACACATTGTGTAACTTTTGTTATTACCGTGATACTTCGAAACAATGTACGAATATAGATGGCACTTTTTACTTGTGTAGCCCAACACTCCCAGGGTTCTACTAGGACGCATAAATACCCAAGAAAGTGGATGGGGAAACAGCGCCGCGGTAGCTCAATTGGTAGAGCATCGCAAGCGAAATGCGGAGGTTGTGGGTTCGGTTCCCACCTGCGGCAAGTTGTTTTTTCAACCACTTTAATTTCCATTAGGTTATTGTTTCTTTATTTCATTTATTAAGCACAAGTAATCTCCCCTATGTTGTCCTTGGTGTCAGTGTTTGTTGGCTTGTTATGATATATATTACAGTTGTTAATTTTTCCCCTCCCCTCTATAAGTTATTTTACTTGGAGGCCACTGCAAATAAACAAATAAATCAATAAATATTGTATGCAGATGAGACGCCTGCAGTACAATGATCACCTTTACAATACTGTTCCATTTGGAGCGCCTGTGTTGCGTAAGCGGACATCCATGTTATGCCCGCAAGTTAGCTGATTTCCTCACGAGTAATGAAAAAGTCCAACATCTCCCAAATTTCTTGAAATTTCTTATCTCCTCAGTCTTCCGTACAATAATGATCCTCTCGCACTTCAGACACAAACGCGGAAACTGAAAATAAGGAACAAAGGCCTTTTTTTTTATTGAATCAGTCAGAAAGGTTCAGTCAGAACTTACCCACTGCAATGAGCAAACGCGAAGAACAAAAACACGTCTCCTACGGCAAGCACGATTTTCGGATTTTGATGATCCTTGCCTACACTTTCTGGTCCCACGATAGGGGAATGTGGTCCTGAGAGAACAACTGTCAAACAATCCGCAAATTACGCGAGCGTGCTTACACCGTGACCTTTGGCGAACGCAATTTCTCCAAAATAGTGCCAGCTGTATGGTTTATCGCGTCCTTGCAACTCATTAGTGCGCCTGCTTGCGCAATAAGCTCAATAGCTAAACATATTTGGCTTTGGTTGCGCAAGGGAAGTGCACAACAAATGTGCAATGCTGGATGCTGTTAGCTCGGGAGCAGTACAGTCCCTCGCGGCGAATTTCCTCACGTCGCTGAAAGGGCACGGCTGATTGACGCTTGCTCCACTCTTCGCTTGCTCCACACGTGGGTTTATTATGAACCTTGTCGACAAGTCGTACTACACTGATCGCTTGAATTGGATGATTAAAACCGGTTCGAAGTTTAGCGCACGGTCGTCAGGGCCGCAGCGAGGAAGCTTCCGGGAGCTCTCGGCGCTTCGTCGCCCTTTGAAGCTCGAACCTGTTAAAACGAGTACTCGCGTGACATTTGGTCTTGGCACCCTTTTTTTTTTTTTTCGCGTCAAATGAGTGTTCGAGCCGCGCGATACAACTCACGGGAAATGGCGGCGAGAGTCGGAGCGCCTTAATTCGTTTACTGTACTGCACGTTTTGCGCGAACCGGTAGCAGTTGTGGTATCCGGGAGAAAGAGGCGCCGTGACGTCATCGGTACGACATCATATGCTGGCCTGCTCCGTTCCTGCGATTAGAAAACGAACAGAACCGTGCAGAATTCTCGTATATATATATCAACGTAACCTCAGCATACTTCATTCCGTGTTATGATGGCTATAACGTCAGCTGCAGTGCCAACTTCCCAATCTTACCCCGGCTTTTGGAAAGGCTCCTTGACTTCCTGACTTAACGTCACTCTTTGGCTTGGTCAGCTCCGGCCCAATATAATGGCTGACGTGAACGTGCACCACACACACACACACACGCATATATATATATCTATATATATATATATAAAGACGCGTATTGCGTTTCCATGGAAGCCTGCAAGTCGGGCATTTGTCATTTGTCTTGAGCCGGGCTTGATTGAGTGAAGCAGCGACTTCAAGTTAAGACGTATTTCTGAATGCGGGGGTTATAAATATTTGCCACCCTTCGTTACTAGTTAAGTGTCATTCTGCGAGAAACTGCGGTAGCGTTTTTACAACTCTGAGAATACGCGTCAGTACTTCTTTAATGCTCAAGCAATGCTCACCGGCAAGAAAAGTGCTTGCGGATCAGCATAGCGGTAGGTTCATTTCGACCAATTGGGGTTTCTTTAACGTGCGCCTAAACCTGAGTAACATGGGCAATTTTTGCATTTCGCCACCCATCAATATGGGGCCGCCGCGGCCAGGAGTCGCACCCGCGACCCCGTGTTTCAGAGGCAGAATGCCATAGTCGCTAAGGGCTCCGGCAGCGGGCCGGAAAGCAGACGATAAACATCTGTTGAGCAAATGAAGCGTCAGCATCTATTTCCAACGCTTCCACAAGGCTACTTATATTCATCAGTAGCTTAACGCCCTGACTAGAGTCAGCTCCCTCGTCAGAACGTTGTCTCCACGCTGAGGTTCACCCCGTTCGACTTCTGTTGACCACTTCAAGCTACCACGTCAGCCGCTGTGGTAGCTTAGTGGCTATGCCATTGCGCTGCTGAGGTCGGGGTTTGATCCCTGCGAAGTGCGATAACAAGGCGTGTACTTAAATTTAGTTTCCCGATAAAAAAGAATCCGGATGGTCGAAATCGCTACAGAGTTCCCCTCTACGGCGCGTCCCATAATGAGGTCGTTGTTTTGGCACGTAGAGCTCCGGAGCATCATTAAATTTAATTATGATTTGTGTGAAAAATTATATCTGTCTCGATTTAAAAGAAAAGTTTTTTTTTTTTTAACATAGCGATGGTTACAGCCCGAGCCTCCTTTTTTTATGCACTGTTCTTATTTCTCGTCACGTTAGCTAATCAAAAGCTCCACAGTGTGCCTTTAGCTTTAACTTAAGAAACATATCGAGATGGCGGAAATTTAGTTGGCTGGGACTACAGTCCCATATGTTTAAGGGACATTTGTAAACGGGTTTGTAACTTGGCGGCCCTTTTATTATTACTAGTTTGAAGTTTGCCTAATTTCGGCAAATGTGAAAAATAAAGTCGATGTATAAAGGGACAATTCTGTTCACTATAGTCACTACGATTCACTTTTCTGTGTTGGTTGCAAGATATTTCTTTCAAATCGGTCAAGCACTCGTCTCATAAAATTATCTGTGCTTTTACATGTATTTGAAGAGGCCAGTCGGAGTTGGCCTCGAGCTAAAGCTTCCTTTTAACAAGAGCCGCGTAGTCTTGATAGGAAATACCGACACATGTATTAGGCCTTTATCGGTCTCATTGGGTATACAGTGCTGTAGCGTCTGATCCGCAAAACCTTGTTATGCTTTCTAGCAGAAAAAAATATTCATTCAAGAAGTGACCCAAATGCTTGGCCTTCCGGTCCCAACGTGGGAGCGGCCCGCTTCGAGATAGGAAACTAGCGTGACCTAATGGACTACAATAAAAATTTTCCATCCATCCATCCATCCATCCATCCATCCATCCGTCCGTCCGTCCGTCGGTCCGTCCGTCCATCCGTCCGTCCGTCCGTCCATCCGTCCGTCCGTCCATCCATCCGTCCGTTCGTCCGTCCATCCGTCCGTCCGTCCATCCGTCCATCCGTTCGTTCGTTCGTTCGTTCGTCCGTCCGTCCGTCCGTCCGTCCGTCCGTCCGTCCGTCCGTCCGTCCATCCGTTCATTCGTTCGTTCGTTCGTTCGTTCGTTCGTTCGTTCGTTCGTTCGTTCGTTTGATTGTTTGTTTGTTTGTTTGTTTGTTTGTTTGTTTGTTTGTTTGTTTGTTTCAAAAGCCTGAGCTGGCTTATACAAGTCCTCACTCCAGATTAAATTACTGCGTACGAGCAGAAAGCCGCAAACACTGCGGCAGGTGTCTGCACCACCGCTTATTTCCGCACACTTGCCCTTTCTCTTTAGCGGTTCAGCAAGACAACAGAGTCTTACAACGTCACAGACTGGTCTAATATTCATTAGAAGTACGCAAAGAAAATCGAAACTGGTTTTTAAGATATCACACTGGTTGCTGCAGACGCGCAAAAAAAAACCCCACAACGACGGCAGAGCCATCAATTAATATTATTTTTTTTGTAGAATCTTCAGCCCAAACCACTAGCCAGCAAACAGCAACATATTACTGCCGTTTCCTGCTGCCGTCTGCTACGTCGGTTTGTTATCTTTCGCCGTGTTCATTTCTGCAAAGTCGCGCTATTTTCTTTCCCTGCTTCAGAAATGAGCTTATCGCTGTAATACTAAGTGGCTGCTGTACTTTCAACCAAAGCGAGTTGACAAAAAAAACTGCTTTTGAATGGGACACACCATATGCGAAGCCGTTCCTGCAACAAAATGTGCGTGTGCAATATGTGATCAACTTGACGGGAAGACCCCCTGCAGTGATTAAACAACGTCACCGCAAGAACTTCCCTGGTTTCCTCATGACACGCGCCGAAAGCGACAACAGTTCCTCTGCCGAGCTCGTTAACTGCTCTAATGAGGCGAGACTTGTTGACTTGGGAATTTCCCGTCGTAATATAAGGGAGCCACAAACGCTGTGCTTCGTGTTAGCTTTCCCACAGGCAGCGTGCGTATTCATAAAAGAACGGCGACGAAGGTGGAGCTTCACGCCGCAGAAAGTCATGCCACGGTGGTCACGATTGACCAAGTGACGTCACAGCTTGTTTACACGCAGAGCCACAAGAATGGACCAAAGTGAGAGAGAATTGCTTCCCCGATAATCGGAGAGATTACGCCAGCCTTGCGCTTGGGCAAGTTGCTCCAGAAGCTAAGGGTGGCAATTAAAAAATACAAATGATATATACAGAAGTGCCATAAAAGGAAGGCGGTTCCTATATTGACAACCTATAGAGAATGACGACACAAAATTGTGGTGGCGCTGCTGTCAATGCAGGCAAACAAGGCCCGCAAAAAGCAAGGGGGAGGGGCGAAATAAACTTTTATTGTAAAACAAGCACTTTATGATGGCCGGGCCTAAGCCTCCCATGAGGCGACGTCGAGGGCTTGCCTCACCGCCGCCTCACGGGCGTGCTGGGTGGCCCAGGTTTTGTCGTCGAGGGTGGAGATCCGCAGAGCCTCATGCAACCTCGACGAGAGGGTCGTGGTGTTTGTGTGTGTGTACTGTGCTGGGCACTCCCACGGCATATGCGGAAGCGTAGTCGGGTGAATGCCAAAGCACCGGCAGTTGGATCTAGTGTAAGGGCCTGTTTACGCTCGAGCCGCCCATTGCCGCAAGCCGCACCGCACGCATGCGGTCGCGCGAAAAATTGCACATGTCGAACACTTCTGCACAAATTTCAGTTTACAATGTGTACGGTTTACACTGTGTACATTGTGTAAACGGAAATGTGTGCGCAAGTGTTCCATATGTGCAATCTTCCGCGCGACCGCACGCGTGTGGTGCGCACACATTTCGGTTTACAATGTGTAAGGTATACACTGTGCACACAGTGTAAATGGTAATTTGTGCACAAGTGCTGGATACGTGCAATTTTTCGCGCGACCGCAAGCCTGCGGTGCGGCTTGCGGCGATGGGCGGCTTGAGCGTAAATCGGCCCTAAACGTCTGGAAATATAAGGTGGAGGCGGGCGGGTGTAGGGTACGTGTTTGTTTGTAGCAGACGCAGGGTGGGCACCTCGAGGGGTCTACAAGCAAAAAGCAGGGGTTTCTTTTTTTTCTGTCTCTCTGAACGCAATATAAGCACACGCGACCGAGTTCTTAAATAGGTAATTGGCAAAAACTACAGTTGCATTCTGGAGCCGCACGTAGGAAACTGCACTGCGGGTCATGAGGGACGTGTAGTGGTGGACTCAAGATTAAGTGTGACCAGCTGGTGGGATTCTTTCACGGGCACCCAGTGCACCACATACGGGCGCTTTGGCATTGCACCCCTGCAGCAATGCATCCATCACGGCCAGGGAACGAACCCGCCACCTCGTGCTCAGCAGCGCGACGTGCTGCTGGTCGTAAGTTAAGGTCTTTTTTTTTTCTTTTGCTCAAAACAATGAAAATTGGAGAACGTCAAAACCCAGCAGTCATCTGCTTGTTTTCACTGTACTGCGCCTGTTTGCTCAAAATATTGAAGATTGTTTATGCATAAACGCAGAGTCGGCATCCCGAGACTCATTTCTCCCATAGCTGACGATGCATAGGCTTGTACCCGTGTCAAAATAATATAGGAGCAGTGTGGCGTTGCTCCTTGGTTTTCTTTTCTTTTTTCTTTCCTTTTTTTCGTTCTTGATAACTCTTGGCTTTTCAAAGTTCTATTCTTGGATACTACACAGCACAAAACGTAAAAAGAACAAGGAAAGAATGAAAAAAGTGAAGTCTACGGGACAATACTTTTTATAGTGTGCTTAATTTTAATGCCCACGTGCCCCCCATGAGCTTCTCTGAGCCCTCATTGAAATTCCTTGACTCTGAGCAAACAGCGAAGGGAGCAGCTGCACAGCCTGAATGGACTAAGCATCATAAATTTGCATGAGCGCAGGTTATTCCCGCTAGAGTAAACATTGT
This sequence comes from Dermacentor andersoni, assembly GCF_023375885.2. Classification (NCBI taxonomy): domain Eukaryota; kingdom Metazoa; phylum Arthropoda; class Arachnida; order Ixodida; family Ixodidae; genus Dermacentor; species Dermacentor andersoni. The sequence continues at coordinate 114,308,394 of NC_092823.1, read as the reverse complement.
GAGTATCTCCAAAACCGCCACTTCCGGGACCTCCGCGGTCATGGTCATCGACGTCGAGCCTTCTCCGTACTCAGAACAAGCTGGCCGCTCTAGCGAGTCTTTTCAAGCGTTATTTTGCGCCCTCTAGTAGCGCTTGTCAGTCCAGGAAGCAATCCGCGGAATAACCTGCGAACTGATCTGCGAAGGTCACGGAGATATGGCTGGCCTTCGCTGCGCATAGTTTAGAATTCGCAGTTTGGAATTCTCCGTTACGTGTCCTAGAGTCGCACTATGTCGGGATCATTTATTCTTTTATTCTGTTCACTTCAGGTCACCCGTCGTAGCGAGAGGCTGGTGATAATGAATGCTTGACGCCACGCGTCTTTAAATGATGACGTGTGGGGCCGTCACACAAAACACTGTGACGTGCATGGCGCGCTAACTAGGGTGGAACTGCTTTCCTCAGTCGCGAACTGCGTTAAGATGTATATAGTTTCCTATCTATCTATCTATCTATCTATCTATCTATCTATCTATCTATCTATCTATCTATCTATCTATCTATCTATCTATCTATCTATCTATCTATCACTTCTGATAATCTAACAGACTGTGTTTGCTCTCATTTCACCGCCTCCCTTACTCCCACTACGTCCACTCCCACTACGTCCACTCGCACTCGCCGACAGTCACTGACGTTCGAACTCACAGTCGCCGCGGTGGTTTAGCGGCCATGGTGCTGCGCTGCTAAGCGCGGGGCCGCGGGATCAAGTCCCGGCCGCGGCGGCCGAATTTCGGTGGGTGTCGAGATGCAATAACGCCCGTGTACCTGAATACAGAGGCACTTTAAGATCCCCCTGGTGATTGAAATTAATCTAGAGTCCTCCACTACAGCGTGCCTCACAGCGAGATCATGGTTTCGACTATTAAAGGGCAACTCCGGTGTTTCTTCAACCTTATTGGTGTATGGTCATTTTCAGATGGCATTGACAGTCCTGTCCCCAATAGGGTTGTTCATTTTGCTTGGATATTCAGCAATCATTTTAAATAACCAATAAACGAGACACCGAGACCCAAAGAGCTAGCTGCTTAGTGTGACGTCACGATGAGTCGATGACGTCAGATCCTACGCTGCCATAATGTAAACATGCAGAACGGTGCTAAACACGCAGTACACGTGGCGCTAACGCCAAAGAAGCGAAGCTGATGATACCTCCTGACGACACAGGGAGCTTTTACAGATTTTCTGAACTAGACAGCGGCGATTTCAGCGATGACTTCAATGACATTGGCGGTGTAGCCTCTGACGTCACAAGCACAGGGTTGCCAGTAGAAAGTGTTGAGTCTGGAACGCAACCAATCTTTAAAATTCATTTTCAAGCAAACTAAATGACTTGCAGCCATATTGTTTGGCACAGATAATCGGAGTGTAAAAGAGAACATATATCCAAAATTTTATGAAGATCACCGTACATCGAAAAATCGCCGGAGTTGCCCTTTTAAGGCTCCCGAATTCAATTCAATGTTAACTCACGTATACGCTCAAAACCACCGCCACTGAATTTCGTGCCTAGCCGCAGCCACCCGCACTCACTCCTGTTTACATTCTCGTACACTCACACCCTTCGTCACTCGCTTTCACTCTGTATATCACCCGTATTAAATATGTGGGAAGAGAGCACGAGTCAGTGTACTGGCCAGTATGTATGCCGACCAGCGGGTAATACAGCCCCTACACTGTAAAATAATTTACACCCTTAAAAGTGAAAAAGGGTGTAAATGTGTTTATAACTCACACCCTTCGGGTCTGGGTTATATAAATAACACCCTATGGGCGAGAGTTACAGATACATTTACACCCTTTCTCACTATTAAGGGTGTGAATTATTTCACAGTGTACAAGACTTGCGTACAGTTCACGAAACTGGCGAAAATGTTTCGCCTTTGTACGTTTCCTGAAAAAGAAAAATAATATTAGAATCATTGCCGAAAGCAGTGACCTTCATTTATCCTCATAGTTCTATTGCGCTGTGGCAGGCACCCTGACGCACAAACTTGGTAGCTTAGGAAACGAGGAACACACAAGTGAAACGCGCGCTGTCGACTCAGTGTTACCCCAAAGGAAAGAAGAAGTTATATCGGTAGCTGCAGTTTACATGCCCAAACGGAAAAAGAAAGGAGACAGAAAGGAAGACAAAAGGACGAGAAACCAGAAAACATCGTTCTAACAATCCCAAACAGAAAAGCGCTTCACTGAGAGGATCGAGACACCACGTACGCGGCAGTCTCTCAAATGCTGCCTAGTCGGGCGACCCCATTGGATGCAACAAGAATTACCACGCGCGCCATTACTCTCCCGCATCGTTTACAACTCGAGTCCTCGATGCGAAAGCACAGAAACGTCGCGCACAGATCCCCTGGCGCCGCTTTCTGAAATAAATATTTAACGCCGTGCCTCACCCGTCTAAGAGAGCAGCTTCCTTTACGATTACTCACTCGGCAATTCTCAGTCGTAAAGGGCCTGCGAGCTTCGATCGTCGCGTTTGACACGTCACTGAGCATCGTTCTCAATCAATCAAATCTGGGTTGATAATATTTAATTTCAAAGAAAAGTATCGTAGGCGGGACCACGGAACTCCTTTCGAAGTCGTGTGAGGGGCCCGTCGATTAATAAACATAACTCTGGTATGTTACACAAACGATCGCATAATGCAGACCCGTTATTAAAACGGTATTTGAAAACTGAACATAATAAAAAAGTACGCATGACAGAAAGCAGCAGACACAAAATAGCAATAAAGCGGTAAATTAGGTAGTACTTGCAAACAGGACAAACAGTGCAAACGCGAAGACTCAAACGAGTAGCTCGCTGCAAGGGAAAGTGTGCAAGGGCATGGGTATCCCAAATATTTTTCTTACTTAAATTCAACAGTACAAGGTCAGGGCCCGTATTCACAAGAACATCTTACGTTGGAATTGTTCGTAAGAAAAGATTCCAGCCAATCCTGGGGCTGCAAATAGTACTAGCGAATTTCGCCGCCCAATCGGAAAGTGCACTTGGGAACAGAAAGTTTCGTTAATTCGGGCCCAGATACATAAAACGCATCAGAATATCAAAATGAACGACACTGAATATAGCACCACCAATATTGAGCCCCTAATGGCTGCGAGGCTTAGAGGCAATGCTATTTTCGGGGTTGAAGTATTCTGTTTCCCGCCTTTCTTTTCGAACTTATTACGCGGACGCATAATCTTCAGTATATTACAGATTGTCGCAAGAGATAACCGCAAACAAGTCCACCAGTAGTGAACAATGAAAACTAACATCGTTCAGGCTGTCTTTCAAGCAACCGTTCCGAAATGGACGCTAGCCATGATGACTCTGATAATCATCATCATCAGCAGCAGCAGCAGCAGCAGCAGCCTGGCTACCCGCACTACAGGGCAAAGGCCTCTCCCATACGATCTCCAACTACCCCGGTCGTGTGGTAATTGTGGCCATGTTCTCCCTGCAAACTGCGTAATCTCATCCGCCCACCCAACTTTCTGCCGCGCCCTGCTACGCTTCCCTTCCCTTGAAATCCATTCCGTAACCCTTAATGACCATCGGTTATCTTCCCTCCTCATTACATGTCCTGCCCATGCCCATTTCTTTTTCTTGATTTCAACTAAGATGTCATTAACTCGCGTTTGTTCCCTCACCCTATCTGCTCTATTCTTATCCGCTAACGTTACACCCACTATTGACTCTGATTATAGGTTTAGCATATTATGAACATATTATGAACATTTATGAACACTGATTTTCACGCGGATATATACATGATGTCCCCGCTATCATGCACGAATCTTTTAAAGAAATATATAATTCCACGCGAATAAGACCAGCCATATGTCGTTCGGAGTCTGGTTGTGAAGCCGCAAGTAGATGTTGCCGTTTCTGACGTCCAGTTATTTACTCGAAAATAGTTGGACAGCTTTTCAATTTTTCTTCTAATTGTATTGTAGACCGGTGGTGCAAAGGACGGGAAAATGAGGTGTTTCCAGCAACGTACGCATCGCATGTTTACTTTTTTTCCGGCTAAGATATATAAGCACGCGGAATATGAAAAGAAAAAAGATGCTAGGGGGAGGACTCGGGAGGGGGGGGAAGGCGTGTTTAGACTTTCTTCGTATTTGCCCGAACGTCATGTGGATGCGTGAGATGGCGGGGGGGAGGGGGTGTTGGGTGAGGCTAGATAGACGTGGCTTTAGCGGCCGCCGACCAAACAATAACGACACGTTGTTACCGCGAATCCGTTTTATTCCAAAATATTCGTTTGCGGGTTACGCGGAAGTTATTGTTCATGGCTGGGCGATGCATACGCACAGCGTGTCCATGTGGCACATGCTCCTCTCGCAGCCGTCGCGATCGTCGTGTTCGGCACTGGCAAAGCGCCGAACAGGCATTGCGAAACAGCAAAGCTCACGTTACGTGTCGCCTCAGTGCCGCCTCATGTGACAAAAAAAAACATAACTGACGCTTCACGATTACATACTCTATCGGCCACTATGATCCCGTTTGGACGCAAGTTAAGGCGGCCGTCAAAGAAAACAACACACGTCGTCCTCCTTGGGACTTACGCAAAACCCCATGTTGAGGAGTGTGAGAGGCAAAACTACATAGTAAGTGCCCCCACATTTCTATCCGGGGTCTCCTTTCTTTTTTGCCGGGCAAATACGAAAAAAAAAGAACCTCTGGCCACTACCGTGCACTAAAGCCCCTTGATCTCCTAAAATTAGCGACAGCTACCCGCAGAGCCTCAGACTGTGCGCCGAGAGAAAACAATTTATTTGCGCAAGCGCTACGTGTCGCGTTACATTAAACGGCTGTGTGACATTAGACGGGAAATCCGGGAGTTCGGCGGCTCTTTTAAAGCCGTTCGCTCCTTTTCTTTTCCCTTTGCATCAAATAACGCAGAAGAACCCTGCAACAGCGAAAGCATTTATCGCCACATCAAAGTCATCTCACATGAAACGGCATGTCCGGGTTCAAACGCGCGCCCAATGAGAAGGAAAACGATACGTGCGAGGCACATGTCGTTCTAGCAGTTGCTCCTAGCCCAAACCAGGGGGCACGCTGATGTTATCTTCCAATCATGTAGCCTGGCGGCGAGATCAAAGCCTTTCGTTACCTTTAGAAGACCCACGTGTACGGGATAGACAGCGCTCCAAACAGCTTCACGGTAGCATCAACCTGCTCAATCGTGGCCTCAGAGATTAGGATCGCAGATACAGCGTGGGCCGCTGGATCTCGGAGGCCATGGTTCAATTTTTTCTGGGCCCAGCGGCAACGGTAAAGGCTCACTGACACTAGGCCGACCAGACACCGATTTCGGTAAGCCGACTGTCGGCAACAGAGCTTCTTACCTTTGTGTCGGCGCCTCTGTCACACTGTACCGACGCCGAGCTCTCCGCCGACTGTCGGCAAATTGTCGGCGTCGGTACAGTGTGACAGAGGCGCCGACACGAAGGTAAGAAACGCTGTTGCCGACAGTCGGCTTACCGAAATCGGTGTCGGGTCGGCCTGGTGTGAATGAGCATTTACACCACGCGTTTTTGCCACAACACGCCCACAGCTCCCGGAGATAATCGCGCATCAACATCAGAAAAACGCGCTGCATTCTTTTTCTTTCCCACTGCCACTATGCGATGGCTCAGCGATCTCTCTTTTCTTCCCTTAAACCCCTTGCTCTGCGTAGGGTAGCAAACCGGACGCGCATCTGGTTGACCTCCCTGCCTTTCCTTCTTTCCTTTTCCTCCTCCTCAGAAACCTTGTGCGCACCGGTGTATAGCCACAGGGTATTTTTGTTTATGTTTCGCGGACTTTCTTTTCTCTCGTCGCCGGAAAAAGAAAACACACGATGTCCAACTTGCTGGAAACCTTATGTTATTAATCTTATGGCTTTCTGCTACCTCCTGATGGACATCTTGATAATTGTAACAACAATTAAAAGGTTGTTTAATTACTAGTGAGTAACCGATTGGATAGCCGCAACAAAATGTTGCTGGTGCTTCCTTAACTACGCTCTGAACAGTTTTCACTTGGTCGTATAATCCTATAAACGTTCGTTTTTTTTTGTTTTTTTTTTTTTTTGTAAGGCGTCGCTCATGAAAGCTGGGACACCCTGCATATCGCGATAGCAACACAGCCCATGGGGTGTTATAAATAAAGTTTGCTGACGGTTTGCTGACGGTTTGGTGTGCAGTACAACTTGTTTTGTGTCTCCATTTGAAGAAATGATATGGAATTTACGCGGAATGCTCTTCAGTTCCGTATTCTTTCGGTGGAAATTAGTATGCTTCAAAGTGAGCGTGGAAACGTTCTTGTAGAAGTTGCACACAGAAGAGAAAATTAGATTTAATCATAGATATCTTTAGTTTACGTGCAAAAAAATTTTTAGGAGGACGCTTTCCAGTAGCAGAAGTGGCCACAATTAAATATAATTAAGCATTTCACGAAGGGGTTACATTGTGCAAGTAATGAGAAGCACAAGAAATAATGTTAGTTCTTGCAGCACTCATTCAACAATAACAACGCAAGAGAAGCAGCTTCTTGGCCAGGTCGAAATTTTTCTGAGACAATGACGATCAAATTATGCAGTTCCTCTCAGTGTTGGCTCAGACAAAAAAAGTTGGCGTCATTGGCGTCAGTAAAAGCGTGGCGTCACTATGTAGACGTAGCCGCCATGGTTGCTTAGCGGCTATGGTGTTGCGATGCTAAGCACGAGGTCGCGGGATCAAATGCCGGCCGCGGTAGCCGCACTTCAGCGGGGGCTAAATGCAAAAACGCCCATGTTTCGTGCATTGGCGGCACGTTAACAATCCCCTGGTAGCCAAATTGATTCACAGTCCCTCTCCATCCCCACCCCCGTCACTATGTCGCGCCTCATAACGATATCGCGGTTTTGGCACGTAAATCCCCAGAATTTCATTGTTTTCGTACCCACATATCCCAATATATGACAAGTAAAGGAGAGGTATCTTGTATAACTTCACGGAACGGACTAACGGCGGCTCCTGGAAATACCGTACTTCCGTCCTGTGCGCGTGAGCCGGAGCAACACCTTGAGTGAAATTCATGGAAATATTAACCGCTCGCAGAAGGAATGTACAGAAGTCAACTGAGCTGACATGTGTTAAAATTTTTGTTTATTATGCTGCTTACTTCATTTTGTAATATTGCGCGCGTATGCGATCTGCATTTGGCTAACAACTGAAGCCGCGGCCTCGAGCCAGCGTTTCGACAAGGACACTTGTAACTCGACCGTTGCCTGTATGCCTTTGCATACGTATTGCATAAGAAATTCCGGGACAGCCCCTATTTAGCTGGCGTGACGGCGCTGTATTTGCTATCTGGCACAAATGTACGTGCGGGGAGTTATGCTTATTCAACGTTACGTCGCATTCCTGGGTCGTGCAGTACATTCCTCGATGAGGCAGTGTATCCCTAGTCGGGCCGATCGACGCCGAAGGCGCTGCTCTGTGTGTTTGGTTATAAACGTTACATAAGACGTTACAAGGAATCTCAGAGCTCCGCACTTGCTGTTTAACGCAAGAGTATTTGACATGTCAGCACTGCGTCACATAGCCTAGCGATGCCCGTAGCATGGATCACAACAAAATCCCGCTAGCACATCTAGGGAATGAAATTGTACGCCCGCGTGCGATATAACAAACAAAACTTAAGGTGATGAACGTTTGAAGGGAAATCCCCTTTGTAACATGTGTGCGCGTGGGGTCAACATTGAGCGAAGGAACGTTCTAGCTGCAATACACGCAAGGGACGAGGAAGTTATGCTTGATATATCCGTAAATGACGCTGTAGGCTAGTCATAGACACGCCGTGCTTTCTTTGCTGAAAGTGCACTAGCGCCCACTTGGCCGTCCGATATGTCGGCAACTACTATCGCTTCGCAAGGAGAGGTAGTCGTCTGCCACAACCCTGTAATCTCTAGAAGAATTTATTGACTTGCTGAAACGCTTGTTCAAATGGCATTTATTCAAGCACAAGTTGGTCCCACTTTGACCAGCAGATATGCGAACTTCTATTGGCCGAAAATAGGTTGACTTGCATCGGCAAATTGCCTTTCTAATTGCAAAAGAAAGCCACTTTTAGCATGAGAAATTGCATTATAAGACAGAAAATACGCGAAAACGAAAGATGCTTCGAGACCTTACCTTGAGGTTTCCACATTGGCTCGTTGCGGCGTCAACGACATTGGCGGCGTCATCTCGGGATTAGTCATTTTTTCATTCGCAAAGATGTACTGTATTGGGTTCTAAGAGAGCCAAATACCAACTTACCAAGATTTAAAAACACTTATTGCATGACAACGGTCCAAATATGAAATAAGGAGCTTCGAAATCCGTTACGTCGCTCTAACAAACCAGCGCCGTAGTTATGGCGCGAAATTCAAGATATTGAACTTTTACCTTCTCTTTCTCTTCCAAGAAACAACGCAGAACCGCGAAATTAACAAAAATAAGAGTGCCTAAGGAACATTTCATCAACGTAAAGAAATTTGGCGTTCATCTTTAGAGTTCATTTAACCCCTTCCGTGACTGGCACGAGCTGGGCGCGTTTCTGGTAAAAAAAAAACGTTCAAGAACGAGGACTGCTCACCATTGGGATTTTCATCTTGGATATTTTAGCAATATCTATGAAGGAGCCTAGTTTCTTCTTAGTTTGGCTTTTGGTAGACGGCACCACACGCTCCATCAAACAGCGAAAGCAGAAGCTAATTTATTGTTTCTCAGGAAGTAAAACTAATTGGTCGCCGGTGGCTTCAAAGATAATTAGACAAGTTTCGAATAGTGTTATGCCACGGGAGGGGTTAAGATGCTGTGCCTCAACATGAATAGAGCGAGCTTCTTATTTCGCTACAATTCCAAAACCGCCGAAAAAATGAGGGTGAAGCATTTACCTTTTCTTTTCTTGGGGGGGGGGGGGGGGCGCCAAAGTGTTCCCCTATGTATTCTGCTTTACTTGAACCATCTTGTTTGCTTCATATCAGCGTGTTTGCGTTGATGCCTGAAGATAACGTCCCAATAATTAATAAAATTCTAATCATTGTTACGAGATCCAAGATGGCTTACGCCAACAGACAGCAAGCTCGCATCACCAATAACGTTGCGCGCTTTCCGTACGTATTCTTTGAACGTTCAAGTCGTGACTGCGCTGTCAAAACCAAACTTTCGGACACCTTGGTGAAGGTCAGTTATTGGCATTTTTTTCAGAGAAGGCTCGTATCTAGACGCCATAACTTTCATTCCAAATCTGTGTAGACTTGAAAGGCACCAAAAGAAACAGAGGGAGTATAAAAAGACACCCACAAGTTTTATATTCATTGCTGCGTTATCATTTGGCATTTTATCACATCATTCTGCTGGGAGTCAATAACCTATTTTCTGTTGCCAAGCGTCAATAGCAATATGAAAATCAAAATACGTACAGCTTGATGCCACTTTCACGCGCTTCTGCTAGTGAAAGCATTTTGCTGTATATAACTTTTAAAGAACTTGTCCGCGTTGCTGATTCGTATGTCTGTAGTCACTGCACCGTTCCTCGCCTCGTCAGTGAACAGTTAATGAACAGTTCGTTAATGCCTTCGGTAATGAAGGCATTAAGCAATCGCTGGTCTACGTGCTAAATTTACCCTAACGTCCTGCAGTGGCTATGCAGAGGTGACATTCTGTTGTTGAGGTAATGATCGTTCCTAGCTCGGCTTATTAGTGTGACGGAGCACCGTTCACGTATTTATATCTGAGGCCACGTTTAAGAATGTTTAGTCATCAAATTTTTCCTTGAGCTCTTCGCTCAAGCATCTGTCATATATTACAGGCGTTCCTTTGGAACACTTAAGTCAATCAATCAATTAATCAATCAATCAGCCAGTCAATCAGTCATTTAAATCAAACCCGACACTCTGGCAAAATCAGTCTCTCGGGGTCACCAGTCTCCTAACGCGCACAATAGAGATCTTTGAAAAGGTACAGTCCACGACAAAAGTTTACAAGGCGTCGGATCTTATGAAAAGCAGAATATTCCCAAAGCCTGTATATATAGAGGGGATTTCAGACTCGCCACGTGTGCAACATGCTACCGTCATAATGCTGTACTGTTTCACTGACTACTAAGTTAAAGTTATCTTAAAGTTTATCGATTTTTGCGGAGCCCGCATCACACATAATTTGACGCCATGCATTCAAAAGCAATAGTGTTAAATGAAAGCAACCATGTGGACTAGAGCGCAAACAGAGGTGGCCGATACTCAAGTTAGCATAAGACGAAGAAATGGAGCTGCGTAGGCAAGGGAATGCGTAGGGCAGATAACCGATGGTCCATCGCAGTTATATAATGGGTGCCAAGGGAAGAGAAGTGAAGTTGAGGGCGGCAGAGCATCGGAAGGTGTGAGTGAAACGAGAATATTTCGAGGCATAAGAGGGTGTCAGCTGGCGCAAGGCATCGGTATTCGGAGATTGCTGGAAGACACCTTCACCCTGCAGTGAAGATCAATGATTATGATGATGATGCTAATGAGGGAGGAATATGATGGTGATGAAAGGCTATAAAGGCAAAACGATACGTCTTAAAAGCAGATAGACTCGTGAGCGACACAGATGCAAACAAGATGGCGTATTCGAGCCTGAGTTCAAGTTACGAAACATGTTTTACCCACACTCAGTGACCTTTTGTAAAGTCCCAGATCATTGCCATCAGCCGTGACCGTGATCGTGAACGTGTATACCGGATACACTCGACAAAAGCAAACACCGCTCGAAAGCCGTGAGATATCAGTGCATGGTATCCCATATCACATGCTTTCCTTATCTCCCTGTCACCCGTTGCCGGCCGCAAAGTAACGCGACATCGAGAGGTTTCTTGAGAGATCGAGTGAGAACGTTTTATCATCCGCTCCCACTCTCACATTGGCAAAACCTCTCACCCCATTCTTTCGAAGGAAGATCTATTCGACGTGTCGTTATTCTTCGTTACTCAATTCTTTCAAGGTGCCATAGTCTATTTCTTTCTGGCATCTCTGAATTCTACCATTGCTTTACTCTGTAACTTGGTACATCCATATAGGCCCTATTCTAAGCCCCATATGTTCCGTATCCAATATTTCCAAATGAACCCCCCTCATACGGGGATTCTACATAAAATCTCGGATGAGTATGAGGCATATACCATATGATTATATGAACATTTCATTTTATTCGTTACGGCACATTACAGGTCACTGGAAAGTACAGCTAAAGAGAGAAAAGACTGTCAGACGATGGCCTTACCACATATGCGCTGTTCGGCAGTAACGTGAAAATTCTATAAGAAATTATACTATAGATAGCTGATGCACCATAGGGAAAAATACGGTACAACAAATTAGTGAAAATTATTACACACAAACATACATTTCATAAATGCATCGTCAACCACGCAAAGGATCCTATGTGAAAAACAAGTGTTTTCAGATGTATAAATAAAATCATCTCAGGCCCCACTATATAAGTGGGACATACTGTTTTTAGATCAGATCCTCACATGTTAATACGTGATTTTGGTGTTCGTGCGATGTGTTTTTAGAATAAGCTGCATTTTGAATTTCGGGATCGCCGGCTCGAAAACGAAATGAAGGCAGGTATTTTCAGCTTAATTAAGAAACAACGATGAGTATAACTTTATATTTTCCTCGTCTTTTGGAGATGCATGCCAGGCCGTCAGTCCGTCTTTCATTAAAGCTACCATCACTCTCGCTCCTATTTCTTGCACTTTAGGCGTCCAAGCGCCGATACCATGGTTCCCAGCAGAAAAGGAGTATCTCTCAAGATACGCCAGGCACCACTATGAGACTTAGTGTGCCTAATATTATGTTCAAATTACAAATGAAGAAAAGCATGAGCAGTGAACACAATATCATCAAAGACTTCGCGTGACCCAGAAGGACGGAATTGAAGCGAGTTTTATTTGCCGAGGTATCCTAAGTACAGACACAACGAGGAACATGGGGAACCGTAGCATCGTGATTGTATCCTGTCCTCCTTTCTTTTCGGAAACCTTGACTCTGGGATTCGACCACGGGCCAGTTTGCTGAGTCATCCAGGAATCTCTGATTACAACCGCTGTGGATGCGTAGTGGCTCTGGCGTCGCGCTGCCAAGCACAAGGACGCGGGATCGAATCCCGGACGCGGCGGACACATTTCGATGGGGGCGAAGTGCAATAACGCCCGTGTACCCTTCGCTAGGACGCACCTTAAGAAACCCCAGGAGGCTGAATTTAATCCGGTGTCCTCCCCTCCCCACTACGGCGTGTCTCATAATCAGATCGTGGTTTTGGCACGTAAGATCCCAGGATTTATTTTTTCTAAAGTGGCACCAAAGGGAAGAAAATACCGAGCTACATTACTGTTCTGGAACAGCCAATTCGTTATTCGTAGAGGGAACTGAGCTTTTTCGTAAACGAGAAAATGACGAAAGTGTAAAATCGGGGTGGCGCCACCAGTTGTGTACTGTGGCACTTCTCTCGTGTGACGTCTTATTGACGTCAGCGTTCGGGGCTGCTGGAGATCCTCGGCCAAATCGTCTGCTCCTCTCCGTCTGCCGGCTGCATGCAGATGTAGAGGAAGTATGTACAAGGGAAGAGCCGTCAACAGAATATGGCAGCACCCACACTGCGTCAACGCGCGCTGCGAGAGACGGAGTGGGTAGGGGCAAGCAGGAGGCCAAGTATTTGTCTAGACGATGATCATCATTACTGACATCCCCCTTTGAAACGGGGTGGACAAATATTCAGCTAGCCTGTCTAAATTGTAATCAGGTCTCACATCTGCCGCCGTCTAGTATTTTGCCTATCTGATCTCGATCCATGTCTTCCTAATTAGTTCCTCTATCTCTGTATTGTACTGTTACCTACGCTTGCAATGACTCCCGTTATATTAAACCCTTCCCTGCTTTTTTTTTTCGTTTCTTACTTATCTCGACTGCTGACTTCCGTCCTCTTTGAACCCTGACTGAGCGAGCCGAGGCAACGCCCACTAGCGAGGCGGGAGGTTCGAGGAACGCCGCCGATGCGATTTGAAAGAGCAGTGACTGACCCACAGAAAGCGGCAGCGGAGAAGGTGACGTTGACATTACGTCAAGTCCTCAGCCTTCACGCTCGTGATTCAAATTTAGCAGCGGCAGCGGGACATTCTGTGGCAATAATCTACGCAACAAATCTGTATATTGGCGCGCAAAAGTACGTTGACAGTCCTTTATTCAGATGAGCTGTAGATCTAACGCAATATAATATATTCCTCCATATAATGTCCCGTTTAGCGAAGGAATCCTGCTCCAGCCTACAACATCGATGTAGCGGTCTCAGTCTCGCGCTAATGACATATCGCAAATGGTCGCAGCAGTTGGCACTTTGTTGGTACGTGTTTGTAGGCTAGTCGAGTCAAACATCCCGCTAAAATCGAACTCTTATTGCTCATCGCGTGGCGCCTGCTTCCAGCACTGCAGCAGACGATTTTCAAAGAGAAAAAAGAACACAGAAGATGTCGCGACTACAGTGGGCCAGATATGCGAGTGAATGGCGCACGGAATATTCCAACAACGTCATCATTTGCGTCATATACTTAAATTAAATGTCTATTCCAGTCTCAGAGCACCGCCAACGCAAACTCATTGCATTCGTCTTGACTTAAAGGGCAGAACGTAGTGACAAATATTTTTTTCTGCATTCTATGATATAGCAGGGTGTGCTATATCATAGAATCTTTCTTCTTCATTCATGCTTCAGGCATTACGTTGTTCGTGAGGCAGAATTTAGTTTGAATTAGGGAGTGAAGTGAAAAGCAACATTTTTATTGCTGCTTGTACCGAAACGGGTGCAAGCAGCAATAAGTCTTTTGGGCGCTCAGATTGAGCTTAAAAAAGAAATATGAAGTACATTTGCTTCCTTCGCACAGCCGTAATCTGATTTCAGAGATTGCATAATGAGCTGAGCTTGCCGCAGTTTTTAAAAGCTCATGGATTTAATTTTTACTGCTTTGTGACGTAGAAAAAAGATTATTCTCTTTTGTCTGCGCAGTAATCTTGCAGAAGTCTCGTTCAGGTCCGCTATCATCTGACTTAATACGGCATCGCTCTCTTTCCTTTTTTTTTCTTACGGCATTTCATAGTTAGTCTGGATTCGTCAGCAGAGATTATAAATTCAGGTTGGTCTGGGTTAGCGACCTGGAAATTGCCCTGTGTGCTTCTGTTGCAAAATAATTTTTAAACTCATTTAAAGCTTTCTTCTGTGGTTCAGTAATTAATCAAGCGAGAAAATTAATCAGAAACCGCACATTCTATACTCTCAAAGGCGAAGGTTAAGTGATCACGACGTGCTATAATAAACCCGATCAGATTAAATTACATTTCGGCCATGATCATGAAACACAATTTCCCTTAGTAAACTGTGCAACACGCTCCAATCGGTACATTGAAAGCATTTATTTTTCGAAAACAAAAAAGAAGGCTGAAATGGTTATCGACCTGCACCTTGGCTCAGTTTGAGAAACTAAGCTCCTCGCCAAAGTATGAAGGGGCCGTGCGTGATTTACTCAGACCGTCACGAAAAACAGACGTTCATGGTCTGCAGCACTGAACTGAATAGAATTTCATTGTTAAACACAATACACACACGCGCGTACTTTATGCTTGTGTGTGTGCATAAGTGGTACCGAAATTCCCACCTTTCACTGGCTGACAGTACCTTATCTCCAAGACCATGTTTTTGGTGACTGCATGCACCGGAAGCAATTCCACAGCCGGAAACACGTCATACACGCCATGTTTTGGACATCTATTCAGTGTATGCTATTAGTCACTTGGAGCCTCCATCCTGCGAATTTGTGCTATATCTACACCTATATTATATTCTACAGATATTTCGCACAACTCAACGAAATTCTTAAAATGTGCTATTGTATTTCTTTAACTACAGAGTCAGATTGAGCTGCGTGCCGCACATACTTAACTAGAAAACCTTAGGAAAACATTTTTTGTTCCTGCTTCAGCTTATTCGCCTTTCTTGTGCTTCCTTACACCTGCGCTATAACAATTAATGGCACCTCTTTTCAGCCGAGTTCTTCCCCCGCAAGGGCGCCTGCGTCAGCAGACGTTTGGCGTGGTGCGACACCACGTACCCGAGCACATGAGGTTTGGACCGTCCCGCGTGCAGCCGCACGTGGCTTCGACGTGTCGGGGGAAATGGGAATCCTGGGGGTTGAGTAGATGATGGGTGTTTGGACCTTTAAGGTCGCTCGGTGGAGGCAGCGCAACTTTTCGGCATCTGCTTCACATAGACGGCACCTCCAGACTGATCTACCTGGAGGAAATCGGCCGTCTCCTTTTCCTGTCCTCCTCTTCAGTCTTCGTCTGTCTCTCTCACTTTCAATCTTTCCTTCCTTCTCCTCACATCTCACTTCCGAGTTTCTTGGCGGCAAGGGTTAACCTGGGCTAACCTGGTTAACCTGGTCCAACCTTGGGTTACACTAACTAGGTTATAGCGGTGATGCACGACTGGTGTCTGCAGGTATTCTTCCGACGTGGTAGCATACCCTTGCAGGGCTTGGTCGTGGGTGGCCACAGTCACCACCGTATATACAAAGGCTTACTTGTCAAACGATTCCCCCCACCCTCTAAGGTTGCCCCCTAAAGAGAGGGCGCACCGAAGCAACTTTCCAGTTCTTTTTCAAACTAAACCAAAGCATATTTCCAAAGTAACATGTTCTGCGCAGAGAAGGCAACACAACCGTAAGAAAAATATCATCATTTATGGTTTATAAATACCTAGAAAACATGATTACGCTTGGATACAAAGCCTCAAAGATGGTGAGCGGTGACCTCCTCCTCAAAAGTTTAAATACTTGCAGAACTCGCCAATATCGGTGACATCGACGGGACAATCTCTCCACATCGCTCACTCAACACAAGCAGGGGAGAAATATCAGCAGAAGGCTTCCTGAACAAGAATCACGAAAAGCTCCTTGAAGGAGTTCAGGAACAAAACATAATTACGATGCAAAGAATAACACTCCGACTAAATACTGAAGCCGAGGTGTTGCCTCAAGCGCCAGACTTTTGGGCATGCATTACAATCACGCGGAGGCAAAGAAACATGCGCAAGGTGTAGTGCCAATTACCATCCTTCTGATAACTGCAATGCTCCTGCACAATGTGTCAATTGCAAAGGAGACCATTCAGCTTACTCACAGAGCCGCCCTTGCTGGTAGAAAGGAGAAGAAATCATCGCGATCACCGTAAAAGAAACGATCTCACTCTATGAAACGAGGAAAGGGCTAGGGCAATTGCCTCAAGTAAGCTACGCAAGGGCGGCGCGGCAGGGGGCAGCGCCATAACGGTTTCCAGTGTCTACAGGGTCCGCGCACGTCGTTCCTGTGGAAACTGCATCGGCCCCCTTGGTGGCAGCAGCCAGTGCTGCTCCATCAACATCGAACACGGGCCGGGAGACCGCAGTGTGACAGCGCCCAAAGTTGAGCAGAACTCCACGGCCCGAGAAGGGCTTCTCGGAGCCTGGCTCTCGATCGTCTAGCGCCTCAGAGAAGGCGATGGAGCTCGACCCGAAAACCCCGGCGTCATCGACGCCGAAAGATTCGCGCTCGCTGGAGCGTTCCAAGAAGGAGAAACTTCCTGTAGCTGTGCCGAGAAAGAGAACAGTATCCTGAAGGGGTACCGCTCTTGCAAATAGCACAATTCCTTTAACACATGCCACCGACAACTTTTGAATCCTTACAAATCAACTAACATTCTCGATTCCATCACTATGGCTTTTCTCATACACTGGGATTGTAGAGGCCTGATTAACAATTTAGGTGACATTGAAGACTTACTAAACAACCTCTCACCTGTAGCGATTTGCTCAGAGGAAACAAATCTAGGCCCTAAAATGCACATTTTTTAAAAGATTTTACTCTGATACCAGTGGACCTCGAACACTCTATCCATCTATTTGGAGGACTATTGTTTCACAAGGCGGCATTCCCACCCCGAACGTTTCACTAAATACCCCATACGAGGATGTAGCCGTCACAGTTTTGTATATAAAACTGTCACCATTTGTTCACTGTACATTCGTCCCCGTACTAATTTCACAACCAGAGATTTTAAAATTTAACAGACTAGCTCCTGGAACCTTTTTTTTAGTAGGAGATTTCAATGCTTACTGCACTCTTGCGGGCACTGATAAATATGACCAAATAGGACAACTTATCGAGGATTTCATTTTAACAAATAATATTTGTCTTTTGAACCCAGGTGCGCAAACATATTTTTCACCAAGCTCCCGTAATTTTAGTTGCTCTGATTTAGCCTTTTCCTCGCCGTCTATTCTGACCAATTTTAAATGAGAAGTGCTTGACACATTATATGGCAGCGCTCATTTACCTGCCATCATTCAAATCTCATCGGCGCAGCCATAAACTGCGCCGTTCGAAATTACAAATGGCAGACTGGCCTGTTTTCACAGAAGGTGCAAGGCTGGAGGAGTTCATTTTGACGGACCTAAGCATTCATGAAATTCTTTTAAAAATTTACTGAGTGTATAATTGCGCCGCTGAAAAGGCTATCTCTCAATCGTCTGGCATTGTTCGAAAAAATCTGAATCCTTGGTGGACGGATGAATGAATGGAAGCAAAAAAGCAGCAAAATAAGGCCTTCAGGATCTTGCGTGGATGCCCAATTAATAGCAACTTTTTGAATTAAAACAAGCCAAACCGAAAGTTTGATATATTCGGAGACAAGCTGAAAAATTGTCGTGCCAGAAATGCGCATCTACAATAATAGCACCATCGCATCCAAAAGGATGCGACAACACGTCAAGAAGTTTAGTGGCGCTCAGTACTCTATCGTCTATCTATCGTGTATACTCGGCATACACGATAGCCTTATTTATACCTTCAGGCACTCAGACAACACTACAAGAACAAGCCAATATACTTGTGGAGCCCTTCTAAAACGTCTCTAGCTCGGCGAACTATTCAAATACGTTCCAAAAGTACAAACTGTAAGCAGAAAAGTAAAAATTACCAACTGCTTGTGCTTCAAAGGAAGAATACAATGCTCCAATCACTTTACAGGAACTTAAAATACTCTATGTTGGTAAAAAAAACAGTAAGTCGTGACCACACCCATTAGTCCATGCTTGCACGCCTGTACCAAGCATCGGTGGATGTTCTCCTTAAATTTTTCAATACGGTATTTGAATCCGGAATCAGGCCAAAGGATTGGCAAAACGCAATAGTTGTGTCTTTTTTGAAAGCAGGTAAATCGCCCACATCCCCAAGCAACCTGCAAGCCATTGCGTTGACAAATTCTTCGGCTAAATCGTACGAAATTGTCGTAAATGCGAGACTGACATTTATTCTTGAAACGTTGAAATTAATATATTTTCATCAGTGTTGGTATCAAAAAGGCTGTTCAATGATTGACCACCTCACCCGACTTGAACATGAAATACGTGAAGCACTTTTACACAAACAGCACTGCCTGACAGTTTTCTTCGATATAAAAAAGTGTATGACAGAACTTGAAGGTCTGTAAACTTAGGTGGCCTTGCTGTTTTAGGAATCCGTTGCAAAATGCTGATCTGTCTCGCTGATTTCATGTCCAACAAAACATTCTAAATCAGTCTAGGCACTGCGCTCTCCCGCGCATATTTATCCAGCAAGATGTCGTGCCAAAAGTTTGCATACTTAGTACAAAACTCTTCATAGTAAAAATGAACTCTATTAACAAAGCCATTCCCCCTCTGTTATGCACTCCATATACGTCGATGACCTGCAAATAGCGCGACGCGCTTCAAATTTACCAGCATCTGAAGGGCAGCCCCAGATTACAATAAGCTAATACAATGGGCTTCCGCTTCTCTATTCAAAAAATTGTTACAGTGCTATTCTCGCAAAAACGAGGATAGCACTTAGACCCGGTTCTAAAATTGTATGATGTGGCGCTGCCAGTAAAACAAGAATATAAATTCTTTGGAGTAATCTCTGACAAAAACAACTAAACTTGCTGGTCCATATATAGACAACAAAAATTAACGTAAATAAAGCGCTAAACATTCTGAAAGTGTTATACCATACGCACCGGACATGCCTCTTACTTATTTACCGGTCTCTTGTGCGTAGCCTTCTAGACTACCGCTGCGTGGTCTATGGCCCAGCCAGACAGTCTTACATTCGACGACTTCGCCCAGCACATAACCTTGGACTGCGACTGGCAAGTTTACAGAACGTCACCTGTCTCAAGTATATACGTTAAGTGTAATGAACCTCCCTTACAGCAGCGCAGAATGTCACTCACCTTTTTCTACGTACTCAGAAGTCAGTCATAACCGAAGCACGCACGCTACAACATCGTCACACAATGCAACTCACGCTTACACTACACAAATAAACCGAACATGATTCGGTCACTTCTCTTACGACACGAGGAATGGCGTCAGACTTATGATGATCTTCAAGGGGTCCTGCAGGTTGCTGAAAGGCCACAAATATTGCCCCCGTGCTGGGATATTACACAGCTGTGTGATTGGACACTAACACTGCTAATAAAAAGACACCCCACAAACACACATACTACAAGAGTTCCGAGCTCTCCACGAAAAATATAAATATTAAGCGGAATTTTACACTGACTGCCCTAAATCACAAGAATACCTGTGTATTCGGAATCCTAGCGAATAATTGGGAAAATAGCATTCAAATAAACTATTTTGCTTCCGCCTTTAATGCCAAAGTTTAAACGATATGGACAGCAGTTTTCAAAAATTACCACTGACAAGCAGAACAATGCTGTCATTTATGTCGATTCCTTAGGTGCACTCTAAGCTCTAAACTTAAACCCCACGTGTGAACCCCTGTTTCACGATATCTTAAACATGGTCTCTAATAACAAGTACGGTAGAACCATACGATTCTGCTGGCTCCCAAGCCATGTTGGGATTCCAGGGAATGAAGCGGCAGGTAGATGCACATCTATGGCAGCGCACAAAAGCATAACTCAAGCAATACTCCCATACAAAGAGAGTATTCAAGTGATTCGTAGGGCCCTGGCATCAAATTGGCAACAGGAGTGGAACTCGTGCGTAAATAACAAGTTATCTGTGACTAAACTCCTGCTTGGCTAGTGGGAACATTGCAGACACCGAGAACGGTTCTATGAGGTAATCTAATGTCGATTTCGAATTGGGCCAACACATCCAACACATTTTTTTTACATAGGCAAGAAAACCCAGCAACTTGCGAGAAGTGCTATGAATATCTTACAGTAATCCATTTTATTTTGACATGTTCACATGCTGAAACACAGAGGCGGAATCTTTTACATAATTTGTGTAACTTGCATATATATATATATGTACCTTTGCACCCTTTGCTAATATTGGGAGATGACTTAGTGCCATTCACGGTCTTGTTCAACTCTTTAGATGAAACAGGTTATTTACATCGACTTTATTTTAACGCAGCTTTTTCCGCCTTAACATTCGATTTTGTACCGTCTTGTGATTGGCGCAGCATGGCCTTAGTTGCTTTTGCGAACCTTAAGAACATCTCAACATGCTCTCGTATCTAGCACGCAGCAGCTAGGTCACTGGAATAGGTGTTCTCGTTTTCCGGTTACACCCACCGCGAGTTTGAGACTACTGTTTATAAAGGCTGGGCATTTAAAGCAAAGATCGCTTCAACAATGAAATAGTTGTGAAGTATTCTTTGCCAACTTCAGGCACGTTAAGCGTATCTATCTATCTATCTATCTATCTATCTATCTATCTATATATATATATATATATATATATATATATATATATATATATATATATATATATATATATATATATATATATATATATATATATATATATATATATATATATATATATATATATATATATATATATATATAGCCATCCTCCTGGCCGTGGTGCTGGCAGTGCCTACCAACTTGAGCCGCTGGGTATAGACTCGTGTTCGCGATGCCGCCGTGGTCTCTGCATCGTGGCCGACCCAGCTTTGTCATCCGACTCTCGCCTTTGGTTCTGGCGTACTACATGCGCTCGAACCAGGTGGCGCGCGTACAAAACTATCCGGGCATGTCAGCTGCAGACGGCAGCACGGTATGGTCGTAGCCTCCGTACGAACAGCGATTCAAACGCAAGTTTCCCACGAGCGTTGATTTCCGACCGCTGGACAGCAATGTGCCGCCTCCTCGTTTTACCCCACGCTCACAATGGACTTTGACGATCATTCTCGTATTTACCAGGCCGTTTAATAAAGCATCGATCGCCTGCTTTTTCGTTCTGCGCATTGTTGGACACCGCCACACCGAACTCCAGCAAGGCAGAGTCATTACAGCGATTTGGATCAACGACCCCAGCTTCTGACGCTGACCAAGAAGTTTTTAAAAAGTTGCAACTTTCTCGAAAAGTGCGTAAAATCGGGCTTTGCATTCGTCAGGGTTTTACTCTAGCAGCTCGAGGATGGCATACTACTGTGGTACTACGGGGCGCAAAGGCAGAGGAATGTGTTCGCAGTGATCGAGCAGCTTGACATGATCACGCTCTTTCTCACCCTCAGCATGTCCGAGGTCCCCAATGAGCACCTTCTCGAATTCATCGAGAGAGTAAAAAAGCTGTTCTGGAGGCGCACATTCGCAGGGTTGACGCCATAGCCAGCTACCTTGCAATATGCTTCGGATAACTTTGATTCCCACATATAATCATTCAGAAAGATCAAGGTAACGTGTAGAAACTGGATGCTGTTTTGCAGAGGCAATTCTTAGCGCACCTTTAGAGCCTTAACTCTTCTCCCTCCTTTTTTTTTTTACTTTGAATTATTTTGCCAGTCGCAGAAGTAATGACGCTGTCAAAGAGATCATTAAAACAGAACAGGACGTAGTCGTCTCTACACATTATTCGTTCCTGGTGCATGTAATGCGCCTCCAAGACGGACTTTGTGACATATGAAGAGCCTTACAACCGTAAATCAGAACGGGATTCTCCCACGACATGAATTATCACATCACTTTCACATCACAAAGTTCCAACAATGTGTGTTGGATTTGCATGTTCGTTTTTATTGTTCTCTAACTACCGTAGCGACAACCCGGGTGAATGCAGGCACGTGCCGAACTCGTACCTTCCTGCATACCACAAGGGCTGCATATTTCGAAACGTTCTAAATCCATAAAATTCTGTATTGCCGCGGGAATGACCGCGGAAGATTACAGACAAAGCAGACGACGGTGCACATGGAGTCAAATATGTACAAGTGCTGTTAAGATACGCCATATTTAAAAGCCCACATGCTTGCTCTCGTTCGTCTGTAATGTTTCTTTCTCATAAGTAATTACCAATGTAGGGGACGTTAACGTAAGGATTTACTGATAATTTTCCTCAAGACTCCTTCATATAACGGATCTAAGAGTAAGGCAATTATGCTTTAAACTATCTATGCTGTTGAAATTTTTGGAATGAACTGCTACCAAAAGCGCATGGCGCGAATTAGAGATGTAAGCGGTTAAGAGGTAGGAATGAATTTTCTAGGAAAATAAGTAGTTTTTCTTTATTGAGTGTTAATGAAGAAATCATCATGGAGCAGATTCCCTTTGAAATAATATAATAAGAATTGCAATAAATCCACCTGACAGACTTCTGTCAAACTTGTTTTCGTAATTATTGACGCTACGAAATCTCAGCCTCTCAAGTCTTGTGCAAGTCTTGTGCATTCAGTACTTTCATTTTATTTAATTCTGTGCCCGAGAGGTGTTATAACAGTAATAAAGAGTACATGACCACAGTCTTCCAGTCTCGAACCACATATAACTGCAAAAATTTTGTGATTGCTCAGCAACTATAAGCACTAATTACAGAGCGAGTGAAAACATTATTCGGAATGCTCGGCGATTTGGGCGGGGTGGGGCTAAAGGGATAGAGGCTGCAAAAATTTCAAATGACCAGAAATTTCTACAACCAGGGAAATACATTGTAAAGGGGAGGTTTTCAGTTTCAATCTATTTAGGCAACTCAATGGTGCACATTACTATTGGGATATGCTGAAGGTCCCGTAGCGTAGACCTGTATGCAGACCTCCTATCCATAAACGAATGTTGCAGTACATTTAGCAGTAGGGAAGGACAAATACATATTTTGAGTAGAGACTATCATTGGAACTACATATTGTTACAGTAACAAACAATAACAAAAAAGTGCAAGCTATATAAGAACTGCGTCACATATTAGACAACTTATAAAAATACATACAATAACGGCAATACTCAAAAGCATTTATATGGCACCGTAAATCACAGGTTGGCTATCTAGGAGAGAAAAAAAATACTCGTTTAAAGCACGTAATGATGGAAACAATTTAATATCTAACTGGAAGGTATTCCCATATGATAATGGTAAAACGTATGTCTTGCCCTAATTAGTTCCTCTCGTCGCGAAGAGAACATTGTACATTTGTGTTAACGAGATATGAGTTACAAAAAATGCATACAGGAAGAATATTTTTAAGTGCCCGCAACAAGGTGATCGAAACACGATATCTAACAAGGCTATTAATTGGTAATTAATTGGTCTTGGAACATGAAGGAGCACAGATGCATTTCTGCGGTATGGGCTAAAGGTAGATTCTTGTGGCTTGGTTCTGTAAATGTTGTTCAGCATTATTTTAAAAGCGTAAGCATTTCTACGCCTGCGCAACGAAGAAACCCGACCGTCCGTTCGTCTGTCACGTAGGACGAATCGCTATAAATTAATGTGTAAAACAAAATAAATTCGAAAGGAAAAACGTTGGCGGTGGTCAGTTTCCAGAACCTAAGACCCCACGCTCAGAAGCTGTGTCTTACCCACTGTGCTTTAACACCGACGCTCTCAGAAGGTGAATATATCTGAACCATATGAATGTGTTGTGTCGGCAATGCAAAAGAAATGTCAAGGGAGAACAGTTTCTGTGAAGGCTTCGTTTAAAGACTCGGTGATGGTGGAACAAAAGCCATCTCTGGGACCACATGTAGATCCGACTTGGAGAATTCTCTTAATCTTAATCTTAAGAGAATCTTAATGCCAAACACGTCCCACCCCCGATGCGTTTTGGTGGTCGCAGGATGCGCCTTCTGTTGGGTCGTTCCTTCACCGACCGGGATTCCACCCATCTATGCGTTCTCATGCGCTTGACGTCGCGCAGTACAGACAGATAAGCAATCATTGAGTTGATAAGGATGATAAGGAGTGGTGACGGGTTACATGGATCTCATCACAGTTTATAATGGTTCGACGCGGATGGTTAACGTGCTAAATAGTGATAAGGGCTTAATGGCTGGAGCAACTTTGATAAGATTGATAATAAGTGCTGATAAGGGTCGGATCAAGTCCGATAAGGTTGGTAAGGGTCGGATCACGTCCGGTAGGATTAATAAGGAAAGATTAGGGTTGATAAGAATTGCATCGATTGCAGTCAGATTGATACCGACCAATAAGGATCGATAAGGCTCGGATCGAGTCCGATAAGACTGATAACAACCGATAAGGGTCCATAAGGGTCGGATCTAGTCTGATAAGGTTGACAATATAAATTTGGTTGAGAGTTAGCGCTCGTCCTGTCTGATCCTTTCTGTGTCCGTGTTCACTTCGCGCTACAATCCAAGATCATGTTAAGGTTGATAACGACCGATAAGGGTTGATATTGGTTTATACTGGTCGGATCAAGTTTCATAAAATTGATAATGACACCGGGGTGCATGGAGATGAGCCAGTGGCACAATGCTTGCACATAAACAACTCCCAGATGAGTTCCTGCTTGAACTTGACTTCCTTTACTCATTCATAAGCAATCGTAACATAGTGAGCGGCACCGGCAATGTCAGAAGATAGCAACTCAAATGAGGCGAACACGCGCAGCTGTAATCACAGCTTTGCTACATACGGTGCTTATCTCCTTGCTTAACTGCTCTAATTTTAGTACCTAACCTAACCTCGTCTAACCTGGACCTCGAAAAGACAACTGTAACGCATGGTTGATTTTCATTGCGCTGGGAGTTCCCGAGGTTAAATGCGCCGCGAAAGGGACCTCCTAATGTAAAGCGCTCAAAGTACATAAAAATTAAATTGTGTAGTTTTACGTGCCAAAACCACGATCTGATTATAAGGCAGGCCGTAGTGGGGGACTCCGTAATAATTTGGACTCCGTGGGGTTCCTTAACGTGCACCTAAATTTAAGTACAGGGGTTTTTTCTCAGATTTACTTAGATATAGGTGCCCGTTATATAATCCAAGGTAGCAAAAATTATTGCGGACATACAGGAGCTGGTAAGGTTAAATACAACTGCAGCAAACTCAGGGTTTAAAGTCGTTTAAACGAGTCATACAAGGCCCCCTAGGGCACAGTTGTAACAACGCGTTATCTATATAGAAATAAAAGCAATAGAAACAAACTTTCGCAATAAACAATGCAGTTACTATGAAGAAAAAGGCAACCCAAGAAAATACTATTTCTACGTCAATTTTATTTCATCGTAAGAAAAAAATCGCAAAACGCTTGAGTTCACAATTGCGTGAAAGATAACTCGGCAACCAGTTTTCCCGCAAAATCAACTGTTACCGCTGTTGTGATCGGCCGTTCACCCCGCGACACCCCTCAGTCACGGTTCGCACGATTTTGGGGAACGGGCCGACGGCCTCGTCAAGATGCTTCTCGACACGGATGAATTATGACCAGCGCGGGTATACCTCGTTCATGAGAGGTTTCAGCAATTAGCAATGCAGCACAAACTGGCGTGTCAAAGCCAGAGACGCGCTCAGTGGGATGATCCGGCCATCACCTCTCAGAGTACGATCGGCGTCAGCGAAAAGGGCAACCTACCACCGGATTGGTGGGACCTGATGTCATCAGTCTCCTGACACCGGATTGATGGGACCTGATGTCAGCGGCCTCCTGACACCAGATTGGTGGGAACTAATGTCATCGGCCCCCTGGAACCGGACTGTGGGAAGTGACTAAACAATGACCATGCAAGGCATAAAAGCAGCTACGGACGGCGGGAGTGATGTGTGATTACAACTTCATCATCAACTTTTCTGTATTTCTTTGCACTTTCTTGTACTTATGTAAATATATACGTGCTTGTCCAACGTCCTGAATATCGGACCCAGCCTCACGTTCACTCGCTCCTCCACGAGAAAAGAGGATCTCACGTCTTCGAACACCGAGTCGCAACACTGCTTTCATGGACATGCGTCAGAGGCTTTCAACGCATTAACCCAGAATTAAATCGATTTGAGACTAAGCCACGTGCGGCGTATACTCTGAATGTCGTGTAGCAACACCTAGCCGCATTTATGTTCCTTCCTATACGACAACGATTTGCAATGAAAAGTTCCTTAGATGCCCGAAATACCTGAAGTGATTGAACTGCTTGCAGATTGAACGTCGCCAAGGCCACCAAGTATTTCTTGTTTGTATTGTCGAGCATTCGATATCCGTTAACGTTTCTTCGGCATCGGAATAAGGTTGCTTGTTCATTCATTATTTGAACTCCTAAATATCCCGGGGCACAAATTTTGCGCTTCCTTGCTTTTGCAGAAAGACCGCCCGCACTTTATTCCGTAAGAATCTTGTCAACAAAAGACGTCATCGCTGCTTTCTTTGATGTCGCAAGCACTGCGCAAATTTCAGTTGCGATACAACAGCAGAAAAAAAAAACAGAAGCTACGTTTGTCTTTAGGCGTCCGTTATTTGTCAAAGCAGATAGTCTCATCTCTCAGTTCAAGTTGTAGTTTTTGTCTTATCGTCTCAGCCGTCGCGGGTGCGGTTACTTATTCAGCGAGTGTCTCTCGTACCGATGAGAATGCGGATAGCGAAAGTTTCTCAATGACGAAGATGGCAGCCCGCGTTAGCACAGTGAAGGCGGCGAACATATGACAACGTTTATACGCTCTTAAATGTCGTTTCTTATAGGTTGCACTTAATAAGGTGCACATGTTTTCGAAGGTACTGCAACTAAAAAGTGGAACACTGTGTGGAACAAGTGTGCTTGAGCGTCGGCTCCTCGTTCTGTTGTTCTTCTGGCCACCGTTGCAGCATAACGCGCGTTTTATTCCATGCGGGTTTCATTAAGTGGAACGACCTCTATCCACATAGAGGTTCCGCTAAGCGAATGAAAAATATCTGCAAGAATGTTTCTCTTATTTATTGTAACTTGCGTGGAACGAGGTCTTAGAATGCATTTGCATTTCTCAACAATATTTGCCCATTTATCAGAACTGCAGGAGTAGTGTCGCCGTAATTTTTGTTTTCGAGCGGTACAAGAAGAGCTTGTTGCAGAAAGTATTGTTTCAGCATACAAAAAAAAGAAAACCATTCCAGGTCAGCGAAACAATCGGGATTTGACGGGCAAGCAAAGTCCGTGGAAACATGTGGGAAACGAAGAAAGCAAGCAAGCAAAAAAAAAACGGCCGTGGCTCAGCTTGGTTAAGCCTGGTGATTGCGAAGCAATAGTGTGTTATTCTCGAATCAGCTGGTAGTATGGCTGGTGGTAGTCTTGGGTTATGCTAGTGTTACGGCTTACAGTGAATCATCTAAGCACCAGCACGTCCAGGTGCATCTCGGACTTGAGCACGCCGTTGGCGAACGCCCGTATCGAGCTGAAGGACGAGAGGTCCAAGTAGCGCATGACGACGTTCTCGATGCTCGACACCCGCCGAACGTCGGCGGCTGCGAGGAAGCCGCTGCTGATGTCGCGACACGCGAGGATGACTCTGGTAGTGTTCCTGTATATCGGGAGCATATACAGAACACTAGACTCGGGCGCCGCGCCGCGCCCCTGGTGAGAGGAGCGGGAGTTAGGCCGCCGTTGGTGGCTACCGCCTCGCCTCGCGACGGCGTGAGATGGGGCCCCGCTTTTACACAGCTGGTGTGACGTCCCTCTAGGTCACGTGGTGTGACGTCACGCAGCGAGGTCACGCTAAAGGTCAATGGTGCCTACCACCGCCTCGCCACGGAACGGGCTGAAGTGCGACCTAACGCAGTATTGCTTCGCAATAAAAAAAGAATTCTGCCCCGTTGTTATCACCGCATCAAGCGAAGCGTTGCAGCGCTTAAAAAAACTAATTCGCGAGTTTTATGTGCCAGTATCCCGAAATGATCATGGGGCACGCTGAAGTTGGCAGTTCCGAATTAATTTTGACCACCTGGGATTTTTTTTTAACGCGCACCCGTGTTCTTGCAGCGTGGCACATGAATGGTGATAGTCTAGAAAGCATGTAGCCTTTGGAAAAAAATGGCTGCGTGTCTGAAATGCAGCATGGTGCGCTAGCTTTGCAGTCATCCTACTCGTGACTGGATACACGCCATGCCGCAGGCATTTGATTTGCTATTTGATGGTGTTGCCATGGCTCCACCTTTCTTTCCAATTAGAAATTATCAGTATTGTTTATATGTGAAGACACTGGGGATACTTAAGGTGATCGCGACCGACCGATTGAGTGAGTGAGTGAGTGAGTGAGTGAGTGAGTGAGTGAGTGAGTGAGTGAGTGAGTGAGTGAGTGAGTGAGTGAGTGAGTGAGTGAGTGAGTGAGTGAGTGAGTGAGTGAGTGTTCTGATTCAATTATTCGATGACTGGTGGAGTTGAAGTGGCTCCACCATTTTTCCACCAGGAGGTCGCGCTGTCATATTACCGTAATTGTGGGTGCTGCTAGGGGATTCTAACGCGAGCAAAATTGATTGATTGATTGATTGATTGATTGATTGATTGATTGATTGATTGATTGATTGATTGATTGATTGATTGATTGATTGATTGATTGATTGATTGATTGATTGATTGAACTAGTTAATAATAATAATGCTGTAGTGAGTCAGCCTGTGAGTTTAACGCTCCAAAGAAAAACAGGAGCGACCCGACACGGCGTAACAGAGGCCTCCGGAAAATTGTCGACAACCTGGAGTTATTTAACGTCTGTCCAATCTTCAGCTCATGAGCTCGTGCTCAGCCACGGCGCCATTCCGATGAATACGACCTTCTTTTCTAAGTGCACGCGGAGCAAGTACGGAGGTCAATCGGCTGGCTCGTCAAGGCTAATAAAAAAGGGATCAAAGGAGCCCGAACAAATCAAGTGCAAAACACGGAAAACGCACGTTACACTTAGCACATACGGGAGGGCAATTGCACGTGACACAGCTATTTCTCAATCACCTCCAGAAGAGAGAACGGTTTACTCGCACGAGCATGTCGAAGCAAAAGCAACAACCACGCTAAACTTTGGCAGAACATGCATTCAGACCAGATGCACCAGTGCCGCTTCGTGAGAAGAAAAGGAAAAAATGTAGGGGAAAGAAAAAAGCGAAATGATACCAAAAACGTCCCACTCAACGGCGTCAGTGGCAAACTTTTCGGAGACGAGGAGACTCGGCGACGCCAAGCAAGACTGCAGAGAATGCCAGCATAACGCCATTACGCTTACGAACGAAGAAAACAAACAAGCAAGCAAAACGAACGACGCCGCATAAGTAATAAGCGGGCCCGGAAGTGGGCAACACTGCAGCCGTAGTGCGCGCATCCAGCCAACGGATAGCAGCCAATTCACTGGGACGCAAAATAATCGCATCTTCCAAGCCAAGCGGAGAAGGGGGAGAGAGCGTCTGGGCGACCCTGGGAAGTGGCCATGGGAAGAGAACCGACCCGATGTTGACGCCTAGGGACAAGGTCACCGTCGACTCTCATGTAGGTCGCGGGCGGAAGACGCTGTGACGACGGTCGTCAATACGCTAACCCCCGACACTCGTAGCGAGCAATGCAATTTAGGGAATGCGGTACGACCGTGGGTTACAACTAATTTATGCGCATTGCGTGCCGCGCCGCCATGGATGGATGGATGGATGCTACAAGCGTGCCCTTTGAAACGGGGTGGTGAGTTGCGCCACATGCAGTGATTCTTGTTGGGCCTAATGCCCTAGTTAAACTCTGAAAAACGCTTACACCCTGTGGGGTGTATATCTGCCACACAATGATAATCGTCATCTGCCTCGCTTGCGTTTCCTTACTTGAAAACGTAGCGCCCGTTACTTTGCCGTCGGCAATGCTGTGTCCTGCTGATAACGCGCATGCCGTTCGTTATAGGGAAGTACCTGGCTCGCAGCGTTAAAGAAAGGAAATGCGGACAAGACAGATGACGTATATCGTGTGGCAAGATACAGCTCAAAGGGTGTAAACTTTTCTTAGAGTGTGTCTTTTAAATGCGAAAGCACAAACACAAAAAGAATTCCCAGCATCAAGCTTCCTGAACCCCGATTGGGAAGTTTGTTCCAAGCGACATGCGGGCCACGCCAATCGATATGCCTGCCACGTGGTGGTCGACCCAGCAATTAATCATTTTGACATTTAACTACCCATTCACCGTCGCCTGATGTTCGCTACACAATTACAACTAACTCAGGCGCCGTGGTGGCGTAGTGGCTTTGGCGTTGAGCTACGAGGCCCGAGGACACGGGATCAAATCCCGGCCGCGGCGGCCGCATTTCAATGGGGGCGAAACGCGAAAAGCCACCCTGTACCGTGCATTGGAGGCACCCAAAGAACCACAGGTAGCCAAAATTGTTCCGGTGACCCCTGTTACGGCACGCCTCATAACCACATCGTCGGTTTCGCGCGTAAAGCCCCAGAATTTGTTTTTTTAATTACTGCTAAGACGCTTGCTAACAAATTTCTTTGTACACAAGCGTTTACATATACAATAGATTCACAAATCTATATTCATAAACTTGCACCTCTGTGTAAACGCGATTGATTGATTGACTGATTAATTGATTGATTGATTGATTGATTTATTGATTGATTGATTGTCTTTATGCGCGTTTGTAAGTGATTTCTATGCTTGTAGGCATGCAGGTGAGCGTTGTGCATGTTTATTTTTATGTGATTTTTATCGTGTATCGCTTCATTTATCTGTTTCACTTTCATTCTGTTTCCATGGTTCTCATTTCTCATGTACGTGCGTGCGTACGCGTGCTTTTAAGTGTTAGTTTCTCTGACCATGTGACCGCGTGTGAGAGAAAAATAAAGGTGGGGAAGAGGTGGTTTATATCCATGTCAGTTTGAGTGCAGACCATACGGATGAATAGACCAATCCTTTAAGTTAGTGCTGAGATGACATCTTCAACTTACCATTTTCTTCTTCGTTTAGTGGAGGTCTAAAGACTCCGAATCCTAGAAAAAAAAGTTGGCAAGGGTAACAGCACCCTAAATAATTTACTGTTATTCACGTGTCTACGAAATGTAAATTTTGTTTCAGTACGTCGGAGGCAGATGCGTTATGCCGTCACGATGCATTGGCAAGCTCCATTCCCGCTATCTCTGCTGCTGCCCCACTCAAGTACAACTACAAGAAAAGGGGGTAGCACACTCTCTCTTTCTTTGCGTACTGAATTGTATCTACCCTTACCGATAAAGGGCGTTAGCTAACTTTACTCTTTGTGCATGCTCCTCGTAGGGCCGTCTGCCTCAGCAGGCGTTTGGTGTGATGCGAAGCCATGTACCTGAGCACATGAGGCTTGGATCCTCTCACGTGTAGCCGTGCGCGGCTTAGCCGTGTCTGGGGAAAGGGGGATCCGGGGAGTTGAGGCGACGCCGGTTGTTACGTTCTGTCTCGTCCTTTTCCTCAAAAGGCTGGTTTTCCACAAGTGGTATGCTGAGCTGCACTCTGTTTATTGTCAAAATGAACTCACTCCACATTGCATACCGCATACAACGTTTTATTGCGCATATGTGGACGACATCCAGATGGGTTACAAATCATGTAATCTATCTGCGAGCTACATATACAGCTTGGCTTAAATATATTGTCTAAGTGGGCGGATGAAAACAGTTTCAAACTAAACTTTGAAAAAAGTACGTTCGTTCTCTTCTCCAACAAGAGAGTCGTACTACAAGACACGTTATAGACCTTCACGGAGAACAACTGCCCGTGTGCTCCGAACATAAATTATTCGGTAATGTCCCGGACAAACTGACATTGATCTCCCATCTGAAGTATCTTAAAGCGAAGTGCCTCAAGACTATGAACCTGATGAAGCTCCTGTCACGCACATCCTGGGGAATCGACAGGAGATGCCTCATGAGCTTGTGTAAAAGTCTAGTACGATCACGCCTTGACTACGGAGCTATAGTCTATAACTCAGCTAGGCCTAGTGCTTTGAAAATGTTAGATCCTATCCACCACTTAGGCATCCGCCTTGCTACAGAAGCCTTCAGGAGTAGTCCTGTGCGAAGAGTCTACGTTGAACCTAACGAATTGTCTCTGTACTTCCGAAGGACATATTTAAGCTTTTCCTACGCCTTGAAGGCGAAATCAGCTGCAGATGCTTGATGTAATTCACTTATTTACGACTTGTCCACGACCAGGCTGTTCCGTAACCACCCAGCCACTAGGCCTCCTCTGTCCCTCCGGTTGGAAGCTCTCTCAGAAGAAACAGGCGTCCCCCTTCTAGAGAATTTCCTAAGGACTTCCTACTAGGCTTCCACCGTCTTGGGAGTGGCAGACCATCCTGTGTGACGTCTATTTCGTCGAAATATCAAGGCCAGCACATGAAGCACATGTGCATTCGCATTTTCTTGAACTTCACGATAAGTATTCCTGAGCTGAATTTTATACAAACGCTTTGAAGTATCTTGCTGGCGTTGTTAACGCAGCCCTAGGAGCATCGTTTTTAATAGCCGGTATATTAAATCAATATACAAGTATTTTTACGGCGGAAACATGTGCGATGCTTTCTACGGTTAAACACATTAAACAAATCTCACTAAGGCTAATGTATTTACGGACTCATTGAGTGTAGTCCGAACCCTAATGAGTTTTCAGAAACGTAAGAACACTGTTTTTAACGAACTATATGCATTTCTATGCTCTGCTTATATGGATAAACAAGTCATCATCCTTTGCTGTGTGCCTGGCCACAGTGGCGTAAAAGCAATGGAGTTGCTCACGAGAACTTTACCTCAATAGTTTTAGCGACACCGATATAAACACACCCATTACAGCCACGGGTTATAAACCATACTTACGGCATAAGTTGAAGAAGCACTGGCAGAAACAGTGGGATACTCGGCTATCTAATAAATTACAACTGATCAAACCTAAACTAGGCTACTGGATATAGGAGAAAACCGCGCGATACAAGGAAGTGCTCCTCTGTGGATTAAGAATAGGTCATACCTTTGGCTCCCACTCTTACCTACTGACTAGAAGTGATTCTCCGTCACGTCGAAGGTGTGCTGACGACCTTACACTTCTCCATGTCCTCATCCAGTGCAGGGAAATAGAATCTGAGCGGAAAAAGTATTTTAATTCTGCGTGTCTTCAGTACATTCCACTCCAGGTCAAGCATTCTTCCTCATAACGAACCCTTTTTTAACCTGAAGGCAGTTTTTAGCTCTCTATATAAAATTAACATATTCAAAATAATTTGACCGGGTCATGTGTAGCACAGGCTCGCCTTTGAGGCTGTAGCGCAGTGACAATTTTTTACAGCACGGGCCTCTCAGCCCTTAACTTCAAGAGCCCTGTGCAGGCAGTAGTGCTTGTTTATATTTTATTATATCACTTCCTCATGGCGAAACATTTATGCTCATAGCTGACATCATGAGTCATTAACATTAATTTGATGCTTAGATATTTTATGCATTTCACAGCGACCCGTTTTAGGCCTCTTTACAGTCACATTACAACTACCATTTGCCACTCATTTGATCATTTCATACCGAAAACAATGACAATCCATTACCATATGCTATGGCACTCATTGGCCACAGCTTGCCTTTGTGGAATTAAAAAACATAAAATATCATCATCATCTTTGTACATGCTGACGTCATGAAAAAAATCAAAGCCGCCAGGTCCGAAACTTCGAGACCAATTTATTATAAAATTAAAAATTTTTTGTTTGCTAACCTTAATATTTGCCGAGTGGAATCCTTTTGCGTCTGAAAAGCGTGTGTTAGTGTTTTTATCACTTAGAAAATACGTGTCAGCACTGATTTAAGCCATGTTGGGGCTGTTAGGGCACTTATGCTTTCAATCGAGAGTCTCTTCGAAAGGCGCTCGCGTGCTACACCTCCCCGCCCCCCTACCTCTTCCGCAATATCTTACAACTTCTTCAAGTAGCGAAGTAGAGATCGATTGAGCTGCCCTACCCCGACTGAGCTGCCCGACCCGATTGAGCTGCTCGTCGAAAGGCTCAGTCTCGCCAGAAGCTGCCCCCGCAGGGATTACGCCTGACGGCGGCAAACCCGTTCAAGAGCCTCAGGTTTCACCCAGAACAAAGTCCCAGCGAAGGGTATTTACGGCCTCCGCGAGCCATTGTTAGAAGCTCCTCGTAAACACTCTGCCAATACTCAGACACTTTCTATCAACACCTGTTTTCTCGCAGGTCGCCCATTGTCTAACTCCGCCATTCCGCACCCGGCGGCAAAGACCGATCAGTTCGCATCAGCGTTCAAAGATACGGTTGTGCCCCATCGCGCAACATTCCACAAGAATGAGAACGGCTGCACAAGTGTATTTCGTTTCGTCTTATTGGTCTTGAAGGCCCCGCAGGGGCATTACGTGAGGATTGACGTTACACTCGAGACGAAGAAGATTAAACAGCGTGCAGGAGTACTTTGAAAGTGCTCGGCGATCGACACGCGATGCTCGCAGCTCGTAGTTTTCGGCCCGCTTGCTGCCATCGGTGGGCGCTGTGGACACCGAACCGTTGCATTTTTTGCCTCACACGGAAGCAAGAGCCTCTGTGATGCATTGTGGCACATTCGGCCCCATCTGTGATCACCCAGCACTCACCTGTAGCGCAAAAAAAAGTCACCGGCTGTCTGACGGTCCGAGTATCGCGTCTCAGACGTTGAGCCCTGCGCATGTAGAAATCAACACAGGGTACACTTTGGAAAGCTTATAATCATCTTAAATTTAGATAATAAATGCACAGCGTACAAGGAAAGGGGGGAAAGTTACAATAACATGACCGACATCAGAGTGCGAAGGATGCTATTGAAGGAGAACAAAAGTAAAGAAAAATAACCGAAATAAAAGAGGG
Source organism: Dermacentor andersoni (assembly GCF_023375885.2). Taxonomy (NCBI): domain Eukaryota; kingdom Metazoa; phylum Arthropoda; class Arachnida; order Ixodida; family Ixodidae; genus Dermacentor; species Dermacentor andersoni. The sequence goes on along the minus strand of NC_092823.1, from coordinate 114,273,245 downwards.
ATAAAATGGGAGTCAAAATTCACGCGTCTCTCGCCACGTCAGGGCCAACGTTATGTGCAGCGTTGTCTATAACGACCTACAAGACGGGTTCGTTCTCGGGTTATTCACGATGCCCGTCGATACCGAATTTCACGCCTTTGTCTCGACTTTGTCTCGCGCTGTTCCCCGATGCGCTCGTTGGCGCGCAACTTCGAAGCGGCGCCCTTCTGCGCGGCTGGGTCGCGGCTGGATCTCGCTGTCCAGCGCAGGCGTGACCGCGAGGCGCACGGTTTTTCACGAACTTGATCGCACGTGCCTGACTCACTTTTCCAGTGTTACACAAAGCGCAACGCTGGACGTGTCCATTCTACAGCTAATTTGGGCCGATCCCGAAGGTTGTGCCATGCCATGGATGGATGGATGGATGGATGGATGGATGGATGGATGGATGGATGGATGGATGGATGGATGGATGGATGGATGGATGGATTAATGAATGAATGAATTAATGAATGAATGGATGGATGGATGGACGAATGAATGAATGAATGAATGAATGAATGAATGAATGAATGAATGAATGAATGAATGAATGAATGAATGAATGAATGAATGAATGAATGGATGGATGGATGGATGGATGGATGGATGGATGGATGGATGGATGCGTGGATGCGTGGATGCGTGCATACGTGCATGCGTGCATGCTATGGGCGTCGACTTTGGAACGAGGCGGCGGATTGCGCCACCAAGCTCTTGTTATTATATTGCCTGAAGTCCTACCTATTTCTGAAAAAAAATCCCACGAAAAATTCCCATCACTAAATTTCTGCACCTCTATTGTGAACTTTGTTTCTGGACGCTTCCATCGTTTATCGTTTCCCTACTTTTCTTCCACCAATCTTCCGGTCGGCTCTTACTAAACTCTATTGCGGACTTGTTACTTGTTTACATTTGTCCTGCTCTCGCACGTACATAGCATCTTAAGGCGCCACCTCGCGCAAGGAAAGGACTGGTAAGGTTATCAAGTGCTATGCAGGCGTAGTTAAAGAACCGTGCTGCCCGGCTCTGGGGCATCATGGTGCAAATCCCATCATCGGGCATGTAAGAGAAAAATGCCGAGAAGAAATCCCCGAAAGATGTTCTCTCTTTTATTTTTAATTTCGACAAATTCGACCCGTCAATGACTTCCACTCTAACATAGAGCCACATGGGAGCTCGTGTTTTCTGTAGTCAATGCTCTTCGAATATAAAACGCCATATCTGGAAGTTCTCATTCTGGGAGTACAATCACTAGAAAATGGAGTTAAATATGCCGAGCTCAGTGTTCACAGGCAGCGCTAGACTGTTCTGAATGTGGTTGCACCCCCCACCTTTTGAGTAGAAGCACAGTAATTGCAAGACATGCAAGTGACCAGATCAGATTGATCATGAAAGCCGCTGAGATAGAAAATGGTAGAGCCTTAAATAAGTCCACCGTGCTTTGTCAGATGGGAAGCTATCGAAATTTAAAATAACGTGGTTTTACGTGCCAAAACCATGATTTAATTATGAGACACGCCGTAGTGGGGGAATCAAGAATAATCTGGACCACCAGGGGTTCTTTAACGTGCACATGAATTTAAGTACACGGGTGCTTTCGCATTTCGCCCCCTCCCCCCTCAAAACGCGGCCGACGTGGCCGGGATTCGATCCCGCGGCCTCGTGCTTATGGCAGCGTAAGCCACTAAGCAACTACGGCAGGTAAGAAGGTATCTTTTGGGGAGGTGCGCGGGAAGTGACGCGCCCACTTAAGAATTTGGCAACGCGTTTTGCATTATTTCGATTGTGTTGGCATTTCTAGAGGTCCAGGTCATTACGAAATCGCGCAGCTGCTAATGCATACGTACGTATGTGTTCTTTTGAAAAACAAAAATTAGTTGGAAGAGAACACTTGTCTGCCTGCCCCTCCCTCCCCCCCCCCCCGCTTTTTCTGTCATCCTTTGTCCCCTTTGACCCGCCGTGGTTTCTCAGTGGCTATGGTGTTAGGCTGCTGAGCACGAGGTCGCGGGATCGAATCCCGGCCACGGCGGCCGCATTTCGATGGGGGCGAAATGCGAAAACACCCGTGTACTTAGATTTAGGTGCACGTTAAAGAACCCTAGGTGGTCAAAATTTCCGGAGACCCCCACTACGGCGTGCCTCATAATCAGAAAGTGGTTTTGGCACGTAAAACCCCATAATTTAATTTTTTTGACCCTTTCACGCTGTTTAACCCTGTGCATTGACCGGCTTCTATTGCGTATGTCCGGCATGTGTCTTTAGGCAATTGCGTAAAACTTCAGTAGGTGAACACTTAATAATTAAATAAGTTACAGTGATTGCCGAGGGTTGTGTGGAGTTCGTTGTCATTAAAAATGGATTGTTTCCAGAAAAAAGAAAGAAATCTCTTTATCTCAATCACATTTGTCCAAAAAAGAACGTCTTCGCACGAAGATCCGGCTTCTCGTATTTGACACATCTGCGAGAATTTTCTGGACGCGCAGGTTTGAGATTAAAGTACATCTAATGAAAATTTCAGCAAGTTATCATTCAGGACGGAGTGAGTTCTGTTGTCCCATTCACACGTTCGAATCTTCCAAGTGCACCAAGTTAGTAGAGCACGAAGCGAGCACGACTTATGAGATAAACTTTTCACCCCGCTACTTAATGCGTCTCTCATCGTAAGTTTCGTCCACCAAGGAACTGTTTCCTATGTCTTTTCTCTCTCTTTTTCGTGATGAGGCATGACTTTCGATTTGTCAATTATGTGGCTGAATCTGGTGTCCTTGTCACGGCACTTGTCTGATACCAAGGTCCCGGTGTGGTTGACATCTCTCGCGGATGCTGAATGTTAAATTGTGTGAATGCGCATAGCCATTACGCAAACAAATCCTCAAAAACAAACACACACACATTTAGACACGCTGTGATGCAGCATATTCTCTTTCTTAAAACAGTTATGGAAAGTGAGTTTTCTGCCTGCAAACAGGATGCACTTTTGTGTACGGCAGCACGGTGAAAAAAATTCCGTTTTACCAGACAAAAACTGGGCAACCTAAAACCGAGCACAATTCCAATACAGAGCCCCCTTATGATGTCCCGAAAAAAAGAGGTTTTTCTTTCGTGAGTCTTTTGTTGGAAGCTGACCTTTAAACGAAACCGTCAGCTTACATTTCGCGTTACATGCACTTAGCCATCCATGTAACCTTCTTGACTAGTGTTTGTAACTTCTAAGAAAATAGCGACGTATTTCCCGCAACATTACTTTACTTCAAATTCACTTAATCATGCTCGTTGTCAAGTTCTTGTAACCAGGAGCGAAAAAAGGCGTTTAGGAGGTCTTGAATGGCCACTTATCTTATTTTATTTTTTTAGAGGCAATCGTGCGATAAATCTTCGCTGAGTGATTCGAGTGACCCGTTCTGTTACCTCTCACCTGGAAGCACTTCCAACTGCTGCCGTTCAGCACTTTGCCTCCTCTCAAGCAAAAGCGACGCGGTTCAGCTCAAGTGTAAGTTCACTCACGTATGAAACGACGTTCGCTTGGTTCAATTTTCGCCTAACTGAAGCAGTCGCGACGAAAATGGAGGCGTCCGCATTGGCACAAGACGGTCTCACCCCTCGAAGCGGGAAAGCGTTATTATTATTCTTTTTTGGCATCCCCCGCTCCGAATTACGGGACATCTTACGAGGCTGACAACGGTCGACACCCACGCTTCATCCGCTCAATTTCTGCGCCTTCCTACGCTCTTCACGGGAAAAAGCGCGTACTTCTTGTCCATCTACATTATCGTTCGACCTGTCCGTTAACTGAGTTTGTTCTGTCGTCTCACTCCCTCCCACACCCGGAAACTCTCGCCGACGCGATGAACGACATATTCGGTTGAATAGGAGGACAGCTTGCTCAAGGCGACAAGTCTGTGGCATGTTTTTTTTATTATTATTATTATCTTTTCGTCGTTTATCTTTAGCGATAAAGATACGAGTTTCTTGAACTTGTCTTGATAAAAAAGCGTGTGAAAGCTCATTTAACGTCACAATAGAAGGAATGTCGTCGTGTTTGAACTGTCATCAATGTGTCCTTTATGTGTTAGTGCCAAGCAAATGCACTAACCTGATGACCTGCTAGAAACAATCTGCATCAACAGATGTTAAGGGCAATTCGGGCAAATTTCATGGCATGGAACAAAACTATCCTCGTCGCCGCTGCCAGCATACTCGTTTTGTTTGCTTGGCAGAGAAGGTCACCAGCAAAAAAAAAAAAGCTTTATTTTCCGTAGCCTAAATAATTAAAGCACCAAGTATTTCTTTTCCACACGGCGAGGTTGAATGCTTGGCAAGAAATTATTCTGGCTTTTAAGAGGATCTGCGCGTGTATGCGTGCGTGAGTGTGTGCATGTGTGCGTGCTTGTATGCGTGTGTTCAGGGTTATAGCTTCAAGTTACGCGTCAAACGGTACTCTTCTTGGTTTTTATAGGCAATTCGCCTTCAGTTTAATACATTGGTTTCAAGCCAAGACCCACCATGAATTGAAGGGACTACGTAAAGACGAATTTACGAAGCCGACATAAGCCGCGCAATGCGTATGCGTTCAACAGTAAATGTTGCAAGCACGATTCCAAAACGAACCACAGGATCAACTTTGAACATTTATTAAAAAATTCCGAACAGTCATTCAAGAAATCCACGGCTAATCCCAAGCCTCAGCGTACCTAAAGTTTTCACGCCGTTAGCAAGCGTGCCTTTGTGACGCTTAAACAGAGGAAATGTCCGCATACGATAAATAGGCTTTCTCTTTTTATTCCCCTTCACCCTTCCCCCGTGCAGGGTAGCCAACCGGAACTGCCTCTGGTTAACCTCCCTGCCTTTCTATGCATCCTTTTCTCTCTCTCTCTCTGATGGATCCTGGAAAGGTTTGCCTGGCGGAACGGCCTTGACAGGGAGCATTGATTTCAGATGGGAGTGATGAGAGACGAAATGATGCGGCCGTCTGGACGTGACAGACGCACGAGCACACACAAAACACACCGCAAACGCAGTATACATAGATACCTTAATTGGAACGTGCGGACCATGATAACCATTACAGTCATCGGTCGAAGATAGCCACAAAATCTCTAAAATTCTTATCAGTCGATTCTTCTGGGCGAGATATTCGCCTTACCATCTCATGAATTTTGCATAGTTTACACCCAAGATATGAAGAATTTTCGTTGGCGTTTCTCACTTTGCAAAGCAGATCTTGCAACTGCACACATCAGCAAACCAGAAACAAATCACTGTTAAAATGTCGAGGACAGTGGTCTCGCACGAAAGTTCTCAATCCCGGTGTATCATCGTCTTGCAGGGCGAAACATTTGGTTTTCAGAGACGCCTTACTTAGTCATGTCAAAAACACTGTCCATTTGTTCGGTTTTCTTTTTCTTGCTTGCTGCCTTTCTTTTACTGAGGTAACAACGACAGGAAGGCTGACGTACTTTTTTCGATGACAAGTCGACAGAGATGTGTCGTGTTCTGTGTTCTGAAGGACCCACTAATGAAACTCGTGTCAAACCCAGAGGCCGCTAAGGTGGGAGTGTTTGCCCCGAGAAGACAAGAAATCGGCGAGATACATCGGCTAAAATAGATTCGTAGGGTGACAATGTCTGTTGGCTTTGGGGACTTGTAAGCAACAGCAAACAAGTAAAGAGAAATGGAGGAAAGCCTGTCAAAATATAGGAAAAAAAGAACGAGAGTAAAGAGAAAATATTTTCGTGACTGATTGCAACTCGCTTGTCTGCTCTGCTAGCTGATGAACAAATGATAGAAGTTGTCAAAGAAAAAAGATAAAGTTTCTTTTGTTTCCTTATTTGTTGTTATACTTCCATTCATTTTTTGCTCCCGGCACGTTGTAAGTGGTCGGGTACTGCTCTTAGCACTGTAGCAAAGTACCTTTACTTGTAATCATGAAAAAGGAAACAACCTTCAAATGGGAGTATGGCATCACGCTGCCAGCATTCGCAAGTCAGTTGCCCACAGCACCCACGCCGATTTCTTGTTCTCTCTCGTTTCCATTTCAGAAACGGGTCCGTCCCGTGGCCTGTGAGATCCCTGTGGTGCAAGGCAGGTTCGGCACTAAATAATCAAGTTTAGCGGGAAGAGAACGGACCCCTCTACAGGGCAATAATAATACACGGGACGAGCAATTTCGTTTTATCAAATTTTCCTGTTTGTGCTAGAAAGAGAGAGAGAGAGAGAAATGGAAGAGAGGAAAGGCAGGAAGGTTAACCAGAGGCGCGTCCGATTTGCTACCCTGCACTGGGGAAAGATGTATAAGGACGAAAAGAGAGAGAGGGGGAGGGAGGGAGAGCGAGAGGGATACAAAGAGAGGAGATACAGAGAGAGGAGATGCAGAGAGCACAGTTTGGTGCGCATCTGAAGGTTCGCACCGAGTCTCCACACGGTTGCCAAGACTTGTCGAGTTGAGGTACTTCAACAACGCTTTCGTGGCTTTCTGTGCCACCCTAAACTAACTCTGCGCATGCCCAGGTGCCCTTTCCGTGGCCGCGGCGCCACTACCTTTGCTTCGAGCTGTGAAACCGCTCGTGTTGTGCACGTGCAGGCGAACGAAAGCAAGAGCGATGCGCTGTCGTGCACAATGTGTGACTAAGCATTTATGGAGTCGGAACGCTAAACTTTCCTGCCGCTATCGCTCGTGCTCTCAGAGAAGCAAGAAGTTCGCGAAGCAGGCCGTACGAATGCTGTGAACGAGGGCTGGTGGCCCTACCAATGTTGCACGCGGAGCGCAATAAACTGTGATAATGAAGGGCGAAAAAAGCAGCTAAAAGGTGGCGCTGGATGTTGAACCGCGCCTCCCACTTACCCTCGCGTGTCGTTCGCTGCCGATACCAGAACGGCCGTGATCCGTCTGTGATGCCGCGTTAACATGACGGATCACGGCCGTTCTTCGAAACAGCGCGCAATCAAGCTAGTCACGAGAGCTGATACACTCACACACACACAAAACGTGACAGCGCACGAAACAAATGGCATGCTCACGGTGACAAAAGGGTGCTAGACTAGAACACTCTACCTCGAATTAATGGACCCGCGCGTTCGGGCCCGATAAGCCGCGCCAGCTAGACTCCCAGTTGTGTGTTTGGCGCCAGCCGCTAGAGGCGCTTTTTCAATGTCGAAAACGTGAAGATATCTGCCTACAGTGTACTAGAAGGCTAGTGTAATCTGCATATATACGTGAAGAATGTGAAGATATCTGTCCAGCGGTCGATTTAGGCACCACTGGACTCCTTGAAGCCCTTGGGTTCAGCGAGAGCAGGGGGAAAGTAAACATGTCCGCAATAGGAGATTAGTAAGGGGCGGTTGGAAGATGGGTGGAATAAAAGTAGGGCAACGACAACCAGCGGAGACGTACAAAAACAAAGTTTACCATAGGAGGTCAGAAAATTTCGTTATGGGAAGTCATCGTGCGTTTCTTTTTTTTTTCTTTTTTATCCTAGGTAGGACATTATGCAGTATAATAGCAAGAGCTTGGTGACGCAACCCACCCGTTCCAAAGGGGATGCTCACAACATCCATCCATCCAAACAGGCCAGCCTGGTGGAAAAAGCTCCTTTGACTTACGCGTCAGCAGTGCGTGACAAGATCAAACTCATTGTCATACACTGCCTGCTAAAAAACAAAAAAAAAACGACGCGGTCTTGAAGCTTCCGCAACGGCTTGCTGTGACGTCAGAAACTTTGACAGCGTCACTTCAGACATAGTTAATTTTTTTTTCATCCTAAAGATGGACTAAATTGTATTCTAAAGCAGCCAAAGGGTAAACTTAAGTTTTAAGGCGGTAGATATGGCCTAATTGTGAGAACAACGTTCGAAATCTGTGCCTTTATATGGCGCACCGACGCTGTGACTAGAAGTTCAAGAACTGGAACTTCGACCGTCATTTTTTTTTTGTCTTATAATGTACCTCTCAATCGCCAAATCAACCAAAATACATTTATGAAATAACGTTCCATCAGTCCAAACGCGTTTATTGTTTCTCCACACTGTTCCTTTAATAAAGCAGGCGTGGGTAACCTGGAATGCATGGCGTGCGATTGTTCCGCCTGAACATCTCGTACGTTGCTTAAAGGGACACTAAAGCAAAACAGTATATCAGTTTAGACTGATAAAGCATTGTCTGAGAAATGTGCAGGTGGTTATTTCAAAATAATAGTTAGAATATTAGATGAAAAAATTAGGATGAAAATATCGGTATTTGAATTTCGTGCTGAAACACCGACGCCGGTACGTCGGTGTGACGTCAGAGACTCCAAAGCATGTTTTCGTATTCGGGCCGCGTTGTCTCAGTAAAGGTTCCCCAAACATCTCATGTTAAATATTTGGTTCCTCTGGAACACAACGCAGTCAATCTGCACTACTAAGGAAGTAAGTAAGTAAGCCCTAAAAGACGCTATCAAACTCCATGACGTCACAGTGACCTGGTGCGGGAACTTCAAAGATGCGTCGCCACCTGTATATCGCTTTCGCGCTTTTTCTTGCTTAGTAATCGTCTTATCGTGGTAAGATTGGTGTTTTTGGTGTTGTAGAAGGGTAATTTAATGATGCAGCAGAAATCATTTTTCTCTTTAGTGTCCCTTTAAGAAGTGTGCGTCACCAAAAAAAAAAAAAAAATAAAGATACGTTGATCAACTCCGTAGCTACGAAGGAAGGCAGTACAACTGCTGGCTCCTGCCCGTCCAGTTACACTCGTGTGGCGACGTAACTTCAGCGCCCAAATATAAAGCCGAAATGAGGGGGGGTGGGGGGGAAGGGCAGCCGCGTGCTCACGGAAAGTTTGCCCAGCACCTGCCCGCCCTCCGCTTCTAAAGAAAACCGAAACTCCGCGCGCACACCACGTGCGCGTCCCTCTCCCCCGAAACGTCCGCGAGGCGTCGCCTCGCGCGCTCTCCCGACCGCGCCAAAAAGGCCGGTCGGAGGCGCGGGCACGTTCGGTGCGTGCGAGCCGCGCTGAGGGGCAGGCCGTCGAAAAAAGCACCCCGTCGCCGAGGAAAGAGCGCGCGCGCGTTGCGTGGCTGCATCGTCCCGGAGGAGTCACCAACAGCACCCCCTCCCAAACATCCATCCCCGAGCACCGCCAAACACATCGAGAAGCCAAGAAGAGCCCCCTCCGTCGAGTCTCCTTCCACTGCAAATCCCACCGGTCCGCGCCTTCGTCACCCGTCATCGCCGACAATATCCGCGCACGCATCGAGAAACTGTTCAGGGCCGCACGTCTTCCGTTTGACTTGGACGTCCGTAGAACACGCGCACACAAAGACACACACACGCAAAGAAAGAGAGAGGCCTTGGCAATGGCTTTGGCAAGGAACCTGGTCTTAGCGTTGTCCCTGTTCGTGGTCGGACCGTGGGCATCAGTGACCGCGGTGGGCGCGGGCCTCTCCGATGCCCCGTCCGTCAGGCTCTGCGGACGACGACTGGCCGACTTCGTGTGGATGATCTGCATGGACCGAGGCGGCGTTCACAGCCACATGGACCGGCGAGCCCGTAAGTGGTTTCATCCCGCACGCTCGATCGCTATCTCCAGTTGTGAGCCGTGTAGCGACATTCGCGCGCCTGAGTCTTTCGCGGCTCTTTTTTGGATGTGGAAAAACTTGGCCGAGGCCCAATTACTGCATGTGTCTCTTTCGGCGTGTCTCGCGCGGCCCGCCGACCGGCCAGCTGGTTGTAGCGTCCCGTTCCCTTTATCTCGTAGCGGGTTCGAAGCGAAACTTGGTCCCGGCACGAGCGATCAGTAGCGTGTAACTCTCTTCGTGTGGATACACGTGTGGCAGACGCGTCTTAAAATGGGGTGTGCGGCGTTACGTCGTATCACGTCAACCTGCGATCTGCATCGTGGCACTCCTTATATCGCAACGTATTTTCTTTTTTTTTTTTCCCCACGGCAGATTTCTTTTTAAAAGGTCGCTCATGAGAATCCGCTTAACTCTGCATCACGTGCATAATCCTGTAACAATGTTTTTTTTTTTGTGTGTGTGTGTGAAACTGTTTCTAATAAACTTGTTGCGGTTGTCCGCTACGTCAGGCTCCAGTATGGCCCTTCTAAACGCCTTTATCTTGATCACCCGTTTTCCAGGGCTAGAAACGTAACTTTGCCAAGGGCCTAATACTGAATTATACTTTTGGACCTGCGTTTGGTGCGTCTGTGAGAATCTGGACAACGAACATGACGAGTGCGATGTTACCGTGCGTGACTCAAACCGATGAAACCGTGAGTTATTTCCTAGTGCGCAGCCATTGTTATATCATTGCTTGATTACTTTTATTTATTCACATTTACACTTTAGCTGGATGGCATTACAGTAGGCGGGATGGCAGCAGCATAAGTACTTCGTTGCCCCAAAAGAAACATGAATGTGCCATACCGGCCATATCACGATACATCCAACATCGCATACCACCAAGGAAACTGGGTGTCATCGCCTAAAAAATGAACTCTTCGCACGAGCCGTTGGACATACCTTCTGTGGGCACACGGTCGGTCCAATGCTTTGTGAACACCCATCTACTCATTGATGTAGGTGTGTTTTCATACCCATAATATTTGTGCAAAACTAAGTCCACTTGTGATAGACGGTGCCGTTCAGGGATCGGCGAAGTCGTAAAGTCTTGCATATTCTCCGGCTTATACATTGTAACCGTTTATTATTTCACCCAGTACTTGGCCAATGCTTGAATGCTCGCCTGAGCACGCGTATGTGTATTTTGGATAGTTCTGTGACTGAGGAAACCATGGGCGATCTAAGGTGTCCCACACGTGTCGCTACGTCTGTGATATGTGTTCCTTCGCATTCGCCCTATCTCACCAGTAATGTCGATGCTGCCGATCGAAACTTGGCCAAGGTCCAAGCGGTCGACCTTCCAGACCATGAATATATTCTCGAGTCCATTGAGGGTCTGTGACCTACGCTGGGGCACGCGACTTGCTCGGTGTCACTTTGTCGAACAAGTGCGCTTTTTTTTTTTGTTGTTGTTGTTGTTGAACTTGACCTACTTTCGGCGGCCTGTTTCTTTCGCATCTGGCATTCGCACGTCTCTTTATCTTCCTTTTTTTTCATGTGTGTCCCTTTAAAATTTTCAGATCTGCCGACCACGTGCAGCACGAGTTATCGCTATGAAAGGGAAATTTAGCATCCACCCGAATCGTAGCACGATGCTACAAATGAAAGCCGTTCGGATTCCTCGGAAAGATGCCTCGCGGTTGAAGAAAAATTCGGCCTGGTCTGAGACGAATTTCCGATAACTATCTTTCCGTGCTGGTCCGCAAAAGTCGTTATCACTATCTTTGCAACACTTTCTTCTGTTTTTTATCACCCGCTATCATCACACGTTCTTTTCTTCCTTCTTTTTTTTTTTTTCGCTGCTATCTAAACTCTTCGAATTGGACACGTACGTGGGAAAAACTTCTGCGGAACTTCCTAGTTCCGAAATTGCACCTATTTGTTATCATAGTTTCTTAAATATTTTTTCGTGATATGGTCGCAGTTATACAAACTGACGTGGATCAAGTTTTTCACGGCACAATGTTTTTGCTAAGTGTCGTTACTAGCTTCGCCAATGTAGACATAGCATGTATCATTCTTATCGATGCATAGGCCAGTTATAAGCGCAGTGATTATTATAAGACTGTAATGACTGACTTAGACTCGGGCACACTTCGGTCAACGAAGGTTTTTCATTCTCTAGCCGCTGTTTTTTTTTTTTGCCCTCGTAGTTATCGCAATCGTTATCGCAGTGTGCGTGTGTTTTACACTGATAATGGGGCCTGCGTTAAATCATACAAATTGATCTGGAGCCGTTCACTGCGGTAGGCATATTTTTTTATGCTGCTCTGGTAGATTAAACTTTATCAAATTTCTAATTGGGAGAGTTCAAAAATTGTATAACCAACCTGAATTCACAACACCCGCCTTGGTTGCTCAGTGGGTATGGTGTTAGGCTGCTGAGCACGAGGTCGCGGGATCGAATCCCGGCCACGGCGGCCGCATTTCGATGGGGGCAAAATGCGAAAACACCCGTCTACTTAAATTTAGGTGCACGTTAAAGAACCCCAGTTGGTCGACATTTCCGGAGTCGTCCACTACGCCGTGCCTCATAATCAGAAAGTGGTTTTGGCACGTAAAACCCCATAATTTAATTTTTTTGAATTCACAACAGTGGTTCAAGAACATGCTTGTCGGAGCGGTGGAGGCTAATGGTGGAGTGTTGGATAATTGGTAGCAAGGAAATACGGAGAAAGAATGCACAAAGTAGCGCACGAGATAAGTGCTTTAATAATCATGAAAGCTTGCAAAGACGCACAGAACGGCTGAGGCACGCAGGACGTGCGTGTGAAGTCAGGCGGAAGGCAACTTGGCACGTGATATAGTCGAGACACACTGGACTGAAGATAACAGACACACTTTTGCGAACCAAACTTCTGCAGCTTAGCACTGTAATGAGACGGACACCGTACAATTGCGCTTCGAAATAAAAGCGGGTAATTGCAGGCGTAATGCGCTTAATCGGATCCGCTTACATCCACCTAATCTCTTTAGCAGTGCGGCGCAGGGATACTACGATTCCGTCTCAAAAGAGACGTCCGGGACAAAGCGAGAGTAATATCGACGGAAAGTGTCTTTCTGCACGACAAACATAAGGCGATAATGATGGGCGCGTGGGAAATTGTAAAGAAGAAAAAGAAAGACGAACAGCAGGGACAATGGTTATCAGGGGGATACGCGCTCGCGTTCTGAAGAAATCAAACCTTCGGCCTCGTGTGGAAGGGTTTACGAGATTAACGCGACCGCAAGTGTCGTTTCGTTTTCTTTACGTCGCGATTGTGTGTGTCCGTGCGCATTGGTGCGCACTTGTTAATTACCCAAACGATCGTTTCCGTCCAACTACTCGAGAGAACATAAACCATCTGAACCAGGGTGGTTCTGACGGCTCTTTCTTGAGAGAGTAACTGCTTCTTCTACACATTACTCCGTCTTCTATGGTCCACGTACTCCTCGATGAATCCGTGACAGGCAGCCCGTGCACAAGGAGCACTTAAAAAAAGACTGTATAAAAGACGTGCTGTCAGCGTGTAAATTTAAAGGCCTTGGTCCCACGAAAAAGATGTAATTTCGGAACACTTTGTGCCGGCAGACGGTAAAACAGTGTAAAATTATATTTTTCGCATACATTAGTATAGACTGTAAATCCTAATACCAGACTGTGTGTCCAGGCTGCGGAAATATTCACCTATATTTCTCAAATCGTGCGCTCCGCGTTGTTGTTGTTGTTTTTTTTTTGCCGATAGTCCATGTATCGAAGTCTCTTCAGCATTTTTGTGGCTAGTTGCTCATTCCCCCCTTGCTGCTCGTGGTGGGTTCATCATTTCAATTGCTCCGGCAAATTTTCTCTGGCTCCGAAATGGGTAGGCCACGCGTCATATGTCCTCCTGAGGAGCAGGCAGCTTTCGATCAGGAAAGCCGCGAGTAGAACCGGGAACGACCTCGTCTATGCCGTGCCGATGCTGCAGCCCGGACACAAGAACAGGCTCGTGCAGCTGAGTGCAAGCAGCAACTGCATACCTAGAGTCCGGCAGGCTACCACGTAGTCATTTATTGAACCGACGGGATCAAGCCAGTGATAAACACCGCGGCCGCACGTTTCAGCTTCGCGGGTTAACCCTCTGCACAGAGTGCTTGTGCAGAGATATTTCTTTAAGTGCGGTGCTACTTGCGCAGTTATTGTGAACGACTCGACTCAGTTCAACATGCATCTCGCAAAACGCACGTGATTGTCGCGAAGCACTTTTATGTCCTGTAAGCCCGAACGTACTTGTAACCATTTCTTTGTCTCAGAAGACGGAGCACTCGAAATCGTAGGTATCTTCAAACAGAACCTGTTTCTAGTTGGGTGTTGCTTACGCTCCATAACAGGGTGGGCTTATTTCTACACCTTTTCCAAGTGTGTACCTGATGTGGTCTAGACTCGGAATGATTAGAGCGGTTAAGCAAGATGTTTCTGCATCTTGTCCTGTAATATATTTATTTACTTGGACTGCCGCGTTAAAAGAAGTATCAATTGCACTGTATTTACGCATCTCATTCACTCCTTGACGCACAAAATGTTTCCTTACTGCTATGCCCACCGTGAAGTGTCACGACATATGGATACCAAAAACTAACCTTTAATGGAGTGCTCTTTCTACAGTGCAGTTGGATGTTTCTTTCTGACGTTTGTTTCTTCGTAGCAACGCGAAGTGAAAGTCCAGGAGTGCGCTTTGTCGCCGTTCTCGCATTCCTCCGACAAACCTTGAGTGCCTCTGTGAAGCACTCTTATCGTGTTTTCCGTGGCTTTCGTGAGAGAAGCACCCTTGTCTATCATGGTCGCAAGGGGGGGGGGGGGGTAATAATGTCCACAAAGAGTTATAAATTTTGGGCACAAAAACATGCCGTTTCCAAAGCGTGGGCAACAAGTGCTGTTAAGATTTTCCTTACTGTTCTTTTCGAAATATTTGGTGCTCCCCTTCGCCAGATATGGGGCGACGGAGATTCTAATAAGATAATCTTTCAATCCCCAAATAGCATGATTCGGCAGAAAATCATTTATTATTAGCAAAACAAAGTGCGGATAAAAATACGCTTTTTAAACGTGCATTGAAATCGCGTTGCTCCTCAAGTCCGGACGACCTTAAAGATATTTTTTTTATTTATTTACGGCTGCTGTAGGCGGCATTACTGCTCTATTAGGAAATGTCTACACCGTCAGCATGCTCGGAATCAGAAGCAGTAATACACTTTACAATAACGCCGCCTTCCAACTAATCTCAAGAAAACGAGTTTGAAACAGTTGTATTCTTTGAGTGTTCAGAACTGTTCAGAAGTGTTCAAGAACCACCAGGCTGAGTCCTTGCGCGCTCCCAAATGCATCGTAGTCGTTCACTGTTGCCGAACAGCTGACCATAGCAACGAGCAGGCACTGTCGAAAACCTCTGACTTCACGGAGAATTGGTGCGGAGATCTGAAGATATCACCGCCACTTAATTGTACTTCGATTTTCAGTATTTCCTACCTTGCGAATTCTTTCCTCAAGGTACGTCTTACCTCTTCGTATTCAACAAGCGTAAGCTACGAGTTCTCTTTACGTCTTTTATTATTATTTAACGCGAGGTTAACCGGAAGAGCTTCGTACTGGTTGCGGTACACCGGAGGAAGGGAACAGAAGGCCGATGAGAGAGGGAAAGCGTAACATATGCGAGAAATAAAAAAAAAATAACGTCACGCAGTCAAAGAAGATTGCAAAGAGCAAGTTTATTTTTGTGGATGGCTGTCACCTTACGTAGCAGAATAAAGGACGTATAGTTGGATGATACCCCGCATCGCGCAGGATTTTTGCTAAAGCTCTGTACTGATGTCCTCGATATAATTTACAGAGACAATCACTCGCAACCGCGATAGCGCGCTTTGACCAAAGACCTCTCACAGAGGAACTTATTTTAAAATACCGCCATCATAAGCCTTCGCAGCAGAGGGCGACGAGTGCACTGTTGCGGTTTTTGAGGGCGACAGAATTGGACAGGCGGCTGTAGCCTGAACAGGTGTTGACAGTGCTTCAAGTGTCACTGTGCTGTGCGATGACAGTATTCAGTGACAGTGACCGATTGTGATTGTGTGTCTATTCTCCTTCCTTTCCTTATCTCTACTTTGTTACCACTTTACCTCCCCCTCCCCTCTCTCCCCAGCGTAGGGTAGCCAACCGGATCTTTTTCTCTGGTTAACCTCCCTGCCTTTCCCCTTTCCTCTCTCTCTCTCTCTCTGTACTGAGGCCCATCTTGAAGCCACGTACTGGATGTCAGGACGTCTGTCACTGCGCAGAACGGACTCCCTAGGCAAGAATTCCCGATTATGTTTGGTGGGTCGGAAAGTTCAGAGCAGGCGGCACACATCGACGTCTTGGGCCAGGCAGGACATTCGTTCATAAAAAAAGAAGGCATCCACATGAACGTGAAGTTGGGACTCAAAAGCAACGCCAATCTTTTGAGTTATCGAGGTAGCAGCGGTAGCACATGAAACGCGCATGCCGTGATGACGATGGCGATATATGAGTATGGCCCATCCGCGTCGAACCATTATCAACTGTGATGAGACCCATGTAACCCCTCATCGCTCCTTATCAACTGCTTGAATGCTTATCTGTCTGTGTTGCGCGGCGTGAAAGGCATAAGCCCTCAGAGAACGGTGGTATTTCGATCAGTGAAGCAAGACCCCCAACGGACGATACTTCCCGCAGCCACCGCAACGCATCGGGGATGTGGCGAGTTTTGCATTGAATTTCCGAAATATCGGAATTTTCTTGACGTATACAATGCTCTAAGTCGACTCTACATGGGCTCCTAAGAATGGCTTTTATGCCACTGTCACCAAATCTATCAACGAAGCCTTCATAGAAGCTGTTCTCCTTTGACCTTTGTTTTATACCGGCGAGAAAAACTCTTTCACGTGATTCAGATATATTCACATACTGCAAGCGTGGGAGTTCAGCCTAGTGGGTAAGACACTCAGCTTTTGAGCGTGGGGTCGTAGGCATATATGTTCGAAACTCCTCACCGTCAGCGTTTTTTCTTTCGTGTTTATTTTGTCTTATACAATCATTTCTTTATAGCGATTCGCCTTACCTGAATAACAGACGAACAGGTTTCCTTGTTAGGTAGGCATAGAAATGTTTGCCCATTTAGAATTAAATTCTTAGGGTTTACGTGCCAAAACCACGATATGATTATAAGGCATGCCGGGGCTGGGGACTCCGGATTTAATTTGACCACCGACCGTTCGCTAACGTGCGCCCGATGCACGGTACAGAGGGGTTCTTGCATTTCGGCATCATCTAAATGCGGCCGCCCCGGCCGGGATTCGATCTCGTGACCTCGTGCTGAGCAGCGCAATGCCGAAGCCACTGCGTCATCGCGGCGACGGATGTATGCTGCCCGTCGAGGGGAGCATGGTGGTGAAATTGCGTGTACATGGAGAAAAGTTGGCAACATCAGCATCATCATCAGCAGCAGCTTATTTTTATTTCCACTGCTCACGACCAAGGCCTCCCCCAGCGATCTCCAATTACCCTTGCCTTGCACCAGCTGATTCCAACTTGCGACTGCGCGAATTTCTTAATTTCATCACCTCGCCTATTTTTCTGCAATCCTGGATTGCGTAGTACCCTTCCCTTCCTACGTACGACACACACCGGCGCACCATTAAGGCTCCTATACCGCTTGTAGCACAGTTGCACATTCCCATTCTGAGGGATGAGCAAAGAATGGGAACATGGGAAAGGCACACACACACACCATGTGCCCCATCAATGGGGCAGTCCAAATAAGAAAAGCGAAGAAGCCGTTCAATATCGCCAGCGATTCCATTGAGAGGTATTTTGTTTTAAAGACGTCTATCAGTCGAAGTTAGATGTAGAGGCTGCATGTCGCGATCTATTCTTTAATTGCGCGCAACACAACTGCGGTCGCTTACACTGCTACATCGGGCAACGTTATTCTGCGAGAAAGGTTATTTAAGTGCTTGCGTGCCCACTAAACCGTGGATGCGTAGGGAAGGGAAGCTTCCTTTGGAATGCACACCACCTGCTTCATTTCCGTGTGGCCAGACATGCGATGGTAAAGTTTCTAAGACGTCCGCCATTTGCAATCAAATAAAAATGCTTTAGCTAATGCTCCTGGACAGCGCTTGGCATCGGGAAGCTAAAACAGAATCAAATAACCACTACTTAGAATTCCTTTTCTTCTGTGTGTGTGTGGGGGGGGGGGGGGGTCGCATTCGTTCGATTATCTGCGGTTCCGCTAATTGAGCCGTTAATTACACGGCGATTCACGACGCTTTCCAAGTTTTCTGCGCAAGTAGCTGGCCAATGAGAAGGGAGTACGTTCGACGTTTGATGAAAGCCGATGTTTCCAATTGAGGCTCGGTTGTGGTACTTGTACCCTACTTTTTTTATTCCTTGCCTGAAGGTCAGTGGCGAGGGAAAACTTGTCTGGGAACAACTTGAAATCGTAGCGAACGATTACGTAACCATTCCAGCCATCCAAAGCGCGTCTGTCGACTCAAGGCCACAAGCCAGTAATCAGTGATGGTAAACTGTTATGGTAAATGTTCTCCGGACAAACCGTTGAAGGCTTGCATTGAGTAGACTTTCGTTAGCGTTGATCATTTTAACTCGCGCACTGCTATATGTTATGTTTTACAGTGTGTTTGGGCAGCGATCGATGGTTTCGTATTTCCAAAAGGCCTTTCGACTCGATGCGAGGCTCACAAGGCTGCAGTAGATCATTCTTTTCGTGCACGGAAATCGACTGTAATCCGTGATGCTCATACAATGCGTGTGATGCGTTGTTGTGCGCCTTCTTCTTCCTTTTCCGTTTCTCTTCTTCTTCCGTCCTTTCTTGAAGCGGGTGGGTGTGGTCTCCCTTTCAGGGTACAATTGCTTGCCCCCTTTCTGTTTTGTGTGGTGTTTGTACCTTTACGTGAATAGTAATAATGATAATTATCTAGTGAGGACCTTCAGAATGGTTTCTGGAACGCGCTTTCTTTATTCATTGTTTACTCGTTGTGCGAACAAGTGTGCATCAATTCATGTTAGTGAGTTAATTGCTCGCACACATAGCGCGGGAAACATCGCACGCCGAAGGCAAGAATGCAGCGGAGAAAGATGCCCAAGAGCTTTCTTCTGCAGCTTAACTGCTCGGACACGGCGTTCAAAACATTTGCTTTCGAGGCGCATGCGCAAATGAGCTTTGAGATAAGCTCAGATTTGCCGCTCTGATCTTATCCTGCGCCCGCTGTCGCGCACGCGTCTAAATCTAGCGGGCCACGGTCAACAAAACAACTCGGAAAACAACGTCTCGTCATCCGTTTTCCTTCGTTAAAGGGCCTTTCTGAAGGTTTTGCCTATTGTGTTTGTAGACCACAGCAGCACGATCGAAGTCGGATATAGCGAAAATCTCCTTAATAATAAGAAATGAGAGTGGTGTTAATTTAACTCTTGTGATTGTCATGACACAAGAAAAAAAAAACGCCGGTCTAATGTATGGTAGAATCAAGAAAATTTTGTTATAGCAAATACTGCCCGCCAGAACGACCTTTTCTTTATCGTGATAACATATCTTCTAGGACTAATTACCTTGATAAATCGCACCTACAGGTGCAGTCTACTGAAATGCCACTAAAGGTCCCCAGCGGATTTCTGAATAATACTCGGTTCGTCTGGCGTGGATGAGAAAGTCCAAGATATTCATAATTACCACTTTCGGCTCTTACCTGGGCCCCTTTTGCCTCCTTGTATATCGGATGGTAAGCATTTCTTCCTATACTAAAACAATTATGTTGTCCATAGCACGCGTTTGGAGCGATTTCTCTATAGTGAAGTGTCCCCCT
This sequence comes from Dermacentor andersoni, assembly GCF_023375885.2. Lineage (NCBI taxonomy): Eukaryota > Metazoa > Arthropoda > Arachnida > Ixodida > Ixodidae > Dermacentor > Dermacentor andersoni. Next base: position 114,253,776 of record NC_092823.1, on the reverse strand, counting down.
ACAGTGTACAGTCTGCAGTTCTACCAATATGCGTCTGTGTCTTTTACCTTCCAAACAACATTAATGCTTTGGGTGTTTCAGCGAACACTTTGAAAATTTTGTAAAGGTTGCCTGTAACAGGTAGCTCAATTCTACTTTATGAGCCGGTCGACTCGAAGCGGCGGACGCTACTTGCACAATAAATTGAAATGAAATCTACTAATTAACAAGAATTCGCAAATTAACGTTTTAGCTAATTGTCTTATGGCCCATATTGCAATTTACAAATTCTAGCAGTGGACTTCGCAAGGCCAATTCACTTGGAACCAATTCTCACGACGAAACCAGTTTCGAGGTATAAATTCCCGAACTTTGCGGGAAAATGCATTGGCGTTCCAGTTAATTGTGTGCTTCAGTGCATGAAACTACGTTTCGTTAACAAATTAACAAACGGCTAGTATTTGTGAATTGCAATATAGCACATAATGTAATTAGTTGAAAACTTCATTGGTGAATTTTTATGAATTAGCCGAATTTGCATCTCGATTTTTCGTGCAAGTAATGTCCGCCGCTTCGAGCGGACCAGCTCATGAACTACAATTGTGGTATCTGCCACAGGCAACTTTGACAGATTTTTGAGCGTGTTCGCAGAAACACCCTATATATATATATATATATATATATATATATATATATATATATATATATATATATATATATATATATATATATAATGTAACGTAACTTGAACCAGGGGTTTAAAAACACGTGGTTATCTCAGCTCTTAACGTAGGTTTTATATTTTGTTTAATGAGTTAATTTACTAAGATTAATTATGCAGTTTTTTTTTTATATTCACTTAACCGCCAAGCGTGTTTGGCTGCGTTGTAGAAGGGGGAACTCAGAAATGACGGATGCAATTTTTTTGTGGGAACGTACATGTTGCGTGGCGATCTTTCTTTTTTCGGCGTTTACAGGAAGCCCGCGAAATATGAAATAAAACCACGTGACTGCGCTCCTGCACTGTCGCGCTCTCAACAGTACGTCGAGCCTATCGCTTATTCGTGTGAAGCCGATGCCTAGAGCCGCGGCCACTCATTTCGCTACGGTCCGCGCGAATGGTTCCTTCGCGCGAAGCGCGGTTGAGACTGCTGCAATACTGTAGCGCATCAGCGCAGTCACGTGGTTTTATTTCATATTTCGCGGGCTTCCTGTAAACGCCGAAACATGTCGCCGCGGAGCGTCTACATTGCCACAAAAAATTGGATCGGTCGTTTCTGAACCCCCTCCACAACGCAACGAAAAGCACTTGTCCCTAAAGTGAATATTAAAAATACTTCATAATTGATCTTAGTTAACTAATTGAGCTAAATATAAATATACTCTAAGGAGCGTCACATAGCGGCAAACCATATGTTGTTTGGTTTCATTCAGCTGCGGCTAACCACTTCTTTTAAATCCTTGTTTCAAGTTACGCGAAACACCCTGTATATTATACATCGTATGTGTAAAACAAGCTGGCCGAAGGCACTGCTGTATGGCGTCTGCTAGTGACCCGATACGACACTGCGGCTGTTGCGGCTCCAGCACTATAGAGGGCTGCCCGGAAATGACGCGCGTGTCGCCACTCGCTGCGCCGGATCGGCGTGACCGTCAAGTGCGGGGCCGTTCGAGTCGACTTCCGTGCCTACTCGATCTCCATTCGTGGTAAGCCGTTGCCGCGGCTAGGGTGGCTAGAAGGGGAGGTGTGAATACCGGCGGCGCAAACGTGACCCCACAGCGCACCGATGCCGCGGGGCGGCGCTGTTGACCAAGGCGGGGTAGCGGGGCGGGACGTTCGTTTGGATTTTGTGGCGGATGGACGTGCTTTTCGGGGCTCCGTGGCAACGACGAAATCATAAGTTTTTGTGCATGCTTTGAGCTTGCTTCTGTTTTTTATTTGCTGGTTTTTTGCATTTAAATAGTAATTGGGGGGTTTTCCTTTTCCTTCCTTTTTTTTGTCTCTCGTATTTCGGGTGCGCGGGTGTGCTTCGTGTAAATTTGTTTTGCAGGATGATTAGAGCGTCCTTTCGTGCCACGTGTTCCAACACGTGCAGCCGGGTGGGACGTTGAGTGTTTGTAGTCTTTAACTAGTAGCTTGGAAGTGGCAAGACAAATAGCTATTAGCGGTTTTACTGTGCGTGTTTGGTAGAAAAGTGAGAGCGTGGCCGCGTGGTTGAGCGCGTGCGAGAGCGTGTCATACCTTCGGTCTCCGCGACACTGTTTATTTTTGAAACAGTGGTGACAGTGGCTATACCGACAATAACGGGAAGTCAATGCTGGACCTTTGTGAGCAACATAACCTCGTGATCGTGAATACAGGGCCTAAGTGTGAAGGGCAGGTCACGTGGGCAGTGGGAAACCGGCAATCAACCATTGATTACTGTCTTATGACAGAAGGAATTCATGATAAGTTGAGAGAAATGGTCATCGATGAAGAAGGGTTTAACAGCATAGGGAGTGACCATAAACGCATCATATTGAAAATGGGATATGTAGTTGGGAAAGAGAGCAAGGAGAGCAAAATGGCCAGTCCAAATTTGAACGCTGAACAAATAGCAAATACAATCACTAGAGTTGAGGAAGAACTTGGCAAATGGCCAAGTAAAGAGTGGGAATATGGTGAGCTTCTAAGTGTAATAACGACAGAAATACGGAAACAGAAACAACATGTTCGTTGGAAAGGAAAAAAGAAACCAAAAAGCTGGTGGAACAAGGAGATACGAGAAGCGATCGCCGAACGACAGAAAGCATCTTGAGAGCACAGGGAGGCAAAGAAGGCGCAGTTGTCACAGGATGAAGTAACTAGTAAAAGGGAAATATACCGGGAGAAAAAGTCTATGGTTCAAATACTGGTGCAAGCAAAATTAAAAGGTGAAAGTGAACGTTGGTTGAGTGAACGTTGGTTGTCAGAAATTCGTGAGAAAAAGAAGGCCGCACCTAGAATATTTTGGAACCACATAAAATTATTAGGCAGGAAGTCAACAACAATACAACAACATATCCTAGACGAAGATGAAAGCAGACTGGAAGGAGAAGCAGCAATAAATTACATCCGAAAAATAACAGCCGAATCTTTCCAAGGCAATGACGAGGTTGTATTTGAGGAAAAAAAGAGCATGAAAGAGACCCAGGAAAAGGAGCTGGTTCTCACAAATTTCAACTGGAAGAAAGCGGAAGAGAAAATTCCTAAGCGCACAGCCACAGGGCTGGACGAGGTTCCCGTTAAGCTGATAAATGAACTAGGACCAAAAAGTAAGGAAGCTCTGGTGAAAGCAGTGGAAAAAACTTTAAAAGATAGACGGATACCAGACAGTTGGCGACAAAGTAGAATGAATTTAATTTATGAAGGTAAGGGGGAGAAAGACAGAATTCACTCGTATAGACCGTTGACCATTACATCGGTAATATACAGGCTAGCAATGCAGGCAATCAAATTAAAGCTTCAAGCATGGACAGAGAATAATGGCATTTTGGGAGAGCTTCAGAATGGCTTCAGAATAGGTAGGCGTTTGGACGATAACTTGTTTGTTCTTACTCAGTGTATTGAAATATCAAAAGCAGAAAGCAGACCGTTGTATGTGGCCTTTTTAGACATTACAGGAGCCTACGACAACGTAGACCGCAACATTTTGTGGGATATTCTGGAAGGGGAAGGCTTAGGTAACGATTGTATACAGCTTTTGAGAGAGATTTACCTCGAAAATACCGTTTGCGTTGAATGGGAAGGGATGAGGAGCGCGGAGAAAGTTCATATCAACAAGGGACTGAGGCAAGGGTGCCCTTTATCCCCGCTGCTGTTTATGATGTACATGGTGAGGATGGAGAGGGCGCTGGAAGGAAGTAATATCGGGTTTAATCTCTCATACAAACAGGCAGGTACAGTAATAGAGCAGCAACTCCCAGGTTTATTTTATGCGGACGACATTGTGTTGCTCGCTAACAAGCAAAGCGATTTGCAACGTCTGGCTAATATCTGTGGACAGGAAGGCAACAATTTAGGTTTGAAATTTAGTGTTAGAAAATCAGGTGTTATGGTATTCAATGAAAACAGTGAACAGACAGTGGAGATACAGGGCCAAGAAATACCTCGGGTAACAGAATATAAATACCTTGGTATATGGATAAACGAAGGCAATGGATATATGGAAACACAGGAAAAAACCATAACAGTCAAGGGGAAGAGAAATGCAGCCATAATGAAGCACAGAGCGCTATGGGGATACAATAGGTACGAGGTCCTCCGAGGTATGTGGAAAGGGGTAATGGTTCCAGGACTTACTTTTGGAAATGCGGTTGCTTTAAATCAGGGGTACAATCAGGACTCGACGGGAACCAAAGGTCAGTGGGTCGCCTCGCATTGGGCGCTCACGGGAAGACTACAAATGAAGCTGTGCAGGGGGATATGGGCTGGACTAGTTTTGAAGTGAGGGAAGCTCGCAGTAAAATTGAGTATGAAGAACGGCTGAGGAATATGGAAGAAAGTAAATGGGCTGGGAGAGTGTTCGGGTATCTGTACAGGCAAAACATTGATTCACAGTGGAGGAAAAGAACTAGGAAGCTTACCAGCAAGTATGCGGCCTGTGGGGTGGGCAACACAGCAACAAGGAAGGTCAAGCGGAAAGTCAGAGAGGCTGAATTAATCTCATGGGTGGCGGCAATGGAAAAGAAACCTGGCATGAGTAATTACTTAAGAGGAAAAAACGAAATCAGGAAATAAACCATTTATGATAACTCAAAGGGAAGCTCATTACTTTTCGAAGCGAGATCGGGATGCCTTAGAACACGCACCTATAAAGCGAGATATAAGAAGGAAGAAGAAGCATGTGCTTGCTGCGGTAAAGCTAGGGAAACGACGGAGCATATTTTATTAGAATGTGAAGACGTCTACCCAGCGGTCGATTTAGGCACCACTGGCCTCCTTGAAGCCCTTGGGTTCAGCGGGAGCAGTGGTAAAGCAAACAGGTCCGCAATAGACATTAGTAAGAGGCGATTGGAGGATTGGTGGAAGAAAAGTAGGGAAACGACAAAAGACGGAGACGTACAAAAGCACAATTCGCAATAGGGTATCAGAAAGTTTGGACGCGGTAGTTCATAGTGTTTTTTTTTTTCTTTTTTCATTGGTTAACCTAGGTAGGATATTAGGCAGCATAGTAGCAAGAGCTTGGTGGCGCAACCCACCGCCCCGTTCCAAAGGGGACGCTCATAACATCCATCCATCCATCCATCCGGGTAAGCACGCAGCCGAAATGAGCGCCTCGCCAGCCTCGCGTCGGCTGCATCTCTACCAGCGAAGTGAAAGTGAGCCCGTTTCGGGTATCGCGCGCTTTCTGCGAGCGTCAAAGAATGAATCTTTATCATGAAAGCAATGTTATGTCTGCCCAAATCATTACTCCTGTGAAATTTTACGGGCCCAGTTCGCACTGTATCGAGATTAAAACGAGTTTTGTCTGTGCGCATTTCGTGAGCTGGCTTTGGGTGTTAGGAGCTAGTGGGGGCTTCGAAATAATTTCGACCACTTCGGTTTCCTTAACGCGCACTGACACATCATACGGAACACGGGCGCCTTGCATATCGCCTCCCTGAAAATGCGACCATCGTCCTCGAGATCAGCAGTCAATCACCCTATGCGTGCCGTACGTAAGACCTGTAAACTGCAGACATTACCTGATAAAGTCTGGACGTATTTACAAACCACTTTTTGTCTGCGCTTGCAGACCTGTAGCATGTCATTTTGATGCTCATATAAGGAATTTACTATGATTGCAGACAGTACGTAAAGCAACAAATCTGGTCATGAAATCGTTTATTAACAAGTGAGCAAAAAAATATACAACACACAATGTTTCAGTGTTTTCCGTTTCTTCTCACTGCTCTGCTGATTGACACCTTTAAGCAAAAAGTGAATCCTTGTGAGGCAATAAAAACGTATAACTGAGGCTGTCAGGGTAGCAGAATGGTCTAGGCAACCAATCTTTAACATTTAACCAATTGACTGCAAAATCTCGGCCACAGCTTTGGCATGCTAGCGTGTTACACTGAGTTAAAAATTATGGGGTTCTACGTGCCAAAACCACTTTTTGATTATGAGGCACGCCGTAGTGGAGGGCTCCGGAAATTGTGACCACCTGGGGTTCTTTAACGTGCACCTAGATCTAAGTACACGAGTGTTTTCACATTCCGCCCCCATCGAAATGCGGCCGCCGTGGCCGGGATTCGATCCCACGACCTCGTGCTCAGCAGCCCAACACCATAGCCACTGAGCAACCACGGCGGGTGTTACACTGAATAAACGAGTGAGTTTGTTTTCAAGGGCATTGTCCAGCTTATAGAACGATTCTGACGGATATAAAAGGCCCTCAAGGTCCCATTCTTTGGATGCCTCTGGTGGAAACTCTCTGGGGATATTGCCTAGGTGCTTCGCAGTCTTCACAATGTGTGGGCAAAACACGTCTTCTCGCCACATAACCTGCAATGTAATAAACTAGCCGTGCGTCGCTGCGGTGCTCAACATATATATATAACTTTGGTGGTCCACAGCATCTCGCCCTCGAATGACGGAATATCGGGAGAAACACTCCAAAACAGGCGACGAGACCAACTGACAGCGGAGGGCGCAGGCCAGCGCGGGAGTACCACGCCGTAATACCACGCCGCGAGCAGCAGCGCCACGTTCCCCCTGGTGGCATCGGTGCGCAAGGGGGTCACGCGCGCCCGAAGGAAAGCGCCGCCGGTATTCACACCTCCCCTTCTAGCCACCCTACCGCGGCTCGCCGGCCGACCGACGGACCGACCGGCAGTTGCCACACGGCCCGCCAAAATCTCCGCCGAAGGTCGCGCGCCGTCTGTGCTATCTCTGCTGTGCCGCCGAGTGATGCCGGCGTGTGTATGCGATCGAGCCGCCTTGTAACACACCTTCCGTCACTTGACCGTCGGAATGTTCCTCGACAAATAATCCTGGACCAAGTTCGTGATTTATAAAGAAAGTTTTTAGTGCGCAGCAGACGCGGGGGTCAATTTAGAAAGACGTAGACGAAGGCCCCCGCTTGCTTGCAACAATTTCTGTCTCTTGAGCGCTAAAGGCTTCCGCGGAATACCAACATGCCCAAACTTACATTCTTTCGCGGTTTTTTTTTTAACAACCAGCCTTGGGAATCACGGAATCAAAAGCATTGACGAGGACAACACAAACACCACTTTGCATTTACAGCTATCCCTTTGCGTTTCTCTCAGTCAAAGTTTTTTTTTCTCACGCCCACCTTTTACGAAACAAAGATCCTTACCAATTTGCTCAGCTCTTTCTCGTTTTCGATTAAGCCTTCGACTTTCTTGACGGAATCGTTCATTGCGTTTCGCGCCCGAAGGCAACACTGGGGCTGCGACAGACACCGTGGCTGGGTGATTCTTGTAAATATTCGCTACCTAGGGTTCTTTGAGGTACACCAATATCTGAGCACACGACCGTTTCTACATTTCGCTTCCACCGTACCGCGGACGCCACGGGCAGGAATCGTAACCGCAGCCTTGTGCTCAACAACAGAACGTCATAACCAGTGAGTCATTGCGGCGGCTATACCTGGAGTAAATGTCATGCAGTTGCCCGTAAAGGTCATGAAGCATTACTCCGTATCCTACTTGGTCGAACGCGAATCGCTCCATGCGCAACGATTCTTTTACTCGGCATGGAACTGGCGGTGATCAGGATGCGGTGAGTCACGTGACTGCAAATTTCCGCGAAACGCCGCCGAATCAGTTGCGGAGATAAGTATGACTCTCCGTGCACGACGCCACTGACGCCATGTTGAAACACCATTCCGAAGCTTCCGGAACACTTCTGCAGTGGATCGGTTCGACTCTGTAGGTTTTCCGCAATGCCAGAAGTGCCCCAACATGGCGACTATAAGATAAGGTCAGTGCAAGCCGCGCTGCCGTGCGCCCCCTAACGGGATTCCAGAACAATGCTTGAAATATAGCCGTGACGTCACAGATAACACACTGGCTTCATCACGATTGCATTTACAGGAGACAGATAGCTAGCGCGGCAAAAAATTAGCGCTTCTGTTGTGGTACTGCGGCTGAATGCTGTTCATGACTTCGGCTGTTAAGCGCAAATCACAGCCGCGTTCACGAACGAGGCTATAGGATGTTGATCGCTGTTCGCCTGATGTTAGCGTAATTCTTCGAGACCACAAGGTAATCGCGTTAACGTATCGTCGGAGCTCAGCTGTGAGTACAGCGCGTATCCTCTCTGTTCCTTTCTTAACCTTCGTCCGGTCGCGATGCCTGAATCAGTCGTTCTTGAGCCTGCGCGTGCAAAGCATAGTTCTGGTAGCTACGGCAAGGGCCGCATGCGGTCGCGCTCTTATAAACCGCCACCTGTGCATCACTACGCCATAACACTGAGCCAGTATTTAAGGTAACGGAAAAGCCCACATCCCTTCAGCTGGTCTTGCCGTCTGATGGCTGCGGCCACTTACGAGGAATGGCGTAAACTTTCTGACGACTCGTTCATTTTCTTCGCACTATCAGCGTTATCAGCGTAAGCGTCGAGAGGGTAAAGCGTGACAAGTATCTCGCGTGGTCGCCAAATTTCGAGGACCATTCATTTCTGAGTACACCCGACTGCAGAGCTTGCCGAAGACGCAAAACGAACAATCTTCGGCCTGGTTCTATCAAATGTTTATTTGAACCCTTGCTCTCTCTCTCTTCTTTCTTTTCCTTATCACTCGACAGAAGAGATACGCGCAACATGTCCTCATACACGCGACCAGCCAGCATCCAGCGAGGCATACCGTACACTTAAAAACGGCACACCGTCGAGACTCACGGGACGTTACGCAAGTGCTCGCTCGGTGTCCGATTTCGTCCCGGCGACAGCCGTCACCAACGGGCTGACAGCGTTGCGGGTTTCTACGCGCCTTCTAGAGCTTCAAGTGGCGAGAGTTTCCCGTGTATGAGACCCCGTGTGTAGCTTCTCGACACACTTCCCGGTCGGCGCGCTTGACGCGTACACGGTAATATATACACAAACGTCCGGCTCACTCGATCAAGCACTCGACGCGCACAGCACCGCTTCGATGACGACTTCTGAGAAACGATAAGTCTTCTACTGCGATGGCGTAAGTCAGCTGTCTCAATGGATCTCGGCACCTCGTCACCGTTTCCTCTAAGAGCGCCAAAAGTACCCGCCGGGATTGCTTAGTGGCTATGATGTTCGGCCGCTTAGCACGAGGAATCCCGGCCACGGCGGACGCATTTCGATGGGGGCGAAATGCGAAAACACCCGTGCACTTAGATTCCGGTGCATATTATTGAACCCCGGGTGGTCCAAATTTTCGGAGTCACCCGCTACGGCGTGCCTCATGATCAGAAAATGAGCGATGCCCAGATCTTTGACCTTGTTCATGTTTTGCTCATCGTCTTGAATTTCCATCTCCCGACTTCCCCATGTTTTCCCTCATAATCAGAAAGTGATTTTGGCACGCAAAACCCCATAATTTATTTTATTTTTTTAGCGTCAAAAGTCCCACCGCTGCCTTTGCTGCTACTTGATTCAATACATGTTAGCAACGTGTTACCCGCCACTGTACCTCAGTGGCTATGGCATTCTGCTGCTGAGCAATGGGGTCGCGGGTTTGAATCCCGGAAGTAGAGTTTCCGCGGGAGCGGAGGAAGATGAGCAATAAACTTCATTTGCACAAATGAGCCGACGGCGAGGTGGGCGCCGTTCTTAGTCCAGGATGCCGTGGGCCTGAGCCGATATCTTGGCGCTGCTCACCAGACAATGCTGAGAGCGGAGTGCAAAAAGAAATCACTCGTGTAACACTTTGAGTTAGGTGCATGTTTAAAAAACACCGCAGGTGGTTAAAATTTAATTCGAAGTTTTCCACTGCAGCGTCTCTCGTAACCCACTGTCCAATTTCCAGGCGTTAATTTTAAGTAAAAAAATTAACAGAGAAATCAATAATTTGACCAAGACGCTGCAGGCAGTGCTGCTCACTGAAAATAGCGTACGCCAATGCTGCTGACTCCACCAATGGTGCGACGTAATTGGCATGTTTACTAGCGCAGAAAGACTTGCAATCTTAATTTTTTTCTCTCACAACCAGTTATTTGTAGTTTCGACCGAGTCTTCGTGACTATGTGCGTAACCAGAGAACTAAAAAAATTCGCCGACGATTACGATACTCCATAATGCGAAATTTGAGCGCAGCTCTATACGTGTTTTCGTTTCAGGACATTTTGGCTGGTGCCGACAATCTGGTCTCTTGCGGCACGTTGAGAACGGAGCGAAGTGTGGGGTGACTGCATCGCTAATCTGGAGATCGCGACAGGCAGCGCGTGGGTGACGCGTGGGCGCGATTCACAGCGGCCTCCGCAGACGGACGTCCCAGACGACGCGCGCTACTCTGGCTCCACCTCGTAGCCATCGTTGCCGCACTACCCTTTTCTTTTCACGCTTCCGCCATACTTCCCTCCTCATGGTTCCGCTGCACCTTCCTCCTCCGCTATTGTCCTCGCGTATTTCATTCCTAGCTGCGCTCCGCGCTCGCTTTTTCATCCTTCGCTAGTTCGCTCAGTTACGCTGACGCTCGCCGCAGGAACGGCGAGCGTAGAGCTGCGCTATAAAAATTGCACTGCCTTCGGGGTTAGACCACTAACCAGGAACGGCGAGCGTCGAGCTGCGCTCTAAAAATTGCACTGCCTTCGGGGTTAGACCACTAACCAGGAACGGCGAGCGTCGAGCTGCGCTCTAAAAATTGCACTGCCTTCGGGGTTAGACCACTAACCGGGAACGGCGAGCGTCGAGCTGCGCTCTAAAAATTGCACTGCCTTCGGGGTTAGACCACTAACCAGGAACGGCGAGCGTCGAGCTGCACTCTAAAAATTGCACTGCCTTCGGGGTTAGACCACTAACCGGGAACGGCGAGTGTCGAGCTGCGCTCTAAATATTGCACTGCCTTCGGGGTTAGACCGCTAAGCAGGAACGGCGAGCGTCGAGCTGCGCACTAAATATTGCACTGCCTTCGGGGTTAGACCGCTAAGCAGGAACGGCGAGCGTCGAGCTGCGCTCTAAGAATTGCACTGCCTTCGGGGTTAGACCACTAAGCAGGAACGGCGAGCGTCGAGCTGCGCTCTAAAAATTGCACTGCCTTCGGGGTTAGACCACTAACCAGGAACGGCGAGCGTCGAGCTGCGCTCTAAAAATTGCACTGCCTTCGGGGTTAGACCACCAACCAGGAACGGCTAGCGTCGAGCTGCGCTCTAAATATTGCACTGCCTTCAGGGTTAGACCGCTAAGCAGGAACGGCGAGCGTCGAGCTGCGCTCTAAGAATTGCACTGCCTTCGGGGTTAGACCACTAAGCAGGAACGGCGAGCGTCGAGCTGCGCTCTCAAAATTGCACTGCCTTCGGGGTTAGACCACTAAGCAGGAACGGCGAGCGTCGAGCTGCGCTCTAAAAATTTCAGTGCCTTCGGGGGTAGACCACTAAGCAATGCACTACCATCATCAGGCACATGAGATAACGCTATCGTGCATCACTATAAATGACGACGATACAAGAAACGGACTGCACAAATCCTCTACAGCCATCTATTTCCGCTAAGGCCGTCACTGTCGTAAACACGGCCAGGTAGCACCGTATTCTGTAAGTGGTGCCCAAAGCATGGCGGTTATGACGTGTTTCCGGCTCTGCAATTTCTTCCGGCACATCAACTGTGCAAGAGCATTGCCTTCGAGATATGATTCAGTTATTCCAAAAAAGCGGTGGCTAGGCGCAGTGTTTATTCAACACCTATTTGCACGTAATCGTTTATTTGAGTGGCCCGCGACATTGCATTCCCCGCTTTTTTTGCCGGCAACTGGGGATGTTTGCATGATGCTGATCTATTTTAAAAGTAAGCCTTACCTCCGGAGTTCTGAATACACTGGAACTGAGAAATAATTTTTGTGGGCATCTAATGCACCGAAGTTGACAAGGGTGATTGTACTTGAAAGGAAAAGTTAAAATATGTCGACTGTATAAGCAGATTTGATGTATAGGCCATCAATTCCTTTTTTTTTTTCAACAAGTTTCTCACTGGTGGGAAATTCTAGCACTTACGTATATATTTTGCAGCTCAGTAGCTGAGCAATAAAAGAAAATATTGCAATTCTGCAAAGTGGATCTAAAGAAATTCTAAAGCGGACATGCATTAACATATATTACAGCGCTCTAAAAGTAGGTGAAAATACGAAAATAAGACACGCTGCAAAACCGCCGTAAACAACGCTACAATTTTGACTAAGCTACGAACTTATGCATACAGTGTGTCCGTTTTTAGGCACTCACGCAAATTCAGTTTACGGAATTGCGATGCCTGTTCTTGGCGCAGAGTTATGTAACTTTAAATCCATACTTTATTTTTTTAGCTGATTACTGGCAATTTTTCTGATTAACTGGAGGACCTGAAATCGAGCTTTTGATTCTTTCGGGCGATAGAGCATTAATTTTTCTCTCGAATGCAATTAAAATTGCATTGCGTTCAGCGACCATTCAGCAATTATTGTATTCAGAATTCGCTCGGCGCTCGTCTATTCCGGGCATTTCGAGTGCATTTGTATATAGAAGTCGACCTCGAGCTAACGCTTCCTGTTAGCAGCAGTGTATTATTATTATTATTATTATTTGTTATTATTATATAGATTGCGCCAGTGGGAGAAGACACCCTTCATGCAAAGCAGCAACCTGTAACCTTGGCGCAAATGAAAGAAAAAAGGAAATCCAGGGCTGTAAACAAACGAAGGCCGACGACTTCCAGATATATATGCTACTGCACAACTATTTTAAGATAGACCACACAACTTACGTTGAAACTAAACAAACAAGGCAACTACGTCACACACATGATCTCACACTACAAGAATATGCGTGCAACAACAATACATTCTATTATTCTTTTCTCCCTAGATCCATTCGGGAATGGAATACCATTGACCGACTTATAGTCGAACAACAAAGAATTGAAGATTTCCTTGAGATGTTACAAAACTCGCTTAATACGTACTCATCAACCTGATGTCATTTATTTTTACTCTCAATATGATAAGTTGTTTTTTCTATTAGCATGTTTGTCAATACTCGTATTCACAATTACTGTTGTATGTATATTTCTCCTTCTTATCTGTGCTTGTTTAGCATACCTACGATGACAATTACTATTATTACTGTTTCTTTCTGTACCCCACTCCTGTAATAACCCTGTCAAAGGGTTGACAGTATGTTGAAATAAATAAATAAAATAAGTGCACCAACGTATAGAGAGCACGGGTATCAGCGGGCGTCCTTCGCCCTCTCGTATTGTCGATGTTTCTCGGCATGGCCCGTAGGGGTTTCTCAGTGGCTGTGGCGCGGGCGTGTTGCTGAGCTCGAGGCCGTGGGTTCGATACCTGCCGAACTACGAAGTGGGCGGAATGCAAAAAAAAAAGCACGATCGTGTGCCTACGTTGGGGGCACATTGAAAAAAAAACAGGTGGTTAAACTTGTGGTCTCCGTCTTGCGGTGCACCACCGGGAGTCGCCTATATAGACCACCGCACGGGTTCGACGATCCGATCCCCTCGTGGAGCTCAGAAGCGAACGCTTTTTCGCTCTCCACTGGGAGCGAGATGGAGCGCCGCAAGGAGAAGGCCCGGAGTACAAGGAAGGCGTATATCGGACGACTAGACCTTAGCGTTGACTATAACTGTGAAACCCTATCTGCGCGGTGCGCATGAGCCGGAGCTCCTACAAATCAAGAGAGAGAGAGAGAGAGAAACTAAGAAGGAAAGGCAGTACGACCGCGCGCGTGAAGTGGGCCGTGTTTCTTTTGGTGTAGCCTAGCGAACAGGAGCAGCGAATAGGTGTGCACCGGCCTCGAGTCGAAGACCCCCGGCGGAGGCCGGCCAGCCGAGACACTGACCGGGAGAATCTGAAAGCCGCCGCCGGGAAAGAGGGTGCGCGAGTTCCCGCCCAAACAAACCAATCGGGTGAGCCCCTTGGTCCATTTGGGGGGAAAGCAGCAGCAAGTGTTTTACGGTCCCGCTGCCGTACGGCGCCCTCGGAGGAAAGAGAGGGAAGGCGTTGGCCCGCGCGCGCGAAGTTCGAAAGCGGCTTCGCCGCGATGCGGCCTCTATGCCCAAAACGTGCTTCGCTAAGGCATCGCAACGAAATAGATAAGCTCAATGCCCACATACTTAATCCGAAGTCCATCGCCCCACCCCCCTAGGGCGTGCCTCATAATCAGATCGCAGTTTCGGCACGTAAAAGACCCGGAACTTTAAATTTCTGCTTCTCTGCATAAACGACAGTCAAGCGAATGGGTGGCTGAGGCCCACGCTACGCTTTTCTGTACTGCGAGCGTCTGAACTGAAGCGTTACAGCAGCTACATATTCAGTGACCGTAAGCATACCGTCAGCAGAAATCGTAACGCGACCAGCAAATAATATGTCGGAAACCAGCTACGTGTAATTACATGGGAGTGCGGCGTGTAATAGCTCCGTAGCCGGTCTCTAAGCGTAGTGTAGTCTCGAGTGTGCCTATGGTGTTGGGCTGCTGAGCACGAGGTCGTGGGATCGAATCCCGGCTACGGCGGCCGCATTTCGATGGGGGCGAAATACGAAAACACCCGTGTGCTTAGATTTAGGTGCACGTTAAGTAACCCCAGGAGGTCGAAATTTCCGGAGTCCTCCACTACGGCGTGCCTCATAATCAGAAAGTGGTTTTGCCCATAACCCCATAATTTTTTTTCTCGGGTGTGTGTTTTTAAATCTGAGTCAACCAGCTGTTACAAATGCAGGTGATCTCGAAAGCGGAACAACACAGTGTAGTTTCGGAATCGTCCTCGTTTGAATTTGGGCTGGAGTATACGTTCAAAATGCCCGACGCTACGCTGTGCTTCAAAAGACAGTCCGCCATTGACGTTAGAGGACTACTGAAGTGACAACTTCGACTTTTTTTTTTTGTGCGTTAAATGAAGTTTGTCGAGCTTGAAACCCTTCTTTGCCGATACTTATCAGGTTATATTTCCTTGTTCAATTCAAGGCAGATAGTCCAGGTATCTACAGAGCAATAAGTACACCTGAGAGTGCCATCTATTAGTGGAGCTCTCACAGATGTTCGTTTCTTGTGGCCACCAAGAAATGGGCGGCCACTAAGGCCGCACTTTTACGATAGAAAGGTTGTTTTGACGTGTTGCGCAGCTTCCAGTAAACCAAACAGTTAACAACAATATTTCGTTTTCAATAAATGTCGCTCGGTATACATTCGGACAAGCTGGCCAGCCTTTATAGCTTAACGTTTTCTTTGTATGTGCCCTTGACAAATTTACTGTTCCAAGTCATTCAGGAGTTGAGGCCTTTGCCGTCAGCATGCGCAGAACACTAGCCAAAGAATCTTGCAAAGAGAATGTGCATCGTGCTGTGGCGAAATGACTCTGTTTTCACTATGGCTTTTTCGTACATGAAACTTCCAGTCAATTCAAATGCTGTTCAACGTAACGATTTCTGGGAGCCAGCACTCCGTAATGCTAGGCCTTAAAACGAAGTTGTTTTAAGACTTCACAATAATTAACAAAATGACAGCATGTTATCTTAGTTAACAGTGGTGAGCTTTGTGGACCGTTTTCTACCACTGCTTCCCACGACCTTCTTTAGCAGACCTTCCATCGGATTGAATTGTACAAAGCAGTACAATGTAGCATAAAGTAGTACAGTACAATAGTACTGCTTTATAGCTTCTTAATGAAAACACGCGAACCGACTGTGCATACGTTTTCGAGCTATTCTTATGCCCTTATTTAACCGCAACACCGTTCAGGCCGTAAGCGGAGCAGGAGTGTTAAATGTGCAAAACCGCGAACTAAGCGGCTAGAACACAGGCGCACACGAAGCTACCAGCATTCAGAGCAATCTTTCCCCATCGCAGATCTCTTTCAATATAGAGCGCTCATGGCCGCGCCATAGAAAGCCGCCGCCGGAGTAGTACGCTGTTTCCCTTCTCTCCCCCCGGTGCCCTGCGCGCGACCGAAGACGGCGCGCTTCCTCCCCGCTTTCCTCCCTCGCGCGCGCGAGATTGAGCTACTACCGTCGGCGCACACTCTCACGCTTACACTCGTACATGCAGCATACGGCGCGCGGCGACGATGTTATCGCCCTTGGACCTCTACGGTACATCACGGCGACCCCGATGGCGACGGTAGAAATGCGCCTGGAGTGTCAATATAAAGAAACACCTGACACAATTTTTTACTCACAAATAAAGAATAAAATACGTCAAATACCACTAATCGTTAACAGTAATGTATATTTTAAATGCATCTACACACATCGAAATATAGAGGAGAAAACACCTCTATACTGAACAAAATCAAGACCGTTATTTGCAGTATTTTACATCTGCTCCTGATAGCATACCATTGCTGTCAAATAACAAAAACTGAACAGTATCGAGCTCTTTGCGACACACTCAAGTCAGTCAAGGTGCAAACGGCGCACCCGTTGGTGAAAGTGTACAACGACAATAAACTTTTTCCTTGACAAGATGGTTGATACTTCGGGAAGCCATCATAGCACAAATAAAATCAGCACAACAAACAGAAAAACGTAGACCATGTTTCCACATGTTGTCAATGCAGCGCCCGTGATGTCTGGTCTTCTTTTTTTGCGCTACAGCGGCAATTCCCTGTGCAAAACAAGACCGCGACGCCTTGCAACCGATAGCAAGGTGTCCTGACACCGAGGACGTCGCCTGCGGCTTAGTAGCAGACGACATCCAGGAAGCCGCGTTGGCGTACACAACTCGATATGTGAATCCATTGCGTGCAATCTGCACGCGATCGACGCGGCTTGGCTGCCTGTGCGACCAAAAATAGAACGGCCAATCCCCTCATTCGATATGGTGCTCGGGGGTCAGCGCCTATTTTGGATGTCAGTGCGTTCGGGTCAGTGGTCTTTGACACACGCACAATGTGGCATGAATTAAACAAACAAAAGTTCTGCTTCTTGCGCCGCTCGAATTTTCTTTCTTTTTTTTGAAACTGGCGCCCACGAGTGTTCAACGTGCTGTTCCATACATGCAACTCAGTATTTTGCGCATATACTAGCAGGACTATTCTTGCTATTTTTCTATTCGGGACTTCGGCGTCTAGATCATTGTTCTCTTACCGTCAGTTACTGTAGATTTTAACTCTATTGTTTCATCATTAACTGGGTGTAAGCTTTATATATGTGTATTTTGTATTTTAGACACTTTCCGAACTTATTCATTTTTGTCAACGATCCAGTCCCATCGGTGACTAGGTTTTGACTACAATATTTCAGGCGATCGCTTGTCACACAGGTGCAACTTCCCTCGAGTCTACGAGTGGATGTAATTGAGTGTACCTTGGTAATCGGTAACGAGAGGGCTGATTAGCCCAAAATTTTCTGCATCGATAATTGAAACTGAGCCGGCTTTTACCAAGAGTCATTGCTATCAAGCAACGGCTGCTCTGATCGTTTGGAAGGAAGAAGCAGCTTTCGGTTTCGGGTATTTTCGATCCCGATTACCACAAGCAGACGATGATATGTATACCGGCAAAAATTTGTAATAACCAAGCAAATTGACTTTGCGGTACTTACTGGTAGAGTCTCAAAATGTGATTTAGAAGCCTAAGCAGGTTATTAATTAACAAAGTTTCGAAGCACCTTGTTAGAGCAGGTGAGTGCCGCGGCGTTGGGCGCTGAGGCGTGTGAAAGACCTCAACAGCCGCGGTTTCGTGCTCACGTTTTATTGGATTACCTCTCACGCTGATACTGCAGGGAAGGCTGAGTTCGTTATCTTACGTACGTAGCAGTCTGACATCCTCGACAAGGCACAGAAAAAGGTCCCAAAAAGCTGTTACATTTGGGAATTCCTGTGGGAGCCGTGAGAAGTCAACCCACGGCTGACACGGTTCTTGTTGCACGCATGTACTGTTGCAGTCGGCACAGATCATCCAGGCAGAAAGTTTATCCAAATGGACAGTGCGTTTTCCTCTCTCGTTCCTGTCTCTTGGTTTTGGACTGCATAAATTTAGATCGTTTCAGTTGGGAGAGTAGAGACACACCACGCTGTAGCGAGGTCAGAACACTCGCCAAAACAGCATTTAAACTGCACTCCGAAGCGTATGCGTCTCCAGGACCCATTTACTCTTGTCATTCGCCGCTCGTGACGCATTTGAAGTCTCCGCCGAAGAAAATGCCGCCCCGAGTCGCGGGCTGCAGTCAAATCCACAACCTCCGCATAAAACCCCGGACTTTTCTTTCTTTTAAAGAAAAGCAAGAACTTATCTAGGGACGTTACCTCCCCATAGCGCCTGCGATGCTGCATACCTGTTTAGCTATGAGAGCAGCCATCGAAATCAGTACACCTCCGCCTTACGTATGTTTAAGATGCGCTGGTACAAGGAGGTCGCGGAGCCTGATTCAGAAGATATAAAGCCGGCTATACGCATTTGTCAATGCGCGGAATATTGCGCATTTGAAGACTTTTATTTCGTGCATGCGCAGTACATGACAAATGGCACGAGTATTATCGTGATCACCATCGAACTCTACGGTGCAAAAGTCTTTCCCAAGGATATCTAATTACACCCGTCCTGTGCCAGCCGAGCGAATTTCCTGATCGGTAATTTCATTATCTCGTCACCGCGTAATGTAACACTTCATCAAATCTGCAGCTGCCAACCCCAATTAAACATCTCTTCAGTTCGCTGATAATCTCGCAGACCAAAGGTAACATTTACGCATGGCACAACTCAGCCTCACTTTTTCACCACAACGATAGAATGCAATCTAAAGGCGCTTTCGCTCCATAGTGCCATCTCTCTATCTCGTAATGGTGCGCCTGTTTTTATTCTCGCTCTGCCGCTCAAAGCGTGATCCTGACCGGCATGTTTCATTGTCGTTGTTCATGTATTGGTTCCGCAGCCAAGTACTGGTAAAATGCGATCATCGTGTACGCTTTTCATATCGAGGATATCGGCCGCCGTTCATGAGTTTAATGCCTGGCTTCCTAACCGCTTCGCTTCCAAACCAAGCTTTCGTTGGTGGCGCACCCTTCGTCCCCCTGGGAGCATCCATTATCAATACGCCGCCGGGAGACGTCTTGTGTAGCCGGGCGTCATTGCACCCTGGCGCTGTCAACAGCCGGCTTCTCTGCTCGTTAGACCGCAGCCTGTCACGCAGACACAACACACTCAGGAAGACAGATACAACCGACGCAAAGGGCTGTACGGCGACCGCCAGGATCTCTGGCTTCTAAAACAAGGGCAGATAAGATACTAGCCAACGTCTTGGTTCTTCTTTACGCATTTCTTTGTAGCTTTATTTTTCTTCTGCACGCGTTTCTCTATCTTTAGACCATCGCATATTTCCGAGGGTCAAAGCGCTCCCCGCGGCTTGTTGTCGTTTCGTTGACGCGGTGCTCGGGCAGCCGCGCCGACAGTTTGGTTAGGCCATAACGCAGATTAACGTGAAGGACAGGGTAGGAGAAAGAAAAAAAAACGAGAAATAGCATAAGAAATCCACCCCGTGAGGGCAACAGCTCCTGCGGCCATGTGTGGTCGTCTGTCCAGTGCTTTCGAGTTGCTTATCCGCCATGATGGTCCGGTTGCCACGGCGTCTTGCTGCCGAATACGAGCCCCGCGGGTTAGGTTCCAGACAGTGCCAGATGACGTTTGGCGGATGAAGACTGCGAAGAAGTGTACGTTAAATGGCCCCACACTCTACACTCTTAAGCAAAATTACACCCCTTTGGGGTCGCATCTTGCCGCACAGCGATAATTGTCGTCTGTCTTGTCCGCATTTCCTTTCTTTGATGCTGCGATCCCGGTAGTTCCAAGTCACGAACGGCATGCGTGTTATCAGCATGACAGAGCGTTATCGGCAGGAAAGTAGCGAGCGCAGCGTTTCCAAGAAAGAAAACGCTAGCAAGACAGGTGATGGTTATTGTTGTGTGGCAAGATACGACCGAAAGGGTGTATACATTTGTTTAAGAGTGTGGGAACAAGGGAGTTTTCGGAGTGTTGAGCAATTTAACACTACGCCTTCAGAATTTCAAAGACAGAGTCAACGCCCACGGGCTGAGGGTTCAATGGTCGCTAAAATGCCCCACACACTAAAAATAAAGATTTTATAGTGCGGGGACCTTAAACAATCCATGTATAAAAGAAAAGGGAGTAAACAGTGTGTGGACACATTTAACACTCAATTTTCGGATCCTGAGGGCCCGAGTCGACATTGATGTGCTGCAGGTAAAAGACCTCACATTCCGAGAAAAAAAATTTTCTTTTGAACGAGGGGACGTTGTACCGGTCCTACACTATAAACAAAGAATTCTTACAATGTAAAGGCCTTTATTACTCCGTTTTCGGAATGCTGAAACAGGAGTATCTACCGCTGTCATTTCAGTGCACGTCAAAGGTGCAAGAACAAATTGAGTATTTAGTGGGGAGCGGCCTTTAACACTCCATCTCCAAAAATGTGAAAGTGAACATCACTTGACAATAGTTTGCACCACACTCTTAACAAAATAGCTTTTTTTTTTATTTGAGGACATCTAATGGTTCATCTCTATAAGAATAAAGGGAATTTGCAGAGTTTCGAGACCTTTACCGCTCCGTTCTCGGAATGCGAAAGACGGAGTAAACGCCGCTATATATGCTGAGATTTCGGTGGACGTTAGAAGGCTCCATACTCTTAGAAAAAAAGAAGCTTTAGAGCGTTGGAACCCTTAAGATTTCACTTTCTGGGAGTGGAAGCCGTAGTAAATAGTGATATGCTGGCATTTCAGTGTACGTCAAAGAGCGCTGCACTCTTCGACAAATTAGTTTTCCAATAAGAAAGGGTGTTTTTAGAGTGAGGAACACCTTAGCACTTGTTCTGAATACGGAAACAGGAGTAAAGACCGACGTGCTAAGATTTCAGTCTACGCTAAACAGCCCGCAGTCTAAGACCAAATGAGTTATTAGGGTTGGTCCATGTATTCTTGCTCGCCTGTAGGAATGAAAGGAGTTCTTAAAGTGTGGAGCACTTCATTACTGTACTTTTTTTATTGTAAGAACCGGTTTTAGGACACCAATGGGCTGAAGTTTTTGTGCATGGTAAGACACACTACACCTTTCGACAAAAGCGAGTATTCCCAAGGAAAAAGGAGTTTCTCGTATACGGAGCACTTTTTAAAGTGCTGACAGCGGAATTCGAAAACTTATGAGCGAAGACTTCTGTGTAAAAAATGGGGCTCCAATGGACACAATTATTCTGGTGACTTCCGCTACAACGTCCCTCATAGCTCAGTTGTGCCGCTGTCGCTTTTGGACGTTTGGCACTAATCGGCAGGAGTGTAGGCAAACATTCGAGGCTTCGATATACGAATTTAATACTCTGGCCTCGAATCCAAAGATTTATTGTGGCCGAATTAATGGACACGGCATCACAGGACACGTTGTCAGCCTGCCCTGAATATTGACAAACGTTTTGTATTTTGCTCGTTGGCAGGCAGCGCAATCTGAGAAAAAGTGAACAATATTAATTGCCTGAATAATGTTACTTTTTGCGCCAAACCCTTACTTTTTGTAACTTTTCCTCTCAGTGCGTTTCTTCCCTCGAATTTGTCAAAATAAAACGTTGTATATTCGCTTCGATACTCAAAGCCCGTATACTTTCCATATATCGACACTATCATGAATATCGTCACTATTGCTGTCATACACCGTGTTTGTTGCATAGGTGTAAAAAAAAATATCACTCGTAAAAGCATTTCAAATTGCTTATGTGGCCAGGCTGGTTACCATCATGCCACTTTTTCACGCTATGACGAATGCAGTGTAAGAATTGTGATGACTGCGCGTTTGTTCTGCTGGCTCTCAATTTCCGCCTTTGTATTCCAGAATGTATTGATTTCACTGCCCTGCGATGTTTTTTTTTTACGTTATTTGCAGACACAGCAAATGGTAATAAGTAACTCATTGTGTATAGTGTACGTCTGAACCAAATTCAGGGAAACGCGAATTTTGCGAATTCTCGCGGTGGCGATTTCTAAGAACGATGTGCGGCTATGGCACGCACAGTGGCTACTCCAATCTCCCAAGTGGCCAGAAAAAAAAACAGAAGAGAATCTCGCTGACGCAATGTCGCAGCTAGAATTGGAAAGAGGGGCCGAACGTACGGAGAAAGGCCGGATGAGGCTGCTGACTCAGCGCAATGATAAGGGCCGTCAGAATCCGCGCGTTGCCTTTAAAAGGGAGAGATATCAACGCCTCAAACACTCGACGTGGTCCTCCTATTTTATCCACCCACGGTGGACTAAAAGCGGGGAACGAAGCAGCAAGAAGAAGGACGGTGAAAAATAACGCATCACTCGGCGGGAAACTGGGACAAGTATCGCGCGCGCCACTGCCTCTCGGTTGAGGAGCTGACACCACCGCACACACCCGCCGTGAACGTGCGATTTGCGCGACGTCTCGCGCTTTCGCTTTCCGTGGAATCTGCCGCTAACCCAGAACGTCTTCGAGAGGCTACGATGAGCGCCCCGCGCTCATCGTACCCACTCCGTCATTTCCTCCTCTCCCCGCAGGGGGAGTTGCGTCATCGTAATTTTTGGGGGCACGCGCACGAGCCAGCAGCAAACAGACCCGTCGTCGGAAGATTCTGCAAAATCTGCCACTGACCGTGTATAACCCCCTACCCTCCCCCCCCCCCCCCCCCCCCGTCCTACTCCAGCACCGCACCATCGTTACCAACCACTTCACCTCCTTGGGGTCTTTAAAGCGGCACCCTCCCCTCTGCCCCTCACTTTGCGACCCTCGAAGGACGTCACTAGGCTCGAAATTGTCGATAACGGAACCTTTGATGCGATAGAGTACAGTGCACTCTCACCCTGATGTCGCCCCAGCAGCAGAAGCCTTAAACATATATGTGGGTCCTATCAGATAAGACGACGGGGGAAAGAAGACATCAACTAGGCAAAGTAAAGGTATCTGGTTTGTCGCCCTCCTGCAATACGCGGAAGCATATTTGCGCCCTCGTTATCCCCCCCCCCCCCCCATTGACATCTGAGAGAGAGAGAGAGAAAGGCTGTCTTTGAGGAAACGAGTGAGAAGGACCTTTCGGGTTCAAGTTTGTTGGCCTACCCGACTCTGCCCTCTAGTGGGGGTTACGTCACGAAAGTAGGCGTCTTATCTGTCTTCCGCACCGCCGCTTCCTCTCGCGCTAGCTTGCTATCTCCCTCTTCCTAGTATGCACATTCGGGGTTAAGGTGTCTCGCGGGAAGTGCGATCTCTTTTTTTTTTTTTCGCTCGCCTCTAACAGCTTGTTTATCTCTTATCTATGTTCTATGTACAGAGAGAGAAAAAGCGACAGTACTTGGCATCGTGATCAACTTTCGTGTGTTTGTCAATTTGAACGCCTGGAGATATTTGAGCTGCTCCTTCAGCCGTCAGGAGCTTCGAGACATGTTGAAGTCGCGTGCTCTCAAGTGCTCCTGTGAACGTAAGAAAAATCCTTGTGTAATTTTCTTTTTCATTACAGTTCATGGTCATTGGCTCTTAGAAAAACTCCTGCAGACAGACTGTTTTTTTCTCTACATGATTTCCTGACGTTAATATACAGTAGTTGAGACAGAGTAATGCCATAAGTCTAATAATATATAACCTAAATACTACACAGAAAAAGATCGTTTGTGAGCGTATCAGTCACCAACAGCCCATAACAAATTTTCTTGTAAACTACACGTGTTTCTTGAAGGTAGACGTATACAATAAACTTGTCTGTAACTTGTCAATAAACTTGTCGGGCCTATAAACTTATCTAAACATGTCTAAGGGTATACATATTTTATGGGCTAAACGGTATATTTACACTTATTGCACAATATCAAACGCTCCTGTACGTACATTTATGTGCACTTTGAAGAACCACATGTGGCTTAAATTAACCAGGAGCCTGTCACTATGACGTATCTCGCAGCGCCAGTCTTTCTCTCTGGAGTTTAAACCGCGCGAACCAATGTGTACCATGCGAAACCACGGGCTGTCACATTGAGCCCCTACCGCTGCGTCTCTCACGGGCCAGGCGTGTGGCTCTGTGAGGTTAAGCTCTGTCAACCAATAATGTTCGTGAAATTTGCTTTCGCATCAATCGGCGAGAATGTTTTAGGGGGTCCGAGCAGCAACATGGGAAAGCCACGTCTTGTAGTCGGATTTGTAATCGGATAAGCAATAAGTTTGCTCGTGCCGGAGCTGCGAAGCTTCAAAATCACGATTCCCCCAGCGGTAGCCTGCCCGCAGTTTACGACGCGTTCATCCCTAAGCCAGCTGCTGAAGAGTGCTTGTCCGAGTGGAAAATCTCGTAACCCCCCCAAGGGACGCGTAGGCTTTGGAAGTTAGGCTTTACGGCACAGCTCGCTGGCTTTGCGGGGAGCAACCTACTTGAACTCTCGTCCTTTCGAGGTCACAGCAAGCGTTGCCACGCGGTTGCGTAAGTTAGCGCGCCGTAAATCCGACATCTCGTAACGCTTTGATTTCTTCGCTGTCGCTGTTCGTAAGACTGAAAGATCGCTCGCGCTGGGAAACAGTGTTGCCGAGTGATCGCGCACTTTCCGCTTGATTTAGGCAGAGCTTACCTGTAAGAACTAGGACGGTATGCGGGCGGCTTGAAATAGAGGTAATCTTCAGGTGCATTTGTTAGGTCGGAACTGATCATCTGCCACAGAGTTGCTAATCCTCGACTAATTGGCAAGAGTGCCTATTAGCCGGGATTGTGCGATCCGAGGACACCGTACTCCTCTAATATTACGAAGGTCACGGAGCCGAGCAGCCGGGACAAATTCTGCGGGGCCTCATAAAGCGTCCGTACGAGAAACCCTGCTGACTAAAAAGATACCTGTAAGTGTTTTTTAAACATTAGATGCTTTTAGCTCCCGTTGTTGGTGACCTTCAAGTGACCTTGATCCAAAAGCCAGAGCCGTTATCCGGGCACTGTCAGACGAGAACATCTGGGCATCGTTGCGACAACAAAAAGAGATGATCCTGGTAAACACTCAAAAGTTCAGAAAATGCGGTCTCTGGCCCCCAACCCTTCGTACAAGGAACACATTACATACGCTAGTTACTGCCCAAACAAGTTGCAAAAAATATTGCTATCTGACCCCGGTGGCCTACCACCGCTACTAACCGGACCTTTACACGGATAGACATAGATTCTGTGAAAAAAGGGTGGACCTACAACATATGGTTTGGGCTTGTGCTCGGACACCCACACAGAATAAAATACACAAGACCAGAGAACAGTGGGAGACCGCATTGCTCAGCTGGGCACCGGAAGGACAACTTGAGGCAATCCAGCAGGCCGAAGATGGCGCCAGGGCCCAAGGGCTCGAGGCCGTCATATACGTACGTAGAGAAGCCTTGGTCTCAAATCTGCTGTCCTAAAATAAAGTTTACGCCTCCTCCTTCTCCGAATTCTTCCTAATGTTTGTTCACAATATCACTCAAGCTGTAACTTCTAGTACGCTGAAGTTTTATTTGTCATTGCCCATTAGCGACGTTCAAAAAGCAGATACAGGGCCTCATTGTCGGGGCATACAGGGCCTTGATTGTCCTCTTTTGGCGCTAAGACAGTGTTGCCTGTTCAACGCCAGTGGTCTGTGAGTTCCGCGGCACGGGTTTTGCGCCGGCTCGAGAGATTGCATCGATGATATCGGTCCCGATATCGATGATATCGAAATGTCATCGGTATTTTACGCACTTTTCGAATCATCACCTCGTTCGTTCGCGAACTTCGAATGCCCTGCCCCGATGTCAATGTCATTTCTCCGGCAGAGCACGATGCCCCGGCATTGAACCTCGAAACTCATGGAAAAGAAACTCCTGCGATCCTGGGATTGAATAGAATGAAATCTCACTGCTCACTAGTTGCCCAACGCTGTATATAACTTGAGGTGGTGAAAATTAATTCGAGGCTCTTTTAAGACAACGTAACTCACAGACCACTACGCAGTACCAGAACGTGGGCCCTTGACGAGTAAAAGAAAGTTAGAATAACGCGCTGGCATTTTTTTTTTTGTCACTCAGTTTTGTGAGCTACAACTGTTGACGAAATGAAACGATGTGCCTGCAAGAGGACTGACTTTTGAATACAAATGCCAGCAACTTCGTAACCAATTTATTAAAAGAAAGATAATCTGATAGTTTCAGGTTGACAGATTAAAAGGTACATGTATCAGTCTGCCATCTGACGCTTTTTAAACAGGATCACTTCATTATCTTAGCAGTTCCTGCGTGCTTTAGTTCTGCATGACATGCCAGCATTTATGTGATTTGGCTCAGTTGCGCTGTCGCTCTCTGTCACGTGTTCCTCTTTTGCTCATTGCCATTTGGCTTCGAGAGTACTTCCTCTGCCAGTTTCCCTCCTTCATTAACGATTGCTTTCCAGTTAAAAAATCGAGTTCCCAATATAATGTATGTACTTGTCTATCCCCTCATTGTTTGTCCTCGTCTTGACGCGTTGCCTCAGTGAGCTATGAATACCCGCAAAAGCTTTAACGAAGTTCTTTAAGGAATTTCATAGGCCTCCGTTTCGGCAACTCCTTAGTTTTGCTTTGGCTTGACCGTTGATTTGGACGACTGTGGATGTATCGGTGATGTGACCGCTTTTATTACGGGCCTCTCAGAAACGGTGCTACTAGACGACTGAACAAAACTCTTAAACGAATGAAACTTGGTAGCAACGACATATAAGGGCCAATACATTCGAATAAACGTTTTCCGGAGCGCAATACGTCTTTTTCGCAATCGCTGACCTTTGAAAGGGGCGAAAGGGAAACCGATCTTTGACGGTGCTTCTTCGGGTCTACGTAAGTGTTAATCGGTAAAGACGAACTGCACTGTGTTCTAATTGAACCAATGATAGGACACAGAAAGTTTCGGGAACCTTTATTGAGCCGACACGGCCCAAATACGACAAAAGGAAGAAAGATACTTTGAATTCCACAAGGTCACACTGACGTATACCGACGTTGTAGTTTGGGCGCGCAATTAAAAAAATGAACTTTTACTTTCATTTTATCATCTAATAATCAGCCTATTATCCCGAAGTTAACTTAAAGAGAGTTTTGAAAAATACTTCACCAGATTAAACTGATCGATTGTTTGTCTTTAGTGCCTCGTTAGAGACAACCGTTCAGGGGGAATATATATATATATATATATATATATATATATATATATATATAGATATATATATTAGACAGATAAGACGCACAACTTCTCTGTTATCATTGGTCTATTTACCCAACAGTATCGGTCGGTGCACCGGCCTTTTTCGAGGTCGGTCTTTTTTTCTGTTCGCAGAGCGTGATCTTTCAAAATATTAGGGAACGCTGTTTTCTTTGTTTGTACGCTTGGAGATTGAATTTTTTCCTCCAAGGATTTTGTAGAATTTCCGGCCTTTCGATATGTACTGAGGCGATGTGAGGTCTGTAACACCATTTCCGGCGCAACCCGCTTCCCAGACCGTTCAACTCCACCGATTCGAATTTAAACCAACCAGCAAGAAAGAAAAAGAAAGAAAGAACAGCTTGAACGACAAAATACTATGAACCGTGAGGAAGCGTTTCGAGTTCGCGACATGCGTAGGCTGAATGAAGGGCCAGACACCACGTGACCTGAAGATTTACTACGCGCTTTCCGCTACCAGGCTCACGCTTTCTTCTCTCGACGTTCCGTGCCGAGATGGATTACGCGTGTTACACGTGCGATAGCCTAACTGCACGCAGCCGTAGCGCATAACGGCCGCTCCTGTAAGCCAAAAGCCACCGCTGAACGGCGCCCCTACTTCCTCCGGCTGCCTGTCTGCGCCCTCCCGTATAATGGCGGCGTTCGTTAGAAAACGATGCCACCACATTCCGGCGAAGACGCAGCAGTGCTGTCGCGTTCGCCAGTGTGTTAACGACCCTCCGGGCAGGGAGGGCACGGCCAGATCGTGTGCAGACGATACACCACCAACACTGTGGATCTACGTCACTCCTCCGCGCACACATACACACCCCTTTCCCCCTTTACTGGTTGTGCTTGCCCCCCAAGTGCAACCCGCACATCGGCGACACAAGGCGATTTCTTTGTCGTCTGCACCCGCCAGGCCTTAATGAGTATGTAAGGCAAAGGTCGAGATACGTAGTATGTCTGCTCCCCGACGACGTTCCGACGGGAAACGTTCTGTGTACATTCACTTCAACGTTTGCCTAGCGGGAAACCGGCAATTTATCTCCGGAAGCCGCTACAACTCGCAGCTTCCGCGGCCTCAGTTTTCGGGGGACGCGCACACAAGTTCCGTCTTTTCTTTCTTTCGACATGCTCTGGTGACCAGAGCAGACGAAATACAATTCCGAGCAGCTGTTCAACGAACACTGCGGCCCAACAGTGCAAAGAAAGCCGCAAGCAAACCAGACAACGAACCCTTTATTTTTTTTTAATGGAGATGACCGTGCTTTATGTTTTCATTGCCTTTTTTTTTCGTCTTGGGTGAGCCATGAGACCATGGCGCGCCCTGGGCGCGAGGCTAACGTGACGTGATCATCGAACGGCTGACGTCATTAAAGGTGCTCGCGCGGCTTCGCTTCGCTGGGGGGACAATCGGGGAAAGTAGAAAAGCAGAGGCTGCATAAAAAGTTACGGGCGTAATTTCTGCTGCATCAGTTAATTAAGCTTCTGCAATGTCAAAGCGGCCGCCACTCTCTGACCGTGAGAGGAAACTTGCGAAGTCGGGACGTGACAACGAAAGACTACCAGCGACGACACACTAATGTTTCCGCAGCAGCTCGCCGTACAGTCGTGAATTTTAAGTGCGCCGCATCGAGTTCGGTAATGGCTGACCGGTGAAAAACAAAAAAAGCAAAACCAGAATACGTTGTATTATTAGAGCCTACGATTAGGCATAGCAAGTCTGGAGACATTTTCCAGCACCCTATGGTGCGAAGGTTATAAACAAGGATATGGTGCCTCGGAAAAGCTGGCCTACGTTTCTATCGGAGGACATATATCTTCGTCAAAGGCGGCCTTGTCATCCTTGGCAGGTTAGGTTTAACAGGTTAGTAGAGTGACGTCACGTGCGGACGCCTAAAAAGGACGACCGATGGGCTCGTCAATTTCCTTATGCAGCTTTCTTATTCAATGGCTTTCTTATGCAATGCAGCTTTATTATGCAGCTTTCTGAGGCGTTCCTTATGCAATGGGCAAATAAAATAGCTTCGACCTTCAAGTACGGGGAAAATAACGCTAAATCATTTACGTAACAATCATGCACCGACGCAGCCAAATTCAAAAAGAAAATATTGGCCGTCATTTTCTCGAGTAATAGGCAAACTTTCATTTCATTTCATTTTATTACCTTAAAGACCCCTTGATAGGGGTATTACATAAGGGGTGGGAATACATTAGTACATAATTTGCACAATGCATAACTGACAACGCAAACAACAACAAAACACTGCATGTGCTAAAGTGTTACATACGTCAGCGTGAATACATAGACCTAAGTAATACAAACTAAAGTTGCACGAGCATATCAGTCTGGTAACACAAGTCATTTCCATTGTAAAAAGTGCGCAGTGACACTCTCCATGAACGTACAAGGGCAAATGATGGCAGAGATTTGGTGAGGCAGATTGTTCCAATCTGTAGCGGCATGGCAAAAGAATGAGGCGGAAAAGGTAACAGTGCGCATGCGAGGGCGGCCCACTTGAAAAGTGTGGCGTGTGGCGTGTGTGGCAATATGAATGAAAATGGGGTACTAAAGTAATGTTTTGGCCCATGTAAACTAAATTGGTGTTCCTCAGTAGTGTTACTTCAAAAATACGCGTCGATTTAAATCAGGTGAATTGCTGTTGAATTTCTGGATATGATGTACGATGGTGCAAAAGTGTGCTATTCTTGGTAGACCTCTGTTGAGGAGGCGATTCATTGAAACTGTCCTTGAACTATCTTTTTGGAATTTGGTATGAGCTTATCGCGCAGCCGACGGGCTGTGCATATAAATTGATTGTATAGACTTTATAGTAAAACATCCTTCCTGCTAAAAAGATCACCGATGATTACAATACTACCTAACGCGATATTTGAGCGCAGCTCTATACGGGTTTTCATTTCGCGATATATTGGCTGGCGCAGACAATCTGACTCGTGTGACACGTTACGAACGTAGCTAAGTGTGGCGCGACTGCCTCGCCAATCTGGAGATCGCGAGAGGCAGCGCGTGGGCAGCGCGTGCGTGGGCGCGATTCACAGCAGTCGCCGCCGACGGGCCTTCCGGACGACGCACACTACTCTGGCTGCATCTCGTAGCCATCGTCGCCGCAATACCCTTTTCTTCTCACGCTTCCGCCATACTTTCCTCCTCCGCTTTCCGCCTCACGCTTCCGCTGCTCCCTCCTCTCCGCTTTCCTCCTCGCGTCTTTCATCCCCTGCTGCGCTCGTTCGCTCGGTTACGCCGAGGCACAATGCCCATGCTCGCAAATAGTAACGGGCGCCTGAGAGCTGCCCTCTAAAACGCTTGCAAGACACGGTTCTATAAGGGTCAGGGCCGCTGCTCACTATGAAGCCACACGAGGCGTATCAGTTTAAGAGGCACAGAAGCCGTACGCTGCAACTGCCACTCCACCCTGGGAACTCTGCAGAGTATGATCTGTCGCCCCGACGTGAATGGCTTCCATATCTCACCCCGTCGATAAGAAAACACGTAGCAACACTGCGAGCAGAACGCATAAAAGTACGAGGAGAAAAAAAACTACTCGAAGGCCAATTTGAGTGACATCACGAACGATGTGTTTTCCTACTTTTGAGATCGTTGAGTACGCTCCGATATTTGGAGTCAAAATGTTCCATCTGAACGCAAGAGTTCAGCACTTTCTTTACGATGCTGTCGATTACGAAGCTTTGGTCCATAGCATATAGAAGTGACCCCTCTCTTGAGTCTCTTGTGTTTGTCTGCGCCTCGAAGTGACGAGTCAGGTGGCACTTGCAACCTCGTAAGCTCTAGGTTTCGTCTTGCCTTATCGTTATCGTACAGCTCGTGTACGAGACTGCTGATCGCACATTACGACGGGGCCGCCATGATTTTGATTCCAAACAGGCGTTCGACATTTCGCGTTCCAAAGCACACCTAACCTAAGTGTAATCTCGGAAAAGTTTCAAGGCGGTAAATTAGGCTGCTTGCTCGAGCTTACATTCATATTCGCTGCACGAAATTCAAGAAGACACGCCCACACTGAAAAAAGCAATATAGTCGAGATGGGGGCTGGGCGCCAAGTGAGTTTATTCAATTATTACAAATATACGCGCATACGAGGGGTTTAAACATTCACAATGACCAATATGTATATATCATAAGAGTTATCGATGTCCTAAAAGAAATTTCTGCGAAGCAAGAAAAAATCATTACCACTGCATGCGTGCGGAGCTTTCAATCAAGCACTGCAGCTTCTTTTCTTTTTGTATCTGTGTTAGTGTCACATAGATATGCATTTGTAGGACTATCATAAGGAGAGTTACTGTAAACTTGAACGAAAGCTTAGCATGTGTGCAATGGCAATCGTTTCGCTTTTCATTTGTGGAGATTTGTTTATGCAGCAGCCTATCATTTATGCTGTGTAAATATGAGCGTTTTCACCCTCCCCTGCGCGCACGTTTGTAGTCCTTTCATCAACTGAGTGGGTTCTCAGCTCTCGACGTGTATCGCTTCTGTGTGTGCAAGTCTGTTTTTTTTTTCTTTTAATGCGAGAGCATTATATGCCTCATGAGGCGGGAAAATCCGCCGCCGTGGCTACAGATGGTACAAAGAGTCACGTGGTCGCAGAGACAAGCTGGTCCCACTGCTCGCGCCTTCGTCGTCTTCCACAGCTGGCTCCGATGCCTCTCCTCATGCCTGCGTTCCCATGCTGCCTCTCCCTCTGCGAAGACGCTTACGTCATAGATTTTTTTACAATAGTACTAGGGAAACTCTGGCGCTCTTGTCTACGGGAGGTGCAATGGGGGCGGTTCAGCCATCGTGGGAATTATGGGAAGTACATGGATTTCCCTAGTCCTTGTGGCTTCAAACGGCCCAGCGACTAGTGGACCCATCAGCAGTCAGTGACAACGCAGCGTTGACTTCTTTGTAGGCGTTGATGGATGGATGGGGTTCCCTCATGACAATTGTCTGATTAATGCCCTTGGCCGTGATGAGACGTCACAGGACGCTTGGCGCGTTTCAATTTGACCACCGCCACAGGTTGAGCCCCTGCACTTAGTAGCCATTGTGCGTGTTCGCGGAGTGTTCTGCACTTAGAAATGTACAGATCGCTTTGAAGTTTAGGACAACGAAGACGGATGAAGCGTAATAAACAAAGCCGCAAGAATGTCTGAATCAAACAAATACGAAGATGACACAAATCTACGCACTTCCTATCATTCCCATGGCGGCTGAGCGATCGCAGCCTCAGAGTTCCCTCTAGTAATTATTGTATGAAATTCTACGGCTTACGGCACTGGCCCACTGCCAGTCGGTGCGGTGACTTCGGTGAGTTCTGTCGCGCGCTCCGAGGGACGAACCTTCGACTTCGACTTGTCAGTCAGTAGCTGCACTAGGCTCCTTTGGATGTTCACGCAAGTACGCGAACGAGGTCCAGGCACGTGATGTCAAAAATGACAGAAGGCAGCGTGAAAATAACACCATTACGTTACGTAAAACAAATCTTCTAGAGACGTCGCCATGGTTCCACATTCATACATGTAGAGGGTTACCAATCTGGGTGCCTTTGACATTTTCTTTCTCTTTTCGGTTTTGCTCTGCCAATATTCATGCAAGCGTGGAAAAGTTTGGGTGGTTGACAGGTAGTTTCGAACAAGCTAATCGTAAATAATATCTCGATACAATAATAGAGCATGCTTGACGAAATGAAACAAAGTCAATTATGGGGTTTGACGAGGTAACTCCCGAGTTGATATGGTAAACATCTTTTTTTTCATTGTGCGGGGCTTCGGAATAACTTTGACCACCTAGGTTTTCTTTATTTTTGTCTTTTTTTAACGTGCGCGAAAATCTAAATACACAAAGTCTTTTGCATTGCTCGCCGCATCGCAATGCTATCACTGCAGCCGGCATTCGAACCCTCGACCTTTGCCGCAGAACGTCACAGCCAATGAACCGCCGCGACAGGCGCTGATGGACACTATGCAAAAGTAGGAAGCTCACACTTGGCGATTGGCCAATTAATAAATCCTGTCGACCTTGCCTTTGGTCGGTCACTCGGCTAGTGAACGGGCTAATCAATCCTTGTTTTAGTTCCCACGTAGTCTGCTAAAGCTGAACGCGTCCTTGCGTCTTCGAGCAGTAGAACGAGCACTCTACGGTTTCCGAAAAAGAAAAAGCGAGCAAGATGCACGAACCACGGTATTTGAGAGCAAGGCTGATAAGCCGGTTGATAAGCAGAGCGCTGACAGCTCAGAAGTCAATGTGAAAGGTTTCGGCGTGATACTGTATCGGCGTCTACTCGTTTTCTAAGGGACCGTCCATGTTACACACTATGTCATGGCCAAAGTGTAAACCCTTCAGCTCCGACGCCTACCGAGTGATACCTTATCGAGTGACCTACACATTGAAACTTTGTTTTTGTGCCACAGGCTCTCCTGTCCCTAGGATCTTTACAACTTCGATAAGGCGGTCGACGTCGAGCTTTATCCGAAATCCTGAACCTACAGATGTGGAAGGCGAATGAAAGCGGTCCAATCTTGCAGTGAAAATTGTAAGCCAGAGTGGTTGCCGTTTTCGAAATAGTCTGCATCATGAAGAGGATCCGAGGAACATCAATCTTCGATTAGTCACAACCATGCAGGCAATGCAGCCAGAAAAATTATAGGGGAAATTAATAGTCAAGTTTAAACTAAAATGCAGATACACTAAAGTAGAGGTAAATGAAAGGGTGGACGATAAGACAAGGTGCCACCAGGTGGGCGCCGAACCCACGTCCTCCGTATTTCGGGTGTGGCACTTTGCCAATGACGGCGTCACCACCTGCCCGTTCCCTTTATTGGGCACTGATTCAGTCACAGGTGGTCATGCAGGCTGGTGCATTTCTAGAAACGCACCAGCGCCTTCGTGGTCTTGCACACACGGGCCCAACGTCTTCTCTGTGAAAGGACGGTCTAGGTCTGATTGCACCAAACTTGTTAAAATTAAATTATGGGGTTTTACGTACCAAAACCACTTTCTGATTATGAGGCACGCCGTAGTGGAGGACTCCGGAAATTTTGACCACCTGGGGTTCTTTAACGTGCACCTAAATCTAAGTACACGGGTGTTTGCGCATTTCGCCCCCATCGAAATGCGGCCGCCGTGGCCGGGATTCGATCCCGCGACCTCGTGCTCAGCAGCCTAACACCATAGCCACTGAGCAACCACGGCGGGTCACCAAACTTGTATGTGTGT
This sequence comes from Dermacentor andersoni, assembly GCF_023375885.2. Lineage (NCBI taxonomy): Eukaryota > Metazoa > Arthropoda > Arachnida > Ixodida > Ixodidae > Dermacentor > Dermacentor andersoni. The sequence goes on along the minus strand of NC_092823.1, from coordinate 114,219,262 downwards.
AACAATGCAAACTGTGAATTTCTTTCTTCCTTGTGCACTTTCTATCAGTAGGAGTATATTTTGAAGATACAGCTTTTCTTATATGTATATATATATATATGTGTGTATATGTATATAGGTATATGTGTATATGTATGTGTATACATATATACATATATATCTGCATATATGTATATATACCGTAAAAACCGGAACATAGGTCGACCCCCAATGTTTATTTCTTAAAAAAATGAAAAAGAAAATAACTTTATATAAGACGGGGGTAGGTTCTGTGCCATGGCTGTTTGTTTTTTAAGTTCGGCCTATATTCTTGTTTTTACGATACATATTTATATGTATGCAAGTGTTGCTGCATCTGGGTAGCCGTTCTCGTTGTGGCTGCGTAATAGCATAGATACAGTAATAGTTTGAGCATAGTGTCAATGAATCTCTACGACCTTGTTTGCCAAGTCTCATTTAACGTTCGTTTGACCTTACAAAGAACGACGCTATCCGGTATTTGTTGTAACGATATCAATTAAAAAAGAACCCGACTTGAAAGCCGTTTGACATTTAATGAGGTATCATTGGGAGCAAGGCTTCGTGGCACGATTTGCGAGCTTTCAAAGACGACATGCATAGATTGTCGGAAACCGGCCTTTGTGTGAATCGACGCATATGCTTGCAATGCTGATCGTAAAACTGTGAGAGGGCAGTGAAGCGACGAGTAAAATATGCAACGGTGCGGAACGGACGACCTGTTTTACGAGTCAGATTTATGCACGATTGACATTTATTTCCGGCCGCGTAAACGCTACAGAATATTGAGACCCGATTATTGGCAAAAGAAAATATTACAGCACCAAGGCCAGAAGCGCTTGCGGCTGTAATTAGGAGGAAACGCTACTAAATGGAAGGGAAAAAAATGAAACAATATTGTGGAACGGGAACGAAAGAATGAGGAGATAATAGTCAATGAAGATTTCGCGGACGTTTCTGAGAACCTTAAGAGAAAGTGCCAATCACCAGCAAAGTTGTAAACGCGGCTTCATTTTCCCTCCACACAAATGCGTGATCTATTCAGATATAGACGGCTGGTCGCGTCAATGTCTTTTTTTTTTTTCACTTAAATCACTTCGTGGCTAACATTAGCCAATCAATACGCAGATGCAGCGATCGTATTTTTTCGAACTAAACTTGCTTAAACGAGCATGTTTATTTAACACCGTGAGTGCTGACGTCGCTGTCGATATAGTCGACATATCGTACCAAGCGTGGCGTAAGCGCGCAGAATCACTGCCCATCCGGTGACGTCATGGGCGTAGCCAGCGGAGAGGGGAGGTGAGGTGAGGTGGGGGCGGCACCGAACGCGCATCCTCCTCCCACCCCCGCTTCTTGAAATTTCTTTACACCGAGATACCTAGCACAAACAGACGTGCGACAGCACCCGCCTAACAGTTGCGAGTGGGCAGAGTTAACTTGGCCAGCTGTGAACCGCACCATTTCCTTCTATAGTGCCCGGACTGAACAATTCCAATGCCACAGCCTGAGAAAGCCCGCGGGAACCAAGGAGTTTGGGCGTGTCAACCTGTAGACACACTCTCGTCTCCTTTTTTCTTTATTTGCTTTCCCTTCAAATGTTCTGGCGGACGCCGCGGCACAAGCACTAAACGCGTTTCCGAGCTCGAGGGCTCCTATTCTGCTGACTGCGATTTGGGGCCCGAAGAAAAACAAGTCTATTAACCGGCAAGACCGAGAGACGGCAATCGCTTCGGCGATCCGTTGTTTTTCGCGGATTCTGTCGTCGGCGACGCAGCGCAAACGTTATTCGGGCTTTGCCGCCAGTCAGCCGCCACTAGCGACATTCTTCTACCCCGCTCCCTACCTCCCTCCCTCTCCCCTCTTGAGGCTAATAAATCACACGCCCGCTTGACTATCTTATCGCAGAGGCGGCTTCACCGCTTTCTGAAAGCGCTTACTTGCGCCACAAGCACAGTGATGTCAGTTGCGGGCTGCAGCTGTGCATAAAAGCAACGCGCGTTCGTCCTCTGGCCTGCTGGAAAAGTGAACACTCGTCATAGATCAGCCTGAGGATATTGTGTGTTTTCGCTTCGTCGCTCCTCTTTTCTTTCTTTGATCGTTTGTTGTTTGTCCGTTTGTTGCTGTTCTTTTAGCGATAAATATCAGCACCGAAAGCTACTGTTGACCAAAATAAGCTTCTATTTGCTTAAGAAGGATGACGTCATCGAAATTTCGCTGTTTATACCTTGTTTGCTTCTTCCAGACTGCCGGCGCCTCTAAGGTTGACGTCAATCGGTTGTCTTTCAAGTTGACCGCGCTAACTTGTTTGCTTGGTCGCTTCACTGGCTTACGCATTCCTTCTGCGTTGCAGTTATTTCAATACAGTTCCCTCGGAAGTTCTGGATTCCTGACGCCTGCGGGTAGCTCAAATTTACCGAACGACCAAAGTAAAACACAGCCGCTAGAAACGGTTAAGAAACAATGTTTACCAGAGAAAATGGCCTTCCTCCTCCAAAAATAATTAACGTCCATGTTTGTCATCCATGGCTGGACGGAATGCAGAGGAAGAACGAAAACTATGTTACCGACTTTCCTGTCGCGTACGCGTTGTAGCTGTCTCCATAGCAACGTCCTGAAATCTCGTTTCGTATTTTGCAACGGGCTGCCTGAAACTGTGCCCTTCGAAAACGCATTCGACGTAAGCGATGGTTGATAGTCGCTGATGTACTATACCCTATCGTGCGTTCCGAACGTGTGTGGTGTGCTGACATCGTGCATATTAGTGAAGGCTTTCTTGTGGTGGTGTAGTTGATGACATGGACCTGTCATCAACTACACCACCACAATGGTAATGTGGTGTAGTTAATGGTAATGTGTAAAATCTATACAGTGTTGTCCTTGAAGGTAATCACAACTGTCCCATAATAAAGGTTTCAATAAAATTTTACCTACAGTCGCACAAGGCTGAACACTCTTGAAACACGCCGTACGCAAGAGCATCCATAGAACAGACGCAAAAAGTGGACGTCACAAAGACCTTACCGACACCAACTTTTTTTTTTCATGAAAAATTTATCCCGCAATGCAAAACGCTCCTCAACACGAACTCCTGCAATTCGAAAGTCTACTGCGACCAGCGGGGACTTTAACATTTTTTTTTATTAATGGTATTATCGAACATTTTTGTAGACATTCCAATGCACTTGTTTAGCTTATTTGATCGGCTGTCCCGACGTCACAGGCAAGGATAACTTTTAAATGCCAAGCATTTGTTGGCGAACATTTGCCACTTTTACAGTACCTATCGATCTAGCCGCCTACATCTTCGTGCTCTCATGGTCGTTTCGTTAACTTGGTATGCAGCAAAATTGTCATAGTACGACAAGAGTGTATGAGGAACATGAAAGATTGGTCGTGACATGAATACCATGGCGTGTTTGTCATGCAGGTCATGAAACAGCCGCATATGTCTTCGTCGTTTCGTTACCTTCGCATAACATCGATTTCCACAGGGCGTGGGATATGGCCGTTCTTTCTTTTTTTTTTCCTTATTTCTTTTCATTAAGTGCTTCGTTATCTCTAGGCTCTCGATGCTGCTATCTACGCGACGGAGAGATAACGAAACCAGAATCACAGCCGATTCCTGGGAGAACCCATCTTTCTCTTTTTCCCCCTTCATACGTTCAAACATTTACCAACATTTTCCTCAACAAATAACGTGTTCACGGTGAAGAGCTTAGAATGACTCAGCGATTCCCCTCCTAGCATGTTTATTTTCATAGCTGCGGTTGAAATTGACAATGGGCCACCTGGATAGGGCTACCTAAGATTGCGCCGTGTCTCCTCTTAGGACCTCCCACACTATAAAATAATTTACACCCCCAAGAGCGAATAACGCTGTAAATCGGTCTGTAACTCACACCCTTGAACCCAAAAGGGTGTGAACGTGTGGGTAGTAGACTAATGTTCGTCATTTTTTTTAAATTTTCAGGTGTGTAAATTATTTTACGGTGTATACTCCTTAAACGCAGGCAAAAAAGGCGCAATTCGAAAATTCGAAATCGAAACGGTTTAGCATGGCATTACCGAAATACCACTGACGGCTAACCAGGCACCATCTGCCAGCGCAATCCCCATACTGCCGCACATCTGTATTAGGTATCTGGCAGGGGCAGCAAAGGCAGTTCTAAAACGACGTACGGGGCTGTGAGAAAGCGTTCTACCGTCATTTTTATTTTTTTATTTTTTATTTTATCGCAGTAGCACTACGGTTACCAGCCAATTCCGGGTGTTAAGCACATGAGCATTCGCTGTACTGTGACGATCATGAGTTGTTAGTAGCTGGCAGGGATGGTAGAGATAACGTAAAAATAGAAGCATAAAGATATGTTAAAGTGTTCTACTATTACCGCTGTACGAATACCAGTGCACCCCGAACCAGGCGCGAGTTGGGTGTATATCGCTGTTCTGTGACGATCGTGAGCAGTCGGCGTCTGGCAGAGGTGCTAGAGGTACGGTAAAAAAAAATTATAAGGCTGTGCTTAAACGCTCAGTTGCTGCCTCTATATATGGCACCAAACCACTTTGCCCCTGAGTGTGATGCACTGCTATGTGCATGTTCATTTAGCGCGTGGTAATTATTAAAACGGTTACGGAAAGAAAGCGATAAATCAGCGGCTCAACGTTCCCGTCGTTACCGCCTACTACGGTTACCGCCAGTCTAACAAGGCGCAGCTAGCACATTGCAAGTACGCACTGGCATAGCGATAACGCGTGAAAAAGTTTAACTAAGCTCTAACAACCGTCGAAGCGTTAGGAGCAACCGAGTGGGAAACACAGTAAGGTACAAACACCGTTCCGACAATCTGTTTTTGTTTCTCAACGCGCGTTCGTTCCTGATGTTATCGCTAGGCACATGCTTATTCGGCGCCGACTGCCTGCTCCAGAACAAAAATTTTTGCGCAGCAGCCGGATCGCGTATTCGGTAGATACGGGTTGCTTCACCGGCATATAAGTATACTGTGCGTATACCGTGTTCACTGACCTCGCATTGCTTTTATCTTACTCCCCTCAATGAATGGCGCAATTGCTTCGCTGCAACGGGCATCAACGTCCGATACACTTCGAGTTGCAGCGAAGTACTCCCGCACGCGTTATCTCGCTTGCACTCGCAATTCGATTCAAATCGAGCGAATCAAGGTGCGGCAAAACAATCGGTATAGCGCGACCTACCCGAGCCTTCTGTGTCGGCCAGCTCAGCTCTAGAGAAGTACACTCGAACGCCTCTAGAACAAACGCCTCCACAGCAAAATGCCCTGCATAACGAAGGAATAATTATTGTCTCCGTTCTATTGTGAGCGTTGCGGTGAGCGACCTTTACAACGAAGTCACCTGTATAGCGAATGATATCGGAGGTCCCAGGTCCTTTGTTACAAAGGCGTTCGACTGTATCATGATGATGATGATTATGATGATGATGATTTAGTGGCATCTCCTTTGAAACGGGGTGGTGGCGAATAGTCGCCTAGCTTGCTTAAGTTAATCAGTTATACCATAAGTACTTTCGGTTCTAGCATTTTTGTGTACATCTCCTTAACCTTGTTTCTCCTTCTCGAAACTTCATCTACCTTGTGCCGCTGCCTATGCCTGTAACGGATCCTGTCTTATCAATCTCTTCCCTGTTTTTTGTTGTTTCTTTTAGTATGGTCAAAATACGTTGAGGGCTACTAATTCCCCGCTCTGCGTAGCAAAAGTGCTGTTTGAAGAATACGGTTCGCAAAAGCCATTTAGCAGCGTGGGATGACAAAAACGTTTCCTCAGGTCACGTTATCGACGACGTCAGAGATTTCGCGGATTATTGGTGCGTATTTGGGCCTCTGCTGTCTTCTTGTGCGGTGAAAACCCCACGAAAGTTCATTTCTAATTCTGGGGTTATGCGTGCCAAAAACACTATTTGATGTTGAGGCACGCCGTAGAGGGGGATACTCCGGACCAATTTTGACCACCTGCAATTCTTTAACGTGCGTACAATGCACGACACATGGGCGTTTCTGCATTTCAGCCCCATCTAAATGCGGCCACCGTAGTTCGTCTATTTTTTCGAGTGCAGTTTAATAGTTTCTTATCACTTATTAAATAGGTTTCACCACAAGTCGCCGTAGTCCATGACGTCGGGAAGGTCTGTAGTGCTGGTTCTGCCCGTGGGCGTCGCCACCCACGCCTTTCACTCTTACGTCGTTTCCCTGGCTTTGCGGCGAACCCTTAATTCGCTCTCGGTGAAGCAATCTGTTTGGTGCTCGAGAAACAAAATGTACAGTCAACCGCAAAAGCATACGGGACGCAGGATCTGCCAAGAAGCTGAATTCTCGCGAAGCGCGGCCACACAGCCTCGAATTAAATGTTCCAGCATGTAGTCGCCTTCGCCACCTACACAGTGATTCATTAAATACGAAGTCTCCATGCCTTAACAGTGGAGTAATTCACATTTGAAGGGGAAGCCGCATCCCGTAAACTTTTGCTGTTGGCTGTACCTGCCTCAATCATGTCGATATATCGCTAGCTTCCGCCATCATTTGACGAGTTTGTCATGAGTGTCGACTTTTCTCACTCTTTTTTTTTTGTCTATACGTACTCGCGTATCTCGTTTGCATAACCCTCGTGCACGCAACCAGATTTCTGTCCTCCGAAGTGGCATTAAGCCACGATGGAACGATAACGGGCCTCCCTCTAGTGGTCGCTATCGCTGCAGCGCTTTCGAAGAAACGCAATCTTGTTTTGCTCGGTAAGACGTTCTTCGAAACATTCCTGACATATTATCACTTACACAACATTCGACACTGTACTCTCTGCATCGATATGTCGAAAGGGGGACAACACTCGTCGAGGAACGAGTGGCGGATCGGCGTCGTAAACATTCACTGGAAGGCGACCTGATGTCAGCGCTGTCCAGGCGAGGCGAATCTGAAGAACATCGATAAAGCTTGTTTTTCTCCATAAGAATGCGAATGCCTGGGCACATCATCTTTCCTTCGCTTCCTTTTTTTTCTCTCCACTTAGACACCCTGGCTCTCTCTCTCTCTCCCTCTCTCTCCATATCTCTCCACGTTTAGAGTGGCAATGCTTCAATCCGTCAAAGCCACAAAGCCACCTTGAATGTCGTGTGACGTCAGCTGAATGACGACTGAGCCTTCCCTATTTTACTGAGACAAACTTCCTAACACGAGTTTTAGTATTCTTATAGCTCCTGTATCTAACGCAGCGTAGTTGCGCGGTAGAGGGCGAACCGTGGAAAGTGAAACTTTTGATTTGCATGGATAGCATTCAATTAGTATACAGCCTTAACGAGACCTGATTTTAAGAAATTTGGGTTTACCGAAGCGCTTTAGAATCGTGGACGTGTATTTCCATAGAGCCTAATTAGTGCGTCGAAAGCCTCGGAAGCAACGAAGTGAACTAAACGTTAGGAGCAATTTAGGAAGCTTTGCGGGGGGGGGGGGGGGGGGGGAGGGATGTCGCTGTATTAAGGATAAAATAATGCTGTGCAGGCGTACAGTTGAGCTAATCAACTCCATTGATCTATTTAAAAAAGGTTTCGCGATAAGAAGCAGCTCGTCTCCTATTGAAAATAGCATTCCTGAAGGACCTTACAGCGACCTTATACTTCGTCCCCTAAAGGCAAATCTCGGAAATTCAATTTATACCCCGCTTGGCAGAAATCTAATGTCCTGTTTTCATGAGCTACGTGACTCCAGCTAGCTCCCCGCCGTTTACTAAACTGCCGCATCGCCATGCACTTAAATCCGAGCGAGAATGCGCGTGGGCTTTGTATCTGCATAAAATTCTCGCCTTTCTGACCTTATGCCGTAAGCAGTAACTGTACAATTTGGTCTTAAATCAAGCGTCGAAACCTTTTGTACCCCAGACTCCTGGTTTAAAGTATTCTGCGTAGCATAACCATGCAGTGCATCGACAGGAGAACACGCAGTCACACACAACTACCGTGTTGCTGATTGCGTTACTAGAATACATAACGACGTCTTGTGAAAAAGCCCCATTGCAACTCCACTGGTTGAGTCCTCTACTTCCCACCCCAGTCCCCTCTGAAAGAAAAAGTGGATGGATGGATGGATGGATGGATGGATGGATGGATGGATGGATGGATGGATGGATGGATGGATGGATGGATGGATGGATGGATGGATGGAGATCCCACCAGTGGCGTAGCTAGGTCGTCTGTCACCCCCCCCCCCCCTCCCGGGTATAGTCGAGGAAGGCGAGGATATCGACAATTTTCGGGTGTCTTCAGACGTATATGACACCCCCCCCCCCTATTGGCCCCGTGCACCCGGGGCCCACGCCCCCCCCCCCCCCCCCCCCTGTTGCTACGCCACTGGATCCCACATTGCAATTTTCATGGTTTCGTCCTGGAACTGACAGTTACCCGAAAGAAAGGAAGACATATACCTCATCCGTTGTGGGCTTATTGAATTTATGCTTTTAAGGAAGCTTTGCAAGCCCTCATCAAGCCGACATCAAAGCTATGCAAACGCATTATGCAGCCATGTAAAGAAAGGAACCTTGAGAGTCAAGTGAATCACACACTAAGCCTGGTCGATGCGATACTGAGGAAACCCAATTCTGTTTTCTCAGGTGTACAAAACATGAGTGAAGGAACATTGACTTGTAATTCTTTCTATAGTTCTCTCTCTATCTCTCTCTTTTAAGGCATGCACACCTACCCCTAACTGTCCAAGTTTACCACCCGGAAAACTTCTACAATTCGGCGTTGCGCCTCTTAGCGTTCTTCGGAGCTTATATAAGACGGCGAGCCTCGCGGGGCTATAGTATATCGGTGGCGCTGAGAAACAAAATCAGAAAGAAGGATATAAGGCGCGATTTGCTCGGAATTGTGCGCCTTTCACTCCGGTCAACTTTCTTCCGGTCTCAAGGGACTTCGCAGTAATCTGTATTCAGGATGCGCCTTGAAATGTAAATTCCGAGAGAATTTGCATTAATGCGCGATATTACGCACCCGCGCCCGCTGCTTTGCTCGTCCTTACACACGATTATTCTTCGTATAAGCACCCTGAGTTGAACAAACGGAGCCATATTTTTTTTTTCTTTGAGCAGCAGTCGACGTACGGAACGTTCTGCGACTCAACAAATTGAGTTACGCGCGCTTCGACGGAACGACCGATTCTTGCCGCGCGCACCTGCAGAGAAGTACGGTGCGAACAACGGGTCGACCTTTCCCGGCTTCGCGTGGACAAAGGAACTTCGTGTGTGCCGGAGAGATAAAAAAAGTGTCTGTCGAGAGTTATTTTCAAAATTGTTGTAAGTTATTGTTCGTTATCGACCCTTCCCAGGGGGCTGCGCTGGGGCTATCGTTGTAAGACGGTACTCGATCGTCTGCTCGTTCGCCTGATTGTTCCAGAAGACAGCTTCGGCATGGTTCATGACGTGCTACGTCTGCGACCGTATGCGTATTATCGTTCGACTCACTCGTCTGTCTTGCGGTTTGTGCGCACGCAATGATCCATTAATCAACTTAAGATGCAGTGATGGAACGATGCCAAACAAAGGGAAAAGAAACGCGTATTGATCTTTAAAAAGGCTATATTTTTTCATGCCGCTTCAGACACACCTTTTCAAACTGCGGTCATGTACGGGTGTCTCTATTTTTTTTATAACGGTTAAATGATTCACGCGCCACCAGTGCGCCGCAAAATGCAGCTTGTCTTCACCCATGTGGATGAGCTGATAAAATGGGCTTGAAATGCCTAACCTGACTAAAAAAAAAAAAACACTGGTTATCATGAAATACTGTTCAATTTATTTTGTATGTAATACCTACCTAGACCTTGCTTTGCTGTAAAATGGTCCAAAAGTAGCATTTTCTAGTTAATTTTCTTTACCGTAGGTGGCGCGACTAATAGCGCCAGCTATGCCTGGGCCAAAAAAGGATTCGCTTTCTCAACGCGCGAAGCAGTCGAGTGAGCCTTTGATTGTTCTCTTTGAAGTCACCGACACAAACACTAAAAGCGATTTCGCACGCCACAGCCACCGCCATACATGCTGGTTGCGCCTGGCGTTACCGCCAGACTCCGCTGGTGTCATTTAACAGCCGCCGGGTGAACAATGCGTGTTATGCACGACTCTGCACGAGCAACGCAGGCTACTTAGCGAAAAGAGAACAAAAAAGCAAACAAACAAAAAGAAAACCGTACACAATGTACAGCATCAAATAGACTGGCGCCAGTAATCAGAGATATAATACAAAAGGAGCAATAAAACTGCCTGAATGTGCGCTTGTGTTCAATGTTGCGATAGTCAGTATATGTAAATGTGATTTACTTTATCCACTGTGCTCTCTGATATTTCCCAACATTCGTATGTTGCCACCAACAAAGATTTAATGTGTGGAATTCAAGCTCTCTGGGCATTCAGTACTTAAACGTTCCAAGAAATTCTGTCCCCGAGTTCTCAGACGCCACCAGAAATTCAATAACCCACGACGTAACACACTCACATTCTCAGGCTTATCGTATTTGCGATTCACTGCATCAAGAACCCGGATGGGAAAGTTCGCCAGCTGTCCGCGCAAATGCGAAATCGTATCCGTACCACGAAGACCACGGCAGATAAGGCGTCCTTCATTCGAAAATCTTGATCTCGTTTTGTTTGCTTCTTTCATGTTTGATTTCTTGAGTTACGTATTTCGCCCGCCAGCGAATGCCGAAATAAAACGAGACCGTTTGACCCGCGAACTTTACACATAATAAAGCTCGCTAAGTTTTTTTTTTTTTTTTTCGGGGGCCTGAAGAAGCGAGTATTAAATCAAACTGCGCGCACAAGCAATGTTGACAAACTCCATCACAGCGTACATTTCTCGGTTTTCTTTCGAGAGACATACGTCGAACCGCCGGAACAAATGTGGGCACACGGTGTCCTCGAAAAACGAAGCGGCAAGATCAAGCGCGGACGAACAAATAAGCGGGAAAAACAACCTATATATGTATATATATATATATGGTCGCACTTCGTTGAGCGGCATCGAGATGCGGTGCGGGCATTTCAATCATTCAGATTCACGCTCTCGCGGGAACCGAGCTGGCTGCGTTTTCCCGTGAAACGCGGCAAAGCACGAAGCAATGTCTCCTACGTGCGTGCTTTGTGTTATTTCATGTAGCGCTTCATGCATCTCTCTCTCTCTCTCTCTCTCTCTCTCTCTCGCTTTCTCTATGCTTCCATGCATGTTTAGAAGGACAGAAGCACCGACACAGTGAGAGGCGGGTTTAATCTATCCATCTCAGTCTTACTCAATCTTTCTATCCAGCTATCTATTTCTTTAGCTAACCCTCAAAAGAAGAGACCGATGTGCTGGTTGGTATGCCATAGTGTGCAGTGTAACTCAGTGTCCCCTTCTTTCCGTCCCCTTACGCGTTCACCTTGCGCTACATTGTGCATAATATCTGTCTACCTTCTTGCCATTCATCCATCTCCTATTCTGACTTCCTACTATTATCTATCTATCTATCTATCTATATATCTATCTATATCTATCTCTAGCTCTATATCTAGCTCTATATCTGTATCTATATCTAGCTCTAGCTCTATATCTGTAACTATATCTAGCTCTAGCTCTATATCTAGCTCTATATCTTTATCTATATCTAGCTCTAGCTCTATATCTAGCTGTATATCTGTATCTATATCTAGCTTTATCTATCAGCACGACTCGAGTTTTATACACTGGAAACTTGCTGGATGTTCTTGATGTGTAGTATTATTAGTTATCTCAGAGATGTAATGAACATTCTCGGGACGTACATCAAAAGTATGAACGTTCGCATTTTGATGGGGGCGAAATGCGAAAACACCCGTGTACTTAGATTTAAAGAGCCCCAGGTGGTCCATATTTCCGGAGTCCCCCACTACGGCGTGCCTCATAACCAGGTCATGGTTTTGGCACTTAAAACCCCATAATTTAAAAGTATGACCGTTGACAGAAAAAAAAACGTAATGAAGCAGCGGTGAAGGAACCTGGAATGAAGGAATAGGGAGCTTTAGCGAAGCGTTCTACACTACTTTGCGAAGACTGCTCGCGGGCCCTGAGGGGGTTTTCGTCCGCCGAGATTAGAAAGGACAGTGATGTCAAACTCTGCTTAGCTTCCACATACGCCACCCACCTTTTGGAGAAGCCCTGCAATAATATCCGGTGATGAATCTTATTGGGGATGCGGTTCGAGAACTTTCGTCTGAGACTGTACTGGCCGCCGGGGGGCACCCGATTGGGTTGTAGTTGCTTGCTCGAGGACCTGATGCATCGCGAAAAGCACAGGCACATATTGCGCCTCTACCTTATTTGGTGTGCTCGTTTTCAGTGTCTTCGCTCTCCATTGATTCCCTCGAGGGTACGCGTTCACCCTCCATCTGCCTTTTGGCAACACGCCCGCGATATTCACTTTCCTCTCTTCGGCCTCTTGCGATATTACCGCATAATTGTGGTGCATGATTGCTGAATGATAACACGCGGGCAAATATCCTTTTCTAAACAACCCGCAGAGCTACTAAGGAGCATTTATTTCCTTCCTCCATTTCAATGACGTCCGCGGAAAAGACCCTCTTTAGCGAACGAACTGTCCGTTGCGTCGGCGATTACGTCACGACGCTCACGCAACACGCCGAGCTGTTTAGTTAAGTGTCCGTCCTCGTTCGAAGCTTGCGCAGGCGTGCCGTAATCCGCTCTCCGAGTCTACTTTGTTTCTCACTCGCGGCATTGGGACGAGAATAAAGAAAGAAAATAAAGAATGAGAGAAAGAAGGAAGAGAAGGAAGGAGGGAGGAATCACGTAAAAAAATAGAAAGGCTACACTAAAGCAGATCGCCAGCAGTGACGGGCCGCTGTCGATCAATGGAGCGCTCTTAATGCCTGGCGCGACCGCACGCACCAGCGATCGCGAGACGGAGCAATCATTGCGACACACGTGGGTCGCTTGTTGCCCGACAAGAGGCACAAGCCGCGGCCTGTTTTTTGCGGTTCAACGAGTGCGGCCCGCCCGGGTGGTTGGAAGCCTCTGCGCGCGCTGCGATTGAGTCCGCGGGCAGGCGGAAACGTGCGCTGTGAAATGCGCAGCACCGCCGCTGACAAAGTGGTCGACGCGTTGTGTGGTGGGCCGCCCATTGCTGCTCGCTGGAGTGATCGCAATTATAGATGGAGCGGCAGTGCACCGATACGCAGCGGGCGTTCAACGTGCCTCCGACGGGCGTTCGATTTCTGTAGAAGCCACTTTGATGTATCTATCTGTCTGTGTATATCTGTCGGTCCATCCATCCGTCTGATTTACTTATCTCTCTGTGTGACATTAAGAGAAAAAAATGGAACTGGGCGGGTCATGTAATACGCAGCTTAGATAACCGTTCGACCAATAGGGTTACAGAATGGGTGCCACGAAAAGGGAAGCGCAGTCGAGGACGGCAGAAGACTGGGTGGGGCGATGAAATTGGGAAATTCGCGGGTGCTAGTTGGAATCAGTTGGCGCAGGACAGGGGTAATTGGAGATCGCAGGGAGAGGCCTTCGTCATTGCAGTAGACATTAAATAGGATGCTAACGATGATGATGATGATGTCTGTCTGTGTCTATCTTTGTCTATCGAGGCTTTTTACCTTTTAGAGCTTTTCTTTTACTGTACTGTTTGCGTTGGATAACAAGAACCTAGCGTGCGCCTGGTTAACTACCCTGCCCTTGTGTATTTCTCGCTCTCCATCACTAGAAGCTTGCCTGTACAGTTCGTCTGTAGTGCGTCATTCATTCTGAGAAGAAAGGGAGAGTTTCACAACTCCACTATTTCTTTTCTTTTTTTTTTTTTGAAGTAAGTCGTCGTTCCAAATTTTACGCCTGTCTGCGAGAGTTCTCGTGCTCCCATAACCGAGCAAATGTTCACTCTGTCGTTCACTCCGGCGTGACCGTAGTAAACCTTGTCCGTCTGGGAGTAGCAGCTAGATCTATCCGTAACGACATATAAGACTAGCATTACTCCCGCAAAGAGGGAGTTTTCTTCACTCCGTTTGATTTCTGTAAAGGGTGTATTCTAGACTAAAGCGATGACCGGCAAAAATTGGTGCATGTGCAAGCGCACAGTGCTCGCACAACCTAAACAAACACGTGCTCTCAAAGCTAACTACGGCACCTGTTTGAGGCCAGTGCACTGTAAAATAATTTACACCCTTAAAAGTGAAAAATGGTGTAAATGTGTCTACAACTCACACCCTTAGGGTGTTGTCTATATAATGGACACCTTAAGAGTGTGAGTATACACACATTTACACCCTTTCTCACTTTTTAGGGTGCAAATTATTTTACAGTGTGTGCTGCAGCAAAGTTGAAACGCACGGAAAGATGGTTCTCATCGTTCCCTTGGGTACGTTCAAAAGAGTGAAACGGGCGCTCATTTGTCCCAATTAGCTAAGGCGTCGTAACAGCGACAGCGTAATGACTCATCTGCAACGGCCGTCGAAATTACAGGAAAAATCCGACAACACCGCTTCATGTGCAAACTGAGCGAAAAGATAACGCCGGCAGAAAAGGTTCGCTATAGTTGAGAAAATGCGGTACGTCTGCCGCCACTTGAAAAACGAGCGAAGCAAGTGAGTTTACCCTTGCGAGCGGGATTAAGCGAGCAAAGGGTGTAATTTAGTGCGTCGGGCGGCTCTCAGGAGAGTATTACTGCACAATTAAGCAATAAAGTACGACGGTCCCAGCACCGAAAGACCGAGGCAGTTTACCGCTAGTTTACGACAAGAATGCTGCTGCAATTTTAGAGTGGTTCGAAGGGCCTTTCCTCTTTTATGCTTGAAAAGAACACATCGCATTATGCTGAAATTGTTATCCTCGGATATTTCTATATACCGAGCGTTTCAGTGAACACTTTCAAAAATTTTTATAGGTTGCCTGTGGCAGATAGTACAATTCTAGTTCATGAGCTGGTGTGCCCGACAAGGCGGACATTACTTGCACAAAAAATTGAAATGCATAATCGGCTAATTAACAAAATAAGCACAAATGAAGTTTTAACTAATTAACTTAAGCCCCATATCGCAATTTACGAATTCTTGCCGTGGAGTTCGCAAGGTGATCCACTTGGAACGAATCCTCAGGATGACACCAGTTTCGAGATATTAATTCCCAAAATTTGCGGAGAAATGTATTGGCGTTCCAGTTATTTTCTTCACAAAATGTGTTTTTATTCATTGAAGCACAAAAGTAATTGGAAATTGCTGCAAGTTACGCTTTCCTCCACGCTTATTTCTGTTTTTCGATATTATTTTCTTTTAAATTCTACTTAAGCACAAAAATCTATATCCCCTTTGGCTTCACTGACGGCATTGTTCGTCTCTTTGTGTGGTGGTGAGTGACAAAAAAAAATTGAGACCTTCTGATCCCATTATTCTTCTTACTTTGTGAGAGTTACGAGCATTCTTAGAAAATTTTCAGCATCCCAAGTATTAGGAAAAATAAAACAAAAATAAAAGAATGAGCGGTACGTGTCCTTGACGCTAACTTGCGCCACACCGTTATCCCGATTATAAACGTTCCTCCGGGTTGTAGGTACCGCGCCGAGAGATCGGAACACAATCAACTCAGTCTGCATAAAGAAACGCATCGAGTATAATCCATAAACCCGCCTCCCACCACACATCCCCCCCCCCCCCCCACCACTTAGGAAAAATTGGCTGAATATGTGGTGTTCTCGTGTAGTGCAAAAGGTTGATCATGTCTGGGGGATGACGGATGACTCTTAATATCGTAGTATGAGCAGTGAAAAAAATAGAAAACCGCAACATCTGAGAGAGAAAGAGAGAGAGAGAGAGAGAAAAGAGTTGAAGAAAGATCCGTGTCCTTGAATGGCTTCGTTTAACGCGAAGCAGCTGAACGGGCCCAATTCTCTTGGAGTGATTTCACCGTGTTATATTTCTTTTATTTTTCTTGTTTTTGAATTTCGGTGAATGCAGCGTCTTCAGGCTTCCATGTGTATGAAGTGCTGCAAAAAAACTTAAGTGAACGTTAAAAATAAAACTGCTCTTAGTGCGGAAACTCGACTGACAATGACCGTACCGTCCAGCGCAGAAAATCTCCCCGGCCCAAGCACCGACCGGAAGATGGACGAGCATGAAATGTCCGTGAGAATTCCGCGACTGTTTATATCGACGGTGTCAGGGAGGCGTCTCACGCGTTCTTACAAACAGTTGCATGGTCGACGGCAGCTATAGCAACACGTTTTGCAGAGAACACACATGAACACGACGACCATGACAAGCTATATAATTTCACGGATGATACGTGCGCAATTCTGCGCTTCAACTTAAGAAGCGTTACCAAGGCATCAACCCTGCACTGTATTTCTCTATACAGATACATGTAATATGCAGAAATTCTCCCTAGACAACCAATGAACTATAAGTTGAATAAAATCTGGAAGAGTAAACCTCAATTATACCTACTGATGAAACCAGAAGTTGGATTCGAGGCCTCGAATGCTTTACAATAAAGATATATGCTGTACATCGGCAGCGTTAACCACGAACTGAAGTACAACGTTTACAAATCCTTAACTCATTAGCTAAAGAAAGAGACACCGTAGTTCGGTAAACCGCATCTGTTAAAGCATCTGAAGCGGACAAATGTGATATGTGAGTTTGCAGCTTACTACGTGAAATTGTTGCCACCTTTGCGAAGGTCTAGCAAAAAAAAAAAGTACTCCTCACAACGCAGTGGTGTGTTACAGATTCATTTATGATACATCAATTCCCACCGCGGCACCTTCAGTGGCTATGGCCCCGCGCTCGAGCTCCCGGGTTCTATCCCGGCCGAGGCGTCAGCATTTCGATGGAGGCGAAATGTAGAGGCAGGTGTACTTAGTTAAGTTCCCGTTCAAGAACCCAAGGTTGTCAAAATTAATCCGGAGCACACCCCCCCCCCCACACACACACACACGCACACACTACTGCGTGCCACATAATCAATTTTTCAATATTTTTCAGTGTTTTAAAATTTCACTGTTACAACGATTTTTACGATTTTGTCTGCTTTTGGTGTCTCCTCAGCACGTGAATTTTGCACAATTGTGATATCGTTTTTATTGCTCAGTTACAATGCTGTAAACTCGGTAGTTCAGCATTTTGAAAGTTTTCGATATTTATGAACTTAAAAAAAGCATATACCTAAAATTTAAGAAAAGATCTCTACAGTCCTACAAATAAATTCCTAGTCTTTTTTTTTCTTCTATACTCAACAAACCTTATCTTTGGATTCAATGGGTGACGGACCACCCGATTTCTCCGTTGCCACGCATTTAATAAGGAGCTCCTGTCGCACAAAACTTCAGATAGAGTTTTTCCATGCACATAATTTTGCGCGCGTCAAAGTACGCATTTCAGTCGTGCAGTGCGCGTTTCCCTGCGTTTCCCTGCGCGTGCGAGCACGTGAAACTAAACTGTCACTACACCAAATACAAAACGAAAAGAGCCTTGCACACAGCGAAGAATAAAGCCAACGTAAGCGATTAAAAGGCGTTTTGGATGTGTCAACATTCGTCGCGGGGGTTCGTGTTTTTTTTTTCGTGTAGATGTTTATTTAGCTCATTCCTGCGCATTCTTCGCAGGGGAATTTGCGCATGCACATGCATCTAATCCACAGACAAGCTCGTGATGGACGTGCGTGATAGGTGGGCCTCTTGACTGAACTTTCCAGTCTTGCGTTGTGAATTGTCCCCGAGGCGAAAACTAATCGGCAGATCGTCTTGCAGCGTCGTTCAATGCACCGCGGTCTTCTAATCTGCCTGGTTTTCCGCTCGACCACCAGAGAGCGCCAACGCAGCTGCGGCACGGAAGAAGAAGCATGCGCTTGCTGCGGTAAAGCTAGGGAAGCGATGGAGCACGTTTTATTAGAATGTGAAGACATGTACCCAGCGGTCGATTTAGGCACCAGTGGCCTCCTTGAAGCCCTTGGGTTCAGCGAGAGCCATGGAAAAGTAAACATGTCCGCAATAGGGATTAGTAAGAGGCGATTGGAGGATTGGTTGTGGTTGTGGGAGTTCATAGGGTTTTATTTTTTTTTATTGTTTAACCTAGATAGGACATTAGGCAGTATAATAGCAAGAGCTTAGTGGCGCTACCCACCGTCCTGTTCCAAAGGGGATGCTCATAACATCCATCCATCCATCCATCCATCCATTCACATGCGGCACGCCGCCCACGGCAGAGCAAGAGCTTTCGACGCAGTCGCCTGTCGTGTGCAGGCCTGATTCAGCCTGGCGCCACGTGGTAGAAAAAAAGAAAGAAAAGCACCTGCCGCCACATGATGCGATGTGAGGCCTTCGCAGCCGCTACTCCTTTGAATCTATTCGTCGTTCGTTTTTGTTTTCCTTTTTCTTTTTTAAACTGCGCAGTGCCTTTCCGCAAAGCGGAAGCGATGGTCAGACGATCATGTGAACGACGCTTTCCGATACGCAGTCCCACCAGCCGCAGACTATCGAATGTCGAGGTCTTTTGGTGTCGACTGCCATAAAGAAACAGCGGTAAAAAGAAAGCCGTTTGCAGAGCTCTCAAGTGAACGTTCCGCGTGCCTATAGGGTTTTATAGTATGTACAGTCGCGATCAAAAGTTTGGGGAACAAAGGTGCCGCGAGATATATATATATTCGCAACCTGGACATTGCGGCTGAAATCCAGAGCATGTGCGTACGTGCGTGTGTTTAGCCAATGCAATGTAATAAACCGATTCCAGGCCGTGGAGCTGCGCTTGAGTACATATTAATGTTTTTCTGGTGCCGTAGTCCCCAAACTTTTGATCGCGACTGTACCTGTTGTTCTTTACTAAATGATGAGCCAGTGAGAAAATAGCCCACCGAAGGGCCGACTATCGCATTCATCCAGCGACTATGGAATGTCTAGAATAGATATTTTGCCTTCCTTTGTATGTGTCTTTCTCTCGTTTACCCGCTGGCGCTCTGGAAAATGCTTTTAGAAGTAAAATTGGCAGGCGTGGTGATTTGATTCGAATCCGTATGCGTGAGGGCAGACCTGAAATAGAACGTCCAGGCTGAAAGTAAAGCCGCAGTAAGTGCACTAACGGGCATTTTAAGTGTTGCTGTCCACCTGCAAACACGCCTGAGCATTTTCAGAAGAAGAGTTGTTCGGCCTAAATAAAAAGAAGGAAATAGTAGAAAGATCGCGTTAAAGGAGAGCTTCGCGGCTGCTTCATGGTGTCTGTCGGTAACGCGATAGCCAGCAGGCCGTGGGCGAAAGCATGGTCCGTTCCTGTAGCGGCAGTCACCTCGGATCCTCTCGTGTGCAGAGCTGATAGCATGCGCTAACTTAAGTGCCCCGCTAGAGCTCCCTTAAACACTCTACTCTCTGCGTGCTACGCAAACTCCCGAAAGTTCTTCCTTTTATTTTTTTCTATAGCCCCGTCCACTTCCCATGCTTCCAAAAAGTTACTGTGCTAGGCGTAAAGATTGCGGTGAAAGCGAGCACTGGAAGTGCTTCCGGTTCGATATGCAGAGGGGACTTGTACGCATGTTTAGGCAAAACCGACATGGCATTGATTGCTAGTAAACACGCTGCATGGATCCATCGGCTCTTGTCTACCGTGCCGTCGGCGTGAGGAATCGGGAAGATTGGTCCACACCATCTGCGGCACAGATAGCTATGAGACCGCAGCGGTGAGCTCCAGGCAAGCGCAGATGCAGCAAAGAAAACTGCACGTGACTGCGCTCGACAAGCTACAGTTTATGAAAGCTGTCGAAGACGTTCGCATGAGCAGGAAATTCGTATTATGCGTTGATTGCGTACGCCGCAGCTTCACGCTCGTGTTTACGTTTATTTCATCGTATCTTCCAACTTGTTTTGGTACATAGTATGTCGAGCGTCAGTGTCGTTCCTTATTGCCGTTTTTGACAACGATGAAGATAAGAGTAAAAACAAAGTAAACAGGAAGCTGACTTAAATGACGGACGTTGGGAAACATACTTTTTATGCCTGTTCTGCGAAAAGCTGTCTTTTGACGATTAAGCGTTGGATTTAAGTAATGAGAATTCGAACGTTTATTGTGAGATGGCATTAGTAAAACTACCAGGTTATCTATGTCAAGCAAAGGTTACTGATACTGATCTTACGTGAGCATATAGTTTGCAACTGTAACCTAAGCTTACTTTTGAGGATATTTCAAGTTTGGTGCATGGAGGGAATTGCGGACTACTGCCGTCATATAGACAGTTAGCCCGTCATTCGGTCAACCAGCCATTCGTCTATTCATTCATTGATTCAGTCAATCCATTCAAGTCACTCAGTCAGTCATTCAATCCAGTCCAGTCAGTCATTCCGTCATTCGGTCGGTCGGTCGGTTAGCCATTCATTCATTCATTCATTCATTCATTCATTCAATCATTCATTCATTCATTCATTCATTCATTCAAGCGCTCAGTCAGTCAATCCAGTCCAGTCAGTCAGTCATTCGGCTGGTCGGTCGATTATTCGTTCATTAATTCAGCCAGTCTATCAGTCAGTCAGTTATACTTGTATGCCTGCCGTAGACCGAGAGTTTCTCGGCAGCATTTTTTTTTCCCCGACTCCCGTTATGCGTCCCTCCCCTGTGCCTACATAACGTTCGGCATCTTCTTCTCTGCGTTCAAGTTTCACGGATGCGAGATACAATCGGCGGCGTCAGTTTGTCCCTCCCTCTTTGTGTATCGCGCATTTCCTGCGTTGTCGGTGAAGATTCAGGCGGCATCTTTTGACGCCAGAGTAGAGGAAGAACCGGCTACAGTGACGGGAACGAAGCTAGCTTTTTACGTAGTCTGTGGCATCATGACTGGCAAGAAAGTGACACCACGCGCCATCGGTAACTTCGCTCGGGTGCTTCGGACTGTGTTGCTAAGGGGCTGAGCAGTAGCAACAGAAGAGTTTCCTGCGAGTGTCACCAGAGGGAACACTGGCGCTTGTATCTACTACTAGAGCTTGGTGGCGCTACCCACCGCTCCGTTCCAAAGGGGACGCTCATAACACCCATCCATCCTACTGAAGCTTTTCGGCTAACGTGGCTACGCCCCTTCTCGCCACCGTAACGTGACAGTAATGAGGAGCGCTTGGATTTTCCCTAAACTTCTTCTGGCTTCAAACGGCTTTGTACCAGCCGCGGTGACGCAGTGGATATACGGCGTTGAGCTGCTGAGAACGCGGTCGCCGGTTCGATTCCCTGTGCGCTGCATTCCGATGGTGGCGTAATGCGAAAACACTCCTGTACCGAGCTTTTGGTGCCACAGTCTAGCTGTACAGCTATAGACGGCGCATGCGCCGTGGCTCGCATGCTGTGGATTAGAGCGTATTTAAATATCTGTATATGTAGATTAGAGGGTATTAGATGTTTACCTCTAATAACAGTGGCAACTTGCTTTTCACCGGGCGTTCTCTACAAGAAAGCCGACGCGCTGACGGCACCCTTGTCGCACTTATATCGCTGTTGCTTTAGCGGGAAACTCCAAACACGACCTTCAGCATTCTCGGGTATCGACCAAGCATTGCAACAGCGCAAGGCCACTGCTCATAAGCATGGAAACTACGGGATTTCCGCGAAATGTGAACGGCTTATTTGTAAACAGCGAGCCCGCTGTCTTGCATATGAGTAAAAAAATAATATAAGAATAAAATGAAGAGAAAGCTATAGCATATGCGATCGGACCAGTCAGTCAAACCTTTAGACGTCTCCACTAGGGGCCCAAACGAATGGCGTTCGTTGCATCCGTGGTATCTGACGAAAAAAAATGTATGTGTCAGCCGGCCGCGGCGGAAAGCGTGCATCTCAAATCCCTGGCTTATTCTTTTTTTCGAGGAAAGGGCGTGCCAGGAAGTTGAGGGTTCTCGGAAAGGATTGTGCTCCTCGATGAAGCTCCGCTCATCTGAAGGACGACAGCTTGTACGGAAAGAACGGGTGCATGCAAAGGAGCTTCTCAAGAGCCATGCACCCCGTTATTTTTTCTCGAAGCACACTGATCCTGGCGACCTTGGTAAAAGATTGTAGTATACCAGGCATTTTAACGATGTTGAGCTCATTACCAAAGGGTCTTGTTTTTTCTCTTGCTCGGCTGCTATACAGTCACATTGCAAAGCTAATAACTTTCTTTGGCCCTTACGCCCGTGGACGGTGATTTGTGGTTGGACTTTCACCGGCTATACAAGGGCGCCGATGCAAAGGGCGCGTACTCTAGCGCAATCGATTTGCGGAGAGCGTTCGTCGCCGAAAACCAACAGGAAGTATATCCGATCAAAAAAAAAAAAAAATCACGCGGAAAATTCCTGTACGAGTTGTCTAAGCATGCGTAACCATTTTGCCACTTGCTCATCTCCATCTAGGCCGGTGTCATTACCAAAGGAAACGCAAGTAAGGCAGATGACGGTTATTGTTGTGGGACAAATATACACCTCAAAGGGTGCAACCGTTTTAAGAGTGTTTCTTGAAAACTCGGCGCTCGCTACTTTCCTGTCGAGAATGCTGTGTCACGCTGATAACGCGCAAGCCATTCGTGACTTGGAAGTACCATCGGCCGGGCTCGCAGCGTTAAAGAAAGCAAATGCGGGCAAGACAGATGACGATTATCGTTGTGTGGCAAATATACACCCCAAAGGGTGCAACTGTTTTTAGAGTGTACAATTGTCATCTGTCTTCCGTTTCCTTTCTTGAAAACGCTGCGCTCGCTACTTTCCTGTCGAGAATGCTCTGTCACGCTGATAACTCTCATGCCGTTCGTGACTTGGAAGTACCGGGCTCGCAGCATTAAAGAAAGGAAATGCGGGGAAGACAGATGACGATTATCGTTGTGTCAAGATACGACCCAAAGGGTGTAATTTTAAGAGTGTACGACCCAAAGGGTGTAAATTTTTTACGGATGTACGGTGACGTTCAGGACGCGCCTTTGGATCCTGTGGCAGGGCCTCACTCGTCCTTATTACGTACCTTACAGTGAGCACGGTGCGGAGGCCGTTCATCATATACAGGCCCTCGCCACTCCGTCGCGATGGCGGCGCCCAGGGCAGAGCCGGAGATGAAGACGGCAGCACCTCGGCCGAGGCGGTCGCCACCACGACAGCACCAGAGCCAGCCGTAAACTCCGCGAGGTATCACAGCTCGCAAGGGTAAGTGCGCAGTCATGATCGCAACATCGCCACAGCATAGATACGGACCCGATGTCACAAAACACGCTTTAATTAGGGCAGAGCGTTCCGGCTCTCCTGGAGAATGAGGTCCTGCATGTAGAGCTTCCGTTACTTACTATATATGGAAGCTAGCTGGTGAAAACGAAGTATCGGTATCCCGAAGACGACGACGAAACAAAAAAAAACTATTGCCTGCATAACCTATCCCGTGAAGCGAAAAAAAAAGTGCCATTGTGTTAAAGGGGCCGCAGCACCAAATTTTCCAGCTTGCATTATACACTACTTGTTCAACGAACTTTAGCTAAACCGTGCAAGCCCCACTGCACGTTGACCAAATTTGAGCGCACTCGGTGCTGCGCAATATTTATGTTCGAAGTTTCTTATATTGCTGTTAAACGTTGCAACGGTCTGGCAACACTGACGGGTGACGAAATGAAGTGCATCGCGCACATTTATTTATTTTATTTATTCAATCATATTACCACCCGATTCGTGGCCTATCCCCCATAGTGGGTTTGTGCCATTGATTGAGACTTCATCATCATCAACGGTCTGGCAACACTGACGATTGACGAAATGAAGTGCATCGCGCACATTTATTTCTTTTATTTATTCAATCATATTACCACCCGATTCGTGGCCTATCCCCCATAGTGGGTTTGTGCCATTGATTGAGGCTTCATCATCATTAACGGTCTGGCAACACTGACGGGTGACGAAATGAAGTGCATCGCGCACATTTATTTCATTTATTTATTCAATCATATTACCACCCGATTCGTGGCCTATCCCCCATAGTGGGTTTGTGCCATTGATTGAGGCTTCATCATCATCATACGGTGGTCTGCCCGAGTTGGTTCCTGCGGGCGTTCTCTGCTTCCTGCTGGTGGGTGCATGCGGAGATAAGAGAGTGCTTCGTCGCAGTGTTGCAGCACAGCTACAAAGTGTAGGAAAAAAAATAAGAAATGACAAGATAGTGCGCTCTCCTGCCTCTTCCTCCTTTTCTCGACGCTTTGTAAATGCTGTACGCTGCCACGAAGAATGCACCACCAGCTGGCCCACCAGTAAACATAGGAGAGTCCACTGGGTGTCAGGGAGTGAGGGTAGCTATGCATAGGGTTTTGTAGTGTTTACGGCATACAACGTGGCAGTGGCCTCGCACTTCATGGCGTCACAAGCAATGCCAAAATTGCGGTCCTTGACAGTGTGAGAGGCTTAGAGGCAGCGATCTAAAATTGGGAACTTCGTATTAAAGCTTACTCTGAGAGCCCAGTTTTCTGTGTGTAACCGTATTGGTGCCTCTATACTTACTTACATATATAATCAGAAAAAGAAGTCGCAGTTTTGCCCGAAAGACGAAGCATCGATTGCGATAGCAAACTAGTGGACAGCTATACGAAGTAAGGAGAGTAGCTTTATCGGCCGTATAAACTTGTAGAGATAGGCATGCTAACTATATTAACAAGAGTGGCGTCACGACCGCACAAGCAAACAAGAACACATCTCCCTCGATGACCGCGAAAACTCGCTGTCAAGACGCTGAAGTGAGGACACGCGGCGGCAGCAGCGAGCTGATTGATATCCGTGCTGCCGCTCACATCAACGCGAACTATGTAGTGAAAACAGCGCAGCGCGCACTCTGTACCCGTCGCAGATGGCTTTCAAGATGCGGCGGCCCGGCCGGGTGCGCGCCGCCGCCAGGAGTAGAACGCCACCTCCTCCCCCTCCGTACCCTCCCCCGAAGCCTTTCGCGCGACGGAAGGCGGCGCGCTTCCTCCCTGCTTTCCACCATTTCGTGCGAGAGGTTGAGCCGCGGTCACCGGCTCACCCTCGCTCGCACGTACAGCATAAGGCGCGCGGCGACGACTTCATCGCCATTAGACTTTATGCGGAACCTCACGGCGACGCCGACGGCAGAAATGCACCTGGAGTGTCCATATAATTGCTATCGCAATAATAGTTGTGCGACCACGCCATGGCCTCTTCATGAGAAAAGTAAAAGAAACTGAAAGGGGCACCACGTAAAACTATTAAATTAGGCCATATCAATACACTGCGCTTCTAGAATCCAAAAAAAGTGTCACTCTAGCAAAATGGCTGAAACATTGGCAGCGAGGTAGCCATGTTAGACTGCACACCCATTGGCGAATTCCACGATCTTGTCGAATTCGCCATCTTGCCAGCTCTGATTGGTCCAGAGATCTGCTATGGCTTTAACGATTCCCTCAAAATGCCGCCATTAGAGTATCTGACAATATAGCGGAATTTGACTCTCGCGGAGACATCCCAGACTTTGACAGCATTTCTCTACGCAATACGCAACCTACGCAATAATATTGATTTGGTCAAGCTATCTTATCAGTTGGCAACAATTAAATGTGATCTTGAGCTTGATTTAACTGTAGAGGATTTAAAATTCGTCCCCTGTATGTCACTAAAGAACGACTGCATTGCATTCTGAAACAACAACAGGTTAAAACTAGCAAACTATGAGAACTTCTCCTGCTCTAAAACGGCCTGAATAGGAGACAGTATACATTGAAATCTGTGACATCGTGCTGATGTGGTATCACTGAGGATTTGACGCAACATAACACAAAATAAAAAGGGAAGTTAGGCCTTCATTTCCTCAATTAAACACCTGCCTTTACCTGCAGAATGGATGAAAAAGATTGGAAATACTATTTGACCGGTCTAAATTGATTCAGTGTTGCTCTTTAGTGTTTGTTTTTAAAAGCCATGTTAATTAGGTTGCATTGGTAAATTAAACTATCAGTCTTACAGTGAGTGGAGTTTCTCGGTAAGCCAGAAAAGACAGAAATGCATAAGGCTGGCCTGATGTCACATGACATTTCTGACTTTCACTTTCCATTTCTTGCTTTAAGTGGAACAGCCTCTACCTCGAAGCCCTAGGAAAAATACTGGAGAGCCTCAGGGTAGCCTAAATAGTGTGTTGTAATAACTTTTGTAGGAACCAGTTTCGTTCGTGATGAGGCGTATGCATCGTGACGTCCTAAGGCAGAAGGTGGTCATGTGGGAACAGAATGTAGTCGACGGCGCGACCGTTTAGAATTCGCCCTGCTTCATTCGGTCGTCTTCAAGGCTGTTACTCATGCCACATCCCAATGTAGCAGCACAGCAGACGAACGAGTGCCAGAATGTCGCTCCCCACATTGCCATCTTTTGTGTACATCACAACATGCACTGCCTGCGGAAAAGCTGTGATAATAAATTATTTAGTACATTTTGGATGCTTTTTTTTAAGACGGAAGTCAAGGGCGTTCACCTAAAGAAAAAAAATAGCAAATTGCTGGAAATGGTGTGTTAGTACCCATCTAACCTTGCGTGGCGTAATCAAGTTTGAAAAATGTCTTCCTGGGAATAATTAACGTGTGTCAGTAGTTATACGATAAAGAAGGACTGATTGCACTCTATCGAAACTAAGAAGCCTAGCCTAGGTTCGCAAATTTTTTTCAAGCACGGCAAAAATACCTCAATGTTCCTGCTGTCGCTATGTACCCTAAATATCACTTCGGGTATGAAATATAGAAATGAAAACCTTGCCATTCACATTCTGCTCTAATAACAAACACTTTTCCGTCAAATAAATGATCGAGTGTTAAAAACGTTGGTGGCCTTTTAACCCCTAGTGGCTTGAATTTTGTTTTGCCTGAATGTGAAAACATTGCAATTGCAGTCAGAAACACTTGCGTGCAAAGTAAGAACATGCTTTTTATATTTGCATCTTTTCACATTAAACAAACTCAGACTTGGCAGGTGAACCGTCTCATATCATATGGCAGTATGTAAAACAGCCTGTTTCGCACAGATGGCAGCTTCTATTTATGTGCCTGAATAAATGTAGCTGCACGAGCTTTGGGAGCGTTCACTCTTGTTGGAAGTACATTGCGTAAGCTGCTTTGGTGTATGACTGCACGTGGCATCAAAAACTGGATTTCTCTTGCCTAAGAGTCCCATTTGGATTTATGAGTTCCGAGTTGGCATGTCCCGAAATCGTGACAACAGGCTAAAAGAGATTAAACAACCAGTTCCTAGCGCGATGCACTGACTTTAGTTCGTACCATGATCCATATGAAACAAAACCGAGCACTTCTTGCGA
This sequence comes from Dermacentor andersoni, assembly GCF_023375885.2. Taxonomy (NCBI): domain Eukaryota; kingdom Metazoa; phylum Arthropoda; class Arachnida; order Ixodida; family Ixodidae; genus Dermacentor; species Dermacentor andersoni. The sequence goes on along the minus strand of NC_092823.1, from coordinate 114,191,935 downwards.
TCCTGGCAGGTTTGTATGCTCAGGAATATAAAGTTTGCATATATATATTTCCTGCTGATGAAGTCAATATGAAGCAGCCTAATAGCTGTTCTCGTGTTGTGTCACGCAGGCAATACTCGAGCGGCGGCATAGTGGAAGAATGCTGCCGCAAGCCGTGCAGCTTTACAACGCTGGCCAGTTACTGCGCCAGGCCGTCGGATGGCACCAGCCTCGACGCCTTCAATCTAGTCGCCTCCTCAGGCTCCTCTTCAGCTTCTGCAGCTTCTTCAGGTTCGTCCGAGAGTGGCATGCAACGCGACCGGCAGGAACCGTCGCCTCTCATTCAGCAGCGCCTCGAGCCGTCTACGACGACGACACCGCCCCGTGTCGTTACGTCGTCCCGGCTCCAGATGGCGCACGAGGTCAACAGGGAGCACAACGAGGTGTGTATAAACGTTTCAGACAAACAGACACGCATTGAAGGTGACAAAGTACTGTTAGAACATTACAAGAAGTAATTAAGAGTCCTAATGGAGAGTATACATTAATTTGCAGTAAATGTTCATTTACTAACTAAACGCGTGTGGTAACGTGCCCGAAAGATGCACATGAACAGTGGAGTGCCAGAAGAAGGCAGTGCGTCTCCCATACGCCATGAATCGCTTTGGAGTGGTAAACCCCGTAATATATTTGTTAACATTTTAGTTCGGTTAGCATTCTGTGGGAACTTTACCCGCATTGCAGAATGTTTGTTTGTCTGTCCCTATCTAACCTCTTTCACGTACCCATGCAGTGACCCATGCAGTGACCCAAGTTGTCTACCAGCCACTAGATGTGTGCTGGCTGCCTCTTGCGGAGCAGGCAACATGGGTCACAGGTCATGTGACCAAATCGACAACTTGCTGCTGGCTGCTGTCTGGCCTAGTAGACAACTTGGGTCACTCGGTAGGTGCCACTGCATGGGTATGTATGTGTACAGAACAATTAAAGATGGCACGTCAATCTCGTTAATAAACTCTGCACTTGCACATATCGCAACTGCCTCGTTGCTTCCATCATCATAATCATCACAACAATCATTGTAACATATAAAACATATCATAATCAATTACACAGCCATCATAAGAAAGGTTGCTTTGCAATAGCATCCACAATCATTTCCAAAGGATGGATTCACCGGCAACTTTGTTTTTTTATACAAGATGCCATGGCACCTGATTTTTCGAACTTGAATTATGCACTGCAAGTTAAACTGTATGCTTTCCTCAGCAAGACGGTAAAATAGTGCATCTGGTGTAGCAGGAACGTTGTACTATTCAATCTTTTTTTTTATGTATTGCAGTTGAGCAGCAGTAAAGCAACATTCTCTAGATTTAGCTTGTCTGGTATTCTGGCAAACACATGCCGAAAGGGCGTTTTAACGGATGGGTGGAGACATAAATTTGAGCGGCCAGAGCGGTGCAGGCAACTGGTGGCACAGAGCTGAACTGGACGAACACTGAGCTAATATTGCAGTAACCAAGTATATTTCTTTTCGCAGTTGTGTATAATTGGATCACAATAAAATTTACACCAGCAGCAAAGTAGAATACACTTTGTTGATGTTAAGGTGCTCACGTTATGGACTGGGCGTTTTAACGGAGGGGAGTTAAAATGCCCAGTCTACCTGCGTTTACCGGATACTAGACAAGCTAAAACTCTAAAGTGACAGAATTTGACAAGGTCTAGAATAACACACTTGGTATGTAATTTTTTTCCCGCACATGTGAAATAATTCTGGGCTGAAACGGAGACGCCATTGCTGTGCAGTAGGGAATCTGGTGGCGCGCATATGGTTTCGGAATACTTCGGAGCAGACGACACAGCGATCACCCTCCACTTCTAGAAAGCCATGTCAAAATGGCAGTCGCTGGGAGAGGTAACAACTTCAAATTGAAATGTTGGAGTGAAATATGCACTGGGAGTCCATATTATATGTCTCTTGGCGCCAGTCTAAGATACAGTAGTAAACTGAGAAATGTTCTCCATCTACGCCATGGCATGTGCTAGTGCTTACAACTTTCAGGCTGTACTTCCTTAAATTCACGCTACACTACAGCTGATGTGAGGTAATGTGCCTGGCTAACTTGAGCAACGTCTTTATTCTCGTGTCACCCTGCACATGTGCCTGCAGGTTGACAACACCAGTCCTCACAGGCGCCCTGGAACAGGGTCGCGGCACACGACGGGCCGCATGCTGCTGCCGAGTATGCCATTCCTGACATCACCAGAGGACGACACCCCATTTGCGACCAGGCCGCGCATCGGAACCTTCAGTCGGCACCGGCCCTACTGGTATGTCGTGCAGGCGGCATTCAACGAGGATGCAGAAGAGGAACGTTAGGATGCCTAGACACTCAACAGCAGGCCTCAAATCTGGCCGGCTAAGAAACGACCGTGGCAAATTTCCCGTGGAAACCTACCTCCTGGCAAAGGCATCTCGGAGCGCCGCCTTCTTTTGGCCTCCTTCAAAGGACTCGCCAGAACTTTGGCTGTCTGTTGCAGCTGTGTGTGTGCTGCTCCCAACTTTCGGTTCCTCGTTTGTGCCTATGTCCTTATACTGAGGTTTTGCCACTGCTCCACGCATGGAGTGAGCTCGTAAGTGAGTGCAGTCCTTGATCATGGAGTCATGGAACATGAAGGAGCAGGAACTCTCAACCGACACCAGTGAACAGCGATAACGTCACAAGGAACAGAAGCATGAAAGTGCTGAGAGGGACATCTAATGGAATAGATTTGCTGATTGATTGCTATGGCAATCCTAAGCAATGGTTGTTTACATTCATGGCCACCAGGTAACTCCAGCGTTCTGAGCCCTGAGCATTCCATAGCAACTGTGACGTGTGATCCCAGATCAGATAACCTGCTTCTGAATGCTCCTTGCACCATGTCAATGGCATTGTATGTCTGTACATTCGATGAACCCACTCAGGTGAACATGATTATGTCTTGTTTTAGTGAAATTTTACATTTTGAACACATATGCAGCCGAGCTGAAATGTTTTATGTCATGACTGTGAAATGTGACTGAACACATGGAAGTGAACAATTTAAAAAGAAAGCTGATTTTGCTCCATAGACGTCAGCCACGCTAAATTTTATTTAGCTGTATTTCCTAACAAGATCTCTGAATATGTTATGCACATGGCATTTTGATGTGATGAGCCTGCATTATATTGAGACTTGCTATCATATATATATGGCATCTTCATCCACATTTCAATTGTTGCTACCATAAGGACTTCATGAAGCTGTACTGTCCTTCACTGTTCCACACATGGGCTGGCGCTCAAGTACCGCTAAGGAAAGCTTGAGAACATCAGCATACCTCATTCACATGCATAAATTTGGAATCTTGGGCATGAAACAGAGCTTGCTGCACCATGCTCTTCCTAGCTATAAAGGTGCACTGGACACCACAGCTTATGCTTTCCTTAAGTGGACATGAGTAATCTGCCCTTTTCCAAATACAAATGTAGAAAAATTTTGCCACTTTGATTTGCAGCAAAATTTGCTTTATTGGTGGCTAACATAAAATAAAATGCTTCTGCAGCCGAAGAAGTTCATTTCTGGTTAGCAGGCATCGCAGGCTTCACCTGAGAAACATATTGCACTCTTTAAGACCTGAACTTTCAGGTGGAAGAGGTAAAGCCACATCACAATGGTGGGCTTTGTAAAAGATCTTTCACATTTTTTTTGGAGGAACTTACAATATTGTGACGCCAACTGAAATAATAGTCGAGAAGCGTGTTCTGCTACCAGCATAGATAAAAGGGCATTGTCTACTGTGTGGCAAGCACAGGCTGCAAAATTACCACCTTTTTTGTTTTTGCTATACTGATGTCTATGTTTACGTAGTAACCTTGTTTATCACTATACTTGTGGTTCAGTCCAGTTTCATAAACTATGCGTGTGATCACGCAAGTCCATTTTTACTTTGTTACCACAGGTGCTAGCTACCATCCCCAACTAGGCTTGCTTTGGCGAGTTATACATAATGGTTTCATCATTTGCCTTTAGGCATCCCATATTATTTAAGGCTCATTAGTACTGCTAGCAACCATGTCATCAAACTGAAAATGATATGAACTGTGCAAGTTCTTATTCCACATTTTGTTTCAGCTTCGGCGTTGCTTGCAGCTGTCCTCTACATTAAGCTTCTAACTCCTTCGTGTGTCATCAATGCTTTTGGCATACCTCCACGCCAAATGGAAAGCAGTCTTCTTATCTCGCAAACAGAAAGAGTGCCCGAGCCGCTCTATCCTGTTATCTAGTCGAGCAGCTGCAGCAGATATCTTTGAGGGAGGCCAATCAACCGCTCCCTATCGTGCCATCCGAGTTTTATTTATTCAGAAAAAGAAAAAATGTCCCTCATGCCATCGTCCCACCATTCCCCATTCCTCAGCACTTTTCCCCTGCTTTGCTATCCCACGCGTTTTGCTGCACATATGAGAACCGGCATGTTGCTGTACATAGAAAACAATGACTCGATATGATCTCGCTGCAAGGCTTATACTTGTGAAGACATTTAAGAGTTGCCTCGGCAAACGACCATGGGTTGTTGGATATCATTTAACCTGCCTTCATGCCATTTGTATACCCTGTGTCGCACATTGCTGTTCAAACATTCTGAGACGCTGGAAGCAAATGTCTGTTTAATCAATATAGTGACAGGCCTGCAGTTTTGTGCAGTCTGCCACGGAAACGCCCCAATGCATGAGCAACCGCTTTGCACAGGGTGGTCTGGGTTTCTCTCCGAAATGTCGATGAGACAGGAATGTGGATGTCGACGCTGACATCTGCCATGTTGGTTTTGTCATCTGCGCACCGTACAAAAATAGTATGGATTACCAGCCAGTCTATCTTGATGTAAAAGAGACCGGAAATACACGATAAAAAGGTGACCCAGAAAGCATGTGAACTTCTTGTGTAGACGTGAGTTTTTGATATTGGCTGAATTCTGAAAGGTATGATGTCATAACACGCAGAGGGAATACTACTTCACCTTGTTACACTTTGGCAGTTATCTGTTTAGTGCACTGGTACAAACTGGATGAGAATGCTCTGGTGCAAACAAAGAGCCATAATTTGCTCATCAATAATGGCCATTTGTAGTAGTATGCGGAAAAACGGCAAAATCTGTTTTGCAATTGTTCAGATTGCACAATGCAGTATAATTTATTAGAGGCATGTTTTTAAACCAATTTCCTGGTACTTTCAGTCACCGAATGTTATTATTTCTAACCATGAAAAATTTTACCCCCTTACTAATCAAAATGCTGTCAAATGTGCACTGCTTTAGGAACAGCAAAATGTGTGAGCAGCTGCATTTGCATTCAGAAGTTGCCTTCAGTGAATTCAAGCAGCATCGGAGTGCAATAAACAATGTTCAAAATTGAGTAAGCAATCTTTTCCACACATACCTTGCCTTAATCAACATGGCCAACCTCTCGGTCTCTTCAATTTGTCATCCTAGGCGTAGCCTGCTATATACATTCTGTGCCTACTGGATCAGCAAAAGCTGCTGCTTTTGCTGCAAGTGCCACTTATGTAGGGTCAGAGTAATGATATTTTGGGCAGGGGAAGGACAAACCTTGTCATCGCCCTATAATGTACCATAGCAAATCTATAGGAAAAGGAACTATAAACAAGAAATTCATTATTCACTCGCTGCTATGACTCTCTTATTGATTCCCATGCTTTTCTTGTCAGCAGCGACCACCCAAAAATGTAAAAAGTGTGCTTGAGAGGTACCATTGCCGTAGTTCCAGTGACTGCAGCTTCCTATAGGATCGCCAACGATCCGGCAAGGCCAGATTATACAGGAGGCTATGTCCAGGGCTGGCTAGCCCTGCCTGAGGTGCTGCTTGTAATCAATCAGCTTAAGCATACACAGCGTCTTGGGCAGTCTGGGACAACATATTGAAGAGACCCACTGCTAAACCTAGATGGATTGTGTGAGGAACAAATGGTAACAAGGATGGTGGCTCCAGTAGCGATCAGTCCATACAATGACACCTTATTTGCAATTTTAGACTGAGGTTCACAACTTTGCTTAGGTCAGACAATGTTTGTGTAGAAGTGACTAGCACATTTTTAATACTGTCTATTGTTTACTACTTTAGTGCAAAACTATAGTAATGAATTCGGCAGCAGATAGGATGAAAGCATATTGCGATTCCGTATTCACAGCAGAGAGTGTCAGTTACGGATGTATTTGATAGTGTGAAATTTATAGGGTGTGACAGCGTGAAAGGGAACAGCTTATTAGTACTTGATCAACGGTTACTGTGGAAGTGTTACCTCAATCCTCTCGCACTAACGCTTGCCATGAACAGTCTTTCCTCTCAATGAATCTAAATCGAAGCAAATCATTTGCTTGCTTTCATATTGGTCTCTGCTGTAAACTTATATTTGTGCACTGGTTATAATTAATTTAGGAAACTAAACACGCTCCTCCCTGAAATTTTACTCGCTCCATGGCAAATTAAAGGCACCAGGTGTCTTAACGATTTCTTAAAATGCTGGTCACATTTCTTAATTTGTCGAATTAGCCAGGGCAGCTCGGAGTGTGAATGTCATGCACACATTTACCAGTGGTGCGGTACGGTAATTACAGTACGGTAATTTCCACATTAAGGAGGGGAGCACCCAAAAACTCAGAACCTTCTGCTAAGGTGCTACTACTGCTGTCCAAAATGTGTACACTAATTTGCAATGTTTGCTTTCTTCTCGGAGTGGCTTGCACAGTGATACAATGTCGTTGCAAGAAAGTATGCTTCGTAAGAAGCAGGGCCCCGTGCCAACTTAGTTCCCAGTGTACTGCCTCCTGTCCAAGAGAAACACCCTCCCAGATATGCCATTTTTTTACGTGCACGCTATGTATAAAGTGATTCTGTTGTAAAATAAAGCATCTTCCTTTTTCGCATCTTCCCAGGTTTTCTGGTAGCCTTCTTTGCATGTGCGTACACAGTGCTGATGTTTAGTGTGAAGCATACTTTGGCTGCCTCCATGCTCATTGAAAGAGTAGCTACTATCTGCCCCATACAGTCAAACCTTGATGTGAAATGTATATAGTGAACCACTGGATATAAAAAAAAATATAAAATTTGGTAGGTCATGCCTTACTGCCCTTGGGACAGTGCAAAATCTTTGTCGCAACACTGGTGTTACAACAATAATCACCGACAAAAATACATACGCACCACCAAAGAGATGCTCATTTTCAGTGCTTTTATGTTTCATTGTTTCCTTTCAATGCATGTTAGTTGCAACATAAACTGTGAGAGACGAAATTGCAGCCTCATCATTGGTGTTTTGAATGGAAGGCAGGTATAATTTCTCAGTTTTCAAGAATCCTTGTGCGAAATTTCAAAGAAACACCTTATGAAAAGTGAAATTATTTGAGTTCTACATACCAAAAGTACTGAGTAAAAGACACCTTAAATCTACAAAACACGTGCAGTGTTCCTGGTTTCCAACTCTAAGTAAAACCGCGCCCAAAAAGTAAGAGTACGCAGATTTGTTGGCATATCTGTAGTGATGTCCATGCTATGCAGTAACGCTGTGGCTTGGAAAATGTGAAAACAAGTACCATACTTGTTCAAATGTAGGTTGACTTTTTTTTATTCCGAAAATGTACCCAAAGTGAGCTAACAGCCTATATTCGTGACCAAATAGTCTCGACCTATGCTCGTGAACAAAGCTAGCAAAAGCACCAAGCTAAACAAGTTCTGCCACATACTGTACATTAGGTGCGCATTAAAGAACACCAGGAGGTCGAAATTAATCGAGAGTCCCCCACTACGGCGCGCCTCGCAATCGTATAGTAGTTTTGGCACATAAAACCCTAGAATTCGTTCAGGTTGTCCCGATTGGCTATGAAAAAAATTATGCCAGAACTCTTCTCACTATGAGATTCGACGGTAATGCGAATAGCAGTCGAGCAGTGAAGTGACAGACCACATTCCTGAAGTAACGTTTGTTTGACACGTGTAGAAGCAATTCTGAGACTTCCGTTGTTTTGGCTTTGTGCCACATACTTCGATATCGTCCTACTTTGCTATGGCACTCCCTTGCCAAGGTCACCCCATGAGCAGGAGGCATAGCACGAACTGCATGACGCTGACACAGTGACGATAAAATATCCAAGAATGATATAGATGGAATGACAAAGGCATGTAATGGCGATGGCATGACAACAGCGAGATGACGATTCGTAAAATATGACAATGGTATAACGGCGACAACATCGGAAAAGTGAGGTGATGGCGACTGTATGGCAATGATGGTATGACAACGATGGTATGAATACAACCGGATGAAGAAGTGGGAATCACGAGGATGGCATGACGACGAATGCATGATAGCGCCTGTGTGACGACGCAATGATGATGATGGAATAACAATGGCGGCATAATCACAACTGAATGGCGACAGCGTGACTACGATAGAATGACAAACGAAGAATGATGTTGATGGATTAATGAAGGTGATATGACAATGGATAACAATACTGAAGTAAGGATGATAGTGAAATGACAGCGTGATGACGATGGCATGACGAGAGTCACTTGTCGAATTGATAATGATGATGAGGGAATGAATGCGACAGTATCCCGACGATGGTATGACAACAAATGCGTGGTGATGACTGTATGGCGACGACGACTACCATGACTCTCATGCTGCGGAACATCCAGAAGCCTTCTCAAGCTCAATCAGCTTCACTTTGCAAGCAAGCTGGCTTAGTGAGGTGCTTTCAACTGACACTGTCTCTGTGCACGCTGACTCTGTCCACTTTGCATAGTACTGTTTGGTAGTGAATAATAATGTTTTCATAGATGGCATTCAAAAAGTAAGAGATCAGACTGCTAGCAAAATATGCGTGAAAATTCAGTCTGAAATTGACTGCATACTCCAGTGTTAATGAAAATCTCCTTTTAGGGTCCAAATATAGCTAAAGCTCGATATAACGAAGTATGTAACTTGTCCATTTCTTGTCCATGCAACACTATGTATTTAGAACCTCAACATAACGAAGTGTGTATGCGATTTCAATATAACGAAATTTCACTGCCGCCACAAAGGACTGCCGAGACAATTAATGGAAACTTCCGCGGACGCAGATGGTCAAACGAGTGAATTACAAGCGGCTCTTTGCAAACGCACCTCTCAAATCGCGCGCCGCGCTACAAGAGCGACCACCGAATTCCGTATAAAGTACAAGTGCGGTAAGATCCTATCGCGCCCCAGGCACTGCGTGCTTTACGTCCGAGTGAAAGTGCGCGAGGGTGAGACAAGAAAGATGGCGGCTTCACGAGTGCCTCCTTCCCGGGTGAGCAAAGGGAAAGGAGGGGAGGGAGCTCGCGGTAACGCGATCAAGCGCGCGCGAGGGAACGGAGTGGAGGGTACGTTGGCGCGCGTCTCGACGGTCTCGATATCTGGCGCGCGCCTCGGCCGTGCATGGCTGTAAGCACGACTGAGCACATGCGCAGCCGTGCACCCTGCTTTATAGCTAATCTGCCGCATGTGGAAAGAGTGGGCGTGCCTAGACGGCGTGGCAATATGTAAGCTGTCTTACCGCACGTTTAGTATTGGAGGTTGCGTAATCTCGAGTTTCGGTGACCGGTTGGAGCGAGAACCAGACGAAACATTCGCTGCCGGCGCTTTTCCCGATAGCGTCGTCGCAGTGCGGGCGACGCTATCAGCCGTGGGAGCGGAGATATCGTGGACGTAGTGACATGAAACCGTATCATTCGTCGCAGACTCGCACATTTAGAAAACGAATCGTTTTCTCATGCAAATTTCTGTTTTTCGATTGCCCGATAATTCGGAAAATTCTCCGGCCCCTTTCCGGGTAACAAAAAATCGATCGGCGCCTGTACTTATTTGCATAAAAGATTGAATTTCAATAGAACGAAATTTTGACATAACGAAACGAATTGCCGATTCCACCGACTTCGTGATGTTGAGGTTTAACTGTACTTGTGCCAGGCAGTCTGTTTCAGGGCAGCAACGATTGCCGTCTTGGCAGGTATGCCTGAAACAGGCTCGACATACCATGGGCACCTTTTGCAGATTGCGCTCAAAAGTGGGTGTACTGTTTGGAGTAGTGAAGTCAAGGTTCACCTCCCCAGGCATTGATACACCTCGCACAGTAACAGGCGTGAAGTCGAGGGACGCCTTGCCCACCTTGTAACAAGTGGGTGTCCACGACTACACATGACTGGACAGTTTCTCTTAATATGCTGCACGCACTGTCAAAATGCTAATGGACAAAAGCGACCCACTGCAGGAAGAAATTAGGTTGCACTTGATATTAGCCGATAGCAATATGTAGCAATACTAATAGCATGTAGCATAATTAATATAAATGCAGCACATTCATGACCACATGCCAAATTTCAAGGCATCGTTGAATAAATGCAGACGTTGAAGTGGAAAATTAGGCAACCCAACAAAGCCTGCTGTGTCGTTAGTTCTGCTGTTACTCAAAAATTATGTAGCTGAGCCCACCAAGGCATACCTTTTGCTTTGTTTGATTTGGGAAGTGTGAGGTGCACTGGAGACCAGTTTAAACGATGCATCATGTCAAAGTTTCATTTTATTAGACTCCCCAGTGTGCCACAATATTCCAAATGTTACCAAAATCTTAAGTGCAGTCTCGCCTCGTACAGTTTGTGGCATTGCTCATGGAAGAGTTCTGAGAGCAGGCGTTAAAGCACATTCAGGAGCAGCTTAATTACTACAATTTAAAGCACATCCAGCCTACTGGTACTCACGGCAAGTAGCTGTAGTTGGAAATAGTACTGAGAATTCAGCCAAAATGTTACCTCTCGGTGCATAAAAATCACCAATTCCTTCACCTCTGAACTCACTAAGACAACAGCATTTTCTCACACTGGTGATTGCCACCTTATTTGCTTGTCTTTTTTAGTGGCACCATCTTTTCAAACACAATTCTATTTTCGCAATGTGCACAACATCATCATTCACCAGACTCTGGAAGTACACGAACAAATGCCACTGCTGTCGCAGTCTGCATGGTGCACGAAACCCCACCGAAACTGAAAAGTGCAAACGCAGTAATATTTGGCACAGTGCTACCGCAGCACGGGCAAGTTGGTTCGTGCAGTGCGAAAAGACTAGGATAATGGCATGCATACACGCAACACCAGCACTCTACTACCATCAACCAAGAGCTACCAAGTATAGTGGTGATCCTGTGCATGCGGGCATCTTCTTGCTTACCTTTTTGCACTGTTTAAACTTTCAATATGGTGCAATAGGTCAGTATGTCTGCTTGAGTCGTCATTCTTGATGACCATATCCTCTAAACACTTTTTACTGCCACAACTCCCCAACTCACTTTACTCACCACATGCATGGCACATTTTATTTCTATTGTTCTTTTTACCATTTTACCATGCCAGTCCTTTCTGTGAGTAGCTTTTCTAAGCAATAAAATTTTTCATCAGAGTTTGCGCATGACCTGCACATTTTCGTTGGTTCCATGCAGTTTCACAATTGCCCTTTCACAGTACAAACATGCATTAACTTGCCAATTCTACTCAGACTACTGACTGCAACCTCAAGAGCATTCTAAAGGCAAGTTTGTAAAGAGTGCAAATTTTCACGACACAAATGAAGTGGCAGAGTACTTCTCTTTTAAGGTTTAGGGAAGAAAAAGAAGTTTTAGGAGATGTATACAAGAATGTTCGGAAACGTGTACCTGATTAAATAGAGTTGGCTAGGTGACAATGTCACTGCCGTGCTTCAAAGGGGATGCCAATAAATCATCGTCATCATCGTATCATGTCACTTGCCTTGCAATGCGAGATGTGCACCATGTAGCATCTATTTGTCCGCCATTTGCATTGCAGTTGTATATTATTACGCCAGGAGGACCTCATGTAGCAGTCGCATAAGTAGCAGTACAAGCTAAATAGAGAAGCCTTGAGGAAAGAAATAGAAGATTATGGAGGTGTATAAAATTGATATAATGAAAAACATGTAGGGTATACCTGATTAATTCAAACAGTCTGGGTGACCATTTTTCACCGTTCCATTTCAAATGGAATGCCATTCAATCATCATCATCACTAACATCGTATCGTGCCATTTGACATGCGATGCAACATGCGCGCCGTGCATCGTTGATGTGTACCAACTTTGCATTGCAGTTACCTTATATTCCACCAGGTGTCCCGACATGTAGCAGTTGCATGCTGCACGAAGCTGGACCTGGTTAACTCAAGCAGACTAGGTGGCTATTTGTCACCAGCCCGTTTCAAAGAGGATGCCAATAAACCATCATTATCATCATCATCAACAGCAACGTACTGTGCCAGGGGTCAAGGGAAGTGATGTGTGCCACGTAGTCTGGATATCTGTCTTTACTATTCAGTACATGTTATGGCGCCTCCTTGCAAGGTACGAACCACTGCTGAATAAGTGAATCGTAGAGCTACGCACGCGGCTGCAACCAAGCAACATCAAGCTCAGCAGACTGCTGTGCAGAGAGCAGGACAAGCCGCAGCTTGCCGTCAACACTGGGTGGACAGTTCAGATCCTTCTCGTGAAAACAACGCAGATATCTCACCGCGAAGACCCTGTAGTGAGTGGTGCCGAAAATGGAGCTCTTATGGAGCTGCTCCTCCAGCTTACGCTGCGTGTGCAGGCCTGCGGCTTTTTCAGAGTGAGCCACATACAGGAACGCGTATCTCTTAAGGGATATATCCTTTAAAATATTGCAAATAATCTAATATGAACGAAGATGCAGTGAGTGCAATGTTCATTTTTCCCATTTCACTCGGCTAGGGCAGCACCAATGACAATGCCCTACCTAACATTTACTTTTCTTCTGTCCGCATTGCACCTATGGTAGTCCAAGGATAGCGTCTGACAGGGGAGTGGCGACAGGATGGGTAGGATGTGTTAACCACCGCCTCCCCATTTTCTGAAAAATCTGAAAAGGTGCACGTGTGTGCAATGGCTGGCATGTATGGTCCATCACATTTCACATAACGGAAAAAAAAAAAATGTGGGTTCGGAAAGTCTTGGGAGAGAGCAATATCTATTGAGCGATGCTCCCTGTTGCATGCAGCAGAATAATATTTGGTTCACATTTTCACGACAGGATTGCATACATATCAGGAAGTTTCTTATTGCGTTTGAACAGGGTTTCGTGCCCCTTTAATATGCGACAGTGTACGACATCACCAGGTCACAGACTTGCACACATCTTCCAACACAAGATAGTTGCGAATCGCCTAGTTTACTGGCACATTTATTCCATATAGGGAACAAGTGGAACACCTAGCATCATGTCCGACAGATGAGTGACAATGCCAGGGAGTTCCTAAACCTGGTATCCAACTATACTTCGCTTGCCGATGCACTCGCCAATGAAGAACCAGAAAAGAACTTCCATTCCGATCATCGTGTTGACCGTGGCTTCCTTAACAGTAAAGTTCTTCCATGCGCCAGACTTTGCCGTGCTGACGAGCTGACCGAAGCCCCGGAACACCTCGGGCAACTCGCGTGGGGACGGGGGCACCATCTCAACGCGGGCGTACTTCATGAAAGTCTCGAACTTGGGCTTGCCATTCTTGACAAGAGACGCCGTCAGGTTGGCCACGGCCCTTGACATGGCTTTGAATTGGACTTTTGCTTGCGTTCTTTTTCACTGAAAGAGCAAAGAACCAATAGAATGCATGAAAAATCTGCTCCGAAGCCATTTTTTTTTTCTTTCTTTTCAGCTTATCTGATCGAGAAGCTTTAACTGCGGCATCTGTTGGTCGGTGGCAAGATACACACCGACAGCACTGTGTAGTTAAAAGACAGATGCGATAGTGCAAGCAGAAATACAAACAATATGCACTTATGCGCATAGATTTCTATCATGTTGGCATTGCATGCTTTGTACGACACTGCAGCACTTATTGTCTGCAAATAGATTAAGTAATTGATTGGGGTTTAACACCTCGGAGCAACTGTAGCGCTATTAGAGACGCCGCTGTGGAGGGCTTCGGACTGATTTCGAATACGCAAGGGTAGTTTTACGTGCGCCCTAGGACCGGTACAATTGAACCCGCTACCTCGTGCTCAACTGAACGGTGCGAAGCTTGAGGTACAGGGTTCGATTCCAAGTCACGCTATCAAGACACACTGAAGACCTACCGCGAGGGCTGTGGAAGTAGCTTAGGCAGCGCGTGAACAAGCTGAAACTCACAAATGTATAGAGAACGCTGTAGGCAATGAAACGTTGGCATGCTGATACCGAAAGTGGCCTGCGAAAATAAGTATGTCACCGATCACGTGTTGATTCTTCAGATCCGATGGTTTCTGCCAGCCCGACACTTTGTGCGGCTGTAGCATTTTGTTGTATAGGCCCAAGGAACTGTTAACTAGGTGCTAGTCGCCAATTTCAACGCACCTCATTTTAGGATGCCGACGTCAAATACGGGGTTTATGTCGCATTCCGCTCCCGTTGAAATTACATTAAATAGAACAGAGCTGGTGTATGCCCACTGAAGCGATCCATAAGCGAACAATTAAGCTGACCAGCAGCTATAATACGCAAACGAAGTAAAACATTTCGCATTTCGCTGGCGAGCTGCACCTTACACGAGTCAGTCAGAACCACACCGTGTCAAGACACGCCTGAATTTGGTACACCACTTCTCACCAGAAAAAGTGTTTGTGTAGAAGCCTAATAGTTCGAAACCCTTCACAAGAATCAAGACGGTACGAGCAGTAATCTTACCAAAAAGTTTGGAAAACTGTCCTCACGTCCTCTACGCAAGGGCAGCAGAGACCGGCGTGAACCAAGGCACAATCGCGTCTCCTTTCTTTTGTAGCGTAAATGGCGCTGTTAACAGTTTCACCGTAAAATTATGTGTTTAGAAATATTTTGTCACATTTATTATCTAATATAAATGTTTTTTCAATTTTTATAGTTGAAAAAAGTTTTACATGATGATGTTAATTTTGTTTTTACTGATAAAGGCTTTGTTGGTGGCGTAGCAAGCTATCATCATTAGTAGCCAAATGGCAGCACACGTTTTGGCTAGCATGTCAGCGGAGCCAAAGTCGTATCAAGTTCTTTATTCTGTGGTCGTATCTGGCTACATTCAGCGTGTAAACAAACCGCAATGCTAAAGCTGCTTAGTTGACGCCGATTAAAGGTAAATATCACAGAAGTAACAATCAGAATGATTGCATTCGGTGTTACTGTAGATTCAAAGTTGGCTTGTGCGTGGCAACCATTATAAGGAAGCGCAGCGATTCATTACACCGCATTATCCACAACTAGAGGTTTGCAAGATTCGGTCTCAACTTTGTTTCATTTTAGAGCGCATGACGATGGTTTAAATGCACGACCCCGCTTCGTCGTGTACGATCTCGGTTGATGCAAGAACGGGCAAAGACTGGACGACTAGTGTTGCGACGTCGTTATTCCTCGCCGTTTGTTTATGCCAGTGTCTTGGAACAGCAAGTCTCTCGTACTGCGAACAGTGAAGTATCTGACAGCGGTTGATTATAAAGGCAATGGTATGTACACGCTTTGGCGGCTTCCTTGCAATTGGACTCTAGCTTGGTGTTAGTATTCATGGGAAAAAGCATTTAAGAAATCCAGCTTAGCGGACAACAAAGACTTGAAACTCGTTCAGTACTTGTTTCTACGTGCAAGCTGGTAATTTGATTTTGAGAAGCGTACCAGAAACATTATACCTGAAAGAAAGCATTGTACCGGAACGTTCCTTAATTTATCTAATTCTGAACCATATATATTAAGCCATTAAAACTTCTTTCTGGGCGAGTTGGTGTATACCTGATTTGAAAATTGTTACAGCGCTAACACATGCATCCACAAAGTAACAAGGGCGAGGCACTCGTCTCGTTCTTGTTACTTTGTGGTTGCATGTGCTAGCGCTGTAACAATTTTCAAATCATATAGGAAGCCATTGGGCACGCAAAACCTGTGGATTTAATTTTCGATATTAAGCCGTGAAGTTTGCATTGTCGTTCGCATAACCACTGTTAATTTACCTTGCTGCAAATTCGATGCCGCTGCGTTATCAGCAAAATTATCATGAAGGCATTGGGATATGTGTCACTTGCATCAGTGACGCACGGACATAACATTGTACCCCCCTTCCCCCCCCCCCCCCCCAAAGAAAGAAAAAGTACTTTGAGATGATACAATAAAGCTTCCGAGTAATTTCACAGTAGATTTCTTGCGAAGTAGTGAAGTTTATTGCCATCTCTTGTGTATCATTGTTCACAAAAAGGGGGAAAAAAAATCGCTTACCGTACTTTTCTTTTTTTCTTTTTAACAGTGGCTGTCAGGGTTGATCGATTTGACCGAGGTATGAAACTGATCGATCAAATTTGAGAAGTGCGTTCCCATACGCTCGCCACTTCCTCCTCCTCCTTTTTTCTTCTAACCATGTGGCACCATTGGTGCCAGTGCAAAAAAACTTTCCAACACCTGTCGATGCTGCTCCTTGTTGCATTCGTTTACAGTGTTGCCATAATTTCTGAAGCTTGTCGCTAAAATGAGACAGAAAAGTGGCCAAATTTCTGCAAAATTTTCTTCCAGGGTCACTAAAATTGTCGCTACAGCTTTTGGGTAAATTTTAGGTAATGTAGGCATTTTTAAACACAATTTATAAGCTAACGTAGCGTAAATCACTTATGATACATCTCACGTCTCTAAGGTCCGTGTTGCTTAGAAATAAATAGCGAATTTACCGTCGGTGTGTAGACGGCTTTTACTGTGCTAGTATGCTTGCATAACAATGGCCGATGACAGCTGAAATTTGGCGTCTACCTTCATATTGTGAGGTTACAAATGCATCACAAAAAAAAAAAGCACAAGTAATCTTTCTAGCATGCAAACCACATGGCCCATATTATCTTTGCATATTTTTTGTCTTGGCATTCTTCAGAGGAAAGCTACATTCTACGGCATGCATTTGGTAGGGCAGCATCATGGCAATGACAATTAGAATACTTTCATGCAGGTTGAATGCCACACTTCCGCCTCTTGATCTGCCTGAAAGCTCCATGCAGTACTGATTTGTCCGAAAGCCATGAGATTTGTGCTATTCAATCCAGCTGCCCGAATATCTATGCCTTTCTACCGTCTTGTCTGTCATTTTCATCTGCCGCATTCGAAATAGAAAACCAAGCAACAGCTGCCAGGCATCGTGCACGAACACCCAACAGTAAATTCAACAACATTGTATGGCTGCCATAAATTTAATTGTGAAGTCTGAATCAACAGTGTTGCGTTCTTGCATTTTGACACTGTATCGTTTGTTACATGCAAAATCCTGGCTCCAATGGTTAGTTTTGTGACATTAAGACATTAAGAAACCGCCAAGGTGGTGGTTGCACAACGCGCTTTGAAGTGATCACAGCTGAAAGGTACTCCGATTTGCTTGTTTACAGATTTCATTTAAACCTTGTTAGTAAGGCACATCTGATGCAAAAAATACTTTCTTTATGGCTGAAATTTCCTATAAGCAAACAATTTTTATGCATTGGTGTCAGTAAGAAACATTTTAGACTTCGTTATCTGTGTTCACTATATTGACTCATGTACTTGTCTTTATCGGGCGACACATTTCACCTTCACCGCCTAACAAATGTTATCACACTGCATGCATCGGAAGTTTCTGGAATGTTATCGATTGTTCCATCCGCTGTCTGTGACCGAACCTTGTGTAATCTGATTGCATGAGTGCGTGACGCGAATAATGTAGAACTTTGTGGAAGGCACGCGGGCCCAGCGATTACTCTGGAACATTCGACGACTGATGTATAAAAGCCGACGCGCTTGACCCGCTGATCAGATTTTCGACGATGGCCGAGTGTATTTGCCGCTGTCATTCTTTAAGTGTAGCCTGCTTTTGAGGGCAGAAGTTCGCCCAATAAAACCCTAGTTTCGTTAATCACAGTTTTGCTGCCTTCTTCACCGTCACTACCACGTGACAACACCAAGGCTCAACTGTAATGTGCTTGCGAACTTCAGTGTGTAATGAGTGTAGGCTTATCATTGGGTGTAATGAAGGTATCTTTGTGTCATATGTGAAAATCAACATAATGGAGTAACACTGCATAGAAATCCTAAACTTGCCCAAGAATGTGTTCATTTGTAATACGTGCTTTCAGCCAAAGTGATGAACCTTGAAATTTTAGATCTAGAGAAGCGTTCTGTACTGCATCGGGCCGTGGCCAACGACAGTCTGTTTTTTTATTGAAGGTTCAACAGCTGGATTAAATGCTGAATGTGCCACTTGGCTAGGATTTCACAAATGCTTCGTGAAGCCAAATGAAATAGGGGTGTAGTAGCAATAGCAGCAAATCAAATGATGACTTTGAGTGGCATGTGAATTCAATAAGATGTCATTGAGTCAAATGCAAATTGGTGATGCCAAATTGAATGCTAGTTTTCAAACGGCTCTCGAGTATGATACAAAACCCTTCAAAGGGGTGGGATTTTTGCTCGGAGCTATACTAAGAACTAGAAATGTTCAAATGTTCTTTTGTAACTCTAATGCATAAAGGGAGGATTGGTATCCGAGTTTGACAAATGAAGTGCTGATAGGGGTTGAAAACCGGACAATAACTGCAGCTGAAAGTGAAAACTGCTCCATGCACTTTCATAAATTTGTGCATAAATAGGCCATTATTATCTCAGTTGAAGTAACCCTTTCCAGTGTCAATCACATGATTTAACTGCCCATAGAAGTATGCCAATTAAATTTTTCAGAACACAACTGCTTTAGTTATTTGTAAATATCGGGCTTTATTTGTACATGTAGACATTGTTGCACACACCACACAAGTGCTGCCATATGTGCAATACCACAAAAGCTTCACTTCTGAAAGGCCTCGCCACATGCAAGCACCACCTCATTGTCATCACAAATTCCAGTGATGAAAATGCATTTTGAATTGTTTGTCTTTGCTTACATTGATTGATTGTGAAAATGCAGCCCTGTATGAAGTATGTTAAAAACAAACCGGCATGGGTCTTGTGAAAGCACCTGAAATTAACATGATTACAATGAGAGTCATGTAATAACATATTGACCGTATATCGTAAGAACGTGCTACAGTGGCTCAGTTGCTATGCCATTGCACTGTCAAGCATGAGACCAAGAGTTCAATACCCAGCCGCTGCGGCTGCATGCCAATGAAGGTTGGAGGCAAGAATGCTCGCTTACGTGCTTTATGTGCCTGTGAAAGAATCCCAGGTGGTCCAAAATTAAAATAATCTTGAGCCCTTAACTACGGTGTTCTTCATAACCCTCTCTGCAGTTTCACGATGTTAAAGCCCCTACGATTATTTTAATATTGTAAGAATAAACTTTTTCCAGCTCCACACTGGTAATTCAGGACTAAAAGGGATAAACAAGGTTTGATCACTCATGCATACCTTACATTAGGATTCTAAGGAGCGGGAAGTACTGCAGTCTCTGCCGACTGCCTTACTCAGTACCCACAGGTGGCATGAAATCTTTCTGCAGGTGTCCCATCACTGCTTCCAAGGGAACAGGGCTGTTTGTATTTAAAAGGCCGCCCATTGCCATCACAAGGGGCAGAGGACAGCACTCGTGTGGCAGAAGCAAGAAAGGCGTGCACGCACTTGGGGAAACATATCCGATCATGCGACTGCGTTCCAGCAATAGCCGGAGCCAGCCACAGCCTTCTGCAGGACACGGCGCTTCAGTTGGTAAAAGAAGAAAAGGTGCTGCTACCGGCCGTAGGAAGCCAGTTGCCAAAAATCAGGTGCAGGTGAGGATTCTGTGGCCTTTGATATGGTTTGACTAGTGGCGGTGTTGATACCTGTATAGCGTGATGCTTTTTCTTGCATTCTACTTGAGAAAGCACAATATCTGGAACCACGCTCCTAATATGAATCTTAAAATTTTTATTTCTATTTTTCTTTTTACAGCATACAGCTTTCGTTGTATTCGCGCAGATCCCATGTCGTCCCTTTCTTGAGATTATTGTTGCTGTTTGCATTTTTTTTTCTTTTATGTTGCCATTGCTTGTCCTTCAAGTGAGCTCCCTGACTTCACTGTGATGCTGCTGCTCGTGGTTCATATGGAACATTAGCATACATCCTTTTTACATTCCAAAGTGACAGACACGCAGTGCAGTGAAACATCTTGTGCATTACTCCTAAATAGTAAACTTATAGCAGCAAGCGCGAACCGGACACGAAAAGTTTCCCAGTTTTCGATGAACAGATGTTTCAAGTCTGCACCAATTGTCATGCTGGTTGCACTGCGTGTGTCAAACCAAGTACGCCAAAGCACAAGACGCTTCTCTTCAAGGCACGTCTGCCATATTGAATTCTGTACCAAACCTGCACTCCCTCCCCTTTCTTGAGTTTTGGCTCTTAAAAAGAGCAGTGGGCTCTACCACTAGGCAGTTAGATCGTGCAGGAAAGCCAACCCCGCAATGTGCATGGGTAGGCAAGAGTGCCACGAAACGTAAAGGTGGCAATGGTCAAAAATGGTCAGAATTCCATCATTGCAAAGGAATGAAATAAACTTGCTCTTGAAAAGTATTGCAACCTATAAAATGAAGGCACAGACAGAAATGCAGTGTACATAGCCATGCATACTACATGTGATGCCTTCTGTATTTCTTGTGTGTTCTCATCATGTTCTGCAATGTTTTTGAGGAGAAGGTTCTTCACGGTATGTTCCAGAAGGGCATGCTGTGCATATGCTTCAGTCAGTCGGGGGTTGCCTAGCAGCGGACACGTGCCTCTTTTGAATATCTGTATAAAAGTTTTCTCTTGGTTTATGCAGTACGTTTTTTTTTATGCTTCACCACAAGGCCTTGCACCTAGGGTTCCTGCCAAGGAAAACATACTGATCTGGTGTGGAGTGCAGGGGGACGTTCGGATAGTTGCCACCTTGTGGCTACAGACTGATAAGTAATGACACATTGTTACTGCCAATTTTTTTCCTATACTAACTTATTCATTTGGAGGCTATACTAAAGTCTGTGCCCATAGCTGGATGGAGCAGTAGAGCAAGGCCTTGTGGAATTTACTGTAAAACATTTCTCTGTTTTAAAGTCCTTTAATTAGTACCAGCAAACCCTACATTGAGCCTTGTTTCTCTGCTTCATCAAATAATCGATGAAGCTGCACAACTGTAGGGAATCAGCGCGGGAGTTTGCAGCATGGGCAGCACCACCATAGCAGACATGGCTGGCAACATTTAGTCACGCATACAGATACAAATGGCCACTAACATCGACAACGCCTTGGTGTATAGTGTTGAAGAGAGGAGAAAGAAACGTCGAGGCCGGCGGTATTGTTGTGTTTTTGACTGCCACAACCAAGAAGGCGTTGACAGCAGCGTGACCTTTTACTCATTCCCTACACGATCGTACGAGACAGAGCGACGGCAACGTTGGATACAAGCGGTTCGACGTATAGAGTGAGTGTGCCGAATTTTTAATCCATAGCTTAAGCACAACAGTGAGTAAACATTGAGGTGAGGCTTGACCCTACACGCTTGAATCATTCGACAGGCCTGATGGCAGACCTTGGCAACCAAATGCAAACACCAGGATATGCAGCCGGCACTTCTTTGGAAATGCCAAGAGCAACTGCATGAGCCATCCTTCATATGTGCCGACAATTTTTCCTCCGGCATACCACCATTCTGGACTGGCAGAACAGTGAGTTCTTTCATTTTGAAATAAAAAAAGGAAAGAGCAAGATCACTTGTGAACATTGGGGTTTTGGCTGAATTGCATCGGTCAGACAGTGAGCAATCGGGCAGCATGATGACTGCTCTATCGCTGAGGTGAGCGGAGCTTGTGCAACATGTGCATAACTCTATCAGACCGTTAAAAAGTTCGTTGATCATGGCTACTGACTGTGAACAGGTGTCCTGCAAACTAGACACCTCTTTGATGTCTTACTGTACCGCTAGGTAGGACTTTTATTTTTTATGCTGCCGATACACGAGGTACAGTTAAACCTCGTTATACTAAAAAGGGAGTAGAACAAAAAAGTTCAGTTTCACAAGAATTTCATTGCCAAATGAGGCTGCACAAACAGGGAATGCCCTGACAAACAAAAGTTTACTGTCAAATTAACATTAGCGAACTTTGGCGAGCCTTGCTCAAGGCCATCCAGAACCGCAGTGCCAACAGCAGAAAGTGCGATGTGATGTGAAATCCTGCAAAGGTGATCATATCCCCGTAAGTGATAGACTGAGATTAGAGGCGTCCTCCCTGAAATCTCCGTCTGGCGACACCAATTCCTTGTGCCATGCCTGCTGGGTGGTGCTGAAACCAGCGCGATTATATCGCTACCCGTATTCTTGGCCTATTACTTGTGGTGTCACAGTATGGCACCAGTTCTCAATCACGGGCGGAGGCATGGTGGCCCATGCAGCGGCCACCATCTCAAGTGCCGTAAACAAGCCTGCAGCGAAGGCACATAGGCTTCTTTGTTTTTGCTGTTCACTTTGCGCTCTTTGAGCACCACAGGTGAATTTCAAGACGCAATGAACTGCAGAGTATGTATGCACTATGCATAGTTACACTGTTGCATGGTACACAAAACGTCATCACTTCTCGGCACAAGTTGAGGGCAATGCGGACACGCCATTTGAAATGGGCAATCAAGAAACAACATGGCAGAAAATGCATGGGAGCACTTTTTTGACTCTGTTAACGTTACCCGGGTAGATAACATGGTCACTTACATTCCCGCAAATTTCGCGAATGTAGGATGTGGATGCAGCTTAGTGACACTTTGTTGTCAAGAAATATAAAATGCATTGAAGCCTATGGCCATTAGCAGGGGATACAGAAATATCATGTTGTGGCGAGAATTTCGTTCTCTCTGGTTTTCATTATCGCGACGTTTGGCGCAGCTGCAAGACAACTTAGTATTTATTTGGCGTTTGCTAGAGGACTACATAAAGAGTTTTGATATATACTTCAACATTTTGGTGGGCTGTTGCATTAGGAGCCTTGATGTACACATCAACAGCCTGATAGACCACTTCTGCATGAACTGTTCCCTCACTCCAGTCGCTTGTACACAGCTTTTTTTTTTTTCTGGGCTCTCGCTACAGCAGAGGACATTTGATAGCTTATTGGTTTCACTGTGTATTCAGCACTATGTGTTTACAATGTTAGTGTTGCATTGACACAGAGGGATAGTATGTACATTGTTAAAAGCCATAACACAGCTGTGCTCATATCTTGTTTTAGCAGATGGACAGAGCAAGCTGGGGCATGCATGAAGTCGCTTGAAAATAATCGGGCCTCACAGCGAAGTGAAAGAAGGGCAAGTGCACAACAAACTTTCTGTGTTGTATTTTAGTTCAGAAATTACGCAAGACAATTTGACTTTTCCCTTTGTATACAGGACGACAACACTTGCAGCTTGGCTGGCGGCTCCCATCGGCAGCCATTATGGCCTAAACCACCAAACAGAAGTAACTTGGAGGTGGTATGTGCACCTTTTGCTGGAGTTATATGCTTTCTTTCATTTGTGCTTTCCGACTCTTGTGACTATTGAACACTAACACGTTGAAGCATTGTACTCTGTTTCATGCATAGCAGGGGCCACTGCTGAAGCTACTCATGTAGTGCAGTCGCAGAAGTCTCACCCTGAGCGTGTTGTAGTGCAGTTGTTTTACAGTCGCCGACCGTTTATTCGGACCTCACAGGGACTGCGGAAATGTCCGAATAAACAGGTGTCCGAAAAAGCAGATTAAGAAAAAAAAATTAAATGCTTTACTTCCACGCACTTATTCCGGCTCGGCAGTAGGCTTGAAGCAATCGTGAATGCGCCATTGCATGCTGTTCCGTTTACGCGCAATCCGATAAGCCTGAATCTCGGAGAAGGTCGTATGTTCACTATAGGCGGCCGAAAGCACAGTCACGGCTTGTACACACTCTGCATGCGACGGCAGCGTAACACATGGTGCGTCATCTTCTTAGTCAGAGTCATCGTCCGGCCATGCAGCAGAAACCTGACGAATGATTTCGCCGTCGTCGAGTTCTGCGCTTGTCAGTACAGCAGTGTCAGCACCTGTGAAACTGTCAAATGAGACGGTGTCCGGAATCGCAATGCAACCACTGCGCAGGTCTCGGCAGAACATTTTCTGCGTCAGTAGGGAGCACATAGGAAGGCGACAAATCTTAGGCCTCCCGGCACCCGCTTGCCGGCATTCCCCAGCGCAGTCTGCACGGGCACTTGACACTTGACGCGATGTTTTCGTATGCCGTGTTGGATCACCGGAACCTCGACACAGCACACAAAGCAAACACCACCATGCCAACACCAGTCGCACAAACAAAAAACATGGCCTACTCGCAGCATCGTGTGTGAAGAAACAAATCAGCTGCTGGATTGTCTTGACTTGGCTTACTAAGCTGAAACCGGAACTGCTGTAGAGCTGCTCTATCGAACCATGCAGAAATGATGATGATGAGCGGGGATTTGCAGTAGCGCCACTTCGTGGGGCAGCAAGGAGGCTCCGTTCAAAACAAAAATGCCGTTCAGCAAGTCAAACCATGCACCGGTCAGAGTCGGTGCATGGTGCTCTCGATCGAATTGGCTCAAGGAGTGTCTGAAAAATCAGATGAGAGGTTGCAAGGTGTCCGAACTTCCGGCAGTTGTTATACATTATGGTCTATGGGAAGAATGGCGGTGCCGCAAAGCAGACCGAATAATCGAGCATGTTCGAATTTTTGTAGTCCGGAAAATCAGTCGGCAACTGTATATCTGCAGCACTTTCCATGGAATAACTACTGCATATGTTACAACTGCAACCTGTGGTCATGAGGCTACCTCAAATTATGTGTTATTTGTGCTGCCCTGTGCACACAATATGCAGCACACTCTGTTTTGGGCATGAGCGGTGCGCTGTGGCAGCTGGTCTCAGAAATGTGTCGCTCTCTGTTCATTTGGTGGTGAATTGGCTCACATCTGCGATGCCTTCCAAGTAATATATGCACCATACAGTCAAACGATTTCGCAACAAAGTTCTTGGGGCATCTGAAATCCTTCGTTAAGTAGGTCATTTCGTTGTAGAGATGTTCATTTTACAGGCATTTGACTGTATTTTGCAACATAGATGTATCAGAGTTGATGTTATGGAATTGCTTGGATGCATATACCCATCTCTTTCTTTTGTATAGGATGCACTAGTTCTTGCTCACAAATACCAGCACTGTGAGCAGCCTCTCAAGCCTGTGTAATATTGCCTGCTATGTATGAAATGGGAGTGTAGACACTTCAGTGGAAAAGGCCTGCCAGCATGAAGAATTGGCAACACAGTGTTCAGCAGAGAACTTGCCATCCCTGCTCCACCATGCTGTGGGACCAGATACTAATAGGGTGCCCTTTTTCGGGAGATTTGATACAGTGTCCTTGGCTCCCGGGGCCGAGGTAGTTCCGGTTGGCTACCCTGCGCAGGGGGAAGGGTTAAGGGGGATAACCGATGCCGTGAGATAACTTTGTGTGGTTAATGACACTGCCTTTATGACTCCTGTCCAAGGCTACCTGCAATGAAATGTACTTTTGCTAAATTGGTTATAGATGGATAGTCTGTTAGAAACAATCTTGGCAAAGCTGCAAGAATGGTAATTGTATAATTTTCTTTTTAACAGCCTTAAACTGTACTAAACAGGCAACTTGTGTGGCTGGTGGTTAGCAGATATCACTGGAGGCATGTGACTAGTAATACTTAAAATGGAATCGAATACAAATCAAATACTTTTTGAACAGTTTTCAAGTAATAGGACTTTATCAATACAGGGCTCGAGTTCCACAAAATTTTACTTGAAACATTCTAAAAATTCAATGAGACTATCAGAATGCTGCGCATTGAAATAAAGCCTTATACAACAGTGACTCTAGTATGAAAGTGTCATTTTGTCACCATGTCATAAACAAATTTCAGAAGTTAAAATACACAAAATAATTAACTTTGGCTAGGCATTACGTTCGAGTAGTCAAAGGACAGAAACAAGATGAACTCCTCATTGTTTTAGCGTTTCCTTTTTCAATTGCTCACATGTTGGTGCTGTCTATTTGAAAACTTTTCTATATATATTCAGTGTTCAGAATAATAGATATTCGATTCAAGCACTGAATCAAATCGATGTACTACATAGACTTGTAAAAGAATTTTTAGTGTTCACACAACCCTAGATATTTACATGCTTACTTATTTATGCTTTTCTCAAGGATTGCATTTCACCTGCTAATAACCTAATGTTATCGCTCAGCACAAGACGCACCTGCAATATTTTGAACTTACTTGAAGGTTATTTTTATTCTATCGGTTGTGTATGTTCTCGCTGCTCCTTTTGTAATCAGATTGTATGTGCAACATGAATTGTGTAGCAGATTCTTGAAGGCTTGTGGGCACCAGCGATTACCTTGAAACTTTCAACAACTCATGTATAAAAGCCGACGTGCTTGACCCGCAGATCATATTCTGGACGATTGCAGACTTTACTCGGCGCTATCGTTGTGCTTGAGCGTTACTTGCTTTGCTGGGCACAAGTTCACCCAATGAAGAGTTGAATTTGTAACTCAGTTTTTACACTGCATCCTTCATCGTCACTACAACATGGCAAGATGGTGTAAGTGCCAGCAGGTAATCGCAAAGATTTTCCAGCATGCCACGAGCTCTACCTTATTTTATAGGTTAAAAGTAAAGTTAACAGGGTTTTTCCCATGAGGAAAACCGGGAATTCTCAGGAATTTTGAGTAGTCTGAAAGAACTCGGGAAATTTGTGCCTATATCAGGGAAAATTAGCTGTAATTTTATCGAAAGGGTCGAAAGTCGCGGTAATGCTGGCTCGAGTAACAGACAGGAATCGTAATTAATCGTCTTTCACACCCTGTTGTCGACTGGAAGAGTTGCCAGTGTACAGTCAATGACCGACTTTCCGGATACCCGAAAATTTGGGCGGCTTTGCGGCACTACCACTTACCCCATAGAGTCAATGTATCAGAACGTCTGAAATTTCGGTCGCAAGAACTCTTCGTCGTCTGATTTTCTGGATGTTTTGCTGTGACCGCATGTCCGAAATGACATCAAAGCCACCAACGCTGCCATTTCGATTACCTCGCCGCCTCGAACAGGCGCTCTTGCACGCAGATCCGCTGACAGCCGTAGCCACCACCGCAGCAACACTAAGCCTAGCTGCTTCGAGGTTCGCTATGAAGCTTCTTGCCGTTGGGTGCCATGTTTTTTGAAAGAATTCGCTGCTGTGAGCAATGGCACGGACTCCGCCTTTGTGGTCCTCACGGTTGGCTTAGAAGCTTGGAAAGCACAGTGGGTTGCATAATGCCGGTTCCCGAAAGTCAGCTTTGCCTCTGTACAGAAATGTGCTTGGTGAAGCATATGCAAAAGTATTGCAGTGTAGCATAACGAGTGTGGGAAGGGGCTATTGCCAAGGGACACAGTATGTATTCCTTAATTATACACACATACACCCAGCATTTCCTCTCACAGTACGAGCACCGATATGCCTAATACGTGTACCGACAGGCCTTCAGAGCATTTTCGAATGTGCCTGTGGCAGTTTGAGCCCTTAAGGGCAGTAAATTACATGCATTTATTTTTTCCAACTGGCCGATTGTTCGGACGTTTTCGTGGCCCCTAGGGAGTTCGAAAAATTGGACGTAGACGTGCAACTGACCATGAAGATGCTTCAAATGGTCGGTGGAGCGAACGAGTGGCAGAAAGAGTACAAGAACAGAAAGAACCTACGCATCGAGGAATGAATGGGAAAGAAAGCGTTCTGCCGCTGTTTTGAAGGAGCTTGAGCTGAAAAACAAAGTGTTGGCTGATGCTGAGATGCAGGTGCCCCTCATCCAAACCAAAATAAACTCTTTAAAGCAGTGAAACACAACACTGAGGTGTCATGCGCGGGCTGAGAGTATGTCAGGACAGTTGAAGTTTACTTACGAGCTGTTGAGAGATAATCTCAATTGTGACAAAGTTCGGGCCTCATACCACTGAGCTT
This sequence comes from Dermacentor andersoni, assembly GCF_023375885.2. Lineage (NCBI taxonomy): Eukaryota > Metazoa > Arthropoda > Arachnida > Ixodida > Ixodidae > Dermacentor > Dermacentor andersoni. Next base: position 114,163,858 of record NC_092823.1, on the reverse strand, counting down.
GCTATCAGTTGATAGAAATAGCTCATATTCGAAAGTATTTGCTTCTGTATGCAGCTCCTTTTAATTCATATTTGAGAATGTCCTACTCGATTTTCAATTTTTTTCGAGGACATCTTATATGCTTGCATTTTACTAACCCCTCCCTTCTATTCTCTTTTTGAATAACATAAGCTCTACTCCTTAGTATTCAAATTAGATTAAATCGTTTCTTTTTCTTTCATATGCTTGCTAGAGAGTGACAGCATCAGGCGATACGGTTTCAGCTCGTCTTGACATAAAGTTCTGCATCACTGGGGGAATTTTGCAAAGGCACTCAGGGAAAACCTGGAAAACTCGGGGGAATTTGGAAATGTCAACTTCGTTGATACCCTGGTTAAGTTGTGGGATTTTATGTGCCGAAACCAAGATATGATTATGAGGAAATTTAGACCCCCTGGGGTTCTTTAGCGTGCACCTAAATCTAGGTACACGGGCGGTTTTGCATTTTGCCCCCATCGAGATGTGGCTGCCGTGGCCGGGATTCGATCCCACAACCTCGTGCTTAGCAGCCCAACACCATAGCCACTAAGCAACCATGGCAGGTTAATCTTACAGGTAGTAATTGCTGAGGAGCCATGGGTTCTTGGTCATGCATCACTTTCTGGTAGTGTAATGGTAATGGAGGCTTTTTGTTTTAGTTTTGGTTTAAAAAACATATTTTTGCTATCTTTTCATAATGCACCCACTCACATTTCAAGCATAAAATATTGCGTTGAGTGCCTTGTACTGCCATTTCAGCATACTGTTGCATTCATAAAACAACAGCAGCAGAATATTTTCATGCAGTTCTGGACCTGCTGACTGCTGCTGCCAGAAATTTCTTAGGTATAAGCCACATATACAGGTTGTATGGCAGATTTCTGTGGTGTTCACAGCACACTCGTACTTTGGACATACTAAAGAAGTGACAAGCAGAAAAAGGGGGAAAGGGCGCTGACTACGAATTTTCGCTCTATTTCTGTTATTTCATTAGTATGTGTGTGCTGTGAATACCATTGAAATGAATCATTACCATCTTGCCAAAACTTCAAGACTTGCACACAACGTGGGGGGCATGTCCAGACTGTTATAAAGTGGACTACCCAGACTGCATACTCATTGTTGATGGCACTGTAATGCGAAGAGAAACATCATCAGAGATGGTAGAGCAGCATGCCCTCTACTTCACTTACAAAGCTGGCTCCATGCTAAAATCTTTAGTTGTGGTTGCTCTTACATCTTACAAATGCGTGAAGCAGGGCAGGGTACAGGACACAAAAGGAGAAAAGACGGACAAGATAGTCGCTGCAATGGTTGTCTGTTTTGCCTCCGTGTGACCCGAGTAATGCTGTTCATTCGCCTAGCCCACACAACCTGGGTTAGAATATAAGGGTAGTGTGCTCACTGTGCACCATCAGCAATGGGGAGAGGTGAAACCACCTGTGGCAACTTGGAAACGGAGCTATACATTGAAACCGATGGTGCGACGCGTGGTGTGCCACAGTGAAAACGCATTATTCCTACACACGCAGAGAAGAGACACCGCAAACATGCACAGCGACCTCCGTGGCGTCAAAGCACAAGTGGAAAGGGTGCGAACGCGGTCGTGGATACTACATTTATCTGGACGGTACGCCGCCACCCTTCTTTGCACGTGTAGCAATATGCGCTTTCCCTGGGGCACACCAGGCATCGCACCGTCGATTTCAGTGTATAGCTTTGTTTCCAAGTTGACATCGGTGGCTTCACGTGCCCGGCGCCGCTGAGCCCACTACCCTTATATTCTAGTACACTATACCTGGATCTACGCAATCGATCAGTGTACCAACTTTGATATAATGCCATGTTTGGTCCAATTTTGGCTATATATTTACTGACAATACTCTTCATGCCAGCTAGCCACTTCAGGCAGGGTTTAAAAAAAACTATGGCACTTCAGAGAACAGCATCATGACATAGCAAAAAAGATACAGAAGATTAAAGTAAATGAACACCGGATGAGCTGATGACTCTGGCTTCTGATATGGAACATGGAATGAATTAGTCTTTTTTATGGTGGTATTATTGTCCTACAATGTTTCCGTCAAATCCCTTTTGTTTTGTTCAAAATTGTAATTATGACTGACTGTTCAATATTGTGAAGAATGTTAAGCCAGTGCAACTTCCACTGAGCATACCCACACACATATACAAGTTTTGGCATACGCTGGTTGCATGTACATAATTAGTATAGACATGTGTACTTGTTTATCTTTTTCCGGTGACTGCTTTTCACTGGCTAATAAATGTTAAACGGTATTGCTCGGCACCAGACGTGCCTGCATGTGTCAGAACATTCTTCATTCTTGTAGCCGATTCTATCTCTTGTCTGTGTTGTCGCCGAACCTTTTGTAATCAGATTACATGCATGACGCGAATAGTGTTGTTCATGCTAGAACTTATGCACACACCAGCGATTACACTGAACCTTCCACTAGTCAAGTATGAATAGCCGACGCGTCTGGCCCGCAGACCAGAGTTCACCGATCGTCGACTGTGCTCACAGATCTTATTGCGCTTTGAGTGCCACCTGGTTTTTCTGTGCACAGGTTTGCCCAATAAAGAGTTACTTTATTAGATCACTTTAGATCAGTGCCTATGCCTGCTCTCCCAACAGAAGACGGCATTGCGAGCATGCTAATGTCGACTTTTGTGCAATGAAAAAAAAGCAAAGCATGTTTCCAAAAGGCTTTTTACATTCGCAGTACTGAGAATCACTACTGCATCACCCCTCTTCATCGTACGAGAAACGATTTGGTCTACCTCCCAATCGGTTCTCCATGGACTTCCTTTTAGAAGTGTCTGGTTTGGAAGACTGCCAACCCCATGCTTGAGGGTGATCAGTTGACAATGGTGCTTTAGACTTGCCGATAGAGATGACGACAACTGTACTCTGTTTAATACACAGCAAGCAATGCTATATAGGCTAGAGACACCTTTCTCGCTGCTCGCATTCGTGACCAAAGCATGGTGCATCACACATGAAGGATATAGGTATGTGTTACATAATTCGACAGAAATTTAAGTCTCATACTTTTAACATTGCAAAGTATGACATAGTTATTACTTGCAAGGTGTCACAGATCTAAGCCTACCATATTCACTCGAATCTAACGTGTACTTTTTTCTCGATAAAACGGATCCAAAAATTGCATACGCGTTAGAATCGAGTATGACCCTAAATCTGTGTTGCCATATCGCCATCGGCATTTCAAAATGGCCACCTCATACACACTTCGAGCCTAGCTTTCATAGCTTACTCCATGTGCTGTAGTACATATGCTTAGGTTAGTCCACCGTCCGTCTTCCCGTTTTCTGCGTTTGCTCTATCAGCTTGGAAATACCGACTGCGAAAACACGCCGAGTGTTCATCATGATGCCGCAATTAAAATGAAAGTGATCATGTGTGCCTCCGGAGATAGGCGGAAATTGAGTCGCATCACGGGCATTCAGAGTTCCCGAAAGTTGCGTGTGGGACTGGCTCAAGCAGGAGAGGCGTTCTACTCTGGCAGCTGCTGCGTAGGCACAGATGCGTGGCCCCTATTTTACAAGCGATCTGCGATAGGGAGTCAGTCTACACATCTAGGTGCACCGCACTGTGTTGTCGTCGCTTAGTTCACGTTGAAGCGAGAGGCCGCACAAGGGTCAATTAGCTCGCTTCTGCTATCGCACCTCCTCACTCCAGCATTCTCATAAAATGTTTCCGCGGGCATTGAGTGTGACGTGTTCATGTTTGCTTGTGTTAATTTAGCTAGAAAGCGAATGTTTAAAAAATTATACAACTGGTAAAACTACTATCCTTACTTTTCATATAGCTGCCCACTAATTTGCTATCGCAATCGATGCTTTGCCTTTAGGGCGAAAACTGCAACTTTTTTTATTAATCGCAACTTTAGTGCATTGAGAGTCAATTTTTGTTTTTCGAAATGAGAGAAAGTTCTACTTCTGAATGAAATAATGAGGTGCACGGTACTGTTAAGGACTTTTCTTTGCTTAGGTCACGGCAAACGGGTGCCCATTACAATCGAGGGCAGTCTTTTTTCTTCATTGTTTTTTATGAGAAACGGGTGTGCGTTACAATCGAGGGTGTGTCAGAATCGAGTAAATATGGTATTTACCACAAATTTGCTGAATGACACTCTACTGCAACCACAGCACAACACTTGTGCTCGTGACCAAAACATTACTTCGCATAGTGGAATCACAATGCCACACATGCATTATGTGGTTGGCATAACTTTATGTCCACAGGTTGTATTTGTAATATGTGAAGTAGTTATCCTGTAAGAAGTGTTGCAGATAAAAAAAAAAGTGCACTGCAAAACATGCGTAGTGAGACCTCTATGATGGCGATACTTGCATTTTCTACAGTGATGACTTCTAAATATGAGATGGAGTACTATATACATGTCTGCGACTACTACAACTACGGCCGGCCTTGCATATGCAGCCTTTAAGTATTTGCTGCTGCAGCAATAGCTGCAAAATCAAAAATACGATCAATATGTAGTGTGAAAGCAGACAATTTTTATTGAGTACAGGCGTACCAAAGCTGTAGCTAGTCATACACAAGTCAAGCAACGCTCCAAATCGTTTACTGTTTGTACAGCCATTTTAAGGCTTTCCTGCTACGCGTAAACTTCAAAAGTACTTGCGAATTGCCCATCATAGCATTCCAGGAACTCTTCAACAGCATAAGCATAGTTTGCAGAGGGCAACTTTTAGCCTTTCTCAAGTGCACCCGCAGGGAAATATTCCTTGGGCCCATTCACCTTTCTAAAACTGTAGTGCAATGCCATGGATGCCATTTCTGCAGCCAAGGAGGTTGCGTGCAGTTCGTCAGGCTCGCTGTGGCTATCTGCAAAAAGTACTTGAGAGTACTCACAATGCAAGAATATCTCTCCCTTGATATCCTCGGCACCACTGTCCTTGAACATAAGGACATACAATCATTGCATTCTACCAATACTAACGTGTGCGGCAAGAACTTGGAGGGTAACAAGAAAGCTTGAGAAGAAGCTAAGGACCACACAACGAGTGATGGAACTAAAAATGAGAAACATAACATTTAGGGACAGGAAGGCAGCAATGTGGATTTGACAGCAAACTGTGGTAGATGATATTCTAGTTGACATTAAGAAGAAAAAAATCAGAGTGAAGCAAAGCCATGTAATGAGTAATGCAGATAAGTTATGGAATGGGTGCCAAGAGAAGGGAAGTGCAGTTGCGGACGGCAGAGAACTAGGCAGTGTGATGAAATGAGGAAATTGGCAGGTATAATATGGGATCATCTGGCAAAAGGCAGGGCTAACTGGAGGTTGCTGGGAGAGGGCTTCATCATTTAGGGTACATAAATAGGTTGATGATGCGGATCGTATCCTCGGAAAACGATTGATGAACCAAACTAACACACGTGCACACCATTAAGCCCACAAAACGTTGCCACCGCTGATACTCTACAGGGAAACGTCCATGCAGTCCGTGTGTTTTTGCTGCTAAAAGTTGTGGCGCCATCATTCCAGATGGCACTAGTAGTTTGTTTTTGGAGCCTCATCTGTCCAGCACTGGTTCTCTATAGTACACCAAGCATCAAGATGTACAAAGTGTTATAGTTTACTCTATTTTTCATGTCTTAATTTCTGCTTGTAGTGCATGTTTTCACTATCTTTAAAGGGATTTCATATGGCAGGTGATGACTGTTGTGTTGATTGCTCGCAGGTACCCACCACGAAAGAGCACAGTACAAACATCAGCATCATGACCAGCTTGTCAACGCCTGATAATAGTGTGAACGCTGAGGCGACCCTTGGCTCTGAAAGTTCAGCATTAACTCTGGTACAGGTACATCTGCTTCAGCCCCCTGATGTTGAACCAGTTGTTCAGAATACATCGTCCATCACTGAGCGTAAAAAAAAGCACCGGATCCCTGCGATAACAAGTGATCTGCCATCAACATCTGCAGTCAGTACTACAGCACAGTCTGCCTCAGTGAACTTGACTGCCAAGCCTCTCCAACAACCTCTCCCGTTTGCCAAGAAAGTAAAGATACTTGCCGACGTACGTGCAGGAAAGCTCAGCAAGGCTGAAATTGTGTTCAAGTACCACATACGTTGGGCTGTCTTATACGAAGTCATAAAGGCTGCGAGTGAAATAGACGCCGCACTAAAGTGCCATGGCTTGACGCCTGAAAAACGTGACTCACATCTGGTGTCGGAAGCTCATGGCTTCGAGGGCAAGCTCAATACTACCAAGGCACAGGAGAGCCCAGAGGGAATCTCAGCAACTCCTGGGGCATTCTTCGTGTCAGAAGACTTGTACTTCAACCCTCCAAAGAAGCGCAGTAGGCAACCGGGTTCAAGACATAAGAAATGGTAAGTTGACCTTTATGACGGATTTCTATGCCAAGCAAGGCGCTATAAAAAAGCTGTGCTCAAGTGCTCAGGTCCGCTTGCCTTGCCCTTTCTTTGATGCATATGTCATCTTTTTGAGAGGAACTTTTCAAGGAGTACTGACACAAGATGTCCATCTCAAACATGTTCTGGGCTTCGCACCAGATTCGCTAGCCACCAAGTGCATGCATTGTCTGATTAGGTGCTATGTAAAGGCTGGTTGTGAGAAAATTCAATTTAGAATTCAATTCAAATTTAGACTGATAGAGGCAGGCAGAGCATAACGAATACAACCACAAGAAATGTCTGAAGCCACAAACTTGGAGATTGAACAAATCCACATCCTAGTCATCATTCCCGTAGTAGCCGAGCAACTGCAGTGCTGGATTTCTGCCTCGTATAATTTTTTTTAAGAAACTATGCTTCAGACAAGAGGTAATGGAAATCCCCCCTCTCTCTCTCTTCCCAGGCAACCTCTCTGTGCTGTAGGCTCTCGCCCAGACATTTCGTGCTTTTGTCGATTCATACATGAAAAACTGGGTAGTACCTTGTCTGTATCAGTGGTGCTTTGAATGTTGTGGTCAGGCTGTTCATATCAGATACCATAAAAATATGACTGTACACATTGGAAGCTTTGTTGTCTTGCACTTAGGGTTATGTTTTTAACTAGTTGGCAACTTCACAGTACTTTGCGTCTTGGTTTTTCAGCCTTCTGCCTTTAGATGTCCAGAGTGCATCCCTAGAAACTGCAGAGACGAATGTTGATAACCTCGATGTTGCAAGTCCAATGTCCACCACGATTAAGGTGGGAAAAGCTGGGCGCAGTAAGAGAAAGAAGAGAGCAAAGCCCGTAGGAAGAACTATGCATACTGTGGTAAGGACTTTCCAGCTGCAGCTGCTGTTGTGCGTTCTTTCAACTCTTGCTGTGTCAGTGGACCGTGTGCAGAAAGTGCCACAAGAGCTAGCTACCTCACACATCAGCACTTGCTTGTATTACCTGCTAGGAGTTTATCTAAATGTTTCTTTAACCTTTCAAGGATGGATAACGAGCTCAGTTCATCACGGGGAAAAAGACGAATGACGAGTGCAGCTCGTCAAGCACATTTTTTTTTTTTCATGCTGGCCTGAAGATAATTTGAGCTCCTGTGTTGCTCCATGCTTCTTCCGGATGGTGTGGCTTATTTTGGCTTGTTGTAAATAACATCAGAAAGTGCAAAAAGCTGTTGAAGAGTGAAGTTGGGAGCATGGACACTTGTGTGCAGTAAAGTTTACCTTCGTTACAGTGGAGAAAAAGGCTTTTCTCAGTAAACTTCACCTTTCTGACAGAAATGTTTTGCATATTCTCACTTTATATTTTTTTTCTTGGAAGAATTCATTGTTCTGACAGAAATTTTTTAGGTGGTCTTGCCTTATATGATCATAGGACTCATTAGCTCACAAAAAAAAAAAATAATAAACTTGTCCTTTTGGAAGCTTTCCTGCGTTTCTTTACTGGCCTTAAGAGGTTAATGCTAATCGCAGTTGTAAAGCACTAACAGTAGCAATAAAAGAGTCAAATGAAAATATATTTCCTTTAACCTAGTGCTGTTGCCACAATGGCGTGTCTTACATTTGGTATTGTGAGTTGCATTGTCATAGCGAAAGTTATCCAAAGGGACATCAATGGGCCCAGCCAAGTTAATGGGACGCAAACACGATGTAAACAGAAATTAATGTAGAGCTTGCCAAAGATTAGGGAAACAGGTCCCACGACAAATGTAAACTTCTGCTCTGTCGAGGAACACCGCTTCTGATTTAATGGTTCACTGTGTAGGTTGCAAAGGCTACTGGCCACACACTGAAACATTGTGTTCGAGGCTACATTGCCCATCTTTGCTGTTCAGCTTTTTGCGAGGGCCGTGTCCTGTGAACATTCGTGGCTGACTGTATGTGTCATGCCTGCAAACAATGTGACTGTTACAACAAGCTAGAACGGCACACTAAGCATACCGTACGCACATGCTATGTGTCATGCCTGCAAAGAATGTGACTGTTACAATGAGCTAGAATGAGTAAAATGACAACAAGGTAAAAGCCGGAGCCAACGTTTCGACAAGTGGACTTGACTTCTTCAAGGCAACGTATGCTTTCCTCGTATGCTTCAAGGCAACGTATGCTTTCTTTTTCTGTGGCGAGGAAAGCATACGTCGCCTTGAAGAAAACAAGTCCACTTGTCGAAACATTGGCTCCGGCTTTCACCTTGTTCTAGTTTTACTCATAGTCTTGAATTTCCATCTCCCGCATTCCCCGTGTTTTCCCTGAATGAGCTAGAATGGCACACTAAGCATGCCATACCCACATGCTGCTTAGAGAAGCCAGTGCAGAAGCGAAGTGAAAAGTGCCACTGAAGTATAACGTTAGTAGAACTGTTAGTGGTGGGAGCAGCTTATGCCTGCATCTCCCATGGAATTTCATTCCACAGTGGAACAGAAACTACATCGTGGGTGCAACATGGCGGCACCAAGCCTGCCCACTTAGGCCGAGCAGATAGGAATTCTTAGCATGTTCGCCCCGTTGACTTGAAGTGAATGGTATCGTAGACTTTAATTAATCTTAGTCTGACCTCAGGACCAAAGTTTGGCTGTAATCTCAGCCGTTGTCTTCAGGCTGGTTCTCGATATCTTGGCGTAAAACAGACACCACGTCTCCGGCTTGAATTCAAACATCATATGCTCTTCTTTGTTCGTGGTAGCTCACACAGTGTAACGACTGAAGCATTCATTGACGTATGTGATCGCACAAATGAGTCAAAAATGCTTAATTTTAGTGCTTGTTATAGTGCAAAATAGCAACATAAACACTCTTAATCTCCTTGCTATAGATATAATGTACTAATAAGCCAAAGTCTTACCACTAATTCAGAATGCCTTAAGACAGAGACGTGGAATGCATGAACAATCCTGACACTTTTTGTCTCTCATTGCTCGTGGAAGCTCACCCCTCGAGAATGGTGATACGGACAAAGCATCGCAACAAAGTGTTTTCTTTCTCTCTTTCCAGAATGATTGAAACATTCATTGGCATTCAGAAATGTGATTTTCAGTACATTTTCAATGCTAACATAGTTTCAGTTTATTAGGCTCTGTAATTATGTGTCGGCGTATCAGAAACAGATTTTTTTGTTAATTGTAAAAGCCGCTTTCATTAAATTTAGGTTTTACTGTAACTCAGTATCGAAACAGTAGAACTTGTTCTTTTGTGCAAATTCAATCGACCACTTCTGGCAGGCACTGATAATTCCTTTTTTCTGCTTGCCCCCCTCAGTCCACACAGACAGTGTCCTCATCCGGAAGAGGGTCACTGATCACGTTCCTGTCGACTACGAATGGTGCTGATGCAATGACTCAAGTCAACCACAGACGTCAGGCTGATAAGGTAAGTTGTCCAGTGTTAGAAAGCCTGCCTCTTGCTATTAGCTTCGATGAACAAAACCTAATTGAATACTGTAGATATCATCATCAACAACACCATGCTCCAAAGACCAACTGAAGCAGAATTTCACACCATGCTAAAAGTGCAGATATAATGAGCAGCCTCTCCGCGAAATTTTGTGCTTGAAATACCATTGGATGCATCACAAGAAGCTTTAAAAAAGAAAAAAATTTTCACCAGAACTGAAATGAAAAAAACACCATTATCGGCCCTCTGAAAATGATACAGCGCCTGGAATGTTGTGTGACCTCCGAGATGAGGCAGCATTGGTGACCCGCAGATTTGTGTCATATCTGATAACCACCATTTGCCCTTGCCGTCTGCTTTAAGTGCAATTTAAATGCCAATAAAAAGACAGCAGCACTACAGCTTTGCCAAGATTGATTTCGTGATACAGTAGACTGTCGTTAATTGAACTCTAGTTAATTTGATTTTACAGTTCATTTGATCCTGATCAAGGCTTCCATTCGGTGCCCATGCATATTTCTGTGCGCCCAAAATTTCATTATTTCGATCCTGATAATGGGCCTTCATCAGATAATTCAAACTTGGCCAGTTAACATGCACATGTTCGACCCCTGTGGTGACTTCCATAGACCCCTTTAGTGGCAGCATGTCTCGGCGGAACTTAGGGGACAGTTAATGCGTAGAACACACTCATCTCCCATAGAAAACTTCTATTTGCGGCCTATGCTAGTAAGATTTTTATACACAAACGGTAGCTAACAATGTTCGATTATGGTAATTGCTCAATCCTAACGTGCGTTTTTTTTTCCGTGAAAATTGGGCCGAAGATTGCCTGAGCATTGGGTACGCAACCAAAACCGCATTCATGGCGTTCATATGTTTTACCCCATAACAGTGCTGTATTGCGGCAAAGCTAACCATAAAAACTTGTGCAGCAAAGCTGACTTCAGAAAACTGGCTGCCATAGTGGAACACATATTCGAGCCTTGCCCATTTTTCTTGCTAAAAATTTGGGTGCTTGTTAGATATCTACTTTGTTTACGGGCTTTAATGTCATTTCTACGTTAGCTTTGTACATTGGACACACAGAAAGTGGGCGCGCGTTTGATTCAGGGCCATATTAGAGTCGGGTAAATATTGCCAAATGAACCAGCGGTGTGTTTTAGAGTTTTTCTGAGTCTTCTTTAATTCCACCCACCAATAGCTCCATCATTTTCGTAGGTCCCCATCAGGGTCGATTTAATTGAAGTCGACTGTGTATGCTACTCATTTATAACCAATTACTAAAGTAAAATTTTGTTTAAGTTGTGCTTTGATGCTGCAAAACAGTTCATACTGGAACACAGCCTGATGCATCCACAGGCTTTGACCTCAGCGGCTGCATTCCGGCATGTCTTGCGGAAAAAGAAAGCAGTAAAAATGCTGTGCTGAATCAAAGGTGTGCAGCTAGGAGGGCGAATAGTGTAGATTGGTTTGGGGTTCCCAGCTGCAACACCGCAAAAGAGAAGGGCTAAGAAAATGGAGGGAACACCACACGGCGCTTTTCTTTGTCTTAGTACTTGTCTTTAGCCATGCTGTCACAGCTGTGAGGACATTCCAACTTGCCCAATCCTCCTCCTATTCGTTTGGGTATGCCCACCATTCAAGGGCGCCGCGCATAAAGCCGTTGGGTTCTCGGGTCCACTGCTTTTACTGCAACAGCAGTTAGTGCTTGAAGCTGGCTTTGCTTTGCCCAACTGTCCTTTTTGTTGCACTGACGAGGACCGCAACAGCAATTGTTATCATTAAATTGCTATTGGGTCATTGTCAGACTACCTTGTTGGCCCGGCACTTCACCTTTGCTGTAAAGCAATAGGAAAAGTTAACTCACCACCGCTAGTACATTGCCCACACTGCCAACACTCCAAAGCCCAGCTAACTGGCAGAACACTTAATATTCAGTGGTTTTATTGTTACAGGTGTGACATCTAAATTGTTGGAACACGTAAGATGTTACTTAGAAACATCGACGAAACAGACTGAGAAGGCCAAATAACTGTTCACACGCTCAAAACATAACTGCCCACTACCACTCCTGAGAGTTGAACTAATTTCCGGCAATGTGAATGCATGAACCAGATTTGACATCCACTAGGCTATCGCGCAGTATTTCCACTTAATAATTTGTTGTGCAAGTTTTTGGGTGCCGCAGACTCTTGAGAGTAGCACCGTCTGTGCCTTTATTTCAGAGGATGCAAAGAAGCAGTTACTGTAGTGAATGGGGGTGATTGTTTTGCACATCGCAGAGAACAAGTTCCAAAGAATGTGCACTCAGTGCACGATTCACGAACGTTTTTGCATTCCACCCCCCATTGGAACACAGTTGCTGCAGCCGGGGGTGAACCAGCGAGCGCGTGCTCAGCTGCGGGACAGTTGTTCTTGAGAACGATGTCCACTTTAAAAATCTTGCTGCTGTTGCAGTGCTGTATGACTAGTCATAATTACAACAATATCACATTATTCAAAGCTTTTTGTGCTTACCAAAGCAGTGTGTGCATCTTACACAGAAATATTTGCAGTTCAGCGGCACCAGACTCTGGCAAGTACGACGTGCATCATGGGAAATGTGCACAGGACTGCTCGGTGTAGCCATGTGTACGGCTCTTTGATTTCTTCATATCAACCTGGAGAGTCGAAAGAGCACTGCGAACGTGACAAATCTTTGGTGCTAAATGTATCGCATGATGATAACAGACACATGATGCAGCTGATCACAGGTGTCAAAACATTTTTCAACTGTGGTCATGTAGCCGCTACTGAGTATGGCTTTGTGCATTTTACGAGCTCCAGTGCTTTTAGGTGGCATATTTCACATTATTGAGGGCTTCTCAGCTTTTAATGAAGTACTGGTTTTAATGAAGTTCACTTCCTTATAACAGAGGTTTAATGTGAATGAGTAAACATTTTACAAGCTCCAGCACTCTCAGAAGGCATGTCCCGCGGCACTGTGGCTCTCCGAAAGCTTCAAAATGCCAGTTATAACCAAGTTCACTTCACTTCTGTATGACTTTGTTATGACGAGGGCTTAGGGCAGACGAGTTTGGTGCCAGAGGAATTGCTGAAGCCCGCTGATATTTTTGAAACCCCTGTACTTGGTTCGTTTCGGCAATGCGAAGGCACTATCCTCCTTTCTATTGTAGGGTTCTGGAACAGCAACACAACAGTTCCAGAAACTGTCACCTGATCTGAACACAGAAGGGGACTGCAAAGGCCTGTTCCCACCAGAGTTCTCACGGCACTTTCGTAAAGTGGACGACAATGACTTCAATGCGGCTTGCATTGAAGACGATACTGTTCGTTGGCCGCGGGCTCCTCCTACACCGCAACCGAAACTGGTCGACTCTGCGAGCTCCTCGGCACCTACAGAGTCATCCGGCTTCAGTCTTTCAAAAGTCAAGCAAGAAGTCGTTCAAGGCAGTGACACTGAAGAAATTGTGTTTGATCCCCTTGTTGTGCCAAAGCAAGAACCTTGTTCGCCACAAGGGGGAGACTGTGATGACTTTGTTATGGAGTGTGACGAAGACGTCGAACACAGTGGTAAACAAAATTTTCAGCTTCCTCCGCATGACGTCATTAATGCCATGAGCCAGTGGGACGATGTCAATGTAAAGCGTGAACCCTCCTCACTGTAGTGCAATGTGGACCAAATGATGATTTTTAGAGGATGTCACAGCCAACATGAAGTAAGCTTTAAAAAAAAAGACTTGTGTGGATGGAATCAATGGTACAATGTTATCAACCTGCTGGAGAATCCTTCGGTATTCTTTTTGTTCTTATTTATGGAGTGACTAGTACTGGTTTATAACGTTTTAATTCTTTAGTTTATGGCCTAAACTTCAGTTTGTATTGGAGAGCATACTTGAAAAATGTTACTTTTCAATTGTTCGCGATTCATTGCCCGACTTGAGTGCCTCTTCTTTTCCACACCTAAAATAAAGACATTACACGGTGGGTTGTGGTGACATAAAAAAATTCAGGCGCTTTCTTTTAAGCATGGAAAAATGACCTACCAAAAGAGTAATTCATCGTATGCCCCTGAATAGAGTAGAACCCCATAATTATGTGGTAAACGTGGAAAACGAAAAACGTAACCGTGAGGAAGATTGCAAATCGCCACAGCAAGAACATCAGGAACAGTGGCTGCCAGTGCAGTTATATCTCTCATTGCTTCTACTGTAACCAGAAACGGCACATGCGCACTTGTATAATTAGGGGACACATACAGTGATCTGTGACAGTGGCCCCTACTGCAGTATTTTGTGTGTGCTTCACTGCGTAACACAGTTCTCCTGCACTGAAGCTGACTAAAGAGACCAGCAATTCAGAAATGCAAATAAGACTTACAGGCCCCAAAGTAAATGTAGCCCTGTACTCGGAAGAATTGGCCAAGTGTGCGTGATTCCCGGCAGGTTTTAATTTATGCACATTTTTTTCAGTTGCTTCGCCAACTGCTATGTGCACGCTTTTTCCCAGTGTTTGTGCAGCTCCTGCTTGTGCAACTTTGTCCGTTTATGCGTTTATGGCAAACTTCGGTCACTTGTTGCAATAAATTCGTAGCTTGTGGCAACGAACGGGTTGTTTGTTGCAACATGCGAGAGCCAATTTCTCTCTGCACCGTTATATTTACGTGCCGGCCACTTCCAAATCCACTTAAGGTGGGGGAACATTACAGAATGATGCTGTATCAAATGGGAACATAATACACAGGAGTCAGCAGAATTTAGGTCGGCACCATGATAACTCACTGCAACAGCGAGGAACGTATCAACAGGGTTTTACTGTATGAAGTTTTTGAATGCACTCTGCAAACCTTGTATGGAGCCTTGTGGTCCTAATGTTAATAACTAGTTTGTAATTTAGAATAAAAACAGGAACAGCGCAACACAGGACGAGCGATTAAACACGACAGAGCGCTGACTACCAACCAAATGCTTTATTTGCAGAAGCAGCATATAAATACATCAACAAATACAGTTTGTAATTTGTTCTTCAAGCTTACCTTGAAATAAAGTGGGAGCAGAAGTGATATTTAGGAAGCACCTATAGAATACAGCCTACAAAAGTAGACAAAGGACAGTTTCATATGTGATGTGTGCCATCTGTATAATAAAATAATTTCTGAAGATGTTTACTCTTTTTGTCTGCGATTGCCACTACACCTGCAGAAGGCTGGGATCTCGAAATCCATTTCGAAATAAGCACTTTTCCAACGTCATCTACAATTTATGCTTGGATGTAATGCTGATTGAGGACAACATAACCAAACTTCACAGTAAACAAACACCCATAAGACCTCCTGCAGAAACCAAAATCTGAATATTAAGATATACCAGAGTCCTTCCATTTTTTTTCTGGTCACGAAACTGCCACCTCAGTTTCATATAGAGCCAGCGTCCGCCGCTAGAGGCGCAACCGTCCATGAGGGCATGCGAACGCCGCTACCGCTGTGGTTGTGTGTGGGGCAGCCTCGGTATTCTAGCTTTCTCAACTTCCTCAACTGTCGCTTTAGTTTCACGTAACTATTTTTAACATTGAATATGTATAAATTACTGCCTGAGCGCGTCTTCTGCCATGATGTGAGCGCCCGGGACGAAAAAAAGAAAGCCGCTCATAACATGGACCTTGCGGCGGTCTCAGACACAAATAAAAAAAAAAAAATCTGGGATTTTAAGAGCCAGAACCGCGATACGATTATGAAGCACGCCGTAGTGGGGGACTCAGGATTAATTTTCACCACCTGGGATTCTTTAAAATGCACCTAAATTTAAGTAAACGGGTGTTTTGCATTTCGCCCCCGTCGAAATGCGTCCGCTGTACACGGTCGGGCGGTCTCGGTCCAGATTTCTTCATCATCGCCGTTCGCATCAACGCTTCGGTGGGCTCCGCTTTTAATATTTCCCTAAAATTAAACACCGCGCATTCGCAACAAAGCGCTAGTAGTCCCACTTATCACCAGATGCAAACATATGGGCTGTTGCACCCCCGCTTACCCGTAAGTAAGCGCCAACTCTCCGTTGCGCATAGCGCCAGATTGTTCGCCGAGCACAGCTGTTCACTTTCTGTTAAACTGTGGCAGAGAAGGACTCTGACTGTGGGCAGTATATTATAATGAGATCAAAAGAATGAAATTGTTATTGCAAAGGGCTGCTACCGTAGAATACTTAATGACAAAGAAAAGGAAATTGAGCTGCCCTGTGCGCTTAAGATTTCTCTGCAAAGCGATGCCATTTCTGAATGAGATTTAGGTAGGATTAATGCAAGGCAAACTTCGCTACTAAATGTCTTCGGTGCGGCTTTTAGCAACGGATTAAGGCGAACGTAAAGTGTTAGGACCTTGAAACTAGCTGTGTTAGGACCTTGCACAGTTGAAACTAGCTGTATTGTAATTAGGCAATTGCCTTAGCAAGCAGTCGTTTAGGAGCGTCAGTAAGCCGAGCACTTAATCACGCTGCTCGTGGTTCCGACGCAGAAACTACGAGACTAGGTATTTTGGTTCTTAATGCGCAACTATTTACAATATGTTAAAATGCTGCAATCACCGGTCCTGATATTCTTATCATGGTCGAAAAATGAAAAAAACTTTATAATTCGATTAAGAAAAGAAATAAAACGTGTTGGTGCAAAAACAACATACAAGCATGATCATTTATTTATCATGTAAAATAAGCGGAGCGAAATACAGACATCACAGAGGCGTCCGGCCACGAATGGTCCACCATTCACAATGCAAATTTGTTAAAAGCACGACACTGATATAAGCATGAAGAAATAACATCAAGCGTGAGAGATGCATTGGGGGGCAGGGAACAAACACCACCAAACGAATGGCATTAAATACAGAATGCATAATCGATTGTTTCTGTAAACAAGAAAGTGTAAAGCATAAGCATTTCATAACACATGGCAAAACAACTCTCAAACGAACACAAGTCGACTCGCAGTTATGCTTCAGAACACAAGTAGCCACATCACAAATACAGCATGTTTTTAATGGTTTGTTAGAGATACCACCATTCTACTTCTTCAGCTGTTACTTGCAACACGTGTTCGGCATCGTTGTCCCACCCCGCCACATCAACTAAACAGCCCAGCACTCGAAAAATAACGCGGCACATGCACAGAACACACCCGATCACTCGGCTCGCCTAGCACTGCGCACGCGTTTCGGTACGCGAACGATGCCCTCTGTGGCACAGTGGCGCCACGTTGCGGCACCTTTGGGCAGCATATGAACCTCTCCCATAGCGTGACGGCGGAGTTTCGTGACCATAAAAACATGGAAGGACTCTGGATATACTGAAGCTTGTACATTGTTCTACTTGCATCTACATTTCATGTCACGCATGCCAACAAATGCTGTCATAGCACTTTGTTTCACGTTGATGTAAATGTGCATTGTTATTAAATGCTATAAGTTATAGCATTTCAAAATTGTAAAGCAATAGAAAAGTGTGTCGTTCAGAAGGCTGGATGAGATGCCCATGCTGCTGTTGTAAGAAATGGGTGTGTGAACCTAAAGCCATTGAACACAAAAAGGTCTTTTTTGGACAATGACTGTAAAAGACACACATAAAGAAGGACTGTCATATCACAAAACGTGCAGGACAGCTCTCACCTCCTAAAAGTTAGTTTGGATGTCAGGCTATGTTTGCTGAAGGTCCCAGTGCGACATGTTAAGCTGTCGTTTCTCCGCTACTAAAATCCACGAGCAGGTTCTCATCGTCCAAACTGAGCAGTACAGATAGTTAACGAATGTCTGGTTCTGGAACTGGCAATCGCTTACATGCACAGTTGTTGCGATGACTGCAGCACATGGCATTGTAGTGCTGAATTGGTTGTCGTGGCACTCTTTGTTGGGGTCATTGGCCTGAGCTGCAAGATGCTGCTGTGCACCATTAAATCTTCCTTACAGGCCTCAGCACACTTGACCGATGTGAGCATAGAGGCCACAGCAACCAAAGTCGCTGACACCAACAACGAGTCAGTGGCCACATTCCCCTACCAATGCAGTCTTCCTCTTTTCCGCAAAGTTGCGCACTCGCATCTGTCTATCTCGCACTTTCATCACGGCTTCATCACACTTCCTTTGTGCCGTGGAACTCTAAACGCACATTTATTCGTATTCTGTGGCCTGCTAGGATATTCGTCTTCCTGTGCCCTCTGGTTATTAGACACATTAATTGAATTACTATGAATGGACCCCTTTCCTAGTTTGCAAGCACTCTTCTGTGCATTACACGTTCACCCAACTGTGCACGGTGTGTGCTCGTTGCAAAAATGACTAGACTTTCATTAGCTTGCCAAACTGCGGCACAGGAAAGCTAGCTTTACAATTTAAAACAGGAGCTTCTGTGTGTTATATTCTGTTGGCATTGCTGATGCTCTTAAAGAGATACTAAAGAGTAACATTAAATCGCTTAAAATTCAAAGATTAACCTTCGGCAGATATCTACCTGATTGGGGATAACCAAATAAAGGGGAAGAAAATTCCAACCAAAATCAGTTCAGACTAATAAAGTTTTGTTTCGAAACTCTATTTGCAAAAAAATTCGCGATAACAGGCTGGTTATTAGAAGAGAAATTGAAGGCCAAAGTTCAACTGTATAAATTTCGTGCCGAAACCACAGGGTCGGTACATCTGAGTAGCGTTGCAAATTTCGGACTATTTCTTTCATACGTAATGCCACTGTTGTGCCTCGGCAAAAGTATTTTGAAGCGGCTTAGTCTTTGGGCCCTCAAGAATACAGTGTAGTCAACTTTCACCAATAACTGAAATGAACTAGGCCTGAGCAGACGGCATAAAAATCTATGACGTCGTGAGGAGCC
The DNA here is from genome assembly GCF_023375885.2 of Dermacentor andersoni. Classification (NCBI taxonomy): domain Eukaryota; kingdom Metazoa; phylum Arthropoda; class Arachnida; order Ixodida; family Ixodidae; genus Dermacentor; species Dermacentor andersoni. The sequence continues at coordinate 114,145,109 of NC_092823.1, read as the reverse complement.
TGTGCAGGAACTTTAATGCAGTGTCACCACCTGTCCTTAGTTTTGTTTTGTCTTTTTTTTTAACTTATAAATCCTCTTTAAGCTCAGTGTCCCTTTAAGTCTCATTTGAACAGGGTCCCTGATCTTACGGTATTAGACTCCTAATTGTCCTTACTAGTGGATCACTTTCAATATGTGCCGAAAGCTCTATGAATGAGTGGTGAACAGCAAGGTGACTGATGCTCCAAAGGGAGATGTTCCACTTGTGCACAGCACTCGCTTGCGTGAACTCGCAGCAGCGTCTGTAGTGGTTAATGAAGGCTACCGAACTGTCCACAAGGAGCTTATTGTATCCTGTGCAGTGCTGTTCGACACTGTGAACACCTGCCTCACAGACCGACCTGGAGCGAGCAATATGCTTCGTGAAGTCCTGCTGATGCAAGTCCACAGAGTGGTAGGTGAACAGTCTCGTCTGGAGGGGCAGGTCCTCCAGGCTCGAATATTGCAAGTTGAGAGGGTATTCGGAGCAGTAGTACCTGCTCCTGACGTCTAAGCTTGCAACGGAACCATTGCCTTCGTGTTCCACCTCCTGGACCAAGGCTGGGATGCTGGAATGTCGTAGCGGAACCATGAGCTCGTCAATGTCTACGTGGATGTAGTACTCCATTCTGGACATGGACCGGAAAATGCAGTCATATAGACCTGGCATCTGGCCATGTGCATGGACGTCGCCTGTGTCGGCAATAAGCTTGAACGGGACGAGGGTCACATCAACTCCTGCGGACTGCAGCCACGCCAGGAGAAGCTTGGCATCCGATGACATCTGCAGGTCGTAGAAGTAGAATGTACTCACTCCCACGAGTCTGTAGTGTGAGATGAACTCTACAATCTTCCAGAGGCTAATGGAGGATCCGTAGGATGGCCTGACGCACACGGCACAACACTTCCCTTCGGCCCTCTCTGGCGGGCGATGCAGCTGGAGCCATCGCAAAGAACTCATGAGAGAACCTCGAATGGCGACTGCCACTCGGATGTCTTCATCGACGGGAATCGTTCTGTTCAGCGGCGGGCACAGGATCAGGGCATTCTTGAAGCTCGGATTAAGCCAGGTCCAGACTAGTTGGATACGGGCTTCACGCCTGATTGTACTGTTGGATGTCCGAATAATGCACACCAGAGGTGGGTGTTGAATGGGAGTGCTGTTTAATTTTGGCTTGTGGCTTCGCACGAGGCTCGTGATGTGGATTGCGCTTTCTTTCGTGGTGACGAGGAATGCAGAGAAGATGTGGATGTCGTCTGTTACAGCGTGCCATGACTCCTGCTCTGTCCTAGGAGGCCCTTGAGCAGAAAAGCGCAGGGCCTGCGCAAGTTTTTCATCCCAAAGGCGGAAGTGGTGCTCCGATTGAAGTTCATTCTTGCTTGGACAGGTTGTCCCTGCGAGCAATAAGGCAACTTCCAGTGAGTAAGTGAGCTAATATTTTCAGATATGTGTGTCATGTCTTGTTATACATAGCCGAAACATAGTAGAGCTTGCCCATTGTCGCGGTTGCTATAACCTAGATCTGCATTGGAGTTTTGTGAAGAAATTCTTCTGCAGCATTTGGGGCTTTTGTGTCGCATTCGGTAAACCATGTGTTTTTCTTATTGGAATGGCCAACAGCCCTACCTGTAGCTGTGTTTATCCTCGTTACAATAGAGAGAGACAAGTGCTGTGTTACTGCCCTAAATAGACTTTACACAGAATACAGACTCACGAGAACATATCTGGACATCAGTCACAATCGTACTGACGTCTGTGCCAAAGGCAGCAGTGCGCTATGGTAATTTTCTTCTGGCGTGTCTGTGTTTTTTTTTTACGCATCTATTGCCCTTCTTTTTGCTTGCTGGATAGATATATGTTGCGTATAGTGCGAGCAAATACGTTTCCGTATCTAGCGACAAAATAGCTAAAATGGCAACACTGCTGGTGTTTTATTCTCGATCTATCGCTGTTGGGGACGTCACTTCCGGGCGTGCTCATTGGCCACGCCACCGTAACTGGTTGTGACGAAGCGAATCGAACACCGCCCATCAGCGTTCACTCACGTTCAACTGGCCCACGGACTGGGCACTACGGTAACGCACAAGTATCCGCTAAAGTGATCGATTGATAATACACGGGCCCGGAATAAGCCCTCCACGTACAATTCAGGTCCGGGGCCGAGTTGGTGGCGGGTGAAGCCTTCTGAGCAAGTGATTCAGTCATCCAAACCGCGCTCGACTCCGTCGCCGTCAGCCACGTGGCACAGATGTTTCTGCATCTTAGGAACAGCAGAACACCAGTGCAGCAGAGGAGTAGTATCGTGAAGACCAGCAGCCTCGACGATCTCCGCACCGCCATCGGCAGTCGTCGTACTGCGTTGCGGAGGAATAGACATCTGAACATCGCCTCACGATGGCTCCGTATCGTCGCGCATGTGCGAGTTGAAATAAGGTGAGAAAGGAAGACAATTCTTTTACCGAATGTGTCGTAATGAAGCTTTTCTACTTCTGCAACTACTGCTCCTGAACTCGGGCGATCGACTCATTGTCGTGCCGGCTGTAAGCCGCCTCCGTTGCGCGCGCTTTTCTGTTTGCGCGCTTCCCAACGGCCGAAGTGCGCGAAGTTCATCAGCGCCAGCTAGTTTCAATCATGCAGGAAAAATCGGAGGGAGCATGGCGTCAGGCAGTTCGGCTTCGCCAAACATTCCCTAACCTATCTCTATGCACTTTCTCGCCTAATGCGCACATGACGCGCTGGATCATGGGAACAGCACGGCGCACATTGTTTCCAGACTAGCTACACATCACGTTATATTGTTCATGATAGGTTTTAGTTTTGAATTGAATTCTGGGGTTTTACGTGCCCAAACCACGGTCTTATTATGAGGCACACCGTAGCGGGGGACCCGGGCTAAATTTTGATCACCTGGGGATGTTTAATTAACGGCTCCCAATATTCGCACGGGACAAGGGCGTTTTTGCATTTCGGCCCCATCGAAATGCGGCCGCAATTTGATCCTTCGACCTCGTGCTTGGCAGTGCAACACCATATAGCCCCTATATAAGGCACCGCGGCGGGTAGGAGCACCGCTGGGCGCCGTAGTAGGGCCACCGCTTTCTGTCAATCGATCGTAACCCGGCCCGTGCCGTCCGCTTACTGCTCATCGCATTTGAGGCTTCTGCTTCTGTGCCTCGTAACCTAGAAACATTGTCGCCGTCATGTACCACTCCAAAACGCTGCAGCCGTTCTATCACGCGCAGCCATAAACACTCCGAGGACAGGCAAGAACGATCGATTCGTAAGCTTGTGAGGTTTCGCCTCGACCGCGCTTAGAAACACAACGGCTTGCGCCCCTAAACTTTCCTCACGTGTCTTGAATGTTTGAGCGCGTAATGAACACAAGAACGAATTATACAGTACCGCGTGAGCCCCTCCGTTTATTCAGGCGCATCCCAGTCCGAAACAACACGACTGATCACAACGAGCGCACGTGCGGTTATCGATTTGAAAAAACGTTACTACGGAAACACTTGCACCGGACGGTTCGACCGGCGGAGCTGGCATAGATAACGACGAGCCCAGCGCAGCCGCGTGAGGTGCAATGGCAACGACCGCTTGCCATCACGTGACCGGTCACGTTATGCCTGAGTGCATTTCCCACGAACCGGTGTCACGTGGCCCTCCTTATTTTCACAGCGAGGCTGTTAGCCTCTCGGTGGTCGGCATTTTTCGTGTCCGCATCCGTGAGCAAACATGTGAGCCGATCCGGGCGGCAGTGCAGGCCAGGAACAGTGACTCGTACCCCGTAAGGCAGGGGCTTCACGCACTCAGCAAAGTGAAGCGAACAGTGCGTACATTCTTAGGAATGACGCATACAACATACAGAACAGCGTGTGTTTCAATAAAGAAGCACAAAACAGGCATCCGAGCCTCATGATTTATGATAAGGCGCTCCTGATAACAATGCAGAGCACGCAGCGCTCCCCGCATGCGTTTCCCAGTAAATATTACTGTTGCGCAAGCTGGCCGCGCTGACGGCAGCTTGCGACGTGGGGAGTGACTTCCCTAGCCTTTCATAAAGAACCAGCCTAGCAACTGATTTCAATGTTGTTACAGCTCAGCTATGGGTGGCGGCGTGATGTCAAAATTACCATTACTACCGCTACTCTAAAGCGATAAAGCATTGCATAGCCCCCCGCCTCCCCTCAGCACTTGCGTACAGCCACCACTATAGTGGCGGTTGTCAACAGCTTTACTGGACAACCAATTTCTCAGGGCTGGGATGGCGAGTCAATTTTTCGTTCCATGCACCTAATGGGCCTTTTTTTTTTTCTAAATATAAGTCGGCTGCGAGCATTCGCAGCTACGCCTCGCTCCTAGCTGTAGCCGTGGCGCGCGAGATCGCGCTCGATATTGAGTCGCGATAAAGCCCCTTAAACTTCGTAAAGTAGCGACGCTCTCCTCCTCCGCCTTCACTCCTCCTCGTTTCTCCTTTCTTTCACGCTTCCTCCTCGACCGTGGCGCCGCCCACACTGCTCGAGCGTAGCAACGGCGCCAACATGCGCTCCTCGCCACTCCGTAGACGCTTCTCGAGCAAAAATGGCGCTGAAGCACGGCGTGAGGGCCCATGTGATGCTATTAGGCCAATAGCGACGCGGCCTCGGCCAGAGCACGCGAGGAGGAAGCGGCATTCTTCAAAGCGCGGCACTACTTTACGAAGTTTAAGGGGCTTTAAGCCGCGATCATCAGTTCCCCTTGCGCCCGGTAGTGAACTGCGCACTTGCTGCCACAGCACAACGCCGCCCCCCGCCCTTCCTCCAATCCCCCGACGGCTTCTCGCGCGATGGAAAATGTCGCGTTTGCTCTCCGCTTTCTTCATTCGCGCGCGCCTGATTGAGCCACGATCGTCGGCTTGCCTCGCGTGCTTTCGCTCGCACATACGGCATACGACGCGCTGCGACGGTGTTATCGCCTTTAGACTTTGTAGGGAACATCGCGGCGACGGCGACGGCAGAAATGCGCTTGGAGTGTCCATAAAATTGCTATCGCGTTAAAAGATTGCGATATATATGCTCACAATGATTATGCATCTGCGCAGAAACTTACTGCATTTAAGTGTTTAAAAAACATGATTGGTTGAAAATTATTGACAGACACAATATGTAATAAATACGTGATGTTCAAAATATACACTCCAGCGACGGTTTTCTCCGAGTTACAACAGATCTCAAAGGCAAGTAGTATGTACGCCGAAAGTGATTGCGCTCAAGTCGGAGACACACCAATGCAGCCATGTCTTAGATATCGCCTATAACAACGTCACCATGCTGGGGACATTCGCTAGACCTGTCCTTGTAGGCCTAGCGTGCTGCTGCAAGTGACATTCGTGATGGAGAAAATCACCCACTCATTCAGCGTCGAAGACGGCCTCCATGCGGCGCCGCAGCGGAGGTTATAGTCCTTGTCCGTGCATATATAGGCTTCGTTGACGTTGACGATGCTTGTAAAGAGGAACGTTTCCCTGGTGGTATCTAAGGTTGTTATTTTAGCGCAAAACGGAACGGATACAGCAACTGCTGAAGCTCATCTGTGCCACGCATGAGCTAAGACTGGCAATCCGTCGCTGCCAAACAGCGGTACGTGAGTAATACGCAAAGCTCGAGCAGCTGGTTTGTATCCGTGTCAGTTGGCTACCGCTCTTTTTCTGCTCTTTTTTTATTTTTCTCTACTTCCGCCTTTTTTCCTCCTTCGCATTGTGTGGTAGACCTTGTGCCTTTGTGTTCTCATTCTGTGTTTCTCTCCCTCTATCCGTCTCACACACGCACATACGCACGCGTGGACACGCGCACACAATCACACATAAAACTGTTCGTCTTACTCTAAGAGTTTGCATCTAATATAGGAACATTGCGCGGAGCTTCACCTTAGGTTGGGCAGCCATTCAAAAGCCGCACAGTGGACAATAGGCCATCCATCACGTAAACACTCTAAACAGTCTAGTAGGACCAGCTTTGAAATGAACAATGGACATGTCGCGTATTTTAAAGCGAAGCTTTGTTTGCCTGCTGTCCTGGGTTTAGCGGGGCTATCGGTACCTCGGCGGATGTATCTTTGTGAATGCATGAATATGCGAACGTTACATGCGCGTCGCGTGGAAGTGCGAGGAAACGGTATTGTATGTAACTCCTGTATGCTGACCGGCAAGTGGTGTCTCTGGGCACCTCCGTTTTGCGTAACCGAAAATGAGCGAATCCCCCCCTGCACAAAATATTAATACGCCATATCTGCACGCAAGTGTCTCTGAAGCAATCAGACATTGTAACGAATTAGCACATTATAATAGATTCTTTAGTGCGGTTGATTTTTCTTTGAGTTGGCCATTCGGTATGTTCCACTGTGTGTGTGCCGATTCTTGGCCAAGCTTGCAAAATGTTATGCACCATTGCACATAATCCTAAATGTATCTAAACACGTGTCACATACTTCTCTGTGCACGCACCTGTCATCGCCATTCTTGCATCGACAAACATCATGCTAAGCATCAGCATCATCGACAAGCATCAGCATCATGATAAGTGGCCTTTGTCCTTGTGACAACGCTGCTTCGATGTCTGACACTGCGCCTTCGCCTGATTTGGTGTTTGAATTTCGGCGTAGCTAACGAACGGTGTAGTCTGCAGATATAAAAAGGTTCCATGAGGTTAAAGTTTACCATTTTGGTGGATAAGCATATGCATGTGGTATGGGTTTAAAACGCTCCACACGATGAACGTAAGCCCAGTTGCACGGATCGCCGTTAGTTGTAAGAAGTTGACTGCAGGCTTAAGCTTCACTTCACATAAATTCCGACATATGTTTAGGATCGGCGTCATTTTGTTTCATATGTAGGGCATGAGACATCCGACATTTTTAAGTTCTAAAGTTGTCCAACTGAGGCATTGCAGATTGTACCACAGCATGACGATATAGGAAACAAAATTCTACTCCGGACCATGCATTCAGATTTTGTATTTTGTTACGTTTCCTATGCGCTGTTGGTTTTCGATAAATCAATTCTGTATATGCGTCTGCGCCGTTTTTGGCAATGCCATCAGTTGATAAGCAGCGCAAGCATTCATTCTTTGCTCTTCGCCTTGCTACTCCTAAAACCACGTTATCCTACTAAATTCCTGACTCCTTGTACATAACATGTACTTCTCGTAGATATAAAAGTGCTGATCAAAAAAATTTACTACTTGGGCTCGTTGGCAATATAATAGAGAAATATTGATAGTGTATAAATGGACCAATAGAAGCGAGGCACGCAAGCATAGCACCATCTCCTAACAAAAAAAAAATATCAATTATAGGCGAAAGGCTCTGTCATCCATTCCGAGATACCATAGCTCTTTATGCGGTAGCGCAACTAATGCCACGCTCACGCAATGCATTAACCAAGCGCCGTATCTGTAATGTAATGCCTCATGGGGGTCTTTAAAGGAAAATAAATTATATCTCCCTTCTTCTTCAGCATTCGTCGCTTAATTTTGTTGGTTATCGCCCAAGCTTTCCGCGTTGGTTATTCTGGTTACCTATTGCACCTCATTGCGTCTACAAGCGAAGCTGACCGTAAAAGAAGTTAAGCATTGAAAACGGAAGATAACAAAAAAGTGGGAAAAACGGACGTTCGCATCTGATTGCAGTGCTGCTCAAAGTATACGGACAGCTTATGAGAACGTGTCCTACGTTCACGCATGGATGGCCGCACACACACGGCATATCTGAACGACGAACGATGCAAGACGATACCTGTTATGTCACTTCCGACTTGAGCGCCACGAGGTTGGAAACCGCAAATTGGGGACAACTTTATGCAAAAAATTTCTTGGAAATGGCATCATGTCGGAAAGCTTCATTTATACAGTTGCGTGGCTGCTTTGTTCAAATTTCAGCATCAATGTGACAGGAGTGCAGTCACGTGTATCTCTATAGTCAATTTGTCCAGTTTCAGTGTTTCCTGCAATATTGACACATCCAGGAATACATTGCAGCTTCGCTACCCTGACGATACAGATGTAGCTATCTTCAGTGCAACCTGATAAATCGGCAGTGTATTAGGATCACTCGGGGCAGGACATGAAGATGCTCGCCTACGATTATCGCTCACACTGAGGTCCCATTCAAAATAAACGTGGGAACGACCATGAAATCATGCTTCGCTTTTCATAACCTTGTTGAAATTTGATTACATTCTGGGGATATTAGCTAAGTGAATAAGCTCTCGATTTCGCTCAGTTTCGCAATTGCGACATGTTCCGTGATGATATTAACTTCAGATATGATTAGTGGATCGACGTTATTTAAGTTATTCACCACTTATTTTTCCACGATATCGAATGTTTCCCGTCTAATAATGCGTTTCCGGAGAAACTGTACTTTTTCTTTTTTTGGTTACAGCACTGAATTTATTAATTACTGCGCTGAAACACCGGGTTTCCCCTCTTGGTTGTGAATAATTCTCGGCTTGTTGACGCTAATTCGCCCCATTTACTTCGCACCCCTTATGAAAATGACTGTTGAAAAGTTGTTGGCATATTGTTGACGAATTGTTGACTCAATAGCCTTTCAACAATACCTCAACAATTATTGAAACCACAGGCAATAATTCAACAGTAAAGTTGTTGGGCAATTCACAACAAAAAAGTCGTTGACTAAATTCTGTTGGTATATTGTTGAATAGTATTGAGTATTATTGAGCCATTGTTGAGCAGTTTTCAACAATAAAGTCATTGACTAAATTCTCTTGATATATTGTTGAATAGTATTGAGTATTATTGAGTAATTGTTGAGTAGTTTCCAACAATAAAGTCGTTGACTAAATTCTGTTGATATATCGTTGAATAGTATTGAGTAATATTGAACCAATATTGAGTAGTTTTCAACAATAAAGTCGTTGACTAAATTCTCTTGACATATTGTTGAATAGTATTGACTATTGAAACATTGTTGAGTAGTTTCCAACAACAAAGTCGTTGACTAAATGCTGCTAACTTATTGTTGAATAAAATTGAGTCACGAGCAATATTGAGTTTCGAAGTACATGTGAAAAACACACGCACATATGTATGTGTGCGTCTTTTGCACAGATATGTTGCTTTACTGATCACTTGATCACCATTGCATATATACAGGGTGTTGTTTCATGTTACTTGAACCGTAGACGTATATACACGTGTTTCAGCTAACTTTACTCAGAGTTTAAAAATATTCCGATGCACCATAAGACGATGCGACCAAATGCATGTTGCTCACTCTTGTACGTGTCACGCTATTCTTGTATTTTCCCTAAGTACTTAATTAGTCAAGAAAATTAGCCATTCTGAAGGAACAAAGTTAGGCGAAAAATTCTATTTAGAAAGCTCTAGAGCACTTTGCAAAACGTCCTGTTAGGCAATTTCTCACTTTCTATCTATTAAGTGTTAGTGTTTTTCAGCTTACTGCGGATGCCCGTGAAATAGAAAAAATATCACCTGACATATCCGCTTGCGCGCCGTGCCTGCAGCGCTCCCAAACGAGCATACCATCGAGCAGGGTGTGTTGCCGCTTAAAAGGCGACAGGGCAGTGACGAAGGCGTTGGCTGTGGTATTGACGCCAGCGACGTGCTTCCCTCGCTGCGGTTCATGATGGCGATAAGCAGACGGGTGTTCACACCGGTTAAATGGTATGTTTTCGTTTGTGCGCAGAAGGCTTAGGAGCAGTGCAATCACGACTCGCAGGCGGGCATATGTCACGTGGTGCTTTTTCTATTTCGCGAGCACCCGCAGTAAGCTGAAAAACAATAATACTTAACAGATAGAAAGACAGAAACTGTTTATTCGGACGTGTTGCCAACAGCTCTGCAACTTTCTAATTGGAATTTCTTTCCTAACTTCCTTAAGCTTCAGAAGTTGGTTAATTATGCTTGACTAATTAGCTAATTAAGCAAAAATACACAAATAGCGCTACACGCTACATACCAAAGGGAGCAACATGCATTTAGTCGCGTCGTCATAGAGTTTACACTCGGCCTAAAGTTAGCAGAAACACCCTGCATATATATATATATATATATATATATATATATATATATATATATATATATATATATGCAGTTTCAGAAGACAAACGTCCCTACAAGCAGTGACAAACAACCGATGATGGGACGCATCCTGCATTTCCATCGGCGTCCATTATAAGGGGCCAATGCCCTGGCTGTGTTAGGAAACGGCATTGCATGCCTCCATGTTAAATATGGTCAAGGTGGCGGAGAACGTTAACAAAATTCAAGTCTGGGGTTTGACGTGCCAAAACCACGCTTTGATTATGAGCCGCACCGTAGTAAGAAACGCCCTATTTATTTTTGCCATCTGGGGTCCTTTAACCTGCACCGAACGCACAGTACACGGTCGTTTTTGCATTTCACCCCAATCGAAATGCAGCCGCCGCGGCCGGCATTAGATCCCAAGCACTCGGGTTAGTAGAGCAACAGCTCAGCCACTATGCCACCACGGTGGGTGCGGCGGAGAAAGGAGTGAACATCGTATTTACAGAGTGCGTTTCGCTTACCCGTTAGCGCGCTATACAGAACGAAATGAAAAGCTTGGCCGATATGTACGACATGGTGCTCATATTTCACATGGAGGCCAAATTCTTTTCTGTGACCTAGACGGGGTGCTGGCGAATGTGTTCTGAATCTGCTCGGCCACCAAGCACAATCTGCGCTGCTATACGTTCTCGGTGACAAATCGCACAGCGCAGGAGCACACGCACAAATGTTTAAAGAATGGGACGACAGACCGCCCGCAGTTTGCCATGACGTCGAAATAAGAAGCACAAACAGCGACGTTTCTGTACTTTTCTGGTCAATAGTTCAGTTCGCATGGTTGCGGCACGCATTACTTTTTTTTTTTAATCCAAACGACGAAAACTGTGCGCGCACAAATTAGCGCGGCGTTTGTGACGTTTGAATTTGGCGCCTTTTCCCGCGCATGCCATTAGCTCCGGCCGGTGCACTGCGTTACTGCGCTAAAGAAAGTAGTTCATCAAAGAAGCGAAGCAATAGACTTTTATACACTTGCAAATCGTAACAATTGTTCAGTAATAACATGAAATTACATAACTTGTTATCCAATGGTACAATTTATGATAATATAAGCGTGTATTTGTATGAGTGTACATGTATGATTGCGCGTTTGCGCTGTTGAAGCTTGGCGCATTCCGGCGAGTTCGTGGACGCCGTTAGCTTGAGAGTTTCCTGCGTTTTCTGTGTTCTTTGTGTGCTTCGCTGTGACATCTTTGGAATATTCCTGCGTGTTGCTCGCTTTTTATGGACTTGTTGCCTCGAAGATCGCCATGATCGCCTCCGACTCAGCGACATCAAGGGTGAGTGAGTGTTTCGAATTCCCCTTGTTCGTCCATTGCGACGCGGTGAACGGAAGCGGGGAAATGATTTCAGCGCTTGTGCGTGTCTTCCGCGCGCCTCTTTTCTAGTTTTCATTCCTAGTACTATCCTTCCGTTGCGAGAATGGGGTGTACAGCACTAGATTTGTGGTAGATAACGTGGAGTTTTGTCCTGGTTTAACTTTACACTCCGCTTGTGGTGACGTAAGGCAGCTCTGTGGTGCCACCTAAAACAGGGCATGTTGTACGCCATGATTTCTGATACGGTGTTCGAGCACCGATTGAGTTAGCCTTATTAATGAGCGCAAAACAATGCGACGTGAAACCATCCGATCTGTACTGTAATCGAAGATATTTCGTTTGCGCCACGCTAGTACAAGGCGTGTGAGCGAGCTTTCAGCAAAAAGGGGGGGGGGGGGGGGTGCGGTGGGATTGGCGAAAGTGTGTTCTGTTGCGCTGTTCCCTTCAGGATCGAGTGACTCCGCGGTGCTTCAAGGCCACTATCTGACACGCCGTGCGGCCGATGTTCGCGCGATCGGAAAACACAGAGGAGGCTGTCGCGCAATAATAATAAAGAATTTCAAGGGTGTACATGCGATACGTGAGATACAATAGGGGTGATGCCACAGAGTGCTGCGAAATCATCGAGTTATACGCCTTGCCAACCGCGTGCGTTTTGTATTCCCCCAGGTCGCGCGCATTCAACTTTATTTTTTCATCTTCTCCGTTCGTCGCCATCGAGTGCTTCGCCCAAACGGCTTCGCGTAGGCGCTCTTTGCATTCACGGAAAGGCAGATTTCATGGCACTCCAGGTCCTACAACATTCAAAATAATGTAATTTCGTGAAATTGCAGCTTTTCGCGCCGCTTCAGTAACTGATTTAACAATAGTTTTAAAATCAGTAAAGGAACGAGATGCCTGGCATATCTGCGTTGTCGTCCCACTGTGTTTCGAGGCGGCATGTATACGTTATCGGCAACATAAACATCAATAATTAGCATTGTTTCTTGTGACCATAGAAGTAGCTAGTTATGTCGAAAAGCAATTTTTGCTTTGAATCAGAGCACTATAGAGTGAACAGATTGAAAGGGGAGCGCATCGTTGTGAACTAAATCACGACGCTTTGCCACAAGCTTGGAATAATGCTTTGTCTAAAGAGCAGTTCTGTGAAATTCTTTCTTTGAGAGTAAGCAAAACTTCAGTAGCATCAGGTAGACGGGGAGTAAAAGAATGTAACGCTGGTTTTATATGAAGGAGCTGCCTTTAATATGTGGCCATAACAGTTAAGTAGATGCGTGGAAATAATGTTTAGAGTAACTAGAGGAATGTGAAATAAATTTTTTGACAAGCTCACACTGCCATTGGCAAGAGCGGCCACACTTTAGTGTATTCAATGACTAGTCATTTGTATCCGTCCATTTATGTCAGCCTAATGGTCCATGTAGCTCTTTTGATTGTCGCTTTTGCTGCATCGTGGCTTCACGTTTTAATAGTGACATCTTTTTTCAGATTCCAAATGAGCTGGGAGAGGCCCCAGCTGGAACGGTAAAAGTGAATTCTTTGGCCATCCATTCTGTAGCGTCACGATGATCAAATACAGTGATACCGTGAAAATGTATTGCAGGAAGCAGAAAAAACAACAACATTGCTGATGCAACTGCAACGCATTTGCTCCAGTGATCAATTGGTGCAGAGTGCCTTCATTAGGAGACATGGTGCCTTTAAGCACGCAGCTTAAAGACTTTGCAACTGCACCGGGACTGGGAGTGAATTTCATTGTCACTTGTGAACATATTAAACGCGGAATGTGCCTTTTTCAGTGTATATGCCTGATATGAGAGGGGCGTTCAGAAACTTAGTGTGGACATTAGTGGTCTGCATGAGTGCACATCTTTCTAGTTTTACCAGAATGAAGGTATTATGACCTATGTCATACAGCAGTGCACAGCTAGAGGTATCAAACCAGAACAGCAGCACCCTTTGAGAAAGTTGGCTGAAGAACGAGCAGCGATCGGGGCTTTCTGCATTTCAAGGGCCAAATTCCAAAAAGATTGATGCCGAGCTGGATGGTGTGAAGTGCCGGTCACCACATGCTGTAGCCAGCATGGCATTTTTAATCTCCTTGGCATTATGTCTCGTTAAGATACAGAAATTGCATCACTGCTCATAAAGAAATTGGAAATTGGGAGGTTGAGGGGAAGTGGAAGGGCTCCCCTCTGGAGCAGCTAGTGCATGCCCTTTGCTATACTGATAATCCTACCTTAATGAGAACCAGTGATGCGTGTTAACCTATTACGCAGCCAAGTGCATTCCTTGTTTTGTATTAAGGGGACACTAATGACACCTTAAATGAACTTAAAGTAAAGCATCGTCTTAAATAACTACTTCTGTAACTTTCTTGGTAGTTGTTTGATTATTAGAGAAAATAAAGCACAAAGTTCAATTTTCTGAGTATCACCCCAAAATCTTTGTGCTGACACCTCATTGTGACATCATGGATTCCAAGTATTTTTTCAAACTTGGGCTGTATTGGTTCTGTAAAAGTTCCTGACGCTTTTTATTTTGGGTTTTTGGAATACGATGAAGAACATCTTTATTTGTAAAAAAAATTGCTACACCTCAACAGACATCATCAAAATCCATGACGTCACAGCAAGCGGGTGTGGTAACTTCAAGGCAGCACTGCCACCAATCTTTCCTCTTGCTGCTTTTACAGTTTACTCAGCCTCTTGTCACGGTATGAGTGAATCTCTTGAATTGTAGGAAGGTCATGTACAGATACATCTAAAATAATTTTTCTCTTTAGTGCTTTCATGCCGTAGTTGCTTAGGGGTGTTGGCACAGCTCCGCTAAGCACGAGGTCACAGGATCAAACAGCCGCATTTTGATGGAGGTGAAATACAAAATTGCCCAGGTACCTTGCAGCCTGATTTGGTAAAAATTAGTCCAGAGTTCCCCACTAAGGCGTGCCTAAACATCAGATTGTCGTTTTGGCACTTAAAACGCCAGAATTTAATTAATTTAATTTTGCTTTAGTGCTCCTTTAAGCTGTAGAATTCATGATCTTTGCAAAAACTCATGCTCAAAGTATTCTCCATAAAGATTAAATAAACAGTAGATATAAGTGTCTATTTATATTTTGAATTGTGGTGATACGTGATGACTATTAGAACGGTGGTACAACGAGACAGACAGAATTGTAATACAATGTATGACGGCACGATGATGCACATCGAGGAAATGACTGAGTTTCCCTAGAGGTCCCTGACATGGATATCAACTGACTGTCCACAAACTTCTGAGTTCACTCCGTGATCTTGTGCAGCCTGTGCTTTGCGAGTCGATTAATTTAATTGAGGTGGTGGTTGGCACATACTGTCCTTGCAGCTTATGTACATTTCATACAGTGGAGTGGAATCTCACATATTACTTCTGCAGCACAGCGAGCTAACGTGACGTGTAGTGGTAATCTTAGTAATGATTGACAATCATGTCCCTCTTTGAGCTCCTAATGCTGCTTGCCAACACAAGCAGCAGCAGTTGCCCAAGATAGCAGGAAGGAGATTCATTGAAAAGTGGCATATGCCCAGGGTCGCATACCCAGTCACCCAAGCTGTTCCAACGGCTGATTTTGAACTCTTCCCTTAACGTAGCAGCCCAATCTCCCCATTAGACCATGGACTACCTATTGACACAAATGGATGGGAAAATAGAGACAAACACCTGAAAATATGAAGTATCCTAAGAATGGTAATCACAATAAATAGTACTAGATGTGCATTAGCGCAAGCTCTTGGGCCAGTTGGTGCGTGATGAACTTGAAAAAGGGGGGTACCAGCAAAACAAAGGACGCGCACACACGTAAAAGGCGTTAGACAGGGACGGACGCTGGTCCGTCCCAACGTCCGTCCTTGTCTAATGCCGTTTCCTTGTGTGCGTGTCATTTGTGTTTCGCTGGTATTCCCCTTTTTCAAGTACTAGATGTTTGGATACTTTGGTTTATTATTCTTGTTTGTGCTGGATTGTTTTTCTGAAACATGTGGCGTCCAGACAGCATAAGAAGCTTGTAAGAAGTCAAGTTTAGCAATCTAGATTTGCAACAGGTACTTTTGTAATTTATTTGCAGTAGGGCTGTTGTGTGAATGTGCTTGAAAGGCTTAAAACTGTTTTGCTAACATTTACTTAAACATGCAGGTTCACATAGGTTGAAGGAGTGCACATTGAGAAGGTTATCCTGGCACAGTTTACCATGGCCTGCCATGGTGGACCAGGAAAGTTTGCAAGGGCCTTGCTTCACCATGTGTTCACAGAGGAGGAGCTCATGGGCCATTTGGGCTTTGGAAATAACACCAAGGGGCAAAAAAGGCTCTTGACCCCACCAGGGTCAGTGCTGTTATAAGCAAGTACCATATATCCTTTCTGGTTGCATTTTTACATTCACATTTTTTTCTAAAATTATGAACTTGCCATTGGCATAACAAATGACTTTCAAGTAGCCCGTGTGTGCAGTTGTATGCGACAGTAGCCTACTATTTGGAGTGACTGTTCGTACGATCTTAAGTGCGTAATGCCGCCATACTCAAATGCTTCTAAAATTTAAAAGCTGCCTTCACTGCTGAAAGTTTTTAGTGGCTCCACCACATAAAATGAGCTGCATTTGCGCATTAGCAGTGTTACTTGGCTGTCATTGCAAGGAATAGTTGTCTGTGAAGCACGCTCCAAATCTATTGGCATGGAGGACATGTTTAGTTAGCCTGAAAATGTTATTCTAATACGCGAATTGCGGAGAAGGTATGCTCAAGTGTGGTTACTGCTCAGCTCGAGCAGGAGCATGTTCACCAAATTGCAGAAGTCAAAACAGCTCTCCAGGTTCTGAGATGTGAAACAGTAGTTTCACCAATTTTAACAGACCACATCGAATTAAGGTTGCTCCTATATTGAAGGAGGTCCATGTGATGCCGGATAGCAGCCTTTTAGCAGAGGGAACCTGAGTGGTGTGGCAATTTTCTTTTGGTTGTTTCAATCAAAGAAACAACATGGACAGAGTTGCAAGCATTGCTGTCAACAGCACTATGTTTAGTGGGCGCTTGCTCATTCTAAGCACTTAACCTATGACTCGTATTTATTAATGCACACTTTATCACTTTGTATTCTAAGATATGAAAAAAATATTTATGTGGCTTTCCCCCATATACTTCAATAAATTCAGAATAGGCTCTTGGGGCCTAATGTATAAAGCTTCTTACAGACCATCGGACATGTCCACTACTCCCATTCTGAAATTGTTAGAATTGATTCCTGCTTCCTTACTTCACCTACCTGTTAACAGGGTTATTATGAACCATTGCCAAGTAGATTATGGGCTTAAATTAATCAAAAAGATGAATGGGCTTTTCTGTCGCTCTTGTTTAGCCGGTTGAGGATCACATTTTGGGGAGAAATATGCCTCTCTAATTTAGGAGTTATAAATATTGTGGTGTGCAAATGCTCAAAACTTTCGAATTGAATAGTGTCCTATTCAAATTAGTCTTTGAATGGTCACTATTTGTAAATGCGAGTATTATTCTAATATTTCGAAACACCAATAAAACATGAAACTTGAGCCAAAGTACGGTAAATGTTCACCTGCAATAACATAGTGTAGACATAAAACGTAACAACTTGTAATAGCAGACCAGGCTACGTTACTTCAGTAGCTGTACTTTAGAGGCTGTACAGCAATCATTTATGCTTACTGAAGAGTCCTGTGCATGTGAAGAAACTTTCTGCTGCTCCATTTGTGCTTTTAATAAACAGCTTTTCATAACATAACAATGACAGAAACTTGCTAACTTTAATAATACTAGGATGTGAGCCTCATCTTACATTAATTGTGATATCAGCTGTTCATTATTCAGAAACTATCCATTATTTGATTTGCTTCTAGCATTATTCGGTTCAGCCTCAAAAATCACTTTTCGCGCACCCTTAATATTTTTATTGCAGATTTAAGTTCTTCAGAGTGACATTCCGAGAAAATAAACTGGTAAATAATATTTTTAAATAACAATAAAGTGGCAATACCATTTCAGTATTTGCAGTTTTACATGTTTTATTTTTTTATGCAGGATAAAGCAGCATAATTTTTTTGTGTAATGAAACTTACAAAAAACTTATGGCAACACTCCCAAATTACTGCAATGACAGACACCAAGGAGCTAGGTGAAAAATCAGTTTTGGAGAAACCCAAGGAGCGACAGCACTATAAGAATATTTTCTAGAAGTCTCAGAAGATTGCAGCACCTCCAGTGGGATGCTAGGCAACACTTTGTTCTGAAAAGGCAAATTTTTTTCAGAACGTTCCATCACAGCCACAGATGTACGGCAGTGAACCCTAAAAGGGTTAAAGAAGTCAGTCCTATCGCATATGGCTCTTAAAAGATGGCATTTCTTCGTCTCTGTCACATTCTGCATGTGTCATGCTAAGCAGCTTGGTGCACTACATGGAATCCTCATTAGAACAGTAATTCAGTCGTCGAGGCAGAAAACATACTTCACTGTAAGCAGTGTATTCTTTAATGTAGAAAGTCTTAAGTCATTGTAAGGCGAGAAGTACATTCCGATTGCATGTGAACTCAGGAAACCTAACATCAAATGAAGCTACACTCAGTTGTAGTGACATGACAGTATTGTATTGGAGCATGGAAAAGCACAGTGAAGTGCAGCAAATTTTAATTATGAAAGTTACAAGAAATAATTTTAGTTGTCAGTTCAGGTTTATTTATGAACGACATGAATTTGTTTCACCATTTCGTTTCTCAGCAAGCAAAGCTCACATCTTTGACATTGAGGATATTCATAAAGTTATTTTGCTACAGTGTTTTGTTCCTCTTTGCCCTTTCCTGCATTTGACACTTAGTGGAGTCCTGTGCCGCACTGAATAAATTTAAATGGTCATGCTGTAAAGCTGTACCCGTGGAAAGTTGGACTAAAGCAACACAAATACATAAATCAATTTCGTTATAACGAGGGCAGATTGCATGCCATTCTTTTGCATGTGGAAGTTGCTTTTTAAAACTTGTTCTGGCTTCTTGTTTTTGCAGGCTTCACGTGTCGCAAATTGCCTGGTACCAACATGCCCTATGTAAAGAACTGTGGCCTCGCTTCTCGCATGGGATCAATAACCTCTCAAGAGCCCAAGTTGGACAGCTCAAACCAAAACACAAGTGTTGTGCTTTTGTAACTCTCGACATTTTTATGTTCTGTGTTAGTCTCCTGAAGGGCCCAATTTGGATTTCTCAAATGAGCTTACAAATGTTGTGCCTTTCTATGCCTTCACATTTTTATGTTAATTTTATTTATGTTAATTATGCTAGTCTCCTGAGAAGTCCACATTGGATTGCTCAATCCAGAATACAAGTGCTGTGCTTTGTTATAGTTCACTACATTTTTATGTTAGTTTTTGATATGGTTCTAGTAAGGAAAGTGTTTCCTTATTAATATATTTTTTAAGTATCTTAAGCCATTTCATGCCAAACCACCCAATTTTGTCAAGAACTGTTCCATTATGGCAAACCATTTCAAGTTTGCTTGATTTTGAGTAGGTACAATGAGAAAATTTGCTTTCGTACATACACTTGAGTCATTCCAGGGCAACCAACCAACGTTTTTTTGACCATCACAGATATAGTTGAAGCTCCAAACTCTTGCTCCCCATTTATTTTCCTTCGCAAAAAATTTTTTTGAACTTAGGCAAAAATTTATTGTTCTTGCCCAGCTAAGCTAGAAGGCACTGATACACGTTTCTTCTGAAAGGGAAATTGTATGATCCAAATATTCAGATGGTGTTCATGTCAAGAGACTGAAGTGGTGTGAGTGCCAAAATTTGCAAAGTTTGAATTTTCTTCTAACGTAGGGAAATACAGAAGGCACAAAATAAATATAAAATCAGACTGGTTGACTTGGGATAGCTGCAAAATATTTCAAGCCTTAGAGGTTCAGTTGATCAGCTAAAAAACTGTAAAGTTCAAATTTTTTGCAAAAAGCTTTGTGTTGAAGGTAAAAAAATTAGCTTTGGTGGTTGGCACAAAAGTATATGTCGCCCATCGTTACACAGCCCTACATGTCTGCTATACATGTGACAAGTAACAAAAAGGTATTATTGTTTAAGTGCGATAAATTATTTTTTATAATGTTGATTTGTGGATCACACATACAGCATAAATATAGCATAAATATATGAAGCCATGTCATCTAGTAAGGAAATATTGTTAATATAATTAGCCACAAGAACTATTCAACAAACTGACTGCCTTTTTTATCATTGCGAAGGCAGGTGACGTATAGCGCTGCAGCTGCAGTCTCAATTCGTATTTTTTTAACATGAACGCAAGAAGTGGTTGCCAATGGTGTCTGACCACATCAGACTAAACATGGCACATATGACTTTTATAGATGAGCATGTTCCGGCTCTAAAACAGTGGTAGCAAACAACACCACAAGAATTTGTTCGTACTCATGTAGGTTTTCAGTCCTAATTATGAAGGTGTTTTCTACTTGCATCGTCATTGGGCTTCAGGGAGCAGGGCACAAAGTGTCCTGCTCCCTCTATGTTGCATTGCACTGCGACATGCCCTTTAAAATGCTTTGTATAAACAATATCAGCGCTCTTTCTGGATTTACTGTCTACATAATAGCTGATATTTCTTTTTGTAAACTGCACGAACCATATCTTTTAGCACTGCAGGATTCCCTCACGTATTTAATATGTACGAGGTCTGTTAGAAAAGTATTTGACCTTTTTTTGCGAACACCTGATGAATATGTAACAGGTGCGTTTTCATCAGCCGCCCTTGAACCTTTGTGCGCATGCACGAATTTTTTCCTGCCTGCCAATAGCGTGACTTGCTGGGACGCAGCATTTGAATGAGGTAGTACACAGTGCTCTCGTCGGTTTTTTATTGCAAGGAAAATGGCGGAGTGACTGGAGCAGTGCTACTGCATCAAATTTTGCCAGAAACTGGGCGACAGCCAAGTGAAAACCATTTCGAAGATTCAGACTGCTTTTGGTGACTATGCTATGAGCAGCACACAGATTAAGGAGTAGTACAACCAGTTTAAAGACGGCCACGCATCGGTGGAGAGCGAGCCACGCTCCAGTCGGCCATCAACATGCCGAA
This sequence comes from Dermacentor andersoni, assembly GCF_023375885.2. NCBI lineage: Eukaryota > Metazoa > Arthropoda > Arachnida > Ixodida > Ixodidae > Dermacentor > Dermacentor andersoni. Next base: position 114,124,531 of record NC_092823.1, on the reverse strand, counting down.
ATGACCAGGTCATTGCCGAAGTGAACACCGTGGTGATGCGGGACTGTCGTGTGACTATCCAAGAAATTGTGGAAGAGGTGGGCATCAGCACATTTTATCCACATTCCATTATCACTGAAGATTTGGCCATGTAGAGAGTTGCACCGAAATTCGTTCCCAAACTGCTCATGGTGGAGCTAAAGCAACTTCGTGTTGAAGTCTCACAGACATTCTGGATTCCACAAACAGTGACCCCAACTTCATGAACACCACAATCACTGGTGACAAGTCTTGGGGGTATGTTTACGACCCGGAAACCAAATCCCAGTCATTACAGTGGAAGCATTCCACGTCACCAACCAAAGACCGCTAAGTGCGCATCAACGTTAAAGTGTTGCTGACTGCTTTCTTTGACTCCCGCAGTGTGGTACACCACGGGTACGCACCACAGGGTCAAACAATCACTAAAGACTACTACAGGGATGTCCTCCATGGCCTATGTGATGCTGTGTGGCGCAAGATACCGAAGTTGTCAACAGGAAATTGGCGCATCCATGACGACAATGCTTTTCTCGCACTTGATTCAGACTTTTTTGGCGAATAACCAGACTCCTGTAGTTCGACAGGCTCCTTACTCTCCGGATGTGGCCGCCTGCGACTTCTGGCTGTTTCCCAAAATCAAGAGGCCATTGAAAGAAGCGCGATTTCAGACAAGAGAAGACATTATGGCTGCAACGACAGCTGAGCTAAACTCCATTCGGAAAGAGGCCTTCTCGGAATGCTTCTAACAATGGCAGCACTGCTGGGAGAATTGACTGGAGTCCCAAAGAGACTACTTTGAGGGTGATTAGGTTTCCAATGCTCCAGTTATGCCAGTTTTTTTTTTTTCTTCAGCCAAAGGTCAGATACTTTTCTAACAGACCTCGTATTGATAGTTTATGTGCAATGGCTGTATGGTTTACCTGGCCCACACCAAACACAAGCCTCGTTGCGTTGGAGCATGTGGCCCTTGGCAATAAAATGCAGACCCTAACACCGCTTCTCTGTCATCTGTGTGGAGACAAAGCCAGCTTTGTCGTGTGCATTCCCAGCCGGCAAGCTGTGCGCACATCCGAGAAAAGTCGGTGCTGACAAAATTTCAAAAAAGAATTTCTCGCATTTAAAAATAATGCCTTCTTTAACTTCACACATGCATAGCAGACATGTAGAGCTATCCAATAATGTATCACATATTTTTTGGCCAACTACGAAAGCTGTTTTTTCCTTCAACATGAAGCTTCTTGCAAAAGATTAGAATTTGTTTTTTTTTTTACAGGCGATCAGCTGAACCTTCAAAGCGGCACATATTTTTTTGCTATACTATGTCACTTGGGCTACCATTCTGTATTTAAGTTCTGTCCTGTGAATTTTTCGTTACTAAAAAAAAATCTAACGGATTGCAATTTGACTCATTTTTGCCGGTGCCAAAAGCAATTGAAGTATTCAAATATTTGAAAAATTGGCTATTTTGGCAGTTGCATCACTTCACCGTATTTCCACGCACACCATTTGAAGGCCTCGATCAATACAATGTGCATTTGAAAAAGAATGTTGATTGATGTCCTCTAGCTCAGCTGAGCAGGAAAACTAAACTGTCACCAAAATGCTACAAAATATCTGGCAAAAATTAATAAAAGTGGGTAACGAGTTTTGAACTCTAGTAAACACATGGCAATGTTTCAGCTATATGTGTGGTGTCAAAAAAACACTGGTCGATTCGGCATGGAATCGCACACCTGCAAGTGCATCTGTGCCATTATCAGAGTTCAGTAAAAACTGCATTTTACATAGCTTTGTAAACATGGTTTATTGCTATCTAAAATACATGAGTAAAAATTAATAGGTATAAGTCGGCTTAAATTTAAAATGCAACAAAAAATCTCCGGTAATGGCGATGATGTGCCTTTCATGTTTGCATGAAACCATATCTTTTTCTGAATTCTTTCGTTATTTTTTTGTGACAGTGAATAAAATTGAACTCAGAAAAGGAGTAACTTTGTTTTATTCCAGCACATCACTAATAGTTTTTTTTTCATATAAAAATCTGAAGTAGTTAATATGAATAAGTCGCTTGATATGGAATGACCTGCGCAGGAACGTTATCATGGCAGAAAACGCAACTGTATCATGTAACAGCAATGCAGCATAATAAACTGCTCCCATAAGCATCACTTATTGTGATCGCCATATTTCAGAAGTATGTAAGGTTTACTGAAATTGGCACACACCATTCAACCAACAAATAAGGATTGTACAGTGGTCCTTTTTCAGTTTTACAGATTTTTTTAAAGTTGTCTGTGCCAGGTAGCATAATTTTTGTTCTTGAGCTGGATTATTCAGAGGTGGACATTACTAGCACAAGAAATGGAAACATTAAACTGATTCTCATAAATTTATTAATTCACTTAAACATCACGGCACATATTTCAGTTTGCAAATTGTAGCCAGTGAGGTTGAAAGACATATTCACTTGAAATTAATTTCCAGGTTGACACCAGTTGCGAGATTTTTTCATAAATGTGAGAGAAATACATGGGCATTCCGGTTACTTTTGTGCTTCAATGCATAACAGTGCGTTTTGTTAACAAAAACGTGCTACAGCAGTGCATTTCTACAGCCAGTTTGATGGCATGTGTCTCGTTACTGGTGTCATTCTGGAAGTTCGTTCTTAGTGCATACACCTTGTAAAATTACCGTCTACAATTCGTAAAAACTATTAGGAACTGAGTTTTTCTTAATCAGCTGACTGGTGTCTTGATTTCTCATGCAAGTAATGTTTGGCACTCTGTATCTAGAATTATGTTAGCTGCAACAGTCCGTGTTTAATAAATTCCATGAAACTTAAAGATAACCACCCTGCATATCAGGTCTCATTTGAGTGCTGTGGGCTCAAGCAAATCGTGCCATGGTAATAATACCACTGGCTCCCTAATAGAGAAAGCAAGTACCTTTTTTGAGTGTTCTTATTGACAGTCATGTCAGTCTGCTTCTACATTTATTTATTTAGGTATTTATTTTTTAAAATTTATTTCTTTTGGGAAATGTGTTTTACTTGAGGGCCACACATACTACACCTTCAGTATTCAATTTTGTTATGGTGTCAAGCTGCAGGAAGTTTGTACTGTGCAATAGTTTTTAAGAAGTTTCTGATGTTCTCAAACTACAAATGGTTGTACATTTACACAGATGTTTGGTTACAAATAAACAGTTCACCTAGAAAAATGGTTTTTGTCTGCATCAGTTCAGCACTCTTGGTTTTGTGGAGGACCATTCACTCTGACAATTGAAAAAAGTGGCATAACAGTACTGCTAGCAGTTTTGCAATATGTTTTATTACAGGCAATCTAGGAGCATGTTTTGAGCCCAGGGTGACAGAGGCCTGCGATACAAAACGGCTGTATTTAAATTTTATCCCTATCCTCTCACAGCAAACATACCAACAAACATATGCAACATAGCTCAGCAGTATTTTAAGGTAAGTGCAGGTTTAAACTGCTAAATACCCAGTGGGGCATAAAGGGATTTCAACATAATTTGTGTTGATGTTCAACAGATCTGCAACAATTCTTCCATGGGCTTTCAATATCGACGAACAACACATTTCAACAATACGTCAATGGGCTTTCAATTTTGAGACTGAACACATCTTCAACAATGCTTCAATGGGCTTTCAACATTGACGAACAACACATTTCAACAATACCTCAATGGGCTTTCAATTTTGAGCTTCAACAATGCTTCAATGGCCTTTCAACATTGACAAACAACACATTTCAACAATACGTCAATTGGGTTTCAACATTGACAAACAACACATCTTCAACAATGCTTCAATGGGCTTTCAGCATTGAAGTACACCATAGTTTCAACGATATGCCAATGATCTTTCAAATTGAGAGGCCACAATGATGTTTCCAGTGAATGTCGCGGGCCAATTATCAACACTTGTCAACAATTTCCTCAATGATGTTTCAACAATTCCTCGATGATCTTTCAAGGTCATTTGTTGACGTTGAACAATGATACGTCAATAACCTTTCAACAATTTTTTTTGTAAGGGACTCCAATGCGCAAGCTCCTGTAGATATATGACGCGCGAAAAATCCACCTGCTGCTTTCCTTTCTTCGAACCGCGTGTAGGCAGTGAAAAACTTCAAATGAATGAACGAAACGTATTTTGCACGTGCCGGCATATATAGAGCGCAAGGTTCTTTTAACCGTCCCGCGGGTTCCACAGCTGGTGTATAGTTTGCCGAGGCAAGGTCGCCTTGAAAACTCTTCTAAAAAAAAATGTCATTCTTTCTTTTTTTTTTTTCATTTTACAGAGATAGCTGTTACGGGCTCACTTTCCCGTAGCCGGGAATTCTTACTTATAGGAGGTAGCGAGCGAAAACTATACGCGCAAGCATATTGCTTTCACACCAGTCTCACTTCGCGCGTTTCATTGGGCAGTGAAATATTTACGTGCGACGCTTTCTACAGAATGTTTGTATATAGCATGTATGTGTATGCTATATACATACTATGCTATGTATATAGCATCGATACAGCTTGTCGATGAAGTCGTCCTAATATCCCACCGGGATGCAGTGGCGTAGCGCTCCCCAGCTAAAGGTCGCGCGTTCGATGCCGTCCGCGGCGGCAGCATTTCGATGGGGGCTGCAAGTGCATAAAAAAAGAAAGCTCGTGTACTTAGATTTCAGGTGCACGTTAAAAGGAAACCGCCTGGTGGTCAAAATAAATATGGAACCCTCCACCACGGCGTTCCACGTGGTCGTATCGTGGTTTTGGCTCGTAAACACCCAGAATAATATAATTAAAAAAAGTTTACTGGCTTTTTAGCGGCAAATGCGAGAGAAAAGCGTTAGCATTACGTCGCGCCGCCTTGAGGGTCCAGGACCCACGATTTTAAACCGTGCTCACCACATTGCAGAGTGCTCAGGAGCTCACTCGACACAGGTCCTGCCTCTTCGAGGAGCCAATTAAGCGCAACTGACGGTGATGCGCAACAGGCCACCATCATTTGCAACACACACACACACACACACACACACACACACACACACACACACACACACACACATATATATATATATATATATATATATATATATATATATATATATATATCAGGGTGTACACGAGCCGTATGTAAAAATACCGAAAGATATCTATAGCGGCTCCACAGCAACCGTAGTCCTCCATAACGAAAGCAACAAAATCCCAATAAAGAAAGGCGTCAGGCAGGGAGATACGATCTCTCCAATGCTATTCACAGCGTGTTTACAGGAGGTATTCAGAGACCTGGAGTGGGAAGAATTGGGGATAAAAGTTGATAGAGAATACCTTAGCAACTTGCGATTCGATGGTGATATTGCCTTGCTTAGTAACTCAGGAGACCAATTGCAATGCATGCTCACTGACCCGGAGAGGCAAAGCAGAAGGGTGGGTCTGAAAATTAATCTACAGAAAACTAAAGTAATGTTTAACAGTCTCGGAAGAGAACAGCAGTTTACGATAGGTAGCGAGGCACTGGAAGTGGTAAGGGAATACATCTACTTAGGGCAGGTAGTAACCACGGATCCGGATCATGAGACTGAAATAACCAGAAGAATAAGAATGGGCTGGGGTGCGTTTGGCAGGCATTCTCAAATCATGAACAGCAGGCTGCCACTATCCCTCAAGAGGAAAGTGTATAACAGCTGTGTCTTACCAGTACTCACCTACGGGGCAGAAACCTGGAGGCTTACGAAAGGCTTCTGCTGAAATTGAGGACGACGCAACGAGCCATGGAAAGAAGAATGATAGGTGTAACGTTAAGGGATAAGAAAAGAGCAGATTGGGTGAGGGAGCAAACGCGGGTAAATGACATCTTAGTTGAAATCAAGAAAAAGAAATGGGCATGGGCCGGACATGTAATGAGGAGGGAAGATAACCGATGGTCATTAAGGGTTACGGACTGGATTCCAAGGGAAGGAAAGCGTAGTAGGGGGCGGCAGAAAGTTAGGTGGGCGGATAACATTAAGACGTTTGCAGGGACAACATGGCCACGATTAGTACATGACCGGGGTAGTTGAAGAAGTATGGGAGAGGCCTTTGCCCTGCAGTGGGCGTAACTAGGATGATGATGATGATGATGATGATGATGATGATGATGCAGGACGAAGACCTCTCCCTGCGATCTCCAATTACCCCTGTATGATTCAGCATTGGCTCCTTTTACATATTTACTAATTGATTCCACATTTGGTACAACACATACAGATCACTGATTTATTTCACGACCACGAACCAATTATGGTCTGAAACTGTTACATCATGTCTGCCCAGAATTCAAGATATGTTTAACGGATGGACAACTCGCGTCTCTTATATCTAAGGTAGCTATATTGTTATTGCTGCCCTGAATGTGCTTTGTGTTTATTTTTGCGTTTTCTTGTCTCAAATACTTGTTATGTATATCATATGCCATTCACTGAAGGAATTTTCCAGCAGTGTCTATTTCCTTGCAACCTGTATTTTACCTGTGGTTGGTGTGTCTAGTCATGCTAGCGAAAGGCGGCTTTTTGCCCCTTCATACTACCAACTAAGGCGCATTACGCTAAGTACTGATGCGATGGTATAAAGCAAATCAAGTCAAAGGACCCCATGGTGGAAGGCAACAGCTGCGGAAACCAAGCACGTACCCAGGGGTGGTGGGGGCCCGCCCTCTCCCCCGAAGTTTAGCGGCATACCCCCCTGCCCTCCCCGCCCACGTCACCACTCCTAACACACATTCCTAAAGCGCCGCCAAATCAATCTTGAGGGTTGACAGCTATTCCGTGGTCACCATTTTGCTGCGTTTTTCACTTGTTTTGGTTGGCGGTAGTTATCGGCATCTTCTGGGGTGTGAAGGCCGGTTTTCTGATCGATTCGTATTTCCTCGAGTGATGGCTCACCGCGACACTGGCTCGTAGCCATATACCCGCGATATGGGTTAAATAAAGCGCAAATTAAAATAATGTGAAACAGCGTCCATCACCAAGCCCTGCAATAATCGTTAAACCCGTAAGCAATATGACTGTCACCTGTTAGTTACCTCGTCTGGTTTTTTCCCTAATTGTACAGCACTTCTCGTGCAAAGTTGGTTTCCGGAAACAAGAATCGCAAGGAGCTGAGAGATAAAGGTATCTTCTAAGGGAGAGAGTAGAGGCGACAGCCAAATAAAAATGAAAAGCGAAAATTAGCAAATGTAACAGTTGTTTGTGAAAAATATTTATGGACCAACATCTTTTTATTTAAAAAGGAAGTAGAGAAAACGACGCTTATACAGTTGTCAGTCGAACGGCCTGACGTAGCCACTTCTCTGTTGTGCTTATGTTGGTGTTTTTTTCATTTTAAGACGAAAAGTTACCTTGGACTGGGCCCCCCCCCCCCCCTCCCACGAAAAAAAAACATCATCTTATCGAACTAAGACTCCGGGCTCCTGCATGCACCACATGCCAGGAACTTTACTCTCCAAGCTGGCATCTCGTCACCACTGCTTATCTGTCTGTGTTGCGAGACAGGAAGCGCATGAGCCTCATAGACCGGTGGCATTTCGGTCGGTGAAGGAATCACCCAACGGATGGCACATCCCGCGACCACCGAAACGCAACGGGGATATGGCGTGCTTGGCATTAAATTTTCCAAAATCGGAATTTTCCATATGCCTACCGTGCACCAAGCCGGCTCTACATGGGTTTCTCGAGCTGGCTTTTATTGCACCATCACCAAATCTTTAACAAGGCCTTCATAGAATCCGTCGGATGCATTATTTTCTTATGGCGATTCGCCTTACGTGACGGACAAGTTTCCTCGTTGAGTAAGCGTAGAAATGCGTAAGCATTTAATAACATCTGAGGACACCTAAGCACTTCTTATGAGTCGTGAATGCGAAAGCATTAATGTCCATTTGAACATCGCTGAGCGGTGCTTCGAGTTGTGAACTTCTCGTGGGCAAGGGAGCGCCATGAGACCCTTGGCCGACGGCTCCTTGACAACAGAAGGCAGGTGCACTTTGACCAGTGACGTCATGCTGTCTTGCTCGACTGCCATAGAATCTAATGGGGGTCGCTCCCGAGTAAGCCACGGTTATTCTGGCCGGCTTTCGTCACGTCGGGCTTGGCAAGAAAAATTTCGGTCCAAGTAGCTTCAATTCATCAAGCCGAGTGCACAGGCCTGCTATCTAAGAGGCGTTGGCTTGGTGCGTTCTGATTTGCCCTTACAAGATGGAAGAACTCTGGCCTTCGAGAGCTTGTGTGGACGAGGAGGAATGCGCGGATGACTCAGGCTCTCGAGAGCGAGGGTGACGTGCCGTCCCGTCTTCCCTCGCGCAACATCCGGTGCGCTATCGGGCAGCAGGCGTTCCCTTTCGCCCGCTTTGCTCCCCCGAGGCATGCTGATGACGTGGCGTCGCAGCCAGTGGGAATTTAGGTGACGTTTTTCGCTCGTAGGGGGTGGGGGGGACGACAGGCGCCGTGTTTTTCGCTCTATGGGCCCTTTGATGCTCTCGCATCGAAACGGGAATACTTCCCTGGAAAAAACATCACCTCGTTTATTTATTTGTAGGCTGCGTGCGTATGCTTGAACAGCGTTGGGATCACATCAAAACGTTCTCGATAAGTGCCTGTCCTAACGCACTTGGCGATCTAGCTTGCGACTATGAGCAAATTATCTGTATAGAAAGATTTACAGTTGATTGTTTGCAGAAATCTTCATTGAATAATATTCAGACAAACGTACTCATATTGTGGCTGAGAAGTTACAAGTAATTACACTTGTAATCGCGAGACGCCTGCTAAGTTTTAGAAAGGGGCGGCATGTTTGTATCTCTGCAGTGCTTTTATTTTAATTAGAAAGGTGTTTTATGCCGTTTTATGTGGTCGGCCATTAGAGAAACGCTTCGAAATCAGCGGATGTCACCTCTGACCTATATGTGGCGGATGGCAGTTTCATTTTAACAGAAGCCACTGCGATTTCTTCAAAGTTACCCGGAAATGCTGGTTAATTGAGCGCTCTTATTCATTTCTGATGATGCCAACACGAAATTCCCCAAAATTTTTTTTGCTTTTTTGCAGGTGGCCGGTGCGGTAATAGCATTCGGGGTAATACTGGTGCAGACTGGAAGCGACTCGCCGCGACAGTCGGACGTGCATCAAAGCGACGCGTCGACTTGTCTGAAGGAACGATCTCTGCAGTTTAACCGAATGGTATGGCGAGAAGATAAACCTCCGAAAGTCTATAAAATGCATCACAGAAAGACGATTCTATACTGCATTCGTACGGAAAAAGAACTGCTTTTACTGCGACGTGCCGTTAAAAACTTCATACTGCACTTTCTCTGTCCTTTTCTCTATCTGGCTGTTGCGATGCGCCGTCAACGGCAAGTTGTCGTTTTTACGGTGTCCTCGCCGTCATGCCACTTATGCATTCTTGTTGTGATCGTCCCCGCCACATGGCGCAAAAGAAGATAGTGGAACAAACATTACCTACCACCGGCAGGAACAGCAACCCGCACTATATGTAGAATGAACGCCCCTGTAGTAGAGCTCGGCGAACACAGTCGAGAGTCAATTCACTCACTCACTCAAACTCCGACCAACCCGTGAACAGAGTCCGAGTGAGGGGACCCTAACACAAGTACATACATACATACATACATACATACATACATACATACATACATACATACATACATACATACATTTCAATGGTTTGTACTGTGGTGAAGCCAACTCCTTGCCGCCTCTTGTTCTGCAGTGAAGGCCAAATATTAATTTCCCAGAAAAAAATATCCGTTTCAGGCAGGCAAAAGAAATTCCCTCCAAAGAGCTGTTTGCTTGCATTGATCACTCCGCACGCATTCGCAGACGCCGTTTTTCGCGATAACGATACGAATGGCCACATATTAATTTTCCCGAAATAATAAAAAAACGGTAAGCCCACGAAAATATCCGTTTCGGGCAAGTAAAATGTGTCATATGTAAGAGGCATGGGACGCAAAAAGAAGAGGACGATGTGCGCCGACCGGTCCGAATGGCACGAGCCCTCGAGGCGCGTGACCCGAGGTGTGATCGGAGGAGAAGCGGCGCCAAGGTGGGATTATCGACGTGGCTATGGGCCAAGAAGGTCGGAGCGCCAGCTTCGTACTGGCGACGGGACCCATGAAGGTTCGGACAGGCCCGTGACGCTGGCGACCCAGGGTGTGCCCGTCGACCTCGGCGACGTTCGAGCGAGGCTTCCAGGACCTGCTGCAGCCTCCCACGGCAGTGCCGGGCACTCCAGGAATTGGATCCCTCTTCTTCGGCAGACCAGCACGAACGGTAGTCCCCGGGGCGTACCGCCGGCACTCGGATAAGAAGCGATGGAGCCCGGTGTTAGGCCTAGCCAGGCAGGCCTGAGTGCCACGTCACCGACATAATTCGGGACGCCAGCATCCGAGACGGAGGAGCTGGCCGGCCGATACCAAGGAAGCAAAACTTGTGGAATCGGCGGGAGCACTGACGGGGACCAAGAGCCGACACACATCGGACTTGGAGTGACATGCGACGACGGAACCTTGTAAGAGCGTTCCTTTTTGTTAGCGTGCAGCCATAGGTCAGGGTTGCCGGACTATTGCGCGAAATGCGCTAAGGACGCCCGTAGGCGAAGATAAGGACATTGTTTTGGCTAAGCAAGTTCGGAGTTTTATTTTTGTCAGTTGAGTTTTGAGTTCCGTTTTGAGTGTGTTTTATTTTGGGTTTGCTATTAGTAAAGTCTATTTGCTGTGCTCGCCTGCGTCTCCTGACTCCATCTCTCCCAACATCCGCAAGGACCCGAAATCAGTGTGACCAAATGAATTCTTTCGAAAGAACTGTTTGTTTGCATAGATCATTCCACACGCATTCGCAGACGCCGTTTTACGCGATAACGAGATGAATAGCCACATATTAATTTTCCCCCCAAAAGTGAAACCATGGTAAGCCCACGAAAATATCCGTTTTAGGCAGGTGAAATAAATTCCCTCCAAAGAGCTGTTAGCTGGCGTAGATCACTCCGCACGCATTCGCAGACGTCGTTTTATGCGATAACGATACGAATGGCCACATGTTAATTTTTCCCCAAAACATGAAAAAACGGTAAGCCTATAGCTTATAGGCTATAGCGTGGGCACGGGATAGGGGCAACCATCCAGTCGCCGCTAAACCCTTTTTGCTTCTTCATACAGTTCATCGCGCTTCTTGGAGCATGGCTGTATCCCTCGACATGCGCATGTGCGGTTTCACCAGTTCTCATCTATAATGACTCACCGACACCGCTGCCAGTTCTGCTATCTGACGCAAGTCAAGCTCTTTGGTGCCAGCACGTAATCCAGGGCGTCATCTTCATACCTTTGCACACGCATTCACAGCCGCCAGGAGCGACATCTCCCTTCTGGTTCTACTTAAGCAGCTGCCTTTGTCCGGCCACTTTCAGTGGGCACGGGATAACGGCAACCATGCAGTCGCATCTAAACCCTTTTTGCTTCTTCATGCAGTTCAACGTGCTTCTTGGAGCATGGCTGTATCCCTCGACCTGCGCATGTGCGGTTTCACCAGTGCTCATCTATAATGACTCACCGACACCGCTGCCAGTTCTGCTATCTGATGCAAGTCAAGATCTTTGGTGCCAGCAAGTAACCCAGGGCACCATCTTCATACCTTTGCACACGGATTCACAACCGCCAGGAGCGACATCTCCCTTCTGGCTCTACTTAAGCAGCTGCCTTCGTCCGGCCACATTCAGTGGGCAAGGGATAACGGCAACCATGCAGTCGCATCTAAACCCTTTTTGCTTCTTCATGCAGTTCAACGTGCTTCTTGGAGCATGGCTGTATCCCTCGACCTGCGCATGTGCGGTTTCACCAGTGCTCATCTATAATGACTCACCGACACCGCTGCCAGTTCTGCTATCTGATGTAAGTCAAGATCTTTGGAGCCAGCAAGTAACCCAGGGCACCATCTTCATACCTTTGCACACGGATTCACAACCGCCAGGAGCGACATCTCCCTTCTGGCTCTACTTAAGCAGCTGGCTTCGTCCGGCCACGATCAGTGGGCACGGGATAGCGGCAACCATGCAGTCGCCGCTAAACCCTTTTTCCTTCTTCATGCAGGTCTGTGGAGCTCCGTCTATTTACTCTAAACGTACAAGTAACGTCTGTCTGCTGCTTTTCCTGTGCCCAAGTGTATTTTTTGCCTCACTGTCTGAATGTGCGTTTGTTGCAAGGCTACTCAACCTATGTGGTGACGTTGAACTTAATCCGGGACGCGCAACTGACACGCAGTACAAAGAACTTCTCGCAGCCATTCCTGCCCTTTCAGCAAAAATAGATTCACGACACACAGAGGTAATGAGTGGTCTCGCCGAATTAAAAGAAAAGCAAGCTCAATTAAGTAATCAAGTGTCCGATTTAACCACTAGATTAACGACAGTTGAATCACTTGAGCTTAACCCGTCGTCAGCTGACATATCTGCAGTTATAGCTCACGCCGTTAAAACTGAAAATGCCTCCCTCCTGACACGTCTCGATGATCTAGAAGATCGCTCCCGCCGGGATAACTTTTATTGTATTTCTGACACTCCGTCAGAAACATGGACGCAGTCCGAAAAATTGGTATGGGAAATTTTATCTCATCTTAAGCTTGAGGTACCCGAGAATATGGTATGTAGAGCCCACCGACTTGGCTCGTATACTGCTATTAAGACTTGCCCGATTGCAATGAAATTTTCTTGCTCAAAACTAAAGGATAAAATTCTGGCACTAAAATCTAATCTGAAATCCACTGGGGTATCTGTGGGTGAAGATTTTTGCCGAGCAACGCGCCAGTCTAGGAAGAAGCTGCTTGATTTTGCTAAGGCATCGGGCCAGACATAACTCAATACGGCTAAACAAGTTGTTTTTGAACAAGAAGTGCTGCATTTACTGTTCTACCACTGACAATGTATGCGAAGTTAATATACCACGTGCAGCACGCTCTTCAGTTCGGTCGCATCAAGCGGTCGAAGGAAATGGTTCCGCATAGCTAGCACATGCGCAATCTAATAACACCATATCTGTTTTTTTTTTTTCACTAACGTGCGAAGTCTACTAAATAAACGTGCTGCAGTGTCCTCACTGATTATTCATGCGCTGCTGACATCGTATGTCTCACCGAAACATGGCTCTCTGCTCGGCTAAAAAAAGAGCGAAATTTTTGATTGTGAGAAACTGCATTCATGTTATCGCTGCGATCGTGGTGTGCGATCAGGTGGAGGTGTCTTGATTGCAGTTACTGAAACGCTCACTTCGAACTCAGTTTCCATAGAAACACCACTTGAACTTGTTTGCGTGCGCATCGTACTCGAAAACAGAGATATTTTTTGCACATGCTATCGCCCTTCAACTGCTTCGACATCATTTTGCGATGACCTTCATGCCGCATTGAACAAATTAGTTGTCAGATACCCTAACGCGCGCCTTTTTCTTCTTGGTGACTTCAACTTTCCCGATATCATTTGGCTTAACGACACGGCAACGTCCTAGTCTTCTCAGAGTACCCGGTTTATAAACACTTGTTTGGATTTCCACTTCACCCAGCTTCTACTGAAACCAACGTGCGTGCCTGCCTCTTCATCTAACATACTAGACCTGATTCTCGCTGCGAACTCTGACACAGTTTCCCCAATTCTTTACTTAAAAGGGTTAAGTGATCACCTTGCACTCACTTTTCATATCAACACACGGGCTCCTGTTAAGAAAACTACGAAGGTGATCCGCGATTACAGCGAAGCCGACTTGGCTTCCATTACCGCTGAAATGGAAAATTTCGCAGCTTCTTACATCGCTAATTGCGATCAGCACTTTGTTGAAGAAAACTGGTGCATTTTCAAAAATAAATTGTCACTAATCGAACGTTTCGCACTGCAAAGAACAGTCGCTTGCAAGCCACGGTCCCTTTGGTTCAACCCCTTTTTGAAGCGACTACGTAACAAAAAAAGCGGTTGTTTCGTCGCGCAAAAGCTTCACGCAGTGACGTTACTTGGTCCGCTTGCTACCGCACTGAAAGTGACTACAACGCAGCCGCCGCTAGTGTGAAACAGCATTTTTATTCTGTTACACTTCCGTCTATCTTGCAAAGTAATCCTCGTAAATTCTGGACCATAGTTAACGGTACTCCAAGCAAAATAATCCAATTAACATACCCAAATGATGAACCTGTTGCTTCTCAAGAATGCTGTAATGTATTTAATGATGTGTTTTCTTCCCATGTTACCGCAATGCCACATAGATTACCGCTTGTATCCAATTCTGGTTTTTCGCCCATGGATTCAATCTCTATTGACTGGGTTGGTGTTAGCTGCCTAATTAACAATCAAAAAACGTCCTCTTCGGCCGGCCCAGACTGCCTGAATTCAAAAATTTTGAAGTGTACTAATGTGTTTTCTGCTGTTATTTTGTCGCACATTTTCACTCAGTCATTACAGCAGTCTGTTCCTCCACACGACTGGTGCGTGGGAAAGGTGATTCCAGTTCACAAATCAGGTAACACACACTTACCCAGCAATTACAGGCCTATCTCACTAACAAGCATTTCATGTAAAATTTTTGAGCGTATAATATATTCACATTTGGCTGAGTTTTTAGAATCAAACTCCTTTTTCAACCCATGTCAACATGGTTTCCGTAAGTTCTTTGCCCATAAAACACAGCTCTTATCATTTACTAACGATCTCTTTGCAATTTCTGATCTAGGTACCGACAATGACTGCGTATTCCTTGATTTTGCTAAAGCCTTTGACTCTGTGACCCATGATTTAGTTCTGCTTAAGCTGACTGAACTTGGACGTAAATGTACTCGATTGGATAAAAATTTTTCTTTCTAACAGGACGCAGTTTGTAAGCACTAACAAGTGTAATTCACGTTTTTCTAATGTACCAGCAGATGTTCCTCAAGGCTCAGTCCTGGGTCTACTTCTCTTTCTAATCTATATTAACGATCTTTCGAAATGCGTTCTTTCCTCTTCCATAAAGCTTTTCGCGAATGACTGTGTTCTTTACCGTAAAATTACTAATCTTTCAGATTCACAAGAGCTGTAGGACGACCTTAACCGCATGATTGAGTGGTGTCCTAATTGGTGAATGCAACTAAATTCAAATAAATGCAAGGCCATGCGTATATCTCGTAACACTGCCACGCACACGTACTTTGTTAATGGTGCACCTGTGACGTCAGTTGCCTCTTACTAGTATCTCGGCCTTCACATATCAAATAACCTTTCTTGGCACTCGCATATTGACTATGTCACTAAAAACTCTAATCGCATGCTTGGTTACTTGCGCCGTAATTTTAGCTCTGCCCCTTCTTCCCTGAGGCTAACTCTTTATAAAACTTTAGTTCGCTCCAAAATGGAGTATGCTTCAGCCTTTGGGATCCGACTCAGTCTTCATTAGTTTCTACTCTTGAAAGTATTCAAAACCGCGGTGCACGCTTTGCCTTATCTAATTATTCTCGCTATGCAAGTATCTCTTCAATGAAACGAACTCTTAACTTACCTGATCTTTCGTCACGCCGCAAATCTTCCCGTCTCTCCCTTTTTCACAAAGTTTTTCACTTGAACCCCCTTTTAAAAGAAACCCTTCTTGCCCCTCCGTCTTATATTTCGGCCCGCACTGACCACAGACTTAAAATTGGGGTGCCATTGTGCCGTACAAACCGGTACTGTGACTCATTCATCCCTAGGACAAGCACGGACTGGAATCGCCTTCCCGCATCAATCGCACTCATCACCGGCCCTACTAACTTCAATACCGCTGTTCAGAATGCCTTCTGTTAATATTTTGTTAATACTTTTTGTTTGTATTTTTACTGCATTACTTCTTGTTTTGACTCCACTCCTTTCTGTAACGCCTTCGGGCCTTGAAAGTACGTTAATTAAATAAATAGCCCACGAAAATATTCGTTTCAGGCAGGTAAAATAAATTCCCTCCAAAGAGCGGTTTGCTTACATAGATCGCTCCGCACGCTTTCGCGGACGCCGATTTACGCGATAACGATACCAATGGCCACATATTATTTTCCCGAAAAAATGATCAAAGGAAAATATCCGTTTCAGGCAGGTAAAATAAATTCCCTCCAAAGAGCTGTTTGCTTGCCTAGATCGCTCCGCACACATTCGCAGACGCCGTTTTAAGCGATAACGATACGAATGGTCACATATTATTTTCCCGGAATAATAAAAAAACGGGAAGCGCATTAAATATTATTTTCCCGACGAAAAATAAGGTGTCTCGAAAGCGCTGGTTCTCCGCATATCTCAGTCCCCGGGACAGCGCAGACGCTGTTTCATGTGATAAATAAACGATTGGGCACAAAATAAATTTTCCCCCAAAATCGAAAAAACAGTAAGCCTATAGCCTATGAAAATATTTTTCCGACGACACTGCAATTTCAATGCGTGCAACAAAAGTATTGTTGTAGTTCCTGCAGGACACCAAGCTCGCCGAGCGGCTCTAGCGAGGCAACTGTCTCATGTACATAAGCACTCACCACTTCTCTAATCATCATCATCCATCCCAATACTTTCACTCCCCTTCCCTCTTCCCCAGTGCAGAGTATGCAGAGTAGCAGACTAGAGCGCACAAGCTCAGCTCGACTTCTCTGTCTTTCCTATCAATAAATTCTATTCATTCATTCCGACGAAAACTAAAGTGTCCCGAAAGCGCTCGTTCTCTGTATATCTCAGTCCCCCAGACTGCGCAGACGCCGTTTCACGAGATAAATAAACGATTGGGCTCAGAATAATTTTTCCCCCAAAATCGAAAAAATGGTATAGCCCATGAAAATATTTTTCCGACGAAAAATAAAGCGTCCCGAAAGCGCTCGTTCTCTGCATATCTCAGTCCCTGGAAATGCGCAGACGCTGTTTAATGCGATAAATAAACGATTGGGCACAGAATAAATTTTCCCAAAAATCGAAAAAATGGTAAGCCTATAGCCCATGAAAATATCATTTTTCCGACGAAAAATAAAGTGTCCCGAAAGCGCTCGTTCTCTGCATATCTCAGTCCCCGGGAATGCGCAGACGCTGTTTAATGCGATAAATAAGCGATTGGGCACAGAATAAATTTTCCCCCAAAATCGTAAAAACGGTAAGCCTATAGCCCATGAAAATATCATTTTTTCCGACGAAAAATAAAGTGTCCCGAAAGCGCTCGTTCTCTGCATATCTCAGTCCCCTGGAATGCGCAGACGCCGTTTAACGGGATAAACAAACGATTGGGCACAGAATAAATTTTCCCCCAAAATCGTAAAAACGGTAAGCCTATAGCCCATGAAAATATCATTTTTCCGACGAAAAATAAAGTGTCCCAAAAGCGCTCGTTCTCTGCCTATCTCAGTCCCCGGGATTGCGCAGACGCTGTTTAACGCGATAAATAAACGATTGGGCACAGAATAATTTTTCCCCCAAAATCGAAAAAACGGTAAGCCTATAGCCCATGAAAATATCATTTTTCCGACGAAAAATAAAGTGTCCCAAAAGCGCTCGTTCTCTGCGTATCTCAGTCCCCGGGATTGCGCAGACGCTGTTTAACGCGATAAATAAACGATTGGGCACAGAATAAATTTTCCCCTAAAATCGAAAAAACGGTAAGCCTATAGCCCATGAAAATATCATTTTTCCGGCGAAATATAAAGTGTCCTGAAAGCGCTCGTTCTCTGCGTATCTCAGTCACCGGGAATGCGCAGACGCTGTTTAACGCGATAAATAAACGATTGGGCACAGAATAAATTTTCCCCCAAAATCGAAAAAACGGTAAGCCTATAGCCCATGAAAATATCATTTTTCCGGCGAAATATAAAGTGTCCTGAAAGCGCTCGTTCTCTGCGTATCTCAGTCCCCGGGAATGCGCAGACGCTGTTTAACGCGATAATTGAACCATTGGGCACAGAATAAATTTTCCCCTAAAATCAAAAAAACGGTAAGCCTATAGCCCATGAAAATATCATTTTTCCGACGAAAAATAAAGTGTCCCGAAAGCGCTCGTTCTCTGCATATCTCAGTCCCCGGGATTGCGCAGACGCCGTTTAACGCGATAAATAAACGATTGGGCACAGAATAAATTTTCCCCTAAAATCGAAAAAACGGTAAGCCTATAGCCCATGAAAATATCATTTTTCCGACGAAAAATAAAGTGTCCCAAAAGCGCTCGTTCTCTGCGTATCTCAGTCCCCGGGATTGCGCAGACGCTGTTTAACGCGATAAATAAACGATTGGGCACAGAATAAATTTTCCCCTAAAATCGAAAAAACGGTAAGCCTATAGCCCATGAAAATATCATTTTTCCGGCGAAATATAAAGTGTCCTGAAAGCGCTCGTTCTCTGCGTATCTCAGTCACCGGGAATGCGCAGACGCTGTTTAACGCGATAATTGAACCATTGGGCACAGAATAAATTTTCCCCTAAAATCAAAAAAACGGTAAGCCTATAGCCCATGAAAATATCATTTTTCCGACGAAAAATAAAGTGTCCCGAAAGCGCTCGTTCTCTGCATATCTCAGTCCCCGGGATTGCGCAGACGCCGTTTAACGCGATAAATAAACGATTGGGCACAGAATAAATTTTCCCCTAAAATCGAAAAAACGGTAAGCCTATAGCCCATGAAAATATCATTTTTCCGACGAAAAATAAAGTGTCCCAAAAGCGCTCGTTCTCTGCATATCTCAGTCCCCGGCATTGCGCAGACGCTGTTTAACGCGATAAATAAACGATTGGGCACAGAATAATTTTTCCCCCAAAATCGAAAAAACGGTAAGCCTATAGCCCATGAAAATATCATTTTTCCGACGAAAAATAAAGTGTCCCAAAAGCGCTCGTTCTCTGCATATCTCAGTCCCCGGGATTGCGCAGACGCTGTTTAACGCGATAAATAAACGATTGGGCACAGAATAAATTTTCCCCTAAAATCGAAAAAACGGTAAGCCTATAGCCCATGAAAATATCATTTTTCCGACGAAATATAAAGTGTCCTGAAAGCGCTCGTTCTCTGCATATCTCAATCCCCGGGATTGCGCAGACGCTGTTTAACGCGATAAATAAACGATTGGGCACAGAATAAATTTTCCCCTAAAATCGAAAAAACGGTAAGCCTATAGCCCATGAAAATATCATTTTTCTGACGAAAAATAAAGTGTCCCAAAAGCGCTCGTTCTCTGCATATCTCAGTCCCCGGGACTGCGCAGACGCTGTTTAACGCGATAAATAAACGATTGGGCACAGAATAAATTTTCCCCTAAAATCGAAAAAACGGTAAGCCTATAGCCCATGAAAATATCATTTTTCCGACGAAATATAAAGTGTCCTGAAAGCGCTCGTTCTCTGCGTATCTCAGTCACCGGGAATGCGCAGACGCTGTTTAACACGATAATTGAACCATTGGGCACAGAATAATTTTTCCCCCAAAATCGAAAAAACGGTAAGCCTATAGCCCATGAAAATATCATTTTTCCGACGAAAAATAAAGTGTCCCAAAAGCGCTCGTTCTCTGCATATCTCAGTCACCGGGAATGCGCAGACGCTGTTTAACACGATAATTGAACCATTGGGCACAGAATAATTTTTCCCCCAAAATCGAAAAAACAGTAAGCCTATAGCCCATGAAAATATCATTTTTCCGACGAAATATAAAGTGTCCCAAAAGTGCTCGTTCTCTGCATATCTCAGTCACCGGGAATGCGCAGACGCTCTTTAACACGATAATTGAACCATTGGGCACAGAATAATTTTTCCCCCAAAATCGAAAAAACAGTAAGCCTATAGCCCATGAAAATATCATTTTTCCGACGAAAAATAAAGTGTCCCAAAAGCGCTCGTTCTCTGCATATCTCAGTCCCCGGGACTGCGCAGACGCTGTTTAACGCGATAAATAAACGATTGGGCACAGAATAAATTTTCCCCTAAAATCGAAAAAACGGTAAGCCTATAGCCCACGAAAATATCATTTTTCCGACGAAATATAAAGTGTCCTGAAAGCGCTCGTTCTCTGCGTACCTCAGTCACCGGGAATGCGCAGACGCTGTTTAACACGATAATTGAACCATTGGGCACAGAATAATTTTTCCCCCAAAATCGAAAAAACGGTAAGCCTATAGCCCATGAAAATATCATTTTTCCGACGAAAAATAAAGTGTCCCAAAAGCGCTCGTTCTCTGCATATCTCAGTCACCGGGAATGCGCAGACGCTGTTTAACACGATAATTGAACCATTGGGCACAGAATAATTTTTCCCCCAAAATCGAAAAAACAGTAAGCCTATAGCCCATGAAAATATCATTTTTCCGACGAAATATAAAGTGTCCCAAAAGTGCTCGTTCTCTGCATATCTCAGTCACCGGGAATGCGCAGACGCTGTTTAACACGATAATTGAACCATTGGGCACAGAATAATTTTTCCCCCAAAATCGAAAAAACAGTAAGCCTATAGCCCATGAAAATATCATTTTTCCGACGAAAAATAAAGTGTCCCAAAAGCGCTCGTTCTCTGCGTATCTCAGTCACCGGGAATGCGCAGACGCTGTTTAACACGATAATTGAACCATTGGGCACAGAATAATTTTTCCCCCAAAATCGAAAAAACGGTAAGCCTATAGCCCATGAAAATATCATTTTTCCGACGAAAAATAAAGTGTCCCAAAAGCGCTCGTTCTCTGCGTATCTCAGTCACCGGGAATGCGCAGACGCTGTTTAACACGATAATTGAACCATTGGGCACAGAATAATTTTTCCCCCAAAATCGAAAAAACAGTAAGCCTATAGCCCATGAAAATATCATTTTTCCGACGAAATATAAAGTGTCCCAAAAGCGCTCGTTCTCTGCATATCTCAGTCACCGGGAATGCGCAGACGCTGTTTAACACGATAATTGAACCATTGGGCACAGAATAATTTTTCCCCCAAAATCGAAAAAACAGTAAGCCTATAGCCCATGAAAATATCATTTTTCCGACGAAATATAAAGTGTCCCAAAAGCGCTCGTTCTCTGCATATCTCAGTCACCGGGAATGCGCAGACGCTGTTTAACACGATAATTGAACCATTGGGCACAGAATAATTTTTCCCCCAAAATCGAAAAAACAGTAAGCCTATAGCCCATGAAAATATCATTTTTCCGACGAAAAATAAAGTGTCCCAAAAGCGCTCGTTCTCTGCATATCTCAGTCACCGGGAATGCGCAGACGCTGTTTAACACGATAATTGAACCATTGGGCACAGAATAATTTTTCCCCCAAAATCGAAAAAACGGTAAGCCTTATAGCCCATGAAAATATCATTTTTCCGACGAAAAATAAAGTGTCCCAAAAGCGCTCGTTCTCTGCGTATCTCAGTCACCGGGAATGCGCAGACGCTGTTTAACACGATAATTGAACCATTGGGCACAGAATAATTTTTCCCCCAAAATCGAAAAAACGGTAAGCCTATAGCCCATGAAAATATCATTTTTCCGACGAAAAATAAAGTGTCCCAAAAGCGCTCGTTCTCTGCGTATCTCAGTCACCGGGAATGCGCAGACGCTGTTTAACACGATAATTGAACCATTGGGCACAGAATAATTTTTCCCCCAAAATCGAAAAATCAGTAAGCCTATAGCCCATGAAAATATCATTTTTCCGACGAAAAATAAAGTGTCCCAAAAGCGCTCGTTCTCTGCATATCTCAGTCACCGGGAATGCGCAGACGCTGTTTAACACGATAATTGAACCATTGGGCACAGAATAATTTTTCCCCAAAAATCGAAAAAACGGTAAGCCTATAGCCCATGAAAATATCATTTTTTCGACGAAATATAAAGTGTCCTGAAAGCGCTCGTTCTCTGCGTATCTCAGTCCCCGGGATTGCGCAGACGCTGTTTAACGCGATAAATAAACGATTGGGCACAGAATAAATTTTCCCCCAAAATCGAAAAAACGGTAAGCCTATAGCCCACGAAAATATCATTTTTCCGACGAAATATAAAGTGTCCCAAAAGCGCTCGTTCTCTGCATATCTCAGTCACCGGGAATGCGCAGACGCTGTTTAACACGATAATTGAACCATTGGGCACAGAATAATTTTTCCCCCAAAATCGAAAAAACGGTAAGCCTATAGCCCATGAAAATATCATTTTTCCGACGAAATATAAAGTGTCCTGAAAGCGCTCGTTCTCTGCGTATCTCAGTCCCCGGGATTGCGCAGACGCTGTTTAACACGATAATTGAACCATTGGGCACAGAATAATTTTTCCCCTAAAATCGAAAAAACAGTAAGCCTATAGCCCATGAAAATATCATTTTTCCGACGAAAAATAAAGTGTCCCAAAAGCGCTCGTTCTCTGCGTATCTCAGTCCCCGGGATTGCGCA
This sequence comes from Dermacentor andersoni, assembly GCF_023375885.2. Taxonomy (NCBI): domain Eukaryota; kingdom Metazoa; phylum Arthropoda; class Arachnida; order Ixodida; family Ixodidae; genus Dermacentor; species Dermacentor andersoni. The sequence goes on along the minus strand of NC_092823.1, from coordinate 114,102,097 downwards.
GACGCTGTTTAGCGCGATAAATAAACGATTGGGCACAGAATAAATTTTCCCCCAAAATCGAAAAAACGGTAAGCCTATAGCCCATGAAAATATCATTTTTCCGACGAAAAATAAAGTGTCCCAAAAGCGCTCGTTCTCTGCATATCTCAGTCACCGGGATTGCGCAGACGCTGTTTCACACGATAATTGAACCATTGGGCACAGAATAATTTTTCCCCCAAAATCGAAAAAACGGTAAGCCTATAGCCCATGAAAATATCATTTTTCCGACGAAAAATAAAGTGTCCCAAGAGCGCTCGTTCTCTGCGTATCTCAGTCCCCGGGATTGCGCAGACGCTGTTTAACGCGATAAATAAACGATTGGGCACAGAATAAATTTTCCCCTAAAATCGAAAAAACGGTAAGCCTATAGCCCATGAAAATATCATTTTTCCGACGAAATATAAAGTGTCCTGAAAGCGCTCGTTCTCTGCGTATCTCAGTCCCCGGGATTGCGCAGACGCTGTTTAACGCGATAAATAAACGTTTGGGCACAGAATAATTTTTCCCCCAAAATCGAAAAAACGGTAAGCCTATAGCCCATGAAAATATCATTTTTCCGACGAGGTATAAAGTGTCCTGAAAGCGCTTGTTCTCTGCGTATCTCAGTCCCCGGGATTGCGCAGACGCTGTTTAACGCGATAAATAAACGATTGGGCACAGAATAATTTTTTCCCCCAAAATCGAAAAAACGGTAAGCCTATAGCCCATGAAAATATCATTTTTCCGACGAAAAATAAAGTGTCCCAAAAGCGCTCGTTCTCTGCATATCTCAGTCACCGGGAATGCGCAGACGCTGTTTAACACGATAATTGAATCATTGGGCACAGAATAATTTTTCCCCCAAAATCGAAAAAACGGTAAGCCTATAGCCCATGAAAATATCATTTTTCCGACGAAAAATAAAGTGTCCCAAAAGCGCTCGTTCTCTGCATATCTCAGTCACCGGGAATGCGCAGACGCTGTTTAACACGATAATTGAACCATTGGGCACAGAATAATTTTTCCCCCAAAATCGAAAAAACGGTAAGCCTATAGCCCATGAAAATATCATTTTTCCGACGAAATATAAAGTGTCCTGAAAGCGCTCGTTCTCTGCGTATCTCAGTCCCCGGGATTGCGCAGACGCTGTTTAACGCGATAAATAAACGATTGGGCACAGAATAATTTTTCCCCCAAAATCGAAAAAACGGTAAGCCTATAAGCCCATGAAAATATCATTTTTCCGACGAAATATAAAGTGTCCCAAAAGCGCTCGTTCTCTGCATATCTCAGTCACCGGGAATGCGCAGGCGCTGTTTAACACGATAATTGAACCATTGGGCACAGAATAATTTTTCCCCCAAAATCGAAAAAACAGTAAGCCTATAGCCCATGAAAATATCATTTTTCCGACGAAATATAAAGTGTCCTGAAAGCGCTCGTTCTCTGCGTATCTCAGTCCCCGGGATTGCGCAGACGCTGTTTAACGCGATAAATAAACGATTGGGCACAGAATAAATTTTCCCCCAAAATCGAAAAAACGGTAAGCCTATATAGCCCATGAAAATATCATTTTTCCGACGAAATATAAAGTGTCCCAAAAGTGCTCGTTCTCTGCATATCTCAGTCCCCGGGAATGCGCAGACGCTGTTTAACACGATAATTGAACCATTGGGCACAGAATAATTTTTCCCCCAAAATCGAAAAAATGGTAAGCCTATAGCCCATGAAAATATCATTTTTCCGACGAAATATAAAGTGTCCTGAAAGCGCTCGTTCTCTGCGTATCTCAGTCCCCGGGATTGCGCAGACGCTGTTTAACGCGATAAATAAACGATTGGGCACAGAATAAATTTTCCCCTAAAATCGAAAAAACAGTAAGCCTATAGCCCATGAAAATATCATTTTTCCGACGAAATATAAAGTGTCCCAAAAGCGCTCGTTCTCTGCATATCTCAGTCACCGGGATTGCGCAGACGCTGTTTAACACGATAATTGAACCATTGGACACAGAATAATTTTTCCCCCAAAATCGAAAAAACGGTAAGCCTATAGCCCATGAAAATATCATTTTTCCGACGAAATATAAAGTGTCCCAAAAGCGCTCGTTCTCTGCATATCTCAGTCACCGGGATTGCGCAGACGCTGTTTCACACGATAATTGAACCATTGGGCACAGAATAATTTTTCCCCCAAAATCGAAAAAACGGTAAGCCTATAGCCCATGAAAATATCATTTTTCCGACGAAAAATAAAGTGTCCCAAAAGCGCTCGTTCTCTGCGTATTTCAGTCCCCGCGATTGCGCAGACGCTGTTTAACGCGATAAATAAACGATTGGGCACAGAATAAATTTTCCCCTAAAATCGAAAAAACGGTAAGCCTATAGCCCATGAAAATATCATTTTTCCGACGAAAAATAAAGTGTCCCAAAAGCGCTCGTTCTCTGCGTATCTCAGTCCCCGGGATTGCGCAGACGCTGTTTAACGCGATAAATAAACGATTGGGCACAGAATAAATTTTCCCCTAAAATCGAAAAAACGGTAAGCCTATAGCCCATGAAAATATCATTTTTCCGACGAAATATAAAGTGTCCTGAAAGCGCTCGTTCTCTGCGTATCTCAGTCCCCGGGATTGCGCAGACGCTGTTTAACGCGATAAATAAACGTTTGGGCACAGAATAATTTTTACCCCAAAATCGAAAAAACAGTAAGCCTATAGCCCATGAAAATATCATTTTTCCGACGAGATATAAAGTGTCCTGAAAGCGCTCGTTCTCTGCGTATCTCAGTCCCCGGGATTGCGCAGACGCTGTTTAACGCGATAAATAAACGATTGGGCACAGAATAATTTTTCCCCTAAAATCGAAAAAACGGTAAGCCTATAGCCCATGAAAATATCATTTTTCCGACGAAAAATAAAGTGTCCCAAAAGCGCTCGTTCTCTGCGTATCTCAGTCCCCGGGATTGCGCAGACGCTGTTTAACGCGATAAATAAACGATTGGGCACAGAATAAATTTTCCCCTAAAATCGAAAAAACGGTAAGCCTATAGCCCATGAAAATATCATTTTTCCGACGAAAAATAAAGTGTCCCTAAAGCGCTCGTTCTCTGCGTATCTCAGTCCCCGGGATTGCGCAGACGCTGTTTAACGCGATAAATAAACGATTGGGCACAGAATAAATTTTCCCCTAAAATCGAAAAAACGGTAAGCCTATAGCCCATGAAAATATCATTTTTCCGACGAGATATAAAGTGTCCTGAAAGCGCTCGTTCTCTGCGTATCTCAGTCCCCGGGATTGCGCAGACGCTGTTTAACGCGATAAATAAACGATTGGGCACAGAATAATTTTTCCCCCAAAATCGAAAAAACGGTAAGCCTATAGCCCATGAAAATATCATTTTTCCGACGAGATATAAAGTGTCCCTAAAGCGCTCGTTCTCTGCGTATCTCAGTCCCCGGGATTGCGCAGACGCTGTTTAACGCGATAAATAAACGATTGGGCACAGAATAATTTTTCCCCCAAAATCGAAAAAACGGTAAGCCTATAGCCCATGAAAATATCATTTTTCCGACGAAATATAAAGTGTCCTGAAAGCGCTCGTTCTCTGCGTATCTCAGTCCCCGGGATTGCGCAGACGCTGTTTAACGCGATAAATAAACGATTGGGCACAGAATAATTTTTCCCCCAAAATCGAAAAAACGGTAAGCCTATAAGCCCATGAAAATATCATTTTTCCGACGAAAAATAAAGTGTCCCAAAAGCGCTCGTTCTCTGCATATCTCAGTCACCGGGAATGCGCAGACGCTGTTTAACACGATAATTGAATCATTGGGCACAGAATAATTTTTCCCCAAAAATCGAAAAAACGGTAAGCCTATAGCCCATGAAAATATCATTTTTCCGACGAAATATAAAGTGTCCTGAAAGCGCTCGTTCTCTGCGTATCTCAGTCACCGGGAATGCGCAGACGCTGTTTCACGCGATAAATAAACGATTGGACACAGAATAAATTTTCCCCCAAAATCGAAAAAACAGTAAGCCTATAGCCCATGAAAATATCATTTTTCCGACGAAATATAGTGTCCTGAAAGCGCTCGTTCTCTGCGTATCTCAGTCCCCGGGATTGCGCAGACGCTGTTTAACGCGATAAATAAACGATTGGACACAGAATAAATTTTCCCCCAAAATCGAAAAAACAGTAAGCCTCTAGCCCATGAAAATATCATTTTTCCGACGAAAAATAAAGTGTCCCAAAAGCGCTCGTTCTCTGCATATCTCAGTCACCGGGAATGCGCAGACGCTGTTTAACACGATAATTGAATCATTGGGCACAGAATAATTTTTCCCCCAAAATCGAAAAAACGGTAAGCCTATAGCCCATGAAAATATCATTTTTCCGACGAAAAATAAAGTGTCCCAAAAGCGCTCGTTCTCTGCATATCTCAGTCACCGGGAATGCGCAGACGCTGTTTAACACGATAATTGAACCATTGGGCACAGAATAATTTTTCCCCCAAAATCGAAAAAACGGTAAGCCTATAGCCCATGAAAATATCATTTTTCCGACGAAATATAAAGTGTCCTGAAAGCGCTCGTTCTCTGCGTATCTCAGTCCCCGGGATTGCGCAGACGCTGTTTAACGCGATAAATAAACGATTGGGCACAGAATAATTTTTCCCCCAAAATCGAAAAAACGGTAAGCCTATAAGCCCATGAAAATATCATTTTTCCGACGAAATATAAAGTGTCCCAAAAGCGCTCGTTCTCTGCATATCTCAGTCACCGAGAATGCGCAGGCGCTGTTTAACACGATAATTGAACCATTGGGCACAGAATAATTTTACCCCCAAAATCGAAAAAACAGTAAGCCTATAGCCCATGAAAATATCATTTTTCCGACGAAATATAAAGTGTCCTGAAAGCGCTCGTTCTCTGCGTATCTCAGTCCCCGGGATTGCGCAGACGCTGTTTAACGCGATAAATAAACGATTGGGCACAGAATAAATTTTCCCCCAAAATCGAAAAAACGGTAAGCCTATAGCCCATGAAAATATCATTTTTCCGACGAAAAATAAAGTGTCCCAAAAGCGCTCGTTCTCTGCATATCTCAGTCACCGGGAATGCGCAGACGCTGTTTAACACGATAATTGAACCATTGGGCACAGAATAATTTTTCCCCCAAAATCGAAAAAACGGTAAGCCTATAGCCCATGAAAATATCATTTTTCCGACGAAATATAAAGTGTCCTGAAAGCGCTCGTTCTCTGCGTATCTCAGTCCCCGGGATTGCGCAGACGCTGTTTAACGCGATAAATAAACGATTGGGCACAGAATAAATTTTCCCCCAAAATCGAAAAAACAGTAAGCCTATATAGCCCATGAAAATATCATTTTTCCGACGAAATATAAAGTGTCCCAAAAGTGCTCGTTCTCTGCATATCTCAGTCCCCGGGAATGCGCAGACGCTGTTTAACACGATAATTGAACCATTGGGCACAGAATAATTTTTCCCCCAAAATCGAAAAAACGGTAAGCCTATAGCCCATGAAAATATCATTTTTCCGACGAAATATAAAGTGTCCTGAAAGCGCTCGTTCTCTGCGTATCTCAGTCCCCGGGATTGCGCAGACGCTGTTTAACGCGATAAATAAACGATTGGGCACAGAATAAATTTTCCCCTAAAATCGAAAAAACAGTAAGCCTATAGCCCATGAAAATATCATTTTTCCGACGAAATATAAAGTGTCCCAAAAGCGCTCGTTCTCTGCATATCTCAGTCACCGGGATTGCGCAGACGCTGTTTAACACGATAATTGAACCATTGGACACAGAATAATTTTTCCCCCAAAATCGAAAAAACGGTAAGCCTATAGCCCATGAAAATATCATTTTTCCGACGAAATATAAAGCGTCCCAAAAGCGCTCGTTCTCTGCATATCTCAGTCACCGGGATTGCGCAGACGCTGTTTCACACGATAATTGAACCATTGGGCACAGAATAATTTTTCCCCCAAAATCGAAAAAACGGTAAGCCTATAGCCCATGAAAATATCATTTTTCCGACGAAAAATAAGGTGTCCCAAAAGCGCTCGTTCTCTGCGTATCTCAGTCCCCGCGATTGCGCAGACGCTGTTTAACGCGATAAATAAACGATTGGGCACAGAATAAATTTTCCCCTAAAATCGAAAAAACGGTAAGCCTATAGCCCATGAAAATATCATTTTTCCGACGAAAAATAAAGTGTCCCAAAAGCGCTCGTTCTCTGCGTATCTCAGTCCCCGGGATTGCGCAGACGCTGTTTAACGCGATAAATAAACGATTGGGCACAGAATAAATTTTCCCCTAAAATCGAAAAAACGGTAAGCCTATAGCCCATGAAAATATCATTTTTCCGACGAAATATAAAGTGTCCTGAAAGCGCTCGTTCTCTGCGTATCTCAGTCCCCGGGATTGCGCAGACGCTGTTTAACGCGATAAATAAACGTTTGGGCACAGAATAATTTTTACCCCAAAATCGAAAAAACGGTAAGCCTATAGCCCATGAAAATATCATTTTTCCGACGAGATATAAAGTGTCCTGAAAGCGCTCGTTCTCTGCGTATCTCAGTCCCCGGGATTGCGCAGACGCTGTTTAACGCGATAAATAAACGATTGGGCACAGAATAATTTTTCCCCTAAAATCGAAAAAACGGTAAGCCTATAGCCCATGAAAATATCATTTTTCCGACGAAAAATAAAGTGTCCCAAAAGCGCTCGTTCTCTGCGTATCTCAGTCCCCGGGATTGCGCAGACGCTGTTTAACGCGATAAATAAACGATTGGGCACAGAATAAATTTTCCCCTAAAATCGAAAAAAACGGTAAGCCTATAGCCCATGAAAATATCATTTTTCCGACGAAAAATAAAGTGTCCCAAAAGCGCTCGTTCTCTGCGTATCTCAGTCCCCGGGATTGCGCAGACGCTGTTTAACGCGATAAATAAACGATTGGGCACAGAATAAATTTTCCCCTAAAATCGAAAAAACGGTAAGCCTATAGCCCATGAAAATATCATTTTTCCGACGAAAAATAAAGTGTCCCAAAAGCGCTCGTTCTCTGCATATCTCAGTCACCGGGAATGCGCAGACGCTGTTTAACACGATAATTGAATCATTGGGCACAGAATAATTTTTCCCCCAAAATCGAAAAAACGGTAAGCCTATAGCCCATGAAAATATCATTTTTCCGACGAAAAATAAAGTGTCCCAAAAGCGCTCGTTCTCTGCATATCTCAGTCACCGGGAATGCGCAGACGCTGTTTAACGCGATAAATAAACGATTGGGCACAGAATAATTTTTCCCCCAAAATCGAAAAAACGGTAAGCCTATAGCCCATGAAAATATAATTTTTCCGACGAAATATAAAGTGTCCTGAAAGCGCTCGTTCTCTGCGTATCTCAGTCCCCGGGATTGCGCAGACGCTGTTTAACGCGATATATAAACGATTGGGCACAGAATAATTTTTCCCCCAAAATCGAAAAAACGGTAAGCCTATAAGCCCATGAAAATATCATTTTTCCGACGAAAAATAAAGTGTCCCAAAAGCGCTCGTTCTCTGCATATCTCAGTCACCGGGAATGCGCAGACGCTGTTTAACACGATAATTGAATCATTGGGCACAGAATAATTTTTCCCCAAAAATCGAAAAAACGGTAAGCCTATAGCCCATGAAAATATCATTTTTCCGACGAAATAGAAAGTGTCCTGAAAGCGCTCGTTCTCTGCGTATCTCAGTCCCCGGGATTGCGCAGACGCTGTTTAATGCGATAAATAAACGATTGGGCACAGAATAATTTTTCCCCAAAAATCGAAAAAACGGTAAGCCTATAGCCCATGAAAATATCATTTTTCCGACGAAATATAAAGTGTCCTGAAAGCGCTCGTTCTCTGCGTATCTCAGTCCCCGGGATTGCGCAGACGCTGTTTAACGCGATAAATAAACGATTGGGCACAGAATAATTTTTTCCCCAAAATCGAAAAAACGGTAAGCCTATAGCCCATGAAAATATCATTTTTCCGACGAAAAATAAAGTGTCCCAAAAGCGCTCGTTCTCTGCATATCTCAGTCACCGGGAATGCGCAGACGCTGTTTAACACGATAATTGAACCATTGGGCACAGAATAATTTTTCCCCCAAAATCGAAAAAACAGTAAGCCTATAGCCCATGAAAATATCATTTTTCCGACGAAAAATAAAGTGTCCCAAAAGCGCTCGTTCTCTGCATATCTCAGTCACCGGGATTGCGCAGACGCTGTTTAACACGATAATTGAACCATTGGGCACAGAATAATTTTTCCCCCAAAATCGAAAAAACGGTAAGCCTATAGCCCATGAAAATATCATTTTTCCGACGAAATATAAAGTGGCCTGAAAGCGCTCGTTCTCTGCGTATCTCAGTCCCCGGGATTGCGCAGACGCTGTTTAACGCGATAAATAAACGTTTGGGCACAGAATAATTTTTCCCCCAAAATCGAAAAAACGGTAAGCCTATAGCCCATGAAAATATCATTTTTCCGACGAAATATAAAGTGTCCCAAAAGCGCTCGTTCTCTGCATATCTCAGTCACCGGGAATGCGCAGACGCTGTTTAACACGATAATTGAACCATTGGGCACAGAATAATTTTTCCCCCAAAATCGAAATAACGGTAAGCCTATAGCCCATGAAAATATCATTTTTCCGACGAAATATAAAGTGTCCTGAAAGCGCTCGTTCTCTGCGTATCTCAGTCACCGGGAATGCGCAGACGCTGTTTCACGCGATAAATAAACGATTGGACACAGAATAAATTTTCCCCCAAAATCGAAAAAACAGTAAGCCTATAGCCCATGAAAATATCATTTTTCCGACGAAATATAGTGTCCTGAAAGCGCTCGTTCTCTGCGTGTCTCAGTCCCCGGGATTGCGCAGACGCTGTTTAACGCGATAAATAAACGATTGGACACAGAATAAATTTTCCCCCAAAATCGAAAAAACAGTAAGCCTATAGCCCATGAAAATATCATTTTTCCGACGAAATATAAAGTGTCCTGAAAGCGCTCATTCTCTGCGTATCTCAGTCACCGGGAATGCGCAGACGCTGTTTCACGCGATAAATAAACGATTGGACACAGAATAAATTTTCCCCCAAAATCGAAAAAACGGTAAGCCTATAGCCCATGAAAATATCATTTTTCCGACGAAAAATAAAGTGTCCCAAAAGCGCTCGTTCTCTGCATATCTCAGTCACCGGGAATGCGCAGACGCTGTTTAACACGATAATTGAACCATTGGGCACAGAATAATTTTTCCCCCAAAATCGAAAAAACGGTAAGCCTATAGCCCATGAAAATATCATTTTTCCGACGAAAAATAAAGTGTCCCGAAAGCGCTCGTTCTCTGCATATCTCAGTCCCCGGGAATGCGCAGACGCCGTTTAACGCGATAAATAAACGATTGGGCACAGAATAAATTTTCCCCTAAAATCGAAAAAACGGTAAGCCTATAGCCCATGAAAATATCATTTTTCCGACGAAAAATAAAGTGTCCCGAAAGCGCTCGTTCTCTGCATATCTCAGTCCCCGGGAATGCGCAGACGCTGTTTAACGCGATAAATAAACGATTGGGCACAGAATAAATTTTTTCCCAAAATCGAAAAAACGGTAAGCCTTTCACGCGATAAATAAACGATTGGGCACAGAATAATTTTTCCCCCAAAATCGAAAAAATGGTAAGCCTATAGCCCACGAAAATATCATTTTTCCGACGAAAAATAAAGTGTCCCAAAAGCGCTCGTTCTCTGTATATATCAGTCCCCGGGACTGCACAGACGCTGTTTCACGCGATAAATAAACGATTGGCCACAGAATAATTTTTCCCACAAAATTGAAAAAACGGTAAGCCTCTAGCCTATATGCATTTGTGAGAACCTGTTCCTAAGTGCAATGCTTAAAGCGTTTTGTGAGACCACGAAGCATCCTGTTCACTATTCAGCACCCAACGAATGGTTATACCTGTATGTGGTGATGTGGATTGTGCGGCCGTGACACAAATGAGTGGCAATGCGCCAAACGCATGAAGGTGTACATCACCATCTTCTTCAAGAAATCTCGTGGCCACCAAAACGGGAGCTGCGTGCGGCTAGAGAGCACCGAGAGAGAGAGAGAGAGAGATAGAGAGTAACTTTATTTGGTTCCTTCAAGGATTTAGCGTCTCGATGTCTCCGTCGTCTTCTTGGGCGCCGGCGACTTGGAGCCTCTTCCGGCAAGGGTGGGCCCCTATTCCAGGGCTCCACTGAGTCTAGCCACCTCACTAGCGTGCTGCACTAAGGCCCTTTGGGCCGTGCACCGAGCACCGAACAAACTTCTAGCCTCTGCATCTACGGCCGTGGAGCGATTCGGAGGGCAGCTCGTTAACCGGCGGTTCGAGTCGCGGGCTTGCTGTGACCAGCTGTCCGGCGGCCACGCGGACCTCGTGAGGCCTATGTCCCGCTCAGCGCAGCTTCTCACCCGGCGGCCTCGTGTCGTAGCGGCCTGGTGCCATATTTGATTTGAAGGCCTTTTGGCCAGCGGTGGTCGCAGCGCGTGAGCAAGTAGGCACCCGCCTGTGAACCAGATGATCCGATGTGCCCGTAGATCGCGGCAACCGTGGCTGTGTAACCACTGACCTGTACTGCAGCGGCTTGGTGTTCTGCCGGCCTGCTGTACGCTTCTAAATAAAATTATATCATGGGGTTTTACGTGCCAAAACCACGATCCGATTATGAAGCATGCCGTAGTGGCGGAATCTGGAATAACTTGGACGTAGCCTGGGGTTGTTTAACATGCACCGAAATCTAAGTACAGTGGTGTTTTCGCATTTCATCATCATCATCATCATCAGCCTGGTTACGCCCACTGCAGGGCAAAGGCCTCTCCCATACTTCTCCAACTACCCCGGTCATGTACTAATTGTGACCATGTTGACCCTCCAAACTTCCTAATCTCATCTGCCCACCTAACTTTCTGTCGCCCCCTGCTACGCTTCCCTTCCCTCGGAATCCAGTCCGTAACCCTTAATGACCATCGGTTATCTTCCCTCCTCATTACTTGTTCTGCCCATGTCCATTTCTTTTTCTTGGTTTCAACTAAGGTGTTATTAACGCGCGTTTGTTCCCTCACCCAATCTGCTCTTTTCTTAACCCTTAACGTTACACCTATCATTCTTCTTTCCATAGCTCGTTGCGTCGTCCTCAACTTAAGTGGAACCCTTTTCGTAAGCCTCCAGGTTACTGCCCCGTACGTGAGTACTGGTAAGACACAGCTGTTATACACTTTTTTCGCGTTTCGCCACCGTCGGAATGCGGCCGCCGTGGCCGCTGCTGTACGCTTCTACTGCCACCGAGTCGTGGTCCGGTACAAGCCATCTCGAGGGGTGCTGGACTTCAGATGCCTCGCAGAGCTCCCAGGTCGACAACCACCACGGCAACCATGACGGAACTCTGACGAGTAGGCCGGTCGATGTGTAATCGGGCGCGTCAGGGATTCCAGACGTGCCAGATTATTGCAATTATCATTGTTGTTTTTCGAGTATGTAAATTATCGCGTCTGTGCAATGTAGTCCGTGTTCTCCGTACAGAGCTTCTGACTGCCGTGTTAATAAGGATCCTGCAGGGCCCACATTATCTATCTTATCGCAACGTCCCATTTCTGAAACTTACATATGACGCGTCTTTATTTCAGATTCCAGAGCGGGACCATTGCAGAAGCAGTCAAGTGACCTGGTTGCACAGTTTTCTGGTGAATGGGCTTGTGCAATTCAGAGACAGACATATTTAAGTACCCTTACAAGGCTGTCATTATTTTTTGTTTGAGCCTACCATTTACCTACTATTACTGCATTTCCCAACAATGTTTCCAATTTCTGTTGTGTTTGTATCTTAATAGTTCAATAAAATTCGACAAAAATAACTGAAGTGATAATTTCTCCACAAAGTGCTCGCATTCTACAGTGAGAAGCCAACAAGGACACCGAAGAAAACATAGAGGAAGTTACTTGTACTTACCAACTGAATTAAAGAAATGAAAAATTAATGGCAATAAAAGTAGATGAAAAAACAACTTTCCGCCGGTGGGGATTAATCCCATGTCATCGCATTACGCGTGCGATGCGTAGGAATTGACAAAAGAACGCTGGCCGCAGACAAGCCATGCTGCTGCCGTCGTGGGGAAATCGTCGGCCCGTGTGTCGGCCCAATGCGGCCACGATGATTAAACCGGCTGTGATGACGCTGGCCCAGTGTAGTCGGCCAACCACCTGCCGGTGGTCGGCAAACAGACGGGCCACGTGCAAGAACCAAGCCCGGCCCAACCCAGGTGGCTGAGACCAAGCCGACTACTTATTCCATGGGCGTAGGCCTGACGTTTTTGGGCGTGCATATAAATGCTGGCCGTACATATATGATACTAGCGTCCGACCCAACGCAAGCATTATACAATCCTTGCATGAAAGATTGTAGACACGGCTCAATCAATGCCGCTTAGACGCAAAACCTTGTTTTTGATAGTTAAGAAAGCAGGCAAATGAAACACGCATGTCATTCACAAGCACACTTTTGGCAAAGCATATTGTCGTTGCCCAATTATCCTAGATCGCTATGGAAAGTGGCCAACGTGTTTTTCTTTGCGTTTCGGAGATTTATGGTGTCTAGAATTGCTAAGACGTATACTCGCAATATTCAAAGAGCAAATGTAAATGTCAGAAACGTCTTTAAAAAACAAGCACCACGCACACGCGCTGACGAACAAGCGAATAAAAAAAAAGGCAGGGTGGCGCCAGCAACTTTAGCAACGCATCGTGTGTACAAAAAAAAAAACTACATTTTGCACATTCGAGGTAGCGCCATTGGATCGGCACGGGTGCAACCGAACGTTTCGTGAAACGCTGGCATGCTGGACACACCGAGCGTGCAAGATGCCGAGGCAGTGTCTCGGTCCAAGGAATTGAAGTCCGCACGTTGCTTTCCGCCGGCGCAGAACGACAGGCACGCCCGTCGAAAGAACAGCTGCTTCGAAGAGAATCGATCGTCGTCGGAAGGCAAGGTCATTTCCATCCTGGACAAGAAGGCGTAGCGGATTGCCAAGGCCGTCGCGATGGCGTCGCCGAACTGTTCGTCGTCCAGCTGCCCGTGGAAGGCGAACGATGAGTTCGCGTAGCACTTCTTCAGCTCCTCGTAAGCGGCCATCGTTTGCTTCGACCACGACGCCGAGGCGACCGCCCCGTCAACGAGCAGTCGCAGCGCCTGTCGCGCCATCTGGACGCCCAGCAGCGCGATATTCGCGTAGCTGGCCTCTGGCACGTCGTCGAAAAACACCGGAGGCAGGGCGAACATGTACGGCACGGAGACCAAGTTCCGATTCGCGTCGGCCGAGAGCTCGGTCTCGTACCGGCCCACGTGGCCTCCGGAGAACGCCGGCTCGCGCGAGAACGAGTCGACGTCGTCGGCGATCCTCGTCCTCTTCATTACGGCCATCTTGTTGTAGATCCAGTGGCCCTTGCGCATGCCAAAAGCCGCGTCGAACCTGGATCCACCAACCTCGTTCTCGGAGAGGGAAGAGCGGGCGCCGAAGGCGGTGACTTGGAGGGCTCTCGCCCTGGCAACCGTGGCGCGTCTGTCCTCATCGGTCATCCACGCGCCCAGCACGTCGGCCTCGTCCCCGATCGCCGCCTTGAGGGCCGAGAAGTAGGTTTCCACGGTCTGTGCGGCTGTCGGCGATACGGACAGCACTTTCGTGAGCGATTCCGCGAAGAGGAGCCCGAAGGTGGTCCACGTATCCGCGTGGCAGACGTCCTCGACCAGCTTCCGGTCGTGCTCCGATCCCGAGGCGATCATGAAGTCGAGCTTCAGAAAGTTGGCCGCCAGCAAAGCTACGGGGTAGAAGACCCTCACTTGCGGCACTTGGCTGAGGAGCGCTGATCTTAGGTTGCGGCAGGTGTCGTTGTATCCCGCAGCGATGACCCTTGTGTCACTTGGCAGCTTTTCCAAGCCTTCGAAAGAGTTCGTCACTGTAATCCATTTTTGCGGCGGGAAATCTGCGCACTGGCTCGCGGAAATAGGCAGCGGTTTAGAACCGTAATTTTCCAGGCGTGCGATGCTATCGTCGAGAGAGAGGCAGTCCTCGATGACAGTGTCATTAACATCGTCGTGACCGATGGCTTTTAACACTGATTCGAGGTAGAGGCCACTGCTGCTGTCTTTACCGATGTTTCGGAAGCGTCCCTTGAAGGAGGCCACCCTGTGCACTTCGAATAGGGTGTAGTTGCCGTCCTTCGCAACAGTGACGTTGACCAGGCCATGAACGCGGTAAACATAAGAAAGGCGGAGCAAATGGGTGAATTCTTCGTCGGAGGTCATGTTCAGCCACAAGTGAGGCTTTATGTCCGTCACCTGGGAAGAAAAAATGAGCGTAGTGTTAATTCCTTTGACAGCGTAGAATCCATTAGCACACAAAATACTTATTTTCTATGTCGCCTACGACGGCAAAGCTATTTCTGCGATGTCGAAATTTGTATCGCTTTGCGCATGTGGAGTACAAAACTGCTTGCAGCCACTATATTCGATCTCTATACTCTATGGCCGCTCTGGTGGATCAATAATTAAAATGAAGCACAAGAGTACGCTCCCACGTCTAAAGTTACCACCAAGCATCTCGAATTTAGCGGCATAGTCCCGATCCTTGAGTAAATGTCCCGAGTTCCGACTTAACCCAGTCGGGGACGGCTAAATATTCTTTTTTCTTTTTTTTTTACAAAATAACAATCAATTAGCTAGATGGCTTTAATGCCTATCAGCCCGATTGCACATTCTTCAATTTTGTCTTTCTTTGCATTGTCCCATTAAGGCGCTTTAGTTCTTTCGTGGTTCTAGTTCCGTGCTAGGCCTTAGCCGTTCAAAGTAATTCAGTAGGCACTGGCATCCGAATTAGTCAGGCAAGAACTGCATCTTTCAGGTGGTAAGGGCTGAAAACATTTGTGCAACTCTGTTGCACTCACAAACTGGCGGCTCCTCATGTCTGGCTGCTAAGAAAAGAAAATATTATGGGGTTTTACGTGCAAAAACCACTTTCTGATTATGAGGCGCGGCGTAGTGGAGGACTCCGAAAATTTCGGCCACCTGGGGTTCTTTAACGTGCAGCTAAATCTACGGCTGTTTTCGCATTTCGCCCCCCATCGAAATGCGGCCGCCATGGCCGGGATGTGGCTGCTAAGAGGTGCGCATAAGTTCTTTTTTTTGCTTTTCGTTGAATAGGCTGGAAGTCTCTGCGGTGATTAAGCTTTCACGTGACCTGAGCGTTGCCACGTAATGCTTTAACGTCCGCCAGAACGAGTCACCCGAAACGACTACGCGACGATAGGTTGCCCTATTTCAGATTCTACTAATGCGACAAACAACTATATTTTCCCAGGGTCCCGCCGTCACCTTGAAGAGTTCGTCCAAGATTTCCCCAAGGCTCCGCTTTTCGTACAAGTAGGCGACGCAGCCGTGGTAGTAGTGGGAAACGTAATCGGCAGGTTCCTTCCAATCGTGTCGCGCCATCATCTTCCGGTGCCTCAGGGCAGTGTAGTTGCGAAGCACATCCGCCATGAATGACGACGGTGGCGGCGCTGGCGTCGGCGACGACTCGTCTCGGATCCAGCGGCCGCAAACGTGATGGTAAAAGTCGCGGCAAGGTGCCACGCGCTTGTCCACTATGGCGTCCATGTATTCCAGCACCTGCATGGAGCGAATTTTATTAAATTAATTCAATTATCGGGTTTTACGTGCCAAAACCACTTTCGGATTACGAGGCACGCCGTAGTGGAGGACTCCGGAAATTTCGACCACCTGGGGTTCTTTAACATGCACCTAAATCTAAGTACACGGGTATTTTCGCATTACACTTCCATCGAAATGCGGCCGCCGTGGCCGGGATTCGATCCCGCGACCTCGTGCTCAGCAGCCCAACACCATAGCCACTGCGCAACCACGGCGGGTCGAATTTTATTCAGTTGTATATGAGATACCGTAAATTCCGCAAGCATACGGTTTCCCACACAGCTGACTTGCCCCAACCAAGATGGCCGCGTTCCAGCTAGCAGCAATGGTAAACCCGAGACGCGCGTTTTCGAAGCTTGGATGGTGCGAAGGAGGGAAGGCAGCAGGAATAGTGTCAGCAGCCTTCGTGTTGAGACCTTAATTATCATTCTAAGCCGAGGTTCGCGATCGTGGTTAATGGGACACTAAAGACAAATATTAAGAGGAAGCTTTAGCTCGGGCCCAACTCCGACGCGGCCTATTCAAATACATGTAAAACGCAAAACCCTTTTTCTGAGATAATTCCTGGACTGATTTTAATGAAATGTTTTGCATTTGAAAGAGAAAGTTAAATTCTAGTGACTGTTGGAAGCGGAATTTCGATTTCGAGCCTGAATTTTCTTAAAACGATTTTCAAATATTTGACCGTTTGAAAAAGATAGGAGCACGAAGTTTACAAATTCATAGCTCTGCATCAAGAACTGATATCGCGGTTTTGTAAACGGAGTCCATTAGACCATTAAAAGCGGACAAATTCGATATGTAATTTTACATCTTACGTGAATTTGTTACGTTGGTTACAAGGGTTTTGCAAAAGTTGTATTTCCCTATTATTACATTTTTTTTTATTCATGTGTAACATATCAATTTTGTTAACTTTCGCTGTACTATTAGAAACAATTCACAGAATCGTATTATCATTTTTCGTTGTTGAGTTACAGAGTTGTAAACTTGATAGTTTCCTTCTTGAAAATTCTGAATTTTTGCCAATTTTTAATAAAAAATTGACGACCTAACTCGAAAATTAGAAACCAACGGTCACTACATTTTAAGTTTTTCTCTTAAATGCAACACACCCCGTCAAATTTGGTGCAGTGGTTGCCGAGAAAAACGAATTCTCCTTTTACATGTATTTAGATAGGAGCACCCGAGCTAAAGCTTCCTCTTAAGTCAAGCTAAAGTGATGGATTAGTGCTCGAGAATCTCTAAGGTGTAAATATTATCGCGAGCAGAGCCTTAGTAATCGAGAAATTGAGGTAAATGCAGAACACGATTAGAGACTCCCCCGGGACATTCAAGTACTTGCTCGATGACAAAGGCACTCCTCACTTAAATTCTGTGACTAGCACTCTACTCTTTATAAAAAACATCATTATATTGCATTATAACACGACAGAAAATGCTAGTTATCCAGTTCGATTTCAGTTTTAGAAAATGAAGAACTCATTGACATTACCCTTGACAACGACGCGGACACTCGACAGATTTTGTTTTCGCTTGACTCCGCGCAGCCCGCGCTTTCGCGTTTCGCAAGTTTCGCTATCGCGTAGTGCTGTGCTGGTGTTGCTGGCTCCCAAAAATCGCACAGACTGCATTTGAGTAGCATAGAATTGCATTTCCATCCTATGTCGCGCGATGCCCGAACGGTTCACGCCACTTGACCAAAAGCAGCTTCAGCGGCGAATCCACCGCTCTGCCGTGGCTCGGTTTCTCCATGGCCGGTCGTTCGCGTTTTGCGCAAAATACCGTACCGCCGTCTGTCGGGCGCCATTCTACTCACCGACGGCCACAGAGGGCGGTGACGGCGTACGCAGCGTCACCACTCCGCAGGTTGGGTGGCGGGAGATTCGAATTTTGAAAGAAGTATTCAGACCCTACAGATGCAAATGTCTCGCAAACTAGGTCTTTTCTTGGCACGAAACAAGCGTTGCGAGGATTCTGGAACGGTATGTAAACACTCCGCGTCGACTTAGTATTTGCCTTTAGTGTCCATTTAAGTCAAACGAGGTATGTGGAGAAACGCACCTGCAAAACTTCGCGTATACCCTATTGAACTTTATTGTGTGTAAATGCATGCACACAAATATATAGATACTTTCCGGAAACCAATAGAATTGTTCAAGGATCCCGTTCTATTGTAACTAAACATTTTCAGTGGCAGTTGTAACAAACAAACTGGAACTAACGCACCAAATAACACAATAACGATTGAAGAGACAGACATACAATATAAAGCGGGGAACTGAGCTAATCGGTGTCCCTTTATTTTTATTTTTTTAACTGTGCTGAGTGAAATTATTCACTTACAGCGCATGCATGGACGAGGGACAAGAAAGGACGACGAAGGCAAGCGCTTGTCCCTTGTCTATGTATGCGCTGTAAGTGACGATTGATACCATAGAATACCAACTAGCCTGTACCCAAACCTTGCTTCTGAAATTAATCACCGGCAACTAACTACCATGTGCCAAGGCACTGAGCATGATCTCAGAAGCAGCACGTCATCGAGTGCACTCGCCCAAATGCAAGTCCGCTGTTCCTAGAAAACGATCCTAAACGAACATAGACGGACGATAAGGCTTCGGTAACAAAGCGTTGTACCCGTAGAAAAAGAAACGATAAACTATTAAGAGCGCAAGCCCTGGGTTTTGCTACGATGCCTATCTGCTAGTGCACCGAGCGGCAGGCTTAGATTAGTGGAGCGCTCGACCGGCTATCGCTATCCCTGCCTGAGATACACGCTTATGCGGACCTCTGACATGCCCACGTTGCCTAACGTCGGTTGTTTCGGATTGCCAATTTTCCCTTTGAACCAAAAACCAATCAAAGAAATTTCGGTTTTGCTCCGAAAGAAAATAACAAATAACGTTTCGGTTACGTTTTCGTTCCGGTCGAAGATATCTTTATTGTTCGATTTTCATTTTTGTTTTCGTTCCGTTCGACACATTGGACACACCAGAGAGGACGAGAAAGCGTAAACTACCAACTGGTTTTTTCAGTTAGTTCTAAAACCAGGTGGTAGTTTTATCTCTCTCTTCCTGTCATGTGTGTCTATTTGCATTAGCTGATGGTGACTTATCAATGCGAAAGCATCATAGCTGCTCCCGGACCACCGAATGGCCATTGCAGTGATACCGTAAGCATTTACCTTGGGAAATAAAAAGAATTATGGGGTTTTACGCGCCAGAACCACCACGACCTGATTATGAGGCACGCCGTAGTGAGGGAGGGGAAGTTGCTCCGGATCATTTGGACCACCTTTGGTTCTTTAGCCTGCACCTAAATCTAAGTGCACGAGGGTTTTCGCATTTCGCCCCCATCGAAATGCGGCCGCCGTGGCTGGGAATTTTGGGACTTTCATCCGTTCACCGGAGTTTTTAGTGACTATTCTGAAATGAAAGAAAGGTTTGCGGGGCCATGATGCTGCCGAAACTGCTGACTCATGAGCCAAAGTTGCAACTTCGGAAGACGGCGATGAATTATTGTAACGTAACCGGCGACGAAAGTTGGGTTTGCGAATACGACATCGAGCTGAAGTCGCTGAAGAGCAAGGAGTGGACGGAAGACCGAAAAAGGCGCAAAACAACAAAGCAAAAAAGCAGAGTCGTGCAGATCGCGTTTTTCGTTTTTTTTCTTTTTACTGCCATGAAATCGTCCACCACGAAGTTGTACCTGAATATCAAACTCTTAGTGCCTCTTTCTACGTAGAGGTCCCGAAGTGTCCGAGAGATCGATCGTTTGAGGAGAGTGCGACCAAATTTCTCGGAAAAAAGTTGTCCTGGATCCTGCATCACGCTAATGCCATTGCGTACCCTGCATTGACGATGCGCGAATTTTTTGTCACGCAGTTCCATCACTGTGCTGGGACACCATCCATACATGCAGAATTTGATCCCCCGGCAATTTTTTACCCCACTGTTCCCAACTTGTTGCCAATTCCAAGAGAAGGGAAGCGTAGCAGGGGGCGGCAGAAAGTTAGGTGGACGGACGAGATTAAGAAGTTTGCAGGGACAACATGGCCACAGTTAGCACATGACCGGGGTAGTTGGAGAAGTATGGGAGAAGCCTTTGCCCTGCAGTGGGCGTAGCCAGGCTGATTATGATGATGATGCCAACTTGTGCTACAGCGGAGGAATTTCGGCGATGCGACTATACCTTTCAAAAGGAAACAACATCGCGGCCGGAGGAGCGTTCCCTGGGAGAGGCCTTCCAACTGTGCTTCCAGCAATGAAAGAAGAGTTAGAACCAGTGTATTGTGTCTAATGGGGAGCACTTTAAAGGTAACCATATTAATATACCATAATGTCTGTGAAATGATTTTCCAAACGTACTGTGTGTGCTTTTAGGATAGACCTCGTAGATACACTTTAGACATCCAGTGCATAATTTATTTTTACGTGACACGAAAGTAAATATATGGAGTCTGCACGTAGGCGGTCGAATAATGAAAACAAAAACTCTCTTTTCTTTATAATTTATCTGACAAATTTAACCAGCGTGCGCACTAACAAAAAATATGAATAGCTCGGCGTCGCTGCGACCAGTACGTAATCAGTCATATTCGTCTACCATTCGCTCCTATTTGTCTTATAAGTTAACTTCTAAGTTACGTAATACACGCTGCATACGCGTTTTTGCTCATTTTCGCCCTATGAATTGTCGGAAATAGCGAGCAAATACAGAAATCAGGCATAAACGTATTCTAATATATTTGTGTCAGCAGATGCTTCTTTTATCATTCGAATAGTCCACATTAACGAGCGCGTTAATAACAAGGCACAAATGCAGCAAGTACGAGAATATAGTTGTGACTTACATTTGATCTATAGACTCCTCAATGATACCTGATAAACAGGAACCGATCACAAGTCACACCCTTTGTTTCTGCAACTGTCAATCATTCTCAGCAGTCACGCTGCCACCAAGCTGCTTCTCTGCATTTTTTTTATGTTTGCTTTGTTTTTGTTTTAAGCCACAATATGGCACTTATCGGGCACTACCTCTAAACTTGTTGTACACTCAGGATGCACATTAACTCAATTTAACATCATTACTGCAAGACGCTGCGACCTTTTGTTAAGGACTACATGTATCCACAATTCAACTAATCTACCCGAAATGGTTAAACACTGCTATCTCTGGTTTGGTTTGCTATCTCTTGGAATTGGTTGAACACTCCTATGTGTCCGCAATTCAGCTAATGTAGCTGAACTGGTTGAACACTACAATCTGTTGTGCAAGAAACGCATGCGTCCGCCATTCAACTAACCTAATCGGTTGAACACTACGATCTGTTGTGCAAGAACTGCATGTGACCGCGATTCAACTAATCTAATCTGTTGAACATGTGCACTGCGATCTTTTTGCGAAATAAAGGCATGTGTCCAGGATGAAACTAATCAACCCGAACCGGCTGAGTAGTGTAATCTTTTGCGCGAATACTCTGTTCAGGATTCTCACAAATCAAGTATGACCGCTCGAACACTGCGATCTCTTCTGCAAGTACAGTGTCTGCGATTCAACTCATGCACCCGAACCGGTTGAACACTGGTTTTTGTGTGCATGTAATGTCTACGATTCCTCCGAACAAGTGGATATATCTACTAATACCTACCACGGGCGATATTGTTTAAAACGAGGTATATATGACTTACATAGGAACAAGTCGAAGAGAAATTCACACGGGCAGTACAGGAGTGTGATGAGTGTAGTGCGGGAAACCTGGCGCAGTTGATGGTGTACGCAACGAAAAGATAACAAAAAGTGTGCGCACGTGCGCGAGTCCAGTGTTTGACAAAAGGCCACTACGTCGATGAGCGTAACGTGCACGAGAACACGCGAAGCAAGTAAGAAATAAAAGAAAATGAACCAACATTAAAAATCCACGGAGCTCCAAAAAGGAACCAATCTGCAAGAACGCGGAGTTCCGAAGATATTAACCAATCCTAGATGGACAAGGGCCAGAGGAGAAGAAAAAAAAGCGGAGTGCCTGCATGGTTGGAAAGAACAGTCGCGGGGAAACCCACGGAAGAAGGTCAACCATCGGTCGGACCGTCCGTGCACAGAAAAAGCGCTGTCGAGTTGCGGGCCCGAACCACCCAGTCTTTCACACGACCAGACCGTGAACAACAAGGCCTGTGGACTCACCTGCTCGTGGGCAGATAAGGCAAGCAGTCGGGCTACTAGCTCGAGCTGACCGACAGGTGCCCGGTCAGTATGTTACTATACTCCTTGCCGAATCCTTTTGCCGACTTCAAAGCGCTACCGGCGTCTCTTCAACAGGAGCTGCCCTCTCCTCAGCCTGACTGGTTGCCTTGGTGGAATCAATAAAGAAAGAAAGAAAGAAAGAAAGAAAGAAACTTCCCTCCTCGCCTCGCCCACCGTCAGGTCAACGGTGAACTTGTTTAGTTCAGACTATACCGCATCTTTCCTTCCGAAATGTGTATGTGCCGCTACTTTTTTTTTTCACGTTTTAGTACAATGCGTGTTGTCATTGGCTCTCGTTAAAATGTCATCATGCGTTTATTAGCTATGCTCACGTCCTGCGAGCATTAAATGTACTTAGTGTTTTCCTGGGACGAACGGCTTTGTCCTTGATTGGGTACTCGAGGTTCTGCCTCCACGACACCGTTCGAAAGCTTAAAACGAACCTGCATCTCGAGGAGCAGCGTGGGAAAAAAAAAGAGTGAAGAAAAAAGGGTTCGCGGGATTCTCACCTCCACGCATGCCCGACTGAGGCACGTGGCATTGGACCTGGGGAACGCCCGGAAGACCAAGACGCTGAGAGAGACGGCAAACAGAGCCATGAGGGCGACCGCAATTATCGCCACAGGGGTCGGGTTCAAGGAGAGCTCACCTGCATGCGTGTACAGAGCGGTGTTGCAGGTCTAAAGGGAGGGAAGAAAATGTACGACAGATATCCAACGCGCTTGATCGTCAATGTGTGGCAGAGCTTTCTTAGGACGTTTGGAGTGAAAAGCGAAGAAGACGCGTGCTGCGTGCAGTTATATTTTACGTCCTTGTATATACTCGCAAGGAAGTGTTATCGATTTTCTCTCATAGCAAATTTATTTACTTATTTGGAATGTTCACGAAATGCGCACTACGAGTCACCGACTGCTTCATAGCGTTCCCATCGCCAGAACATGTTGTAATTTGGTTTTGGCGGTAACGTGCATACTTGTAACTGTCGGCGTTCCGAGCCGCGTTCTTTAGCGTAGCGAGTATACATACGTTCCCGCCTGGCCAGATGGCAGGACAACTTTTTTTTATTGTGTCAATATGTAAGAACATAGACAGCCACCGGCACATTTGTGTGAGGGAGTACAGATGACGACAATGAAATCTTGTTAAACGAAGTTAAAGGAGGAACTAAAATTGCTGCGTTATACGTCATTATTACATGTACTGTAATATGAATCTCTATGGGGATTTCAAAGGGAGCTTCATTTGCTTCTTTATATCCACTGTTTCGCTACATCCTGTTTCGATATAACGAGGTTTGTCTTTATATATATATATATATATATATATATATATATGTATTGGTTGTACGAGTGCTGTCCTGCGTGTGAGTTATTCGACCAGACGGCAGCAGCAGCCACGCTCAACAAAGTCCGCAAGTTTTCACTATCGTTGCATCATTCGAAATGTGTGATGTCGGCAGGATACCGTGCTGCGCCGAAGAAGGATCGGTAAACGATAAAGGCGGCTCGTACATCTTCACAATATCTAAATCTAGACAATAGGCGAAACTGCTATATAAACTGCGCGTGCCTCAAACCAAGACAAGTTTGATACAAGTATAGTTTTGTTTGTTCCAGTGGGCCATGTTTGTGTAATGTTTACGGAAACCGGTCTTTCTTTTTTTCGGGGGGCGGGGGGAATGGGAAGCCGAATTCTCGCGAAGCCTCGCCAGCATAGTCTGAAATATAAGTTCGACAAGGCTCAAACTCAAAATTCAATCTTTTAGCCCTATTATGAGAAGTCAACAAACATTGACATCAGGGAGAACACAGGGGAAATTACTTGTGCTTAATAAATGAAATAAAGATACGATAAATTAATGGAAACTGAAGTTGATGAAAAAACAACTTACCGTAGCTGGGGAACGATCCCACAAAGTTCGCAACAGGTGGGGATCGTTCCCGACCTGCGATAAGTTGTTTTTTCATCCACTTTCATTTCGATTAATTTATCGTTTCTTTATTTCATTTATTAAGCACAAGTAATTTCCCCTGTGTTCTCCTTGATGTCAGTGTTTGTTGGCTTCTCATGATATGACTAATAAAAATCGGGCCCCTCGGTTAACCCTCTTTCTTCTCGTTTAATCTATGAGGTTGTAGTATAGCGTTTGCAACCTATGTATACAAGAAAGTGAACAAACATATCTGATAGTGTGATTTTCTGAGAAAAACTCATTGCCTACATTGCTAGGCTATCAGTTACTTTTCCCCCTTTGTTTCCCCCAATATTGTCCGCTGCTGCTGCTTAGGGAACAGAGATGGAAAATACTTTATTTCTGTTGCCGTGTCGCTCCACTTCCCTTTTTGTTCATTTCGCGGTGCCCACTGTTGCCTACATTTACGAGTTAGCGTGCGCGTGCTTTTTCTTACTTTTTTCTTTATTATACCTATAACAGACCTGCAGTAGCATGCCAAAGCCTCGGCTAACCTCTCAATGTTATTACTCACTAGCGCACGCTTGCATTCGTATTATACCGTTTCATGTGAGCAGTTTTCTTGCGATACATTCTTTGAGTTATGCGCAAGTAGCGTGTGTGGTGGGCAAGCCACGTGGTGCAAATCACGTGACGGTGAGCGTTCAAGATGCTACTCGGCGAGGCCAGTGGTCTGCCATGAAGCAGCGCAAATTTTTTGAGCTGTTTTCTCGGCACACGCAAAATGCAAAATAGCGCTTTTTTGTCCGCTGCTACGGGTGAATAGAAACGTTCGTTATCCTATCTTCCTGATATCGCGAGCACACCGCGCGACAACATAAATGCGATAACGCGCGTATCACGTTTCACCTGACAAAAGGTGCGGGGTAATCTCGAGTGTGTATACTTACGTGGTATTTGTCCACTGGGGGAGAGTCCACGTGATCTCCTGGCAGCTTTCACTCCACCGTCTGAAAGAAACCAAGAAGCATGCAGGGGGGAAGGAGGGCCAGTGAATCTATGAAACGACGGGGAAAGCGCTGTCCGGTACGTATTCGACAGCCGCACCCTATTAACAGAACGTGTGGCTATCCCCGTGAATTGATACTTGCAGGTTTAAACAAGCGTACGCTCAGCATGCACGAAGGAGACAAACATGCAGGACAGCAACCGCGCTGCATCTCTCTGTCCTGTGTCAGGATATTGATGTCGACCCTGTGTTTGACAGTAGTTTATGCGCGTATACTTGCAGGTACGAAAACGCGCATGCACGTCGCAAGAAGAGAAGGGGAGGACAGCGCCTGTTCTGTCTGCCTGTCCTTTGCCAGGACAGCACTCTATTGCGTTGGACAGTCGAAGTATAACAAATGAACGTGTTTGGGACTAGTGATCCATATTTGCTGGTTTAAATAAGTCCACACATTAGCATGAACAGGGGAGACACCCCAAGACAGCACTTGCCCTATATATCTCCCCGTCCTGTGTTCGGCGCCGCAGTGAATTATAAAACGCATTGCTGGGCTTCATACTTAAGCACGCATACATGTACATGCACGTAATGCGAAGACGTGGGTTCGTATCCCACCTGCTGCCAGTTGTTTTCTTCGTCCACTTTCATTTCCATTAATTTATCATTTCTTTAATTCCATTAGTAAATGCAAGTAACTTCCCCTAGGTTGTCCTTGGTGTCTTAGGTTGTTGCCTTCTTATGATGTGGTTAATAAAAAAAATCGGGTCCCTCGGTTTCCTTTATTCTCGTTTATTACATTAAAAGGGTCTCGAATCCGGCAGCATTAATGCCTTCAGGTGGCATGTGTGGGTTTATTGAGCTGTTGCCATCGCCCAAATAGATCATGTACCCTTGACGCCTGCGGCACAACGGATGTTCCATATCTGCCGCCAAAGTTTGTGAGTGGTGGCGATGGCTAACACTCCCAGTGTTAAGTTCTAGTAGTAAAAACATAAATACCCCAGAAAGTGGATGGGAAAACGGCGCCACGGTAGTTCAATTGGTAAGAGCATCGCACGCGCAATACGAAGACGTGGGTTCGTATCCCACCTGCGGCCAGTTCTTTTTTCATCCACTCATTTCCATTCATTTATCATTTCTTTAATCCAGTTAGTAAGTGCGAGTAATTTCCCCTATGTTGTCTTTGGTTGTTGGCTTCTTACGGTATTATTCATACATGAGGTTTGAACAACCGCACACTTCGCACAAAAATGAAAGATACGGGACCCTGCCTGTCCTGTGCGAGGACCGCACTCTCCTGTACCCGCGAATACGCGTAGATTACCTCGAGCGTCCACTTGGGCGGCCATTTTGCGAGTGTTTGCGGGCTTCTTTCACGCTCGGTAAAACACTTTTATGGAGCACGTATTCAGCAACAGAAAGCTGTATTGGGAGGTTTTCATGTCGCTCTACAATTTTTCCATCGACGCCTTTAATCTAATTATAATATTTGAGAAGCTGATTAATTAAAACTGTAACTAGGCGGAATGCAGTAAAATAATCTGAGTATCTCCAAGTGACGGCAAACAACATTACCTTGGCTCTGCTCAGCTACGTGGCATTCGCAAATATTTTAATCTTGGTGCCCGATGGTTGGGACAGCCTGTATATGTCGTGTCATTTCCAAATAGTTTTGTTCGCAGTACACGGCTGTGTTGTGCAACTACGTTATTTTTCCACGCTCTTTGTTTTAGCGGAGCAGTACCAACCAACCCAAGCTTCCACCCTTGTCTGAAAAAAAAAATTCTACGCGCCAAAACAACGATATGATTATGGGGCACGCCGCAGGGGGACTCCGAAACAATTTTGACCATCTGTGCTTCTTTAACGTGAACATAAAGCCAAGTAATTGGAGATCGTTGGGAGAGGCCTTCGTCCTGCAGCAGACATAAAAAATAGGCTGATGATGATGATGATGATAAGTATGATGATGATGATGATGATGATGATGATGAAAGCTAAGTAATGACTTGGGCGAGTTGGTTCTGGATAAAAAAAACACCGCACGACTGATACGAGGAGGAGGAGAAACAAAAAGCTTGCGATGCAGCTCTGTGTTTCTTCTCGTCCTTGTCTCGGTCGCGCTGCGATTTTTTTTTATCCAAGTCTAAAGTTAAACACACGAACGTTTTTTTTTTTTTTTTGCGCTTCGCCACCATCGAAATGCAGCAGGCGTGGCCGAAATCGGAGCCGCGACCTCAACCTCGGAAGCGCAACGTCATAACCGCTGCTCTACCGTGATTGATCACTGCTGCATTAGCTAAGTGCAGCAGATGCTGCGCGTATGGCCCACTCACCTGGTTGTGCACCTAGTTGAGCTGCACCCACTGGTTGCATAACCTGATGCGGCTGGCGCTGTAGCTGTTCCCGCGACCCGCCTGCCTTTGCTTCATGCTTCCAATGCGATGGAATAACATGAGCATCCGAGGTAGCCTGCACCTCTTGTCCAGCTGGAGCTGTTTGGTCCTTCTGCTGCTGCTGCTGCTGCTGCTGCTGCTGCTGCTGCTGCTGCTGCTGCGGTTCCTGTTGATGCGAGGCCTGCGCTTCTTGTCCCGCTGTTTTCTCCGGCTCCTGTTGTTGGCTTTCTTGTTGGAGCGGTTCCGTTGTCGAGTGTGGCTCCTGAAGTTCTGCTGGTTGCTGTTGCTGTCCCCGACTTGCCTCTTCGTCTTTCGCCGGCTCCGCTGCCGCTTTCGTCGCGTCTTTTTGTTCGTCGCGCGAGACATCCGGCTGGGGGGTGCTCCATGAGCTTCCCGTTCCTCGCGAATCTGAGCAACGAAGTAGAATCAAGGTATATACTCAAACGTGGCTTTCCCGGTGTGCGAAATTTCCTGTTGTCGCATAGTTGTTACTGCATCATTAAGATGCAGCAGCAGTCGTAGTATTGTGCTACAATCGACTTCCGTTAATCTGACCCTTGCAGCACCGCGAGTCTTGGTCGAATTATGTGCAATTTTGTGCACACTGTTGCGCTTAAGCACGTGATGCACACCTCGCGCCTTTTTCTGTTAGATGCCTTCAGTGGGTGAAATCAGCCTACAGTACATAAATACATACATAAAGACATGCTTGAACGATGGCGGGATCGAGCCTGTCTTCAAGCACAGCAGCCCAATTTCTCTAACGATTAGGCCACGATCGCACGCATGCTCCTGTAGTGCCAAAGCAACGCTTTGAAACGCTTGGCGCGTTCGTCGCGTGCCACGTTCTCGCATTCTTCCCTCGCGAAAGCTAGCGCTTTGCGACAGTGCGTTACACTGTAATGCCTTCGGTATCGTCTCAAGAAAGCAGTTAGATACAAGTAAGCTGGTCGGACGATTCGAAGAAAACTATTCGCTTTTGAAACAAAATTAGCTTTCCGTCCTTGCCCTGCCAAAGCACACGTCCAGTGAAGCTGTTGGAAACCATCGCTACAACTGCTGACGGGCAGTACACCACCGCGTGTCGTATTGCGGTTTCCTTTTCCCTTTGCCGCTCCTCGTATTCATGCTGCTCCTCGGCAGTCCCAACTATACGTTGCCTACCCATAGCGGTGCTTCAACAACAATGAAATCAGTTGCTAGGCCGGTTCTTTTATATATGAAAGGCTTGCGACGTCACTCCCAACGTCGCAAGCTGCCGTCGCCACGGCAACTTGCGCAGCAGTAATCTTTGCCGGGAAATGTACGCAGGGAGCGCTACGTGGTTTGCATTGTTAGCAGGAGCACCTTATCATAGATTATGTGGTTTGGGTGCTTGTTTTGCACTTGTTCTTTAGTGAAGCGAATGCTGTACTATATTGACACGTGTACTTGTTTGTCTTTATCGGGCGACACGTTTCACCGCCGAACAAATGTTATCGCACAGCGCAGGACGCGCCTTCATATATTGGAAATTTCTGGAATGTTATCGATGCTTCCATTTGCTGTCTGTGACCGAAGCTTGTGTAATCTGATCGCATGTGTGCGCGACGCGAATAATGTAGAACTTTGTGGAAGGCACGCGGGTCCCAGCGATTACTCTGGAACATTCGACGACTGATGTATAAAAGCCGACGCGCTTGACCCGCTGATCAGATTTTCGACGATCGCCGACCGTGTTCGCCGCTATCGTTGTGCTATAAGTGTAGCCTGTTTTTGTGGGCACAGGTTCGCCCAATAAAAGTTAGTTTTGTCTTTCACAGTATTGCTACTGTGTTCTTCAACGTGACCACCACGTGACAACATGTTGCATGCGTGACACCAAAGGATGTTTGCACTTTTCGCTTTAATCGCGAGAGGCATTCTTTCCTCTTTTCTTTCCCCCGTGAGGATGACGCCGCGAA
Organism: Dermacentor andersoni; assembly: GCF_023375885.2. Lineage (NCBI taxonomy): Eukaryota > Metazoa > Arthropoda > Arachnida > Ixodida > Ixodidae > Dermacentor > Dermacentor andersoni. The sequence continues at coordinate 114,072,758 of NC_092823.1, read as the reverse complement.
AACTCCTGACCAACTGGAAGCTAACAGCTTCGCCGTAAAAGGTCATGTACATTCCGTGTGCTGTGAAAATCCGCGTAAGCAAAGCTTTGACGAGTATAGACAAGGCGACATGGTGTATCACTACAAGAAAAGCGCAGCGGATTTCGGCAAGAAAGAAGTAAATGCTATTTAGGGGCGATATATTCTCCAAGCATCACATTCGGTGACGCCACTGTCTTCGCCAGATTGCGCGTGACTCGACGCCGGATACGTCGAAGAATATATAACCGAAAGCGTTCCTGTCATGTGCACATACACAGAGCGAGCCTGGAGTTAATAGCGCCAGAATCACTTTCGTTCGTATACGCCGACACATATAGATATAAGGCGCCGCGTCGCGTGACCCCCCCCCCCCCCCCCCCCCGAAAGTGATCGCATCAACGACGACAGCAACCGTTTCTACCATACTTGGCGAGACAGTCGTCGAGAATCACGAATCGCTTTCGGTCGTATATACGGACACATAGATATACGGTGCCGCGTCGCATTACCCCCCCCCCCCCCCCCCACCGCCACCCCGAAAGTGATCGCATCAACGACGACAGCAACCTCTTCCAACATATACTTGGCGAGACAGTCGTCGAGAATCGCGACATGCCAAATCGAGGAGAAATGGTATCGCTTGCCGTGAGGTTATACTTCATGGCAAGCGATCTTTCGCGCGACAGCGACAAGCTACGCGATGGAGATGGCTGTCGCGTTCGCTCGTCGCTTACAAGTCGTACCCCATGCGAGCGATGACTTCGATCGAGCGACGTCTCCCCGGTGTTTCCAGTATTAGAGCAGCAATATAGGCGCCAGAACGAGCGCGACGCGTGCTTTATTAACTCAAGTTGGTGCGTTTTACTGTAAAAAGCAGCACAAAATATTTCTGAAGGTCCTCCAGTAGGTTCTTATCCTTGCACTATAGAAATTCAATCGTTTGCTCGTTCCGTGCTACAATCGGTAGTACTTGAGTGATGTATACATCCAGTTCCGGCTTCGCGCTATTGGCTAGTCGCTCATGGCACTTCCTGGCGACGAGCGACGAATTCTAGATCTGTAGAACCGAGCGATCTGTTCAAGCGACGGCCCGAACCGTCGCTCGTCGCTGTCGCGCACGAAATCGCACTCATGAGGTTTAAGTATAAACCCCATGCAAGCGATCTTGCACGCGACAGCGACAAGCGACGCGATGGAGATGGCTGTCGCGTTCGCGCGTCGCCTACAAGTTGCACCCCATGCGAGCGATGACTTCGAGCGACGTCTCCCCAGTGTTGCCGGTATGAGGGCAGCAATATAGGCGCCGAAACTAGCGTGACGCGTGCTTTGTTAACTTAAGTTGATGTATTTTACTGTAAAAAGCAGCATAACTATTCCTGAAAGTCTTGCAGTAGGTTCTTATCCTTGCACGTATAAAAATTCAATCGTTTGCTCGTTCCGTGCGACAATCGGAAGTACTGGAGTTATGTACATCCAGTTCAGGCTTTGCGCTATTGGCTAGTCGCTCATAGCACTTCCGGGCGACGAGCGACGAATTCTAGATTTGCAAAACCGAGCGATCGCGCGACAAGACCGAGCGATCTGTTCAAGCGACGGCCCGATCCGTCGCGCGAACCCGTCGCTCGTCGCTGTCGCGCACAAAATCGCGCTAATGGGGTTTAGCCTTTAGGCTTACCTGAGGCGCCGCTGCTCATGCTTACAGGGCTCGCCAATCCGACCTGACCGTCCGGCACGGTGTGGTGGTGCTTTCCTGCGATAAGCCCAGCGACGCGCCGCAGCTTGTACATTACAATAAAACATAATACGTACAATAAATAGAATAAAATGCAACTAATAATAAAATAAAACACAATAAATTAGCAGTGGGATCACCACGATAAGACCAATGTTCAGTCACTTAACGCAAGTCAAATCGAGCCAAATCAATCTCGCTTTGAGAGCAGTGGCAGTAGAGATTATAAAAACTCTCCACTGCGGACAGCACACGGCATGCAGTCGACAAAATGACAAAATGCAGCAGAACTGATAGTTGGGCGAGTTGGTACGAATTCATAGTAAAATATTTGGCGCGCACAATTGACAAGGACAAAGTGAAGGGGGACACACGAGCGCTTACTCACAATTATTTTATTTTCGGAAAGGTACAGAACATATATACCCCAGCTATCAACGCTAAGCATGTGCAACAAGAGTCGTCAGTAAAACAGAAAGAGATAAAAAACAGATTAAGAAGGTTCAACCAGTATTTAAAAAAGCAAATTCATTTTCAATGATTGGGGTATATATGTTCTGTACCTTTCCGAAAATAAAACAGTTGTGAGTAAGCGCTCGTGCGTCCCCCTTCACTGTGTCCTTGTCAATTGTGCGCGCTAAATATTTTACTATGACATAAAAATGATGCATAGAAGTACATTTTAATACACGAAAGTGCATGAAATACAGAGGGCGGGTATTTCAAACGAAATGTAGCATGTTTCGCTAATGTCCCCCTTCACACACACACACACACGCACACGCCCACACATACACACACACACACACACACACATATATATATCATGCACTTGCAGACATGATCAATGCATCAAGGTTTTGAACATGTCGCCTTCGCCGGTAATTTTTCTTTAGAAAATTGAACTTGCAGCGAAGAAGTGTCGGTCAGGAACAATAAGTATATATTTTTTCAAGAATCCGACAAATTTCGTTTAAATCAAATTAAATGCAGCCAAACAAAAACCTTCCTGCGTTTGGCGTGCGTTTTACGGCTCTCAATTTTTCTATGACTTAGCCTTTAGCTGTTTGGTTGTGAAAGCTCGTCGCGCTACATCTGAGCAACTGTAATCAGACAGCATTTTCAAGTTCATCCCTACCAACGTCTTTGATCGTGGTGTACAGTGAAAGCGAGAACCTGTGTGACGCATTGTGACTGCACTTGGTCCCACGGCGATCACCTTGCGCTCACCTGTAGCGCAAGAGCTCCGAGTATCGCATTTCAGTCACTTGCGTCACTTTGCTTCGGTGTAGTTGTTCCAACGTTAATAAAGGAGCCGTTCATACGCAAGAGCTTCGTGTCCCACGTGAATTGGCTGTCTTCGCCTCCGCAGAGGTAACGGCTCCGGAGCTTGGGCACCAAAGGCGAACACTCAAATCTGTAGTCGTAACTTTGCCGTCTTATCAGTGTATCAGTCTTCCTATTATGGTACGCTTTCCTTCCTCGCGCTTCCCAACTTTGCACGGTTGCGTCCGGCACACGAGTGTTTGCTGTGCATCGACAGCGAACGCAAACGCACGGCTCTGCTCACACTCGCCGCCATACCGTCGGCTCTCTTCGCGTTAAGCTGCGTGAAATGGGCCATGACTGAATGTTGGGCTATAGTTTCGAAGACATTAGGAAGGGCGAAGCATTGCAAAGATAAATATAACTACAAGGGGCAGAGAACGAGAACTTACCGACACATGCGTGATCAGCGAAACAGCTCAACAGAAAATAAATGTATGTCTGCTTTGCATGCCACTGGCTCAGACTTCTGCCGTTGACGGCGCTGTTCGCCAACACGACGCTGGCGACTTACGACGGCCGCCCGGTGCGGTGCACCCAATGTTAGGGCACGCAAGAACGCAAAAAGATATACAGTGGAGCGCAAAACGAGTGCAAAATGACGCAAGCGGGGTGCGGGGCTTTTGGTATCTCAAAAACTCTTGGGTCCGCTATTTCTAAGGCTGCCTAATGTACCTTACGAAACACTGGTTTACCAGGGCCGTGGAGGATAGCAGCAACGCTGGTAGCGCCATCTTGTATTACTTTGTCGAAGTACAACGCATTAAAAAGGCGTTCTTGTCGAAAGAAAAAAAAAAGCTGCGTGTTAACGCCTATATCCCTGCCAACTGTTTACGCCAGCAGCCATGTATGATATGGTTGATCACTGCAATAAAAAGTCGCAGTTTCGACCTAAACGAAAAACACTGATAGCGATAGCGAACTATTAGACAGCTACACGAGGTAAGATTCGCAGAATGAACTGCAATAAACACTGGCTTACTAACTAAATTATCAAGCGCGGGGTCACGCGCGCACAGGGCACCGTGATCTCACTCGGTGACCTGGAGCACTCGCAGTACTAGTCACAACGCTGGCGTGATGAAGAGCGACGGCAGCAGGGAGCGAGATCTTCGTGTTGCCGCTCGCTTTACCGGAACTTGGGTCTCCATAACTTGATATTACGGAGCCCCATCACAAGGCGCGCGAAACGACGGCACGAATGAAGCCACCGGGCATCTATAGGCTCGGCCTAACATTTGCACCCGCCGCAGATTTCCTCCAATAAACGGTATGCTGGCGGGCCGCGTACACGCAGCTACGGCCGGGTTGAGGAGGAGACGCGCACAACGCGCACTTGATCACGTGACCTCCAACTTTGGACGAGCGGGAAGACGGCGCGCACTAAGCCAACATCCCTCTCGCCTCCCCCTCGCGCGCTCTCTCTCTCTCTCGCAACCGCACTATACGGCACGCGGGGCGCTATATTATTGGACTTGGACTTCATAGGAACGTCGAGGTGACGGCGGAAATTCATCTGGAGTGTCCATATAAGTGCTAGTGCAATAATAGCTTCGTGTCCACTCTAGAGATTTCGCACACAGAGATCTCAATAGCTAAGAATATACCTTTATGGATAGCATTTCTAAATATTAAGGGAGCTTACAGTAATGTAGACAGGGAATTGCTATAGGATATTCTCAAGCACGAGGGCATAGACGAAGATTTCTTGGAGCTGTTGATGGAGGTACACAAGGACACCCAAGTACTTATATTATGGGAAGGCGGGAAATGCAATGAAGTTGTAGGAAATTCCCCAAGAACTGAAGAAAGGATGTCCTCTGTCTTCACTGCAATTTACGCTTTGTGTTAAGGGCGTAGAAGGATGACTGGGAAGCAGTGAATTAGCTTTTAATTGATCTATCTACCATCCCTAATGGACAAAATGGGCAACAGAAAGCCACTAGGCTGGTGTATGCGGAAGACCTATAGCCTTACTACCGGACTTACAGAGAATTGCGAATGTAAATGGCAGTGCGGCGATTAATCTAGGCCTCAAGTTTAGCACAGAGAAATCGGGAATTATGATCTTTAATGAAGAGACGAGGGATGGCCTGTATCAATTCAACAGGAAGTCGCACCCATAGTCAAGCAATATAAATACCTCGGTGTATACATAAACGGAGAAAAGACCTACTGAAGCATCCACCAAGATAACATAAAAATGAAAGGGATCGCAGCGGGACGCAGCAATAACGAAATATAGAGCACTTTAGGGCTACCATAACTACGAGGTGGTGCTAAGAACTTGGAAAAGTGTAACTATACCAGCGCTAGCGTTTTCAAATGCAATTCTCTGTTATACACCAGAAATCTTGTCAGGATTGGAGATTAACCAGGGGGCGGTGGGCCGACTGGCTTTGAGTGCCCACGGTGAAGCCACAAATGAAGCATTGCAAGGTGACATGGGTTGGACTTTTTTTGAAGTCAGTGAATCGCAGAGCAAAGTTAGTCTTGAAGAAAGACTAAGGACACGAATGAAAGGAATGAGCGCCTAAAGTACCCAAATATCTGTACCTCAATACCGTGAACACGGGACGGAGGAAGAGGTTAAGAATGTTGACAACCAAGTGCAGGGTAATTGAAAGTGTAAATAGACAACCAGGAGTGATAAAAAAGAAAGTGAGATGAAGAGAGATGGTAAACTGGATGGAGAAACAAAAAAAAAAAAACCAAGGAGAGTTACAAAAACGGCAAGAAAGAAATCGGGAATAAAGATCTGTGAGATAACGCTAACGGGAGTGGCTTACTATTGATGCCCGAGCTGGCTGCCTGAGGACAAAAACATACCGGGTCATGTAAATGTCACAGGGTTAGGCATGTGTTTGCTGCTAAAGAAAAAAGCACGGAAACGACTCGTCATATAGGGTAATGGAATGCCAAGATATCAACCCACAAGACCCGTAGGGAGTTTCCACCTTCCAGAAGCGTTGTGATTCAAAGAAGGTGGGAGGATAGTCAAGATAAGAGACGATGAGTGCATTGGTGGAAAAAAGAAGGGAAGAGATTGGTATAGAACCGGTGTTACGGCAAGCGTATGTAATGGTGCAATATATTGATAGAGGTGTTCAATGCGAAAGCTAAGATGGGGATCAGATGGGCAAAATACTCGATGGCGATAGATGTAGTCAAATCTGATTAAACAAAGCAGGCTAAGCGACCATTCATCCCCGCCCCGTTTCAAAGGGGATGCCTATAAACATAAGCATTATCATCTCTCACAAACGTCTCCGGTTATCCGGGGGACGTATTATCGGACGTTCACTTTCGGCGGTATCATTTTCAGTGCGCGCTTATTGGTTCGTTGAGCAAAACCGCATGAGCTGATTGGCTGGTTGAGCCAGTCATAAAGCGAATGGGATAGTATCGCCGAAAGTGGTCGCACGAGAATACGTCCCCGTTATTCCGCAAATTGCAACTGGGATTTGTATGCGAACAAACTAAAACACTGCATTATTGCATTGCTCGGTGGTCCACGTTGTGCATACTTACGTCGGATTGATTTCGACCTGTGTCGCTTCCCTGTCGAGAAAACACGAAAAGGTAATTTCAGCTGCGATTGTCTTACTGCCGAAAAAAAGCAAAACAAATTTCATCATCGCTCAAGAGCCTCTTCAACTTAACTGCGATGCCGAGGTGACATTGCATCATGCTACAATGTCAACAGTTCGTGCAAACACCCCCATTATTACACGAATAAAATTATTGCCGCAAGAGAATACGTTATGTTGGTATTCGGCGATATGGCACAACGAACCGAGCGACGGACTGATGGAGCGACACTGAACGCCTTTAGTTAACATTTGGGACAGAAAACGTAAGCACATTTTTTATTCTACAACGCTTAGCGATTTTGCAGAATAACGTTACAACGTATCGCGCACGTTGCACAAAAATATCGAATGAATTCAAAAAAGGAAGCTAAGGTTTACAAAGCGCTGCAGTGAGAGAGAAGGAAAAAATAGAAGGCAGGCAGGTTAACCAGGAATGAACCTCGGTTGGCTACTCTACATTGGGGGAAAGGAAAGGAGGAGGAAAATATTAAAAGAAGGAGAGAAAGATGAGTATTCTTGCCGTCGACGTAGTGAAAATGCTCAGGATTTGTATCACAGACGGTCGGTTAATCCAGCTGCCTTCACAGAACACAGCAGCGCTTTTTTGGCCTTCGACGGCTGTGGTATATGCAAGATCGTGGTTCGAAGATCTTGTCCAGTGAGAAAGGTCTTCGCAGTGAGTTGGTTTAGAGTGGCGCAGAGGGCAAGTCTCATATTTAAAGGACGGGTATCAGCACAGAAGGTGTTTTACAGCACCTTCGCCACCACGAGCATTGTATTCGCCGTTACTGGTCATTCCAATAAAGGATTGAGCATGTATTGGTGAATGCAACGTCCAGCCGAAAGCGACGCAATTCTGCTTCTTCACTTCGGGTGAGACTTTCACGGTTGTTAAACAGCTTAATTGCGAAAAAAATAAAATACATGTAGATTGAAAACATGGTTTTACGGAACTTCGTGCCTAGTTCATGTTGGTACAGCTGTTTCGAATTTCCAGCCTTTTTGTTTTCTCTTGATACCAGATTTAGTGTGCCTTGTCATAGCATCGTTGTTCGAATTCGGTATACGCTTTTGGGTTGTATTGTGAAGGAGTATTTTATGATGACATGAATGGTGCTCACACTATTCATGCTGCATTGCTTTTTCGTTACTCATACTAGGTGTTGTAGGTCTTGCTTCTTTAACTGTTCTATTGATATAGTACAGAGACATCGTACGTTCTGTCGCTGTTTGTATTGCATCGAATGTAGGCCGGCATGTGCCTCTGTCGAGCTGCTATATTACTGCTTGCTCCTGGTGTCATGCACCTAGGTGAGTGATGTAATAAACATTATTATTAGTAGTAGTGTAGTAGTAAGAGTAGTAGTAGTAGTAGTAAGAGGAGGAGGAGGAGAATCCGTGTGGCTGTTGCACTGACACTGACTATGGATCCTGACTATGGATTCCTGACCGTCGGCCAGCCTACGGCTTGAGTTTTTGACTCTGCGCTCGCACATGTGCCGCATCTCTTGTGGAATTATCCCGGACTGCGCACATCAAGCTGCCGCTACACGATGGTATGCTTGCGAAATTACCCTTTCTTGGTGGTTCTACTTTAAAATTTTCGTCTCATAAACCTCTAACAGTTCTCTCCGGGCAGTTTATTGGGACGTTTCAATGTACATGTGCTGTTTGTCCTTAGACCTCCTATGAAGAAAAAGGGTTATTGGAGAACGTGCACTCTTGTTGTACGAAATTAACCTACAATGGCGAAGAGGACAAAGTGCGATAAGGAACATGAACTCACTTTTGCTGTCGTCCACTGAAAAAGATGTAGATGGTATGTTTAGTCGACCACTTGCATCTCTGTTGAACAAGTTTTTACAGAACAAGTTGACAATTATTCAGTTAAACTACTTAAGAAGAGTATTTAACATATTATGTAGCAGTTAAAGAGAGCAGCAGTGCTCAGTCATTTTCTTGGACACCAGTATAACTAGAGACACTATATATCAATCTAAATGAAAATTGCACAGCAGCTCCCGTTCGCGGCTCGACGATAACTCAAATTTATCGCACCTTGACTTCAAGTGTTCTGCAAAGACCGTGTCCCTAAATAAACATCTTCACGTTGCCTTGAAGCACACATCTTGAAGCCGTCAAATAAGAGCCGTCTTGAAGACGTCTACACTATTACTTGACTCACCAGTGGTGGCATTGTTTTTTTTTTCATGCTAAAGTAGCCAGATTGCCCTTCCTGGCCCACATGCAGTATTACGTTTCATTCACAAGGAAGGATTATTGTTTACTGCTTCTAGAAACGATTACCTATTGGAACGATTACACATGTACTGAAGTTTTCAAGCTCAAATCAATTTTAGAATCATCCACAAAAACCACACTGTTGACGATAAAAACGGCTGAAAGCCCCTGGTATGCTGATAGCTAGGGCTGGACGAAGCTCACTATAAAAAGGAAAAGCTTACGTACCTGGTATGGAACTATTCATCTCTTCGCCTTGATGGGGACTTCCCGCATCTGCGTTTTAAACCGTTCAAAATGTGTTGACGTACCACGGGTTTAACCTATCCGGCGCGCCATGCCAAACAGCACTATCATCTTAAACCTTGAACGTTAGACACAAATAGTTTACTCAGTCTTTATCCACATCTCTATTTCTTCTTAAAAATTCATCCCTATTTCCATGACAAGTCTCATAATTAGCTGATGAAATAATCGCTGAGCTAGCTACGCATCTCGAATTTGGCAGCAGCTAGTCGTTGTCTTTAAGGGTTAAATTAGCATCTAAACAATAGGAACGAAGACATGTGACACTTTAAGACAAGTAGACCTGAGTGGTGGCCAGCAAAAAAGGAAAGGTGAAATTAGACAGGGAGAGAGGAAAAGAATAGAGGAGGAGATGAAAAGGCTATTTGCATTTCGTATACAAGGTTTCTGCCGAAATAGGCACTCTCTGTTCATTTGCCTCGACTAGGTTGCTAGGCTCCGCAAGCGATACCTCTTCCCTGCCTTCTCTTATCACCGAAGCCGAGGAACCATGTCACGTTCACGCCACGAGATCCGCCTCTCTTTTTGTTTTCTTCGTATACTTCGCAGCGTGGCATACTTCCAGTGTTAGTTTTGCGCTTTCTGCATTATAATATTTACCAAAGTCGCATACGCCATAATATAGGTGACGTTGCAGGCAGCGTGTCTTACGTGGCCACGTATGTGTCTGTGACCTTGATTCACCGGCAGGAAGCGGAGGCTTCCTCGAGGGAAAGGCTGCACGGAGTTTCGTTCGAAAAATTCGGCGGTTTTGGCACCCCATAGGCCGTTCCGATGCTTTGCAGACGCGATCATCAGCGCTTGTATGTTTGCAATTCCCGAAACAACGTGAAGACCCTTTGGCACAATTAAGCCGCTCACCCTCTCGCCTCTTGTGGTGCCGCTCCTTCCTGTCAGATTTCTCCTTTGTCTCATCCTGGTTCATGTCGTGTCCGTGCGTCGATTCCATAGAGGGTCAAATAGCGCCAACCTATGTACAGTTCTGCAAAGAATGCCTATTTCTACAAAACAACGCGGTGCTACACGGAGATGCAGCTGGCAGTCAGCAGTGTGGGCCAAAGTCACGCGAGATGCGAGCACGATACTGTGATGATGATAATCATTGTTCTTTTTTTTTTTGCGAAACGCGAAGAAGCTGCGGGCCAATGAACCAACCTGCACTAAGCGATCGCGTCTGCCTCGCGTATCTTCTGCACTTGTACCGAACAGTTCGTCTGAAAAAAGCTTTGTCTGGGTCCCCGGACACAAGTAGAATATTAATTAAATGAGCTCACTGACTGTCTCGCGTCGTCGTCGCTCAATTATCCAATTTTTGTTGTTCTTCCCAATTTTTATTTTACCACGGGAGCTCAATTTCAACGCCTTTTATTTCTAAAGAGCAATGAATCGTCACACCTCAATTCCTTTAATAATTTACGACTTCTGGAATTCCCGTGAAACACGAGCGAATATTTTTCACGTACGACCATTGTCTGACATTATCAGACATCCGCTGTAGAGTTTCGCGTCTAAATTCACACCTTCATAGATCTGGTTTCTCTATACCTAACCTCTGTTCTTCTTGTAACAAACCAGAAACAAGATTACGACATGGACCATGCAGTCTGGTATAACCATCAACTCAGAAGGAAGACAGGAAGAGGCAGCAAGCAATTGCTGGAGAACGGGGGAAAAAAAAGAAGACTGCGGAAATTAACTGCCTTCTGGCGTGACACGGCACTAATTAACCCCGGTTTTCACACTATGTACAGCAGGCTACCAGACGAATTCGAAGTATCCTTGAAAATCTGACGATCCTAACTTCTAGAAGTCCTCTACAAAATCCACAAAATTGAAGATCTGGTCTTTTTGGTGCCCCACCCAAATATTAACGCCAGAGAATATTATCTGAAACTGGATTAAAACCAGAATGCAGAAGTAAAAAAAAGACATCAATGAATTTTCATGATGCGAAGTGCTGCTTTCACGCACTCTAAAGCTGTGCCGTTGTCGCAAAAATTTTTCACTGCCACCATGTTGAAAGAAAAATGCCCCGAACTGTTCAAGGCACAAAAAGATCAACTTCAAAGAAACTGGACCGCGTAAAAAGCCTAGTTTAAGTTAGTGTAAATATAGAAAAGCCTCCGTGAAAAATTCGACGTTTGAGATATGAGCGGAAGTGCCACTAAGAGCGCGCAATATTGCCGTTCTTGATACCGAAACTAAAAAGAACGCCACCATTTCCGCTTTCCAGAAGAGACCCATGACCTAGAATCCCCGGCGCCTTAGTATGACCTCCGAGATAAGGAGGTGCTAGCGGATGCCCGCGACACGCTGAAAAATCTCGGAGATGGCGTATTGGGACTTATGTCATATCGACAGACACCAGGTGCAGGCGTCGTCTGCTTAGGTGTGGTTTAAAGCCTGATAACAAAAAAAAAAAACTATGCAATCGCCAGCCCTACGGCTTTGCGAAGATTGCTTCAGTGGTGTATGCTACCATGGTAGAAATTACCCGTCGTGGTGGCGTAGTGGCTTTGGCATTGCGCTGCTATGCCCCGAAGCTGCGGAATCATATACCGGCCGCGGCAGCCGCATTTCGATGGGGGTAAATGCAAAAAACACCCACGTACTGTGAATTTGGTGCACGGCAAAGATAGCCAGGTGGTCAAAATTATTCCGGGGTTCCCCGCTACGGCATGCCTGATAATCATATCGTGGCTTTGGCACCTAAAACTCCAGAATTTTACTGTTTTAATGTATAACAAATTGAGCCAAAGTGATTTTTTTTTCGTGGTTGGCCTTTAGCAGCAGCGTCAAATACGAAGCTGTGTCTCCTGGGCCGTGTCCCCTACCTAATTACTATCCTGCAAAGTCACATCGAAGAACTCCTCAATTATTGTTTCTATTGTTTCATTCCTGCAAGTCTCCATATCATCGGTGACGCTGGCTTAGCTGTTTAACGTCCACAGAAACTCCATTTGCTCGTCGTGTAACGCGTGTAGCCGCCAGAGTCACCTCCTCCAAGTCTGCAGATTCAGCCTATCACTGATATCCGAGTAACAGCGGGCTTGTCGCGTGGGTCACACATGTGCCTCGCACTCGAGACAACACGGACACTCAAAACGCGCAACAAGTGTCCGTATAATTGTTATTGCAATGACCACGCCATGAGGTCAAATCCTGCAAGCCGCTGGCGTTTCTTCCGGTGCCCATAGTAAAATGGCGCCCTTGACTTCGTTCTTTTTTCATGTTTTTCGGCGAAGCTGTTAGCCTCTAGTTGATCGGGATTTTTTGCGACGCCGTCCTCATGGACAGCAGTTGCGACATGAGGAGTGACGTCAGTAGCCTTTTATATGTAAATAACCAACTGATTCCATTGTTGCAGCACTGCTATGGTTAGACAACGCGTAATTAGGACTCCCGAGGAGCAGCGTGGATATGCGAGGAGAGGCAAAAAGGGAAAAGAATACGACCAGCGGTCACGTGCTGCCGCTGGTCGTATTGACGAGGAATTCCAGCACAGCGGAAGCCCGCTAGTCCACATTCTCATGTGGCTGAATAATGCGCCGGAGAAGGAATTGAGAAATAGCATTGCATAACGCCTCCCCCCAGCCGTTGTAGTGGTGGGTTTCAACAGCTTCGTTGGACATCCTTTTGCACAGGGTCGGGGCAGCGAGTTATTATTATTATTTTTTTTTTCAGAACGTATCTACCATAATTTTTCATATAATATGAACATCTGTGCAACAGGAACCTTCTACCCAGTTAGCCACCGTAATCCAGTCTCGAATATCTAAAAGAATATCTAATTTTAATTCACATTTGTTCGTATTATTACGGCAGATCATGTCGTCTGTGATGGAGAAGGTGACTTCTGAGTGCAGCAGCGAAGGCAGGGCAGTGTGCTTTCTCGGCTGATAGTGCATGGATGCGCACGCATGTACATCTCGACACTTTCAGGTTTCTTACCTTCTAAAGGTCCTTAGAGTCAACCCACCGTTGTAACCAGCTGATGCAGCCTCACAATATTCTGTCTTCCTTTGCATATTCGCGTACTCTGCCGCTACCTGGCCCGCTAAACCTTGCACAACCTTGCTGCAGCTGGCATAGAGCTGGGCCCAGGTGAGGTTCGCGATGGTAGCGCCGCATTTTCCCGTAGTGACGTTTAAATAAGCGCGTGTTTATTTTGACGGCTCATCAAAGCGCGAAAAAAGCGTGCGTGCGTGCTGTAAACATGACCTGCAAACTAGCGAAAATTGTTCTGTGATTTTTGCTTACGCCAAAATGTTAATGCTTCAGATTTCGTGAGGAATGATCAACCGTTCTATAGCGAGTCGTGCGAGTAAGTTAGCGGCGCCCTGTGATGCGGCGATAAGAGTTGCTCGAATCGGTGATAACCCATTCGATAACCCACGCGGCTGTACAACATCCAGCTCTTGCTCGGGTAAGGTGAAGCATATCTATCGCTCTTTTTTTGTGAAAGCTGCCTTTCGCTTTTCTTTGTCTTAAAAAAAAATAGTAAGCCAATCATCACGATCAATGCTTGAGAAGCCGTTGTGTCTGATGGATCGTTTTCTCTATTGTAGCGTTTGCAGGAACGTTTTGCAGTCTTGCTTACACCTTTACCTAAAAGATAGGACGAGTGATTGCGCAATTAGATTGGGAAACAGATAAATTGTACGACTCCGAGTGCCGTGGCAACCCGTATTTATTGTCAGAAGCAGCCTCTAGGAACCAGCGAATAACTAGATCGCATCGTGTTTCGCCAGAAATTGCGTAGCTGCGTTTATCGTATGTTGCCGGCGTCTCATCTTTTACCTTCCGATGTATGATCAAGTTCGTTGCAAATTGGCCTCGATTTCGTGCTAGTAAAAGCAGCAGTAAACGCTATAGAGTGTTCTGACGACCTCTCGCAATTCCTTGTTTATGAAGAGAGTCGTCGTTTACTAATCGTCTTTACCGTAATATCAAGGCTGCACGAGCAGGCTCTGATCTTAACTCACGGAGATATGTTTCGTACAAAGGCGGTGTCTTAAACTGCCTCTCAAGAACATCGAGACTTCGGTTGGACTTGCATTGAACACACCGTATAGAACATACGCTGTATCAACGCCTTAATTTGGCGTTAGAAGCGCATCGCTATTATCTTCCTGGGTATGCACATCGGTATGTTGTCGCCTTAGCATAAGCACGGAACTTGGCTTTGTTACAAAATCCCCCTGGCCTTGGCAACATTCAGGGAAGACATAAGTAGTTTGTGGTAACGACTCATTGCGGTAATGTATGGAATGTCAAGGAGCAAATTCTGACATAGTGAACATGTATATGATGGTCCAATATGTTCATTCAAGATGTAAACTAAAGCCGTTTCTGAGGCCGACACAGATGTTGGTAGGCTGAGTCCCTCACATTGGTAATATGTTGAGATAAGTTGAACATACTGAAATGCATTACCAAAGGAAAATAACTATAATGACTCTTGAATGCTGGCTCACTTAGGAGCCATGTTAATTGATGGCTATCCCGACAACACTGCTGGCTTATGTGCACTCAAATTCTTCACAGTCAAAGCATTTCTTGAATATCATGGGGTGCAGTGTTTGTCGAAGATGAATTAAATTTGTTTATCTATTTTGTCAAGAAGTAATCAGTAGACTACTAGCTGAAGAGGACAGTGTTGCCAGCTGTTGCTGCACAGTAAAACACCTTCTACATATACGCAACAGAGTCTGGAAAGTTCCAGGCTCCCCACAACAGATGATGCCACGCACCCTGTCACTAAGAAAATAAACTTTCTTGGTTTGGCATCACCACGGAATTCCATCCCCATGTAATTTAGAATTCCTGTCTGTTCCAGACAAATCAGGAAAGGAACATGATTATTAAAGCAAATTGCACCAATAAATGCCACTTCTGTGCAGCATTTCACCACAAGCAGGCCAATGGTTTCGAATGGAGCCACTGGCAAATGCCTCCCTGAACGGTGCAGAGCATGTTAGAAAAGAAATGTTTCTTGAGAAATTAGCTGGTCTTGAAGTGTTGCGGACATCACATTTCCCATGCGTTTTTTTTTATTTTCATTGAATGAAGGTGCAAGCCCTCTTGAAGGTACAACCTTAGAAACAATACCTGTGCTTGCAGTACATATATTTTTTCATATTCACCATCACCATACCTCCTAGCCTTACTGGTACATGACATCAGCAAGTTTTGTTCTATGTCATGACCATGGTAATGTTGGTGAATCCAGGTCTGGCATTTTGAGGTCCCACCCGGCCCCCAACTTTAGTATCAAACTTGCAAGTGTTTCCCGACCTTGAGGCAAGGTAGTTGTCTCTACAACTTCGAAAAATATGCTGGTACTGCTTTTGCCAGTTGCGTAGGAGAGAGAAAGAGGGAAGTTTAACGCTCTCTGGGCCAATGATTCCTGTAGGAATCATAATCTTTTGTTGGAGAAAATACGACACTGAGAAAAAACAAACAAAATTACCCTCTAAAACCTGGGTGTCAGCGACCGTCTATATGCAAGTCTGAATAACCACGTGCTGCTTACACCACCTCGAGTTGTTGGCCCTTCGTGAGAGAAGGTTCTAGTGGGATAATTTTTTTTCTTTATTTTTCCCTTAGTTTTGTTGTTCAAATGTACATATGAAATAAATTTTCACTTTGTCAAGAAATCTCAGACCAGAAAGGGTTTAGAAACGGCATAGAGGTCAACCTGAGGTTGACTCCTCTACCCTGCTACTCTGTGTTGGGATAAAGGGAAGGGGGGACTGAGAGAAAACGGGGGTCGCAAGCGGTGACGATGCAGACAAAAGCTGTAAAACTGTATTTGACAGAGCAACCAAATAGACAGAACTAAGTGCAAATTTTTGCAGCTGACAGACTCATGGGTCCTGCCAAATCCCAACGGCGATGCAGTTCCGGCAGCGAGCGGCCTGGGTTGTGCTCTTCCTCTACCTCGGCTGCGGCTTCCTCTGCCTGACACCCCTGTTCCGACTGACAAACCGCGACACTTTGTTGCGCATTCGAGGGCCCAACAGAGCTCCAGCAGCTGCATTCATCGTGAACAATGTTCCGGGCGTGGTGCTCGTCGCCGTGGCAATCCTCCTTTACGTTCAGGGATTCGCGTTGTTGCTGGCGTGTACGAGGACGGACTTCAAGTCGCGCGTAGTGAGGAGCATGTTCCCGTTTCTGCTGTGCGCTGTGTGTGCAATGCTTTGGAAGAAACCGGAAAGAAGTGACGACTGCAAGAAGTTGGACGTCGTTGGGGAGCCACTTGTACTCTTAGTGTGAAGCCCCGATCACATGGTGCACTCTAGATTGCTATTGAGCCCAGTCGGGATAGAATTTATCGCGATTGGCTGCCTTCTGAAGCTCCTTCAAAGGAGCCAATCACGATACAGAAATTCACTTGTGATCGAATGTGCCCGTGTGATAGCGGTACAAGGTGCGTCTGTGTAATATGAACCGAGGTATGCTGTTCTTGGCCCTTGTTGAATTCCGCCATGTGTTTTCTCGTTCGAGCCAATAGCTTAATTGCCCGTTCTGAGCCTATCAAGTGGAAGAAGCACAGGGAATTCAGGAACAGCAAAATATGCGCTATGGCACCTAGGATCTATACAGAAAAGTGCTGGAACATGGAAAAAGTGCTCGACATGCATACATTTTGCTGGATGGAAAGATTCAATCTTTCCATCTGACGGTCAGATTTGCATTTCTGGAGCCATAGGACAAAGTGAAAACTGCTTAAGAGACAGCATTTAGAGAAAGTTTGAAGGCCACCATAACAAGCTCACTTGTACAGAGTGCTGTATTCCAAGAACACTAACGTGCCTCATTTTAGTTATTTCTGTGTGCCTTTAGCAGTGCAATACATGTTCTTGTGTCCTGTCCTAGAATGAGAGTCATATGGTGAGAGGTTCAGAAAGCCATGACAGGAACAAGTCACATGAATCCATGAGAATAGTTTTATTCTCTCCAAATGCTCAGTTTTATTTTTATTCTCAATTGTGCTTCACTAATGCCAAAGGAGTCCTGTTCTTGCGTTGTTCAGAGTGTGGTGAACAGAACGTCAGTTATGTGCAGTCAGGACAGATGAGATGGCTTCTCCGAAATGTTACTCAACATGTACAAACAGATATAGCGCAGCTACAGTATTGCACACAGAAGATATGTTTTCATTTCGCACGTTTCTTCAGCAGAAATATTATTATAAACCAAATTTCATGTTTGCTCGAGAGAACGTAAACACTTCTGTTCACTACTTAACGTAAGCTAGTCCAAGGTGCTGTCAGTTTGCACACCTCAAAGGGAGCCTGGAACACTTTCCTAACTAATCATATAATGGCCTCACTACAAAAGGATGTTGTCTCACGAAACTCGTACTGACAACATTTTTTTAATCCTTCAAGTGGAGTTAGAGGTGGTTATCGCACCGACGAGTGCCTTTCTCTTTCGTCTCCACTAGCATGCTGGAAGCTACACGGGGAGAAGCTAAGGAGTCAATGCTCTGCCCAAAAGTTGAGTCTCTTGACGATGAGAGGGCTCGTTGCAGCCCCTCATGGTGGCTGCGCTAGACTACACTTCGCAGCACGCCGCTGCTATTTCAGAGGCCACATACAGCAGACGCAGCTACACACAACTGTCATGTGCAGACTGGTAGTGCAAAGATGGAATGATTTTTTTGTATTTCTGACACTGCGGATACACATATATATTTTGAGTTATTTAACTAAAAATGAACAATGATAGTATTACTTGAAATGTTCTCGCGATCACAAAATCGTCCAATAGCTGTTGGTGGGCATCACTGCTCACAGTGACACTGCGCGACAACATTGCGGAGGCGAGAGCAGGCGATCTTACGCCGTTTTTGGCAAGAGATTGTAAATTCCCTGCTGCATGAAGTGCAATGATAATTGGTTCACATGTTCACAGGAACCTCTTCTACAAATTGGCATTGTTTTCTTAGTATGTTCAACAAGTGTTTAGGCGCCGCTTCAAGGCAACTGTATGTCACCATGACAACTCAACTGCTAATACTACTAGTGCGCATATATATTAGTTTAAATCCATGAAAAAAGTTGCCTTTCCAATGGTGCAGCTGGGGGCATTCAGGAAAGTAGAAAAGCTCCGCAATGTGTATTAAACTGGCTTTACAGCAACGTGCCTTGCATTACAGACAAAGGCATTGCGTCATTGTCTGTAGCCCACACTTTTCGCTTTCCGAAATTTACTGAAGCTTAGTTAAATGCACGAAAGTGTGATATACTGAGCTAAGCTGATTGACTTGCACTGTGCATATCTGACTTTTGTTTTGTCAATGTTACGACTTCTTTTGCAGTTAGCACGATTTTCTAACCTCCGTCTCTAAAACATGCACACAAAAAATACTTTGCATATCAGTCCTATTCACTCTCACTCATGTAAACTGCCATGTATGGAAGGAAAATGTACCATCACCTTGCAGAGCACTTTTTCTTCAATCGCAGCTCTGTTTAAAATGCCCCTTAACAGGAAGCTTTAGCGTTGGGCCCAACTCCGATGGCACCTATTCAAATACATGTAAAACGCGGAAATGCTTTTCTAAGATAATTGCTTGGCCGATTTTAAGGAAACTTGTTGCATTTGAGAGGGAAAGTTAAATTGTAGTGGCTGTTGGAAGCAGAATTTTGATTTTTGGCCTTTTGTTTTTTGCAAAATTTGCCAAGAATCGGTAAACTTGAAAAAAAAATATAGAAGCACGGAGTTTGCAAACCTGTAACTCTGTACCAAGAAAAGATGCTGCAGTTCTGTAAGCAGCATCCGTTATATAAAGCGGACAAATTGAGTATATTCATTTACAGCTTACATGGATTTGTTAAAATGCTTACAAGAGTTCTGCAAAAGTCCTATTCATCAATACTGATTATATTTCACAGATATATCAATTTTTTTCCGCTTGAGATCTATTATTGTGATGACCTTATTCAATGTCAAACTACAGAGTTGTAAACTTGATAGTTGTGTTTTTGAAAATATTGCAGATTTCAACAAATTTTATTAAAATATTGACGGCTTAAATAAAAAATCAGCTTGCAACAGTCACTACATTATAACTTCTTTCTTTTGAATGTAACAAGTCTCATCAAATTCAGTGCACCGGTTGCCAAGAAAAACGATTTCTCCTTTCCTATGTATTGAGATAGGAGGCCCCAAACTAAAACTTCCTCTTAATATTACCTTCGGACGACTTGAAGCATTTCCTTCGGATCAGCTCGGCACACGTAGTTAAAGTTACATTATTTCATCACCAGCCTCCATCTTTCACTTAAAATAATCACACCAATCATTACAGCCGAACTTGTGATACTTTGCTTTTGTTGTCAAAAGACAAGAAGTCTTTGCAACATCTCACTTGTTACCGTTTGCAATTTGCAAGACATCAGTCATCAGCGATTTTCCCTTTATTGTCATGATCCAAGCAACAACATGACTTCAGTGCTCTTTCTATTTTTTTTTCTTGCCATAGCTTTCATACCTTCTCGTTCTATATGAAAAGCTGACTTGCCATACCCTGAAAGGTCACCTATTTTTTTACAAGGCTCGATTCGTAGTATTCCACACTGGGTCAAAGCAAAACTGCACGTTTTACAAACCACTACAGAAGTCGGTGTCACTCAAATGCCAAATACGTCTATGCCTAACCCGTTTTGATGTACAGTGAGACCTCGAGATGACAAACCCGGATATAATGGAGTAAATACAATATGTTTCTCACTGATATCAACTTGTGAAGCATACACGATTATAATGAATATCAGATTATAGTGGAGTTATTTTTACTTCTGATATTAGTTGTTATAATGAGGTCCAAAAGTACAGTCATATTGTAGTCCTGCATTTAGTCACGTGGACTTGCAGAGTGTTTGTGATATTTGATGCTTGTCATTGCTGAAACCAAATAAAGAACCTTGTCATGTCTTGGAATTCATTCCTTAAAGTCTGCGTCTTCGCTAGTGCTCGAGACTTCTTGGCACAATTTTTACAGCCGTGACCATTGTCGGTACTTCAGCTCTCAATAACTGCCGGAGACGTGCAGGCCACTTGAATGAAACCACTTTTACCTAGTGTGAAGACGGAAATACTGTAATTAAAAAACAGCCTTATCGTCTTGACGCGGAGATACTATAATGGATGTGGTATCTTAAAATGCACTTTGGGGTATGCTGCATCCACTGATCCTGAATTATATATGCCCATGCATTCCCTGTGTTGATTTGATTATTCGCACCTATAAGTTGATTTTACTATCCCCTTGTCCCTGTATAATATAATATAATATGTATAATAATACCCTCACAAAAAGATCTTTAGGGTTGTCTTAAAATAAGCCTCCGCAGCTCTCTTGTAATAACAACTGCCACAGAAGTTTTCACTCAAGGGATTCATGCACTCTTGTACCACTTGGCTTCTTTGATATCGCAACATCATGGAGGAAGTGCTTACTGTCCAATTATTTAACAGTATCGTGTAAGTGCCGACAAAAAAGTACATCAATGCCTTGCATTGAGAGGAACATGGAGAAATGTGTGTGGTTAAGTGCATGCACTTAAAGCACACACAAGTCGCAGTGTCGTCTTTTAGGCTGTTTCATTCATGGCAACACATCTGCCCTGCCACAAGGACACGACTGCTAGGCTAGGCTAGGCTGCTAGGCTGTTTAATGCACTGCAACACGTCTGCCCTGCCACACAGTGATGATGCACTTTTTGGTTGATGCTCGTATGATATTATTTAAAAATTGGGCAGCTGTACAGTGACATGCAAATTTGCACACATATATTTACTCTAATGGAGACACGGGTTCTGTTCGAGCAGAATTTTTAGTTCCACGATGGTGTACACAAATTTTCCTGTAATTAAACAATTCATTATAAGCAAGGCATTACACATGCAAGCGCTGAGAAACAAATCAACACGTGCAATGCATGCCCACTGTGTGAGGCTGCATGAATAACTTATTCATTGTCTTTCTTGTATTGAGCATCCTGGAACTCTGGATTGTTTCAACTTCACAAACATGACATACTGATCCTACAGAGCAGCTTACTAATGACCTTGCGTATCACCATTTATAGAAATCAGCAATATGCATGATTTGTTCATGTTTCTTCAACATGCTTATCTAATTTCTTAAGCAGCTTTGTGCTGTGTCCTTTTTTTTTTTTATTCTTTGTCTCATAGATTTATAAGCTTGTAATGATCAAGGCATGAACGTCTGACCGATAGATGTCACTGTATATTACATCATTAAAATGCACCATGGTTTCACACCACGTTTCAAGTAAATAAAATTCTTTATCTGCAATTAGAATTAGAGTGACGTTCAGTGGTACCACTACTCGTACAACAAACCGCCATTAAACATTCTACAAGATGTATGCTTAAATGGACTATACGCCTTATCAGGGGAGCGTTCAGCAATGCTCACTAAGGCTGATTCCTTGAAGGAAGTGCAATGTTTTTCTAGTGTTTGACAAATGATGCAGCATTTTCACATAAAGCAATAATATACACTGCCACTTTCTGTATGTCAGTACAAATTGTTAAGTACGAAGCACATAACTGACACATAACCAACATTTTTGTATCAGGTCAAAATCACTATCGTGGACAAGTGAAACAAAACAAAGATTCGAATGAGAAAATAAAAATCTGAAGATTGCGTTTGAAGGTGGTAGAAACGTAGCATGTATAATTAGAACTGTGATGTTCGATTCACCATTCTTTGCAAGGGAAAATGGAACTGAACCCTTGTGAAAAATCCATTCACAAAATTTTTGCATCCTGTGCTCATATGTAAATTGGCTCATTTGAATCTCATTCATGCATAATGTTACACGGTCAGCAGGAATGCAGCTTATTATCATACAAGAACCGTCACCTAACACTTTTACAGTGACACATTAAAGGACGCACATGTGTCCATGACACCATGATACACGCAGCGTAATTGCACATCGGACACCCACAGTGGCAGCCACTTAGCAACATGTCGTTACTTCAAATTGTGCTGATCAACATGACGGCAATCGTGCACTGCTATGAAGACAAGGTTGCTGCGTACACACACTAAGGAATGCCCTGTGACAGGACAGCTGTCTTTCCACAGAAAGTGATCAAGACGTAACTTCCACCTCGCAGAGCCATGTAGGAGCATGTCTTCATATCACAATCATGCCCCCACCGTCTTTGAAACAGGGGTGTGACCACTGATTGTCATTTTTCGCCGTTCACGGCAGAGCCGCATGGCACTGCGAGCCACTGCCACGTGGCAGACCTCTTCTGAATACTGAAGCTCACAGCAGCAGTGATGTCAGGCACAAACACACAACGTTGGAAAGCCATGCTGCTCCTGTTCTGAAGTTTTTTGCTGCCTGAAGCTGGCTCAGTGGGTACTCCTGAATAGCTGCTCGTAAAGTTCTGGCTGCCCTTGTGGCTGTTGGAACTTGGTTGCTATCTCTTGAATCTTCATTCGGCGCCTCACATGTGGTGGTGGACACCTGTTGTGAAATGTAGACAGCACCTAATGTCAAGCACTGTACATACTTCTACAAATGAAGTTCTATTGCAGATATAACATAAGCAATAACATTTAACAGCTGGAAAACTTAAAATTTGTTATGTCTTGTGGAGCACATGTGAATGCATAGAGTGATAGCTGAGCACATAGTTTTTACAGCAACAGCCAAGCATGTGGCTCTTATAGCGATAGCCAAACATGTGGTTCTTATAGTGATAGCTGAGCACGTTTTTTTTATGGCGATAGCTGAGCATGTTCTGATGAAAGAGCCCAGAATAGTTGCTTCTGAAATGCTTTTATGCTCAACATCAGGTACTATAGCTTTCTGCTTTGTTTTCAATCGACACCGTGAGTACTTTATGCACAGTTGTGATGGAAGCACTGATGATCCACAGCAGTGCTATGGGAGCCCTTGGCACAGAGGCCCTAATGTTTGCGATTGTTGTATAACCTGGTGCAAGGCAACCATTAACTGAGAAGCCAGGCCACTTCACAGCTGCATCACACGGACACCTGTGGACTCTTCTGAACTTTTTGTCTTTATCTCAGGGAAGATGCACTGGGTGTCACATGATTGCCCTTCCGCTTTTGGTGAAGGGAGCTCATCGACATCCCTTGACAGCTGAAGAAAGTACTCTTGTTTGCACAGTGGTTGAGATAGAACTGAAGTTTTAATTTTTGTTTGTCTTTAATATACTGTTGCTTGTATATATATATATATATCAATTTTGTTTCCATAACAGACCAGTTCAAGCAATGCTTGGTCACATTTATGCTTGCTGCTTCATTATACTCTCGACCCAGAGCACCCCTTAATTGTACACACGTGAACATGATGTACACCCTCGGCCCCTGCATGGGAGAAGGCAGAGAGTACATGTTGCTTGCGGACACTAGTCAAGGAAAAGGAGAGTGTCTATGCTGGAAGTGAAGCTCATCCCCTGGCAGCATGGCAACACGACATTTCCATTCCCCCTATCTCCTCTAATAACAAACTAGTTTAAGAAGTTTAAAATATTATTTATATAAAATGCTCCCTAGATGGCACTTTACAAGTTGTTGAGTATAACCAAAATTTAAGGTGGGGCCTGATGAGAGGCCCTTTAAAGTAACAAGACAGGCCTAGAAATACAGGATCTCACATCTCGGCTTCTAGCCGCCGTCTCCGGCATATGTTGACAGCAGTCTGGCGGATAAGGACACCCAGGACACGGCGACTGACGACCATTCCGTCCACCAGTGGCAACGCCTGCATGGTTCTGGAAAAGAATGCCAAGTAGCTGTGGTGATACACTGCTCACAGGACACACTACCAAGTACTTAGCAGCACTGTATGTCCATAATCCTGTTTGACTACTTTCTGGTATACTTTGTCACTTTGTGAGATCACTTTCTGAGATACTAAAGTAGTACGCGCAGGGACTAGTCATGAGTGGAGTGCCTGTATGGTCATGGAAAGGAGCACCTAAATGTAATTAAGTTAGCGTTTAAATCCTCACTACGAAGAACTTGAAGGCAGATCCAAAATTGCTTTGTCATGTCCATTAGTTCATTGTAACTGTCTCCCACGGTCAACAATGCCTGCCGAAGAGTGGCAGATCACAGCGAGTTACTAGTACAGTCGAACGCCTTTATAACAAAGTGACTGAGGCCTCCAAAATAATTCGTTATACAGGTCACTTCGATGTAGAGGTCACGCACCGCATATCTCGAAGCAGAACTGCGGCA
Organism: Dermacentor andersoni; assembly: GCF_023375885.2. Taxonomy (NCBI): domain Eukaryota; kingdom Metazoa; phylum Arthropoda; class Arachnida; order Ixodida; family Ixodidae; genus Dermacentor; species Dermacentor andersoni. The sequence continues at coordinate 114,048,262 of NC_092823.1, read as the reverse complement.
GAATTATTCCTTCTTTATACAAGTCATTTCGTTGCAGAGACTGTATTGGGTAAGCTGAATGGGAGCTAACTTTTAAGCGCAGCCAGTTCAGCACGTTGGCAGTAGCTGACAACTTGCAAGTGTTTTGCACTTACTACTTTCATTAGCAGTGCCTCACGCCGCCAAGTTTTGGTGCAATGAACACAAAATTGTCAGTTAATGTTGAACATAAACTAAAAAAAAGTTTGTTAAACCCATTCATAGGAAATTATGCTTTCTTAGACTGTAGTTTTAAAGACATGGATTTCTATTAACGTTCTAAGATAACTTCAAGAAGAAATTACGTACTTTCTTCTATTTATTACTTTATTACAACCTGTTCAATAATGCATCTGAATTGCAATGCACTAAGTGCACCAAGCTGCACAGGAGGGGTCTGCATAGGTACCTACTTGGTTCCTCGGCTTTGTACTTTTATGCGAAACAAGCCACTCTGCAAAGCATGGACGAATATCACAAACACGTCTCCGCGTCCAGACGGGGTTTCCTGGCCGGTATTTGTGGCTGGTAGCAATTCGCCTGCAATGCAAAGAACGGGCCAACGACAAAGCATAGGCCATAGACAAATAAGCCAGTTTCACTGCACAAGAAAGAGCAAAAAGCACTCTTAAAGCTAACTCTTCTCTCAATTGCACTTTTTTTTTTTCACATAAGATTTGCCATCCACCTAATTATAGCTTCATTTGCAGCATATTTGGCTACATCAGGTTAGTTTAGTTGGGCACAGCTTGCCTTCTTTTGTTCATCTGACCTACTTTTTTTTTTTGATGAAAATAAGAAAGGAGAATTCACCAACCTATAATGATGAAGGCTGCCCCTTTTACAATAGTGATATAAGGAGTACAAGAAGTTATTAACACAAGGAAGAAGAAAAACATGCTTACTGTGTTGTTTTTTATTGTATTTTTTTATTACTATGTGAGTGCTTAGTTTGCATGCTCTACGGCATTTTCATTTCCGGGAGCCTGCCTCATCCTTGTGAACTTAGGCATGCCTGGCAATACACACAGTATTTCGGCAGTGCAATTTCCCCACGGAAGGCTGCTAGCCTCTCGTGGCGCTGCTGTGCCTTTTGCTGCTATTTTCATCGGCATTTTTATGCACAAGCTTTACTAGTCACGGACTTGTGATTTCACCGTGGCGGTGCTCCGAGGAGGCACATGACGTCAGACCGCATTCCTCGTCATTGCGTTCGCCTCCGCTCGCTTCGCCAGCTGCGTCGCATGCCCGATAACATGTCGGAGGATTGAAAAGAAGAGCTCGCGTGCACCGCAACCACAGTTGAGGTGGCAGTATGGGCGCCGACAATTCTGATAAGCAGGAGGATGCCTGGAATCGACATCGGAACGAGATGAAGGGGAAACGAATCGCCCAGGAAACAGACGAACAGCGCGCCGAACGACTGGCTAAATGCCGCAACATAGCTAGACAACCAGACTAACCTGGACTTGCAATCAAGATTAACCAAGGCTAACCATGCTGTACCTTAGCTTTTGCTACATATATCCTGGCATAGCCAAGTTAAGCCACTGCCAATTTTTTTTTTTACTTTCTAGTGTTGCAACACTGCAAACGCAGTGAAGTCACTCCGCTTTATGGATGCCAATTAAAGGGCCCTGAAATACTTTACTAACTAATGATAGATTGACATCACTGTTAAATTATGTCACCTCACGAATCTCCTGCTGCGAAAATTTTTCAAATCCTTCAAGCACAAGCGAAGGGAGGGGAACGTCGTCGGGCTCCGGCAGCAACTGTGTATTTCGCAACCGGGTGGAAGGGGAACTGACAATTGGGGCTCAACCTCGCATGTGAAACGAAGGAAAGTGGGGGAGGGGGTACTTCTACTGTGCCAGCAACTGCGTATGTGATCTGCAGACAGCTCATACATTTGTGCGTGCTGTTTCCTCGTGACTGTTTGCGTTAAAGTGATAGACAGCACGAATCACTTCGCTCACTGCTGCTGCTATGCTTGCTCATTCCAGCGCTTTGACAGCGAGCGTCCGCAATCATCGAGTGTGAGGTGTTCATCAAAAAAAATTAAATTATGGGGCTTTATGTGCCAAAACCACAATCTGATTCTGAGGCACGCTGTAATGGGGGACTCCAGAACTTTGGGCCACCTGGGGTTCTTTAATGTGCACCGAAATCTAAGCACACAGGTGCTTTTGCATTTTGCCCCCCTTGAAATACGGCCGCTGTGGCCGGGATTTGATCCCGCGACCTCGTGCTTAGCAGCCCAACACCATAGCCACTAAGCAACCATAGCGGGTGCTGACACCATGCTTGTTAATTCAGTTAGTAAGGGAATGTTTCCAAGTTTATAGGGCCGATAAACCTACTATCCTACCTTTGTATAACTGTACTAATATGCTATCACAATTGACGCTTCACCTTTCGAGCAACACTGGACCTTTTTTAAAACTTATTTATATCAAATGAGCAATAATTGTATTTCTGAGAATGTTCGCGCGTCATGAAACCAGCCGATATAGCTGTTATGGGCCCAGCTGCTTGCGACAACGCTGCATGATAACACTGCGAAAGCGAGAGCAAGCGATTTTTCACCACTGCTAACACAAGAATGTAAATTCCCTAAACTCCCTGCTGCATGCAGTGCAATAATAATTGGCTCTCATGTTCACAGGAGCCTTGTTAGCAGATCGGCATCATTTTTTTACGGTGTTCAAAAAGTGTTTCAGGGCTCCTTTAACCAAGATGGAACTCCCACCTGTGAATCTGAACAAGTCGAGCAGGCATGAGTCACAGTGCAAGTCCCAGTGAATTGAGACTTGTGCAAGTCCGAGGGAGTTCCAGTCAGTCTTCTCCCATTCAGTTGTCAAAAGCAAGCTTTCAAAGCTCAGATGGCACAATGAACGCAGGTTGACCAGGATGGTGGTGTCAGTCCACACACCAATAATTTATCTACAATTCTAGCTTGAGGTCCACCATCTTGGTGATCTCACTTGATTTTACTTGATTAGTTTATTTCATCAAATGATGCTGAATCACCTCTCCATTCTTTTATAAACAAAACTGCCATCTACTCGACAGTAGTGGGAAGCTACAAAGGAAACCCATACAAGCTTCACAGTTCAAGAAAAAGGTCTTTCAGAGATGTATGCTGATCTCACAACTGATATATCAAAGACCCTATGTGCCCTATGTGCTAGTTTTTACACCCTTCGAAAGTACTAAGGGTCTGTTTGCTGGCTCACATTCAAGCACATTCATGACTGGCCAATCTAAGTGACAGCAGCAACACACGAGGGGTTGGAGCTAGTGCTTCCAAATATCCGTCAAACCGGCTGTCCGGTTTAACTAGAGGGAAATGAATTCGGTCTCAAAAACCGGTTATCTGGATGCCAAGAAATGGATATTTAGGAGATCCTGTTTAAATAACCGGTTAGCCTGATATTCAAATATTCGAACACGAATATTTGGTGTTGCTCACAGCTTATTCAAATTTTCAGTTCTATTGCATGTATAAATATTCCAAATATGTTACAAATATAAGAACAGAAATTACAATACAAGTACAGGAGAACAAATGCCAGGCTATCCGAACATTTGGATACTATAACCGAATAATTGTTAACTCCGGTTATCCGGTTTTGAAATTTGAATAACCAATGAATCGAATAAACAGATAACCGGTTTTTCCACAAAACCAGTTTGATGTTGCTGCACTGGTTGAAGCATGACGACGTTAGCTTTTACTACCGCAACCGTATGAACTTCCTGCTTAACTTCAACATGGAACTGGTACAACGTGACATAAGAAACACAAATGAAAGATTACTGGTTAAAAAATCTGTACATATAATTTGTTGTCTATTTGAATGAGATACTATACGCAACGCAACTTTCATTTTACAGTCATTGACCATTTCATTTCAAAGCAAATTCGGGGTTTCCACATGCATCGCATTGCATTTACATTTGGCATCGACCATTCTATTGCACATCGGTCTTTGCTAAATGAAAGTCATCGTGGAATTTCCCTCAACAGCATTGCTGTAAAAGAAAAATTCATCCTGGTCAGTGTTTTGAACCCAGAACGAACACATTTCCAAGGCTCTATCACCTGAGCTAAACAGGAGGCTAGCAGATTGCAGAGAGAGGTCAATTTAACTGCCAACTCTAAGTGCAGTGACATTGAATAATAAAAAATTAGCCGCACAAAAATCTGCAGTCACTCAGTAAATTTGGTCAGTCAGCTAGTAGACTGAAGCTATTATAGCTTCCTGCTACTACTGTCAGATGAATAACAATTTTGCTCTTATGAACCTTCTTTGAGGATTTCTGCAGAACTAATTCGTCATTCCTTAGTTTTGTGCATTATCTGTTATTTTCTTGAGTGCCGTGACAAATTCCCCCCAAAATTTTATGAGCATAACAATATATTGGCAAAAGTTACTATGTATTATTTTCTTGTCAAAATGACAAAAACCTAATCACATAGACATGCAAACATCGCCAAAAATTCACAATCCGCTAACTTGCCATCGGCACCAGAGGACGCTCGCTGTGATGCCGTATTATCTTGTCACTGGCAGTTAAGCGGTTAAGTAGCTGAGGGACTACAACTTACTCAGGGGAAAGCAGACGTAGTCCTCGAAACTCTCAAGCCACACAACCAGCACCTTGAGTTCGGCCAGTGCCACATTCGGCATGCGTGCCGGTCGTGAGCGGGCAGGACGCGTCACTGTTTCCGGGGTGTCAATGTTGAGAGACATGGCACGTTGAACCTTCTCCGGCGGCCCCTCGGCACCTGCCGTCATGCCGTCGTACACTGGCGATCCCATCATAGTTGTCGTCGACCGCTCGGGGAAGCTGTCAGCTACATGGGAAAAGGAAGCACTGAAAAATATGGCCTCAAGACTTCAGCTCTCACTTTGTGCATAGATTACTAAACCTATAGCCAGGCCTAGCAAGAAGAAGTTACCATTAACCTGACTGTAACATAATTCAATTTATTTCATGTTCCAATATCGCTGGAAAACACAAACTGTGTGGGTTCCTCATAAAGAAAATGATGAAACTTGGTTTACATAATCAAGGTCAATGAAGCAATGCAAACAATTAAACTGACTGAAAATTTCGTTCATTGATTGATTAACTGACAACTTCCTTCTTTGGTTGATTGATTGATTGATTGATCAATCGATTGATCTATCAGGTTTAACATTCCAGAGTAACACAGGGGCTACGAGACAGCTGTAGTGAAGGGATCTGGATTAATTATGACCACGTGCAGTTCTTAAATGCACGCCTGAATCTAAGTGAGCATTCCAGTATTCTGCCACAATCGGCATGCTGCCACCACGGCAACTTAGCCACCACGGTGGGTACAGACGTGCACAGTAATGCCTCTTCACTGTCCCCATTTTTTTTTGCGTGCTGATCCGCAAGAATACAGTGCCAACATGCCCGAAATTCTTTCTTTAAAGAAATTTACGCGCCAACTTGTGAGCTTTCAAATTTGTAACATTCCTGGACATGAGGGAGGGGGGGGGGGGGCATTTGCATGGAGTTTTCTTTATATTTTTAAGCCTGCTTTGAGCACATACCTTTTGTGGGACGCACACACGCTTCTTTAAAGTAGTACCGACAGAAATTTTTTGTGCTATTTTTATTACTTTATAGGATAGCCGTCGACCCAGTAATTTACATTAGGGAGCCTCAATTCCCCAACAGCACAGCAAATAACTAATTACGTTAGCCTTTAATAGGCCCATTTCAAAATGCATGCCAAGAGCACAGCCGTTGCAGATGTGAGAAAGGTTACCTATTTCGCCACCGAAACCTGTTGTGGCGGTCTCGTGGTGCCACATACCACTGATCCATACACACACACTGTGGCCGTCACGCCTAAAACCGAGTCCATTCAGAACTCAACAGCAAAATAGGGGAGAGAGCGTCCTCCTGCGTTCCCAAGAGAAGAGAACAATTGGGGAGGAGGGGGGCCGCGCAGTCTGGCAGCTTGCGGCAACGCAGTCTGTATGTCCTGCAACCACCACACCTCGCCACCTCTGCTTACGGTGATGTGAGAAGTAACCTCTTTTTACGTCCAAGGCTGCGCTGCACTTGAGTGCTTTGGGCAGGCCATGCAAGGTGCTGTAATTATTCATTTGCAATTCTCTCGAGGAATTGAGGCTTCGTACCATAACTATGTAGTCGACAGCTACCTAATAAAGCAAGAAAAGGGGGACACCAAACTTTCGTGTCGGGACTCACTTAACAATATTTTACCTTTAGATGTAGCAGAAACGCAGCAACAAACTTGGTACAGCAGAGATGGACAAGTAACACACTGTTCACACTGTCACAGTGGCTCTACGTGCAAGTTTGTTGCTGCCGATTTCACCTGGTTCGGGAACTTGCTCGAAGCAAGTACCCCTCTGGTGTCCTCCGAACAAAAGGTTTGGAGACCAACGAGCTTTCTCATGAAGATAATTTCTTTGTAGTAAAATTTGAGGCAACACTTGTAAAGCTGTAAAACGAGCCTGAATTCGTAAACTGTATGACTAATTTTGGAGGAATGGCCCATATGAATAAAGGACACTCAAACAAACCTTTGGGCCTCAGGGTGACTTCACCAGATGCGACGTCTCTGGGGAGGTTCTTGGGCGAAGGGACCACGAAGACTAGCTCGGAGAGCACGTCCGACCAGTACAGGACCTGGTGGTGGCCGCTGTATAGGCTCCCACCGTGGTCTGCTGGCAAGTCAGCTGCACAAAGACAGTCTTCATTTGCAGTGTGCCCCTATGGTCGAAGCTCGACTAAACACGGATATAGCTCATTGTCAGATACAACGAATTATCGGATATAACAAAGCAAGTGCAAAGTTTGCAGAAGGAGTGAAAAGCGGGCAAGTTTCTTCCAGTATATACTTTCAGTTGTGAGACTTTTTCATTCTTTCTCATGTTTCGTTCTTATGTATGCTGCCCAAGAACGTAAAGTTTGGTTGGCCATGGTTGCTATAAATGGCATCATCATTAGCCCAATTTCAGTCCTAAACTTTAGGCCTGAACTTAGTGCCTAACCCTTCAATTGCCAAGATAAGAATTAGCATGGGAATGATCTTCATGCTGCCTTTTTTAAGCACCTCAAAATAGACCTCTAGCAGAACTCTGGGTGCTCAGTAGGTTCCTGCTGCCATCATGAAAGATAGCAGGAACCGCTAGATTCGTTTTCCCGTGAACACCATGAACTCAGGTCCAAAATGTTTGTGTGAATGCAGGTCTAAAATGACATTAATCGAAGCAACCACCACCGGTATTTTGATTATCTGGAAGCCTTGAACCGGTCCTCTCACATGCCAATTCCCTGGCAGCCCTAGCCACCACCGCAGCAACGCTAGGCCTAGCTGCTTTGACGTTGGCTACCAAGCTTCCTGCTGTTCGCTGCACAGCAACAAAGCACAACGCGTTGAATAATGCCAGTTTTGAAGTCAGCTTCGCCGCAATACATCGAAGTTACACGGTGAAGCCTACACAATGTATTGCGGTGAAGCACACTAAGAGTAGAAAGAGGCAATGGTCACGAAACACTATTTGCATTCTTTAATTATACATGCGTGCAGCTGCCATCTCCGCTCAACGTACGAGCACTAATATGGCTTATAAGTGTGCCGGCAAGCCTTCAGAGCGATTTCGGTGGTGCGTGTGATGATCTGTGCCCCTCGGGGCAATATGCACTCATTTTTTAGTGTTGCTCGATTTCTTGGATGTTTTTGCAGACCCTGGAAGTCTGAGAAATCGGATGTTGATTGTAAACAAATTAACATGATCACATACTGACACCGAGAGCAAACACCCAGTCATATACTTTCTTACCAATCTTACCTTACATATATTATTCAAAGAACCAGCGCAAATCCAATCGGAAGTGCTTTAAGATGGATGCGAGATGCTTAAATATTTTCATGAGTGCTTCTTGCTTTGAATGCAACCTTGTCATGTACAATTGGCAACGAAAGGGTTCAAAACACTTCAAAAGTCTCATACACGTAGTTCTGTTTTCAAGAGATCCCATACCGGAAAGAGCGTGAAAATGGCGTCAATTGAAACCACTAATCATAGCTTGATTCGACTATGAACTGCATCCAATTTGCTTGCCCATCACAGTGCAACAAAGCACCCGTGCTAAATGAGACAGAGGCGCACGCTTTCAGAAGGGTGAAACGGTCAAAAGCCATGCCTCACCAATGTTGAAATCCCCACTGGTGACTCGCCACGACGTGGCTACGTTGCCAGTCCAGCCGGTGTGCATTCCCACATCTACCGGCCAGCCCAAGGACCGCAGGAACTCGAGGAACTGGGGGTGCACGTTTCGGCTGCTCGTCTGCATCAACAAAATAAATCCCGGCAAGACCGACCTCGGGTTGACACCTTTGTGACACAGTGCACATTACGACAAGAAATGCGCTGCCAATTTCAGTGATGTGCACGTCCCTTGGCCATCACGATGGACCTTGCAGAGAAATTAAAAGGTGCTGAATCACAAGACACAATGTACTTCACCTTGTACAATCGTGCCGCAGCACCACAGTATGATGGGAGACGCACAGCGTATTTCAATGACTAACTCATCCCCTAACTTCTATTTTCATTGTCAGCTAGAAGATGTGTGTGCTCACTTTTTATAAGTAAATTGTTGCTATGCAACCCAGGCTAAAGTGCCAAGTGTCTTAATGCCTCATTTTGCACGAGGGAAATTCGTAAAGGTGTTTTATTCTGCCTTTTCAGGCATGGCATCCGTGGCTTAATGGTTAGAGCAGTGGGCTTCTGTGCTGGGGGGACTCCCCAAGTTGGAAACCAAGTTAACCAATTTGGCCCATAAACGGCCATAAACATACAAACCACAAGGTGGTAGGAACAATCAAAGAAAGCTCTTGCTTTAGAAAGAGGAAACTGCGAGTGCAATCCTCCCAAGAGCAAAGATTGTGGTAAAAGCTTTTAGCTCCCTTTCCAGTTTTTCCCGTAAACAAATGTGTTTCAGCACACATTAATAGCACCCCGAAATGGAAAACTGTCATCCACCTGACTGTAGCACTAAGTTATTATTGAAACTGGATTGTCCATTTCATAAATTTTCCTCCACCTTGTGTAAATTGCTGCAGAACTGATTTGTCATATTCAGCAAGCAGCTTACATGAAATCGTTATAACACTCACACGGCTTTTGCAAAAGCACTTGCAAAGTGGAAGTATATTTCAGCACTGTATAATACCATCAATTTTATCCACTTTACACGTCTCAATAAGTGGAGTAAGCAAAACAGTGATATCACGCTTTACTCCTGAGTTACCGAGTTGTAAGCTTGATGCTTCAGTCTTCCTTTCTAATTTTGCAATATTCAACAGCTCTTGTAAAAAAAGAAAGAAATTGACAGCCTAAACAAAAAGATGTTTCTACAGTCGGTAGACCTTAATTTTTTTCCCTCTGAATGCAACAAACCTCGTCAAAATCGGTGCAGTGAATGCCAAGCAAAACGATTTCTCTGTTGCCACCATACTGTATTTACTCTACTATAATACAGCTTCAATTGTACCAGGCACCTGTTTTTTCAGACAAAAATGGAAAATTCATTACTGTCGATTGTAATGTGCACCTTGACTATTGTGCTTTAAAAAGCTGCTTCTATACAGATGCACTGACGTCCGGGCCACATTTTATTGGATGACAGTGATTTTTAGTGAACATGATGAAGTTCCAGCATCTGCAGTACAGAAAATAATGGCCTTCGAGATCTGTTTACATTACTCTGAAGCCACTAGAGGCGTGATATGGTGGTGGTCTGTGACAACAAACTTCCAGCACCCACAGTATGGCAAAGCACAACTTTCAAGGCTGGGCGGTGGGATACAAGATTAGGGGTGAGATTTAGATCTATAATGACATTTTTTTTTATTTTGTGCTCTAATCAGATATGCATGCCATGTTGTGGAAAGAAAACTTTTTCCTGAAAAACAGAAAGTGCGAGCTAAGGAGCTTAAATACGGTACAGTCTACTTCCGTTAATTAAACCTTAACGAAGCCGTCAAAACTGATATAATTATCCAGTGGGTCAAATTAAACAAGATGGAAAAAAATGCCAATACACACTGCTGATTCATTAGGCAGTATTTACCCTATTCTAACAATGCTCGCAAATCAAACAGGTGCCGACTTTCTATGTGTCCAAAGTGCAAAACTAACGTAGCAACAACATTAAAGTTCCTAAAAGCAGAAACCAACGCGCACTCAATCTTTTAGCTAGAAAAATTGCTGCGCAATGGCAACCAGCTTCCTAAAACCACCTTCACCACACAGTTTTTTTATATTAAGCTCCGCCACAGGAGATCCGTGTTAAGCGGTAAAGCATATGACTATAAGTATGAAGCATACGTTGCAAAGGTGGTTTTGGTTTCATGCCTCATTGCACCACGCTGGCAATGTTCGGCCCAATTTTGTTTTACAAAAAGGAAGGCACATTAGAATCAGGTAAATACCATAGTCAGACATTGTGAGCTATGGTTATTGCTTGAAAATCTTCCTAGGGCAGGCCGAAAGTAACATTTTCGACAAGAGGTGACTTGTGTTCAATGCATCCACTGCCCCCTAGGCTCCGCTGAGAGGGACAGTGGCACTAAAGGAGTCACTTTTGGGGTCCCTATAGTGGTCAGACGCATGCGTGCTGACTAGTGAAGTTCGAATTATTCGGCAAAGGCCAATTTTAGGATCGAAGTAAAAAGAATTAGGGCCCATAGAAATGCATAGGCGCCAGCCGGCACCTTCGGTCGGGATCGAATTAACTGGAGTCGAATTAGCGAGCGTTCACCGTATTTAAGTAAAAGCTTCTGAGATAAATCTACCTTTTAAATGTAGCAGTAGCACATCGCAGAAACTCACCACGTTGCCGAGGATCTCAAGCGGGGTCACCTGACCCTCCTTGACATAGAAGACGAACACGGTGTCATTGGTGCGCGATGGGATGCGGTCAAGGCTGTCGAGCGCGCTGTAGAAACCTGCCTGGTTCTGGTTCAGGGCCATCAGGGGCTGACCATTTCCCGTACCCACCACCTGAGGTCCGAGACACCGCATGAACAGCAGCCGAGCTTGGTCAATATCATCACATCAGCCTAGCTTATGTTCACTACAGGACGAAGGCGTCTCCCAGCAATCTCTAATTACCACTGTCCTGTGTCAACTAGCCCTGTCTTACGCCTGCGAGTTTCTAAATTTCATTGCATCACCTAGTTCCCTTTCATCCTTGACAGTGCTTCCCTTCTCTTGGCAGCCACTCCGTATTGATTGGCCGCTACTGATGCAGTGTATAAATGGGCAGTACACAGTTCAGCTTCATTACAAGCAGCACGGCAGTTCAAGCCAAAGGTAGTAAGTGCAACACAGCTTGAAAGAAGTTCAGTCACAGGCGCAAACACAAGTTGGAAGAGATTCCGTGGCGTCAATACCTTTGTGATGTCATCCCAGAGGAATCCCAGGTGAGACAGGAACAGGCGGGCAGTCTGGAAATCTTGACAGACGCTGAAACATCAAAGAAAAATGTTTTAACACTTAGCAGTTCAAAAGGTTGCAGCTAAAGATTTACATTTCTGCTTAGTTACTTTTTTGTGAAAGAGCACTGCAAAGGAAAGTCACCAGTCTTTGTTGGCTATGCCTATGCAAAGCTTCTGCCAGAGGTGATGCCAAAGGTAGTACAATCAAAGGCATGATTAGGCTAATCCTGTGCAATATGTATCCTCGAAGTGGTTGTAATACAATGTAATGTAATGCAACGGAGACACCACGAATGGAAGATTAGGTGTAGCATTTAATCACGCAATTTACATATTGAGCTGTACTTGTTGTGGAGCTGTGTTACTGATGGACTACTTATAGTGGTACGTCATAAAACCACTCTGATAGACATATACGCAGATATTGCTTCGTAACTTAATAGACAAGACCACCAGATCACAAGGTCGTGAGGAGTAGGCAGGCAGTGTCAGCAGATCAAGGTCATAAGGTGTAGGTAGGCAGCAGTACATAAGCCGTAAGGTTGTAATAATTCACAGATAACAATGCAAGAGAGAGGTAGTTCATGTGTACGTTGATCAGCAACCATCAAAACGTGGGTAGCCATAATGCCACTGCAATGCGGTGTCAGCTGTAGCATGTCAACCCGTGAGATTTTTTTTTTATTGAGAAAGATCAATACCACAGCCCGTACCAGATGGAGGCAAAGCATCGCTACAGTCTTTTGCTGGATATTTTGTGTAAAGAAATAGCAACTTTCTAATGTTAACAGGAGAGAGTTGTGAAGCTGTATGCAGCCAGTAGCAGAATCTTCCAAGCATGTTGAGAAAAGAATGAGAGAAAAGCTCTTATCCAAGAAAACATATGCTTCAAATTGAATTTGAGATTGTAGAACCAGAGTGTCACAAGTTAGTAGCTCTATACCCAACTTGTTGCAGCAATTCTTTCTCTATAGCAAACGAGCTCCAGCGCAGCCAAACTTTGTTGCAGCAAGAAATAGACCCGATGATGAACAAACACAATTCTATCTGATTTGCATTGAAACCATTACAGTCGACATCCGTTAATTCGACCATGCCGGACCAACAAAGCTATCAAGTAATCTGGAAGGTCGAATTAAACAAGCTACGTAACAAATGGAGACCGAAAAAAAGAAAATTAGAATAAAAGGCAGAACAAACTGCAGATTCATTTGGCAGTATTTGCCAGAGTCTAACATGCCGCGAATCAAACGCGCACCCACTTTCTAAGTGTTCAAAGCAAAAACTAACATAGAAATTACATTAAAGCTCCTAAATAACGTAGAGATCTAACGCGCACCCAATTTCTTAGCAAGAAAAATATGCACAATGACGGCCATGTTGCTAAAGTCAGCTTCGCCGCACTACACTTGTGTTATGTGGTAAAGCATGCAAACGCCGCGCACGCCGTTTTGGTTAAGTATGCGATTGACCGCGCAGGCAATTCTCGGCCCAATTTTAATGAAAAAAAAGGCGCGTGTTAGAATCAAATAAATGCTGTAATCGGTCATTGTGAGCTATGGTTATGGCTTGAAAATCTTCCTAGGGCTGGCCGAAAAAAGGAGTTTTCGACGATTGATGACGTATGTCCAACGCAACCACTGTCTCCTAAGCTGTGCCGAGACACACACATCCACTAAAGAGGTCGCTATTGGGGTCACCATAGGTGTCAGGCGCCCAGTTATGACTTCTAAAGTTCTGACTGGCCAAGTTGTGCCTGGCCAAGTTCGCATTATCTGGGGAAGGCCAATTTTAAGATCGAAATAATAATGTTTGGACCCATGAACATGCATGGGCGTTGGCCAGGATCTTAGGTCAGGATTGAATTCACCAAAAGATGACTAATTAATCAGAGTTGAATTAACAGATGTTCGCTGTATAACATAACCCATTCTTTAACGTTACGGGGAAGGAAAAACAACTAGGTTCCGTCATGAAGACTTCTTTTCTGACAAAAGACCTGGTTTTCATGTCAGATTAGGACTTTAACTTTTGCCCAAATGCTAACTAAGCACCCTCTCTAAGAGTGGACCACACTGCACTATCCCATGCAGAAGTTTGTATGGCAGCATCATCATGCCTGCATAAAACTATCACCCTACAACATGACAAGGAGGCACAGTAAGCAGACCTTACCAGCATTAATCTATGCTGAAGTTGTCAACTGAAAGCATGGTATACTCAGGTCAGAATAATGTAACGATTCAATATGTGCGTTATTTAATTTTATGCTTCCTAAGTGAGGCAAGTGGCCCTCTTACCACAATGGGGGGTGCCAGTTAACAGCTCTGTTGTTGATAGAATCATGCAATGACAACAAATGCTAGCTAAATATCCTTACTGCAACAAACATACGCCATCAAGTGCACCATTGCTTTGCTTGCAAGTCCTTGCTTGAAACTTTCTTCAAGCTCTTAATGAAGCTTTCTTGATGCATTCGGCTATGTCCTTGCATTTACAATCATTTTCTGTGGTTTCCCCACAAGTTTCTTTCCCACCCCGTACAGCGTCAGCAACAACATTATAATGGGTGATATGGCTCGCAGGCACCAGACAATGAACAGATACATGAACACCCTTCCATCGTTCCCTTCAGCCACATACGAGCCAACTCGAAACAAACCTCGGGGCGTGGCAGTCCGTGGCCGGATCTGGGAAGTCCTGCTCTAGCATGGCCTCTTCCCATCGCCGGCAGATGCTTTTCTCAACCTTGGCCTGCTGGTCGAGGAAGCCCAACATTTGGGCCTCATCGCGCGTCAGCGTTTGCGACGTCGGGTCCGGTATACTCTTGTCGCTGGGGTTGAGAAAAAGAAAGCAAATGATACAGGAACGAAAAAAGATGCACTCAATGCAGGCAGCATGCATACCCAAGCTCAGGTTAGCTGAAGTCAACCACAAGCGAAGGTTAATAAAAAAAAAGAAAACATGCTGCAGCTTATTCCCTTTCCTCTCCTGTCTTTATTTCTGTAACAGAATTTCTTCTATTCATTAGCTATACAACTGAGCCTCGTTACAGTGAAACTGCATCCGACACAAAAATATTTCTGTTATAGCCACCATTTATTATAAACATATAATACTCGTTGCACACTCTGATACTGGTGAGATGTATTTTAGGTTCATTTCATTACATCCAATAATTTGGTAGTATATGACGATTATGCTCAATGCACAATATACAGTTTATACGAATGTGTTGCTTGAACAAGTTTGTGTATTCTAACACACATTGAATATTTCTGTCACCTTCTGAATAAGCTTGTTTGAAGTACTATGTAATTTTCGTGTTGGCTTATTGTTTTAGCGTGTCATATGCCCCCTTCATTATTTCTGCTTGAACGAATCTCAACTAGCCACTGGCTAGGCATTCAGATACAGCATATTTTGCAATATGTCTATCGTGAATAAGAGTAATTCAAATTGGAATGTAAGAATACTGATTGCATTTAACGTCTAAAATCAACATAGGGTTATTTAGAGACATTTTAGTGGGGGTTGGTTCAAATAAATTTCACCCCAAACACAGTATATGAGCTTTTCTGCATTCTGTCCCCATCGGAATATGGCCACTGTTGGCTGGTAATCAAACCCTCGACCTCACGCTTAGCAGCAGAATGCCATGGCTGCCGAGTCATCAGAGGGGCGTTTGACAACCAAAGTTAACTATAAATGAGGCACAAGGCATGACGAAAACCAAAAAAAGATAACCATGCAGATGCTTATATATTCTTTCTCTTTTTTTTCTTGTGTTTTCTGTTATTTCTTCCTTCATACAGAAAGATTGCATGTCTCTATTTGTTGGTCTCCCAAATTTATAACTAAGCACATTAAATATAGCTTTAAAGTTAAATATAACTTGACGAAAAACTTTAAATTAGGTTCTGGGGTTTTCCGTGCCAAAACCAAGATTTGATTATGAGGCACGCCACAGTGAGGGACTCCGGATTAATTTTGACCAGCTGGGGATCTGCATCTGCAGAATGTGCATCCAAAGCATGATACACAGGCGTTCTTGCATTTCACCCCCATCGAAATGTGGCCGCCGCAGCCAGGATTTAATCTCGGGCTTAGTAGATCAAAACTTGGCAAAACATTAAATGCAACTAAACATATTATCGCAAAAATAATTGTCTGAGTTATAAAACTGTGCTCCTCTCTCACCATTTAATGAACATAAACTCCCTTGCATGTCACAAAAAAGCTCCGACAGATGTCATGAATTACATTTCTAACATTCATACAGGTACGTTAACAAAGTGAAGAAGCACGAACTTGCAGCACATAACACGAAATAAAGCTCCAATAGATGGCCAGTGTTACACACGAATTAAGACATCTACTACAAGAAAGCATGAACCATCAACAAACATTGTCATCAGCCACATAGTACCTTTAAAACATGCAGGTCACAAGTTATTTTGATGGAGGCGAAAAGAAAAAACACCCATGCATTCAGATTTAGGTGCATGTTAAAGAACCCCAGGAGGTAAAAATTAATCTGGAGTTCCCCACTATGACGTGCCTCATAATCAGATCATGGTTTTGAAGCATAACCTCCACAATTAAATTTTTCTTTTTAGTTCCTTAGATGGTGTTTTAGTTCCTCTTTCAAAGAAAACCAAATAGAGATAAGTGATGGCAAAGGGTGAACAAGTGGTGATTCAGAATCCAGCCAGTTTTAATGTGCTCAGAGGGACTTACATTTCGCAGGTCGGAATTTCGGCGATGCTTTCGGGAAACAGCGACGGAGGCGGGTTGGTTCGATCCGCCGGTTCGTAACAGGGCATCGGCCTGCCCGGGTTCGCAGCAGCACTTCGAGCATTAGACTGCGCAGCGAGTAAATCAGCTGTTGAAGGTGACACAAACAATCTTGGGCCACCCACCAAAGTACACACTCCATATTGTTCTTCACAGCAAGCATAGTTGCCAGGTCTCAAGACTAAAAAAAATAGCCACAAGAATATACGAAAGTAGCCAAAAATTCTGATTACTATTTGCTGTGTTGCACTCGACGTTGCTTTTTAACTCTCTAAGGGTGAGATGTATATGAACACATGTAAAAAATATTTATTTTGCATCTAAATGTGCAAAATACACCGAGAATAAGCATAACGTACAAAAAGAAATATTTCGCATAAACTTCTCTGCATTGGGGGGCAACACCAGGCAGAGAATTGGAAGTGAGGTACACCTTACAAACTGGCACCCCAAGCCACCTGTGCTTTGTTTGGAACTTGTACAGACATCTCTTGTCATAGGTGAACCATGGGTGTAACATTGCATTTGGTTTACGCCACATGTGTGATACCAATGCAGCCGGAGATCTTGCATAGGTCTGTCTCCTCCGACCATGCTTTCAAAAGAAAGCAAGCCACCTGCTAAACTTCTTCCCTCTCCTATGTTCCTGCTCTAAACCAACAAATGATGCTTGCCTGTCATACAGTGTTGGTTGAGGACATTCAGCCAGAAACTCTTTACTCAAGCCTGAAACTCGGCAAAAAAACTCTTTTTCTTCTGAGTGTTGCAGCAGCACTCCATCCATAAAGGGCAATAGAGAAGGCAGATAAAGCTTGTTGGTGCATCTTAACCATAGAGTGAGGAAATAAACTAGGAGGGAGCCTATGTAATGCAGCCAGCCTTGGCAAGCCAACTCTCCGCGGAACCATTCCCGTCGCTGCTTCCCTCGAAAAGTTAGCCCGACATGTGACCTCTGGGACTAGAGTATTGGCTGAGAATGTTTGTTTCCTGGTAGATTTTAATTGGTGAGCACTTGCTCGGCTTTCCTGCCGTAGCTCTGCCTGCAGAGTGGTAGCACTGAGGCCTACCGCGTGCTCTGACATGACGCTCACATATTAGGCTGATATGTTTGGCTTCAGTCATGTTGCACTGTGCTCCCTCCTTGCTCATTCCTTCCTCCATAATCTTAAAGTAACCTTAAACCCGTCTAGCTTGAGAAGGTTTCGTGACATACCAAACTTGAGCTCCTAAATCTTAATGGGATGTCTAAACGATAGAAAGCGTGATTTTCGTGTCATGTGCAGTCACATAACAAAAACATGACGGGACGTCACCATTGCCGACTCGAAAGACAATGCTCTGCACAGGGAGTCCACAATGTGAACAAGCACTCCAGGAAACTTGCACGACTGCATCCATTTAGGTGCAAAAATTTGCAGTCATCACCTCTGCGAGTGTTGATTGATTTAAAGGCTGCCACAATGTTGCGAGATGGTTACCCTGCCATATAATAGCTTGTATGGCACAAAGATGTGTGAATATAAAGCCATTCTATCATGCTATACACAGTTGTTTTTTTTTTTTATAACAAGCCAATAAATTTCATCCAGAGGTAACAGATGGTGTAAAAACTAATTTTGGATGTTCTAACCTCACATAAAAGCGTATTTTTACCTGGCAGTATACTTCAACATAAAAGTACACTTCTAAGTTCAAGTCAAATGTGTTTTTTCTTATTATCTTCTATCGTTTTCCTTCTTTCAAATTATCTTGCAGAATCTGAGCGGCTGCAGGTTGCGTTTATTAGATGGGATCTATTAGATTTGCTACGTCACTCAATAAGTCGCAATAAAGCACAAAAAGTGAAGCAGTCCAGAAAAGATATTTAACTGTACTAATTTTTAGCCTCTGCTATGTTACAATGGCAGAAAATAACAAAAATGTGGCAGCCTGTCATGTGAAACATTCTAAGTCATATAAAAAATGCAAAATGCTAAATAACAAATCACTAATTACATAATCAAACATAATAGAAGAAGAAAAGTTGCCACGACAAAAATGCTGCAATTTCAGTTCCAATGACTCGGAAGAAACAGTCCGAGGCAGATAAAACCTACCTTGTGGCGTGGAAGTTGACGTAGCTGCATTGTCCACGCATGCCTCCCGAATGGGACCCTGACCAAAATTGTCACGGTTGGAAGTGCACCTGCATATCAATCATTTCATGAGGCAATGATGCAACAAAGAGCTGCATTCAGAAGCACGTTTTGTGGTGCTACTGCCAACTGACTAGGTTGTTCTACAATACACCACGTAATATGTTGGGGGGCGGGGGGAAACAGATTTTTAAGTGATTGCATGTGAGAGCACTTTAATGCTTTCTCATGCAGATTTCTGAAAGAGGCTGCAATTATGTGCATGAGAAGTCACAATGTCCCAAATATGTTTTGTCAGCAGTACCGTCGCATGACTGATGTCATAGTGGCAGGCTCTGGATTTAACTCACTCACCCTGGTCGTTGCCGAGGTTTTGTTCCAGCACGGCGATGACGGCGGAGTTTTGCGAGACGAAGTAGCGAAAGTGCTTGCCAACGGCTTCCGGCAGCGATGATGTGGCGTCAGCGTTGCCAAATTTTAGCAGTGCCTCTTCGTCAAGCAGGGAAGACAATGTCTCCGGACCGGCCATCTTGGGGAAGTAGCCCTGTGACAGGCAATGGCAGTAATGGTCAACCAGCAATAATGGTAATGTTTCATTTGCTTTAACACGTACGCATGGACACTCCAGCTCAGAAACACAGCATTTCTCTTTCCTGTTCACAGCCAAGAGGAATCTTTAACTGAGGAGTGACTATGCATGCACACAGAAACGAAGAAATTGTATTTCTCAGCATGCACTGCATCAAATTCGAGGAGGTTTGTTGCATTTAAAGGAACATTTGAAATCTAATGACTGCAGAATCTACTGGCTGGAGCAGATTTCTCATTTAGTGCTGCAATTTTCCAGAAATTTTTGACATTTGGTTAGGAATATTTCCATTAAGAAATAGCCTTTCTCAACAAATGGCAAACGTGTTGATAGTATGTGCACATGAAAACGGTGTTTCAAATGTAAGGGTGCTTTTTACTTATTGCGTTACATTTTCATGTTATCCTTTTCTGTGATTATTGGAGAAATATGTTTTGCTGCATCTTCAACAAAACTTTAGTTGTGAATTCAGTGTAGATGTGTGTCTACTCTGTCTCCATCCATGTAAAAAGTCTAGATGTTTTTTTCTACCATGTATCTATAATTGTTCGTCCACATGGGCTCTAACAGATAATAGGCTGCCACGAGAAAAGCGTGCGAGAAACTGCTATGCTGTGATCTTTATAAGCAACTTGTTGCCATGCAACATGGTGCACACAAAGAACAGTGGTAAGGTTCACAATTATTCATGCACTCGATTCTTGCACCTCTGGCTTAACAAAAACTGGCACTTGGGCACATGATCTTTCGATTTTTTTAAGTGAACTGCTACTATGCGACGTGACACATGCGCCAATTCTCTCAAAGCGCAGATGGCACTGGTATGAGAGAAGTACAGCATGCACGTGTATGTGGTCTAATGGGTACAGCATTGAACTATCGCCGTTGAGGGACCGCGGTGCTAAGTTCGCTACCATAGGACACAAATTTTTTTTATTATTATTATTACTGTGGAGACCCAAAACAGCATGAGACAGGAATCTACCTGCCCACCACAAAGCACCAGGCACGAGGCAAAGAATGCTTTGCCTTCTAAAGAAATAAGGTCAGCTTCCTCACCACATGATCCATCATGCATGACAAGAGAGCTTCGGCAGCATCTCGAACCCGAAGGGAGGAAGGTTTGAGTTCCTTTTCGGCTTTCAGCTGGGGTACATCAGACACCTTCGGCTGTAATATACAACAAATGGCGAGAAATATTTTTGGCATTTGCAACAATGTATAGAATAATGTAGTGAGGGCAAACATGAAGGGGAACATTAAATTTGTGTTTCAAGATTGTAAGCTGCTGTTTCAACAGCAAACCCAAGCAAGTACAAAGAGATACAAAGGTATAAAGAGATATAGCAGTTAAGCAAGAAAGCTAGCTACTCAACAATCACTGTCAGTTAAGATCTGAAGCCAAACTTTAGCAGCAGCCATTTCTTTAGAGCCAATTCAGTGCATCATTTCATATTCGCACACCTTGCACATCAGAGTAGTTTGTGCAAACCTTGTAACTGCTTAACTCTGCACTGTTTAAATGGCCAGTAGTACTATAGGCCCAAGGAAGTATACAGAATTATAGTATTGAACATTCTCTCAAGCACTTTAGTCGTGTGCACCAAATAGTATGATTTAGAGTTGAGCAAAGCTTACCTACAAACTAAAGCTACATTTATTAATTGGCAATTTGCGGTGCAACATTACACTCTCGCCCTGAGCTCCTCCTTCTCCTTTTGTGACTCCTCCCCGAAACTTCATAAAAACCGAGCAATAGCTCGAGCAAGCACACAACGAAACTTTGATAATTTCCCGCAATGCCCATTATTTCATAACTCCCAAACTTAATTCCACGCAACACCCTCACCGGCTCCCATATCGCAGTTGTAACATGCTAAGACTTCTGGTTTTTTAAACAGTTTTGGATATCTTCAGATCCTGCACATTCAGCATTAACGCATATGCTTCTGGGTGGCTCCAGTTGCAATAACAGCTTCACTGCAGAATCACTGGAGTTGCGCTTTAGGTACCAGTGTGGCAAGATGCAAAACTCCACGGGGAGTACCTGCGACTTGGATCCCGATATACCGAGTTCGACGACCTCGAGCACATGGTGCACAGTCTCCTTGTCCTGCATGAGGAGTGGGTGCGCCATGAGCCACGCCGTCAAGCACTGGAACGCTGCCACGATGGTCGAGTGGAGGTCGCGCGAGTGGAACGGCGGCGGTCGCTGACACTGGTACACGATGAAGTCGCAGATCCACTTCACGGCGCGCGGACACTCGAGAGAGTCTGCGTAAAAGAACACGCAGAAAAACAGAAGTTATGAATTGCGTACGCACAGAAGACACCGACTGCGATGACAGCGTGTGGTTACTTACATGGTCGTGCTGTTAAAAGGACATTTAAGAGAAACGGTAAATCATTTTGGACTTGAAGCGTTACTTCAAAACTCTTTTTTTGCTTAATTTCACGGTAATACATTGTTTACTACACAAGAGAAAATAACGGCTAAGGTTACACTTCTTTTAATTTTGTACCGAAACCTGAGCGCCAGTAAGTCAGTTGTGATATCATGGCTTTCGGTGTATTGCGGCTGTTGCATCTCAGCAAAAGTTCTTTAAACTTGCCAAGTTCATTCTTTGCCTCTTTTGGAATATAATGTAGTTCACCGTTACCGATAACAATTAAGCAGGTCTGAACATGAGCTACATTATCATGTGTTAAGCTGTGCAACCTTTATGAAGCAGCCTTCGATTATCTGCAGGCCTTGATCACTTCAGCAAGCCACAGCACATACTTATTGCTATAGACACTAATACAGTTAAACATTGATTTAACAAACTCCATGGGATGCAAGAATTATTTTGTTAAATTGAGAACTTTTGAACTGAGAACTCCTAAAACAACAAGGGCTGTTTGTTAGTTTGAATAGGTGGCCCATTGAGGCAATGGATTTGCCTACGAACTAGGAGTTTTATTAGCATATAGGTGAAATTTGCCAAAGATGTTCCAAAATGGATTGACACATCAATCAGGTCTAAATGGATAACGGTGTTTCTTGAAGTGATTCCATTTTCGTAAACTCCGATGGACATTCAGTTATGCAGCTGACCCGCATATAAGAGGTTCAGGTATCAAATGTTCTTAACAGATCAAAGAAACACATCACATAAATTAACAGCTAGCATACCGATATTATCCCCTTATTTATCAAAAATGTTTGTTGAAATGGGCAAGACACTCAGTTTACTTTGTTGCATTTTAAATGAACATGCCTCTATGAAATGATTCAACAAACAAGTGTTGAATAATTCGAAGCAATTATAGAAGGGTAACTGTTGAATGCTAATTTCTTAATACAAAAAAAATAATTGTTCTCTTCAGTGTCCGGCTGCAGTAATGAACATAAGCTGTCCCAGCATCTTATATGTACATACCTTAAGGTATGTACATATAAGATGCCTTGAAGATGTCAACACAAACACTATGTTGTTTCACAGATTCAGACTTCAAAGCAAAGTAATTGTCACCTTGCTGGGGCTGGCGGATTCTCGCAAGTCCCGACAACACCTCGAGCGCGGCCAGTGAAACGTGGACGTCAGTCTTCCAAGAGGAAATCAGCCGGTGGCAGACGAGGTAGATGGAACGCACAAATAAAGCATTGGCTGAATCTAAAAAAGAGAAGCACAGATGCAGGTCACCATAAAGAAGGCATTCATAGAGAAATAAATGAAGGAAGGCATCCTCATAAAGAAACCAGTGACATTTGATGGACACACTGACATCTGCTGACACAAACCACTGAGTGGCGTGTGTCGTTAATGAACACAATTAACAACAGTGACAAGGATATGATAGACAATTACTTGCTATTTGCAAGCACATGAGGACAGAGGCCAAGCAAGCGAGAAGTACAGTGAACATTAATACCAGTGGAATGGCAGACCCATAAATGGCCATAGTTCCATGCATACAAGCAGCCCATAGACTACACACAGACCAAGCCACAAATCACAACTTTCGGAAAAGGAACAAACAAAATTAAAAAAAAGCAAATAATACAGCTTGTATGACCCATACAGCCCATCTGTACAACAACGTGTATAACTCGTCTCTTTTTTTAATAAAAGAAAACAAAAATGCGCAATTATTTATAAACCGGGATGCACAACCTTATGATTATACTGCTTTCATCAACATGAGCAATTGGCTTGATTTCATGAAAGAAAAAAATTACCATTCACCCTAGAGTAGCCTGTGAGGCTATGAAGAAAACCTATATGGGTTTCTTAAAATAAAGGCTTTGCAACTTGAACCTTTGTCCCAGTTTGTGAATCAAACCCAATACCAACAGCAGTTTATCCCAGACTCATTAAAACATCACAAGAATTTTTTTCCCATTCATGCTTTGATGCAGAGGATCATGTCCAATGCACATTCAGGAAACGGTTGTGGATCAATATTGCATTGTCAACTCGAGTGGCAAAACATGAAGCAAGTTTGCGTTTCGTTCTTGCTAGATAGCACACATAGCACACATAAATGAAAACTTTTAAAGTGAGGCTGAGTAGTGATAACATTGTCAAAAGCAAGTGAAATGCAGTCAGCAGTGATAGGCGTACTATATACCCTAGCAACAGCAAGTTCCAGAGGCCCGTCGTATCTTCCTTATCATAAAAAATGACATGCAAAGCTTAGGTGTCATAGTGGCTTCTCTGTAGAGCTCTACCGCCACTAAAAAACTCAGACGCAAACCTACTTTTGCATTTACATACAAAATCAAAAGGTGAATGTCATGTGGCTTTAATATTTCACTGACACTCTCAAAGCTGCTTTATCAACTCTGATAATTATGCTTAACAGAGCAAAGTGTTAGTAAACATCTCGAAACTAATAAAACTAACAAAGTAAATGAGATGCATGAAAAGCACACATGCTTTTCTAATGCAGACATGTCAAAAACGTAGCTCAAGCTTGGGCATACATTTTTTCCAGAAACACCGCATGGGTGTCACAACAGGACCAGAAGATGACCGTGTGGAACACGTCATTCATAAGCCACAATTACAAATGCGACTCCAACAGCAAGCACTATGCGTGATTCTTTACGCATAACAGCCATGAAAGAAAAGTACTATTTTTTTAAAGAGCACATCTGAATACGATGTGTTTTTGAAGAAAAGGTCACTCAAGCTGCTAAAGCTATGCACACATTGCTTTAAAGCATGCTGCAGCACCTACAACAAACAAGTCATGCAATATGTTTATTGTTTAGTGAAGAGAATTAGAAAACACGTAACACAAACATTTCCCACTTCAATGTTTATGCATGATCCACATTACGTAGACACTTCAGAAAATGTTTAGAATTTAGTTTAATAAAGAAAATCAGAACACGGACATCAAAAAGGAATTCATATTTTACATTTCATGCCTCACTCACATTAGAAAGACACTTTCAGGCTTCCATATTTTGCACCAAATGTAAACCACTTTTGAACACCATACAGAAGTTCTTTAAACTTATAAGATCATAGAACAACAAACTTATTGCTGATATATTTAAGTACTTAAAGCCTTACAATTCACAAGTGCCACCACCAAGCGGGCGGAACTATATCTCAATAATGTTTATACAGTAGATTTACGTTAATTCGACTCCTGTATTCGACTTTTCGGTTAATTAGTTCTAGACCGAAAATCCCGGCTGGCGATCATGTATTTCTGTGGGCCAAAGCTTCCGTTATTTCGATCTCAAGATTTACCCTTACCGGATAATTCAAACTTAATTGGTCAGTTTCGCCGCAATACAGTTATGTTATGCGGCGAAACATACCAAGAATGGTAGGCTGTGGTGCGTGCTATGTCACGGGACACAAATACGGGTTTCTTAGTTATACACGCGTGCACGTGCCGTCTCCGGTCACAGTAAGAGTACCTAGATGCTTAATCAGCGTACGAGCAGCTATTCAGAGCCGTTTCTGGCGTTGCTGTGGCAATTAAAGCCCTCGTTTCGCCCACCATGCATGTCTTGCACGTGAGGCCGTTCCTAGCGCGTATTAACTATACGTGCACGCACACATTGTGCTCCGAGAAGCGGAGAAGTGTATTTGGGAAAGCTAGCGAACGGGAAGGCGTTAAGATGAAAAGCTCCGAACGTCGAAGGGACGTTTAAAGCCAACAAAAAGAGCAGGGGTCTATCTAAAACACTGAAGACCTGCCAGTAAGCTTATTAGGCCTCCCGGTGCTCGTACTATCACCGGAGACGGCGCATGTGTGTGCGAATTAAGGAACACGTGCTATGTCCCGTAACAGTGGCGTCTTTTCCCGCCTAGTATGCTTCACCGCAAAGCACCGTTGTGTTCTGGGGAAGCTAACTTTGAAAGCAAATACCGCCAAGTGAATCAACGGCGTGCTTTGGCGTTTTTTTCTTCTGCCTTTTGTTTCATAAGACCGGCCAGATAACTCACGTAGTTTCGTCGGTCCCGTCAGGATCGAATTAATGGAAGTCGACTGTATGCCCAGTGTTCTTTTTTTTTTCAACAGAACTTGTGAAAAAAGGTCACCTGTGGCAGATGGAACAATTCTATTCCTTGCATTGGATTAATCGAAGGGGTGCACTGACTGATTAACAAAATTTAGTAGTTTAGCTTTCCAACAATTATTTCAGGGCACATGTTTCAATTTAAAAATTGGAGCCAGTGAGTTTTCAAGGCACATTTATTTGGAACAAATGTTAAGGGTGTTACCAGTTTCATGATAGAGGTTTCTAAATTATGTGACAAAATGCATTGGTGCTCCAGTTAAACTTACAGTTCCCTGCTTAAGAAGGTTATTTCTGATGAACTAGACAAAAAAAAAGCTTTTGCCACACGTATGACCGTGCTAATGCAAAAGCGGTTGCTAGTATTGAAATTTCATTTAAACGTCTCTTGAGTACTTACTGACTTTAGTAATTGCAACATGTACCCTAAAGGGTAGTTAAAAGGCTAATAGATAAACATTTCGTTAATTAGTTAAACACCTACTGCAATTTCTCATGCAATAATTGTCAACCTCAAATCTTCTACGTCAGGCCTATGATAGAACTATTTTACCTGCCACTGGTGATATTTAAATTTGTTTCAAAAAAAGAAACCTGGTAATATCAGTTCTGGTTAGCCTTGTGACAACAGAACACTGGCGACTTCCAACTGACATGGCTACATAGAAAGCTAAATCACATCTGCAAACTTGAAGTATTAGTAAATGTTTTAGTCACCACAACAAAACAATCGGTCAGTACCAGCAAACAGTACTGTCCACAAATGCATGCATCAACAGGAGCAGAAAGGCATACACTGTCACAGATAGGCAGCTATCAGCATTCACAAGCAAGTTGTCCCACACCAGATTGTAAGTAGTATTACACTCCTTAACACTTTTTCACCACACATTTCTCACTACACAAGTAGTACTCCTGTGCCGAATTTCTCTCACATCACAGCACCATAACTTCGGTGTTGCGATTCAGACAGAAAATAGTTTGTCTAAATAGAACATGTACTAACTTTTCCACCATTAGAATCAAAATTAAGTCAAATTAAGTTGTAGGGAGATGCCATATCAATTTCAACTACCGGGGGGGGGGTGTTCTTTAATGCCTACCAAAATCTAAGTATACACTAGCATCATGTGCCAATTAGAAGTGATACTGGTCTTATAACTGCTGTCACAGTCAAGGCTATGAATTGCTGCTACAATCAAACTATTTTTGCAATGCCAACCTTATGCATAGCGGGAAGTCAAATGGGGAGCTGCTTCCACTAACAGAAGTGCTCAGGTTCTGCTTCCATGATCCATCATTTCTTGCTAAACTAGCTTTTAAAAAGAATGAGTGTGGCATGGTCCGTGTGCCCTTCTATTTCGCTGCAGTACAGTTATGCTTTTTACAAGGTGAACAGGTATGTGTCCTTCCAT
The DNA here is from genome assembly GCF_023375885.2 of Dermacentor andersoni. NCBI lineage: Eukaryota > Metazoa > Arthropoda > Arachnida > Ixodida > Ixodidae > Dermacentor > Dermacentor andersoni. Next base: position 114,021,252 of record NC_092823.1, on the reverse strand, counting down.
TAAAATCAATTTTGGGTTCTATTACCCGAGAGTAGACCAATGATGCATCCTCTGATATCACTTTTACTCTAATGCCACCATTATGATATCAAATGTAGAACCCATCTTCTCGGTAATGATGATGGTAGGTTAAAAGAAGTACACTTACACTGTAGTTATTTATTGCTACTATTCATACCTAGTGACTGTTACGAGTGTTTTTCAAACACTTAAACTGCCCGTACCAACTTGGGAGGTTGTGTGAAGGGCAGATAGTTTTGCAGCGAAGCTTGTACATTCAATTAATTATACCACGTGGCTGCTGCTTCGAAGATGAAAGGCAAGATATCCAAATCACGAACGACGCAGCCATTCATGCACTGCCTTGAAAGCCCCATTCCTACACCTTGCATATTGTAAGCAGCTTGCATTTAGACAGCCGCAGCAAATTGTTCTTCGACGTTCACAATGCCAGAAATTTATTGCTCAGTTAACTATGGATTACTTTGCTGCCTCATAGTGCAGCACTTCAAGCAGATTCTACTTAAACACAGACAACCTTTACAAGCCACTGCAAACTGTTCCAAAATGCGTATGCACACACAAAAAACATGAATAAGCCAGCGTACAAGTTCTTTGCTGCTAGCCATGGCAGCAGGGCACTACGGTGACAGCGTTGCCACCTATGAACAAGTACTCAAAACACATTCCACTCCAGAAGAAGCTTTATTTCAGGATCGCTCCAGCTTAAAATACTATATAAGAAATGCAAAAATCCTCTCATTCGGCCTCGACTGAAGCCATTTGAATGAAGCTATCTGTATTTAAATGAACAGATTCGGTTATAGTGCCTGTCAGAGGCATATTGTTACAGCGAAGCTGTATACCTCTACCCTCCTATGCATTTGTCGTGTTTGTGGGCAAAAATGTGAGCTTGTCCCAGAGGTAGTACATAGGAAGATATGTAATATAATGAGGTAGAAGACAAAAAAAAGAATTGATTTATTGTGAAGTAATACTGCATCGTACTGTAAGTTACGGTAGCCCTGTGAAGTGTCACTTCAAGGGGCAGCTGCATAGCTTCACTGCAATGCTCCTTCCGGGAAGGCTTGAGTCGCTTTTATAAGCTGGCAGAAAAAAAATCGGGTCCCAATAACCACTACCATAATGGGGATGTGAGTTACACAATGACTTCGACTAATTAATGATAGCCAAGTTTGCAATGTTCAGATGGAATGTGAGCAATATTTAAAAACTGGGATGTTGACAAAGACTTGATGGTGTCTTCTAAATTCTTTGTGATTCAAAAAGAGGCATCACCTTGAAAGGTATCAATTTAAAGCCTCTCATCTTTAGCCTGCATTTAGTGGACACTGTAAACTTCTCAAAGACCACTGCCATCTACATGAACATGTTATCTTGTGATCACAGTTGCCAGCTGCCCACTTCTTTGATGGATTGTACGGCCTTTTCAATATTACAATAGTCTCAGTAGAACCACTGAATATATAAATGCATAACATGAAAGCAGCTTGTCTTTGGTAATGAACAATCCTCTTCCTGGCACGAACAAGTTTAGCGCATCTACGCTTCATAAATCCATGCTTTACACCCCTAAGTTCATCACTGTGGAGTTCTTAAATGTCACAAATTCATCTGAAGGGAGCCTACTGCACTTGAATATAAAAACCAGAGTTACACCCCATAGTAAAGCTTCCTCTTAAACATGCACGCCTTTGCAGACATTGTGCAAACTGCTCCAAAATGCACGGCGAAAAATCGACGGACAGTCAGAGAGCTGTGTTAAGGCTAGTCACTGCAGCGTCTCACACCAACGGCACAGCCTGCTAGAGAGACAGCACTTCAAACAAGTTTGTTTGAATGCACACGCACACAGGCACACAAGATGTAGGCATACACGTACAGACAAACGGTACACATCTGGCCCAAGTGAATTTACCACAGTCTTCTGAGCTTGACCAGGATTCAGCATCCGAGTCAGATGACGCACTACACGACTTTTCTCGTGCTGACACCTCGTCATCTGTAGGGCAGAAGGTTTCTGTGATGGCAAGACACTCGCCGAACCTGCATCTTCCCTTCCAAAACGGGCGTAGGTTTACTGTTTATGGTGGCTGATGTCTCCACTAAAAACCAAACCACACTCTATTACACAGAGGGAACCCTAAGGTGTTCCAGCAATGAAAATTGAAATTGGCAGAAATCTTCAGCTCAGGTCCAACCTCGATTTCCCTATTAAAATACATACTAATTGCAAAAATGCATTCAATGCACTTGAGACAACCACAGGACCAATTTGAATTAAGTTTGTTGTGATTGTGAGAGAAAGTGAAATTCTAGTGGCTTGAGGAGGCAGAATTTTGGTTTAGCAGCTGAAATTTTTTTACAAATACAGTAATACCTCATTGATACATTCCAGTTACGTACGTTTATCCCGGCGTCAAAGTTCGCAACCGAGGACACAAGAAATGACCCAATAAAGTAATGCTCATTTGTTACTGGTTCATACATTCCCAGGAAACATGATTTCTTGGCACCAACGTTCAGTATGCTGCCAAATTGCGATCGAATATGTTTTCCAGCCGCTAGATCCCATGCAAACAAGAAAATGCGCGAGGCGCACTTAATGCAGAACAGTATATAGCCACCCGCCGCGGCAGGTTCATCGAAATATTCTCCCGCCCATCTTACGTGAAAACGACGGCGCGCACTGTTTTTCACTTCAGCACTAGCAAATCTTCTCCAGGGTCTTTGCATGCAGCATTCACAGCTATCACCACCAATCTTATTGCGATAAGGATCTTCACCTATCTCTTTCACAGTGCATGATGCCGCCAAAATTTTAATAAGCGATAGCCAAAATGCACCGGTGTTTCCTGCTGCAGACTGCAATCGTATATGTTTTCCAACCGCTTCATCCCACGTGAACAAGAAAAGGCGTGAAGCATGCGCAATTGAGTACAGTACATAGCCGCCCATCTCACGTGAAAACGACGGCATGCACAGTCTTATTCTTGCACCGCCCGGGTCATCGCACGCCGCATTGACAGCTATCGCCGCCAAATTTATTGCGATAAGCATCTTCACTATCTGTTTTACAGCACGTGGTGCGCAGTGCCATTGGTAGCGTACTGCACGCATTTAGTAAGTGATAATCCAAATGCGACGCCGTTCCCTGCTGCAGGCGGTGCGATGTGGGCATCACGTTTTGCTTCGGAGGCATTCTGCGTCGGCCACCACCTTGATTTTGTTTCAGTTTCCCGTCACCCTCTTAAAACACCATGCAATAGAAGAACAACAAAATGCATCCCGGGCCGTCAGAGCACCACAGACCCGATGCACGTTGGTGCCTCTTGGCGGAATGATCCGCGTGACGCTTCGCATTACGTAGATGTCAGCAATAGTTGATTGAGTCTGTGAAATTCTTTTGGTTACTTGGGATCATACATTTTCGCGATTAGTAATTTTTTTCTCCCGGCTTCATCCAACACGTATGAACGAGGTTCTACTGTATTGTCAAAAATTTATAAATTTCAATATATATAAGCATGAAATTTACAAATTTTTAACACAGCACCAAAAAGTTCTTCAGCTCATGAGTTCTGTAAACTGCACCTGTGAAACTATCCAAAGCAGACAAATATAATAGATAACTTTACAACATACAAGAAATAGTTGCAACATTTACAAGGGTTTTGAAAAAGTCCTACACACAAATTAGTGGTATATTCTATGCAAGCCTGCAGCCCCAAATGGTAGTAAAACAAACTGAAAAGGCACAGCGCGGGCAATATGGGCAGGGGGGGCTTTCATCTCGACGGGCTCATTGTGCACTGACGGCACTTGAGTAAAGGTCGCCGACGGCTAACACAGAGCGTTATCTTCCATGCATACAGAATGAACACGCAGCTGGCACTCCTAACTACCGCAGAACTTGGGGAGCGCAGAAAACTACCAGAAAATTACCGGTATCACATTAGCAATCGCACTTGACAATGACGAGGGGCCTCGAAACCCCTTCTGCGGTGTGCTTTCCTGGCATCGCCGCAGGCATTCTCGTGCGCAGCAAGCGGGTGGGTGCGAGCAGATTCACAACTTGAGGTTGCACCAATTAGTTAAATGGGTGGCCTTCCCTAACAGGCAACAATTGGCCCTGTCCTGCATCTGACTTCCGCACCAGTGCTCTGGCATATAGCATTAGAATAGGTGTGATTCGGGTCTCAGCACAGGGCAGTTTGAATCATGCGACACTGGCTGGATGCATGGCTACCATTACATTTTATGGGTGTGCCACCATGCACAGACTGGCATGAGGTTTCTTAGAGCCATGCGAAGGCCTATCACTTTTATCTCGGATCTTAGGCATCGAGAGAATGTTTCCTTCATCTTACGGTCTAGACTTGGGGTCGCCGTTTGGCTAGAGAATAGTTAACCTGTTGGTTATATAGCGCTTGTCAGAAGCATACCTTTACAGCAAAGCTGTACAGCACATTCCACTTACAGCGATACCACATATAACAATATATAAGTTATAACGATGGGTCAAGGTAACAGTGTCATTTTATGTGTTAGGTCTATGGGGGAAAAAACCACATGTAACGATATGTTATTCACCACATATCGGATATAACGATCCAGATTTTGCCATCAAGAGAGTGTTTTTTCCATGCAGAGTAATCCTGACATTTGCGTTGCTTGGTTTCTCTGAAACGAACGATGCCGAGATGGCACTATGTTCCCCTACACGAGTTCGTATCTGTCGCCATTACCGCGCAGCGCGTCCCGCCTCGCCCATACCACCCACGCACCGGAGAGGATCGTGAGTTGACGCAGCGCATCACAAGATGGCGCCAGCTGCTTCACGTTTTTGCACCTCAAGCGTTACCCACAATCACACCGAAAGAGAGAGAGGAAACAAGAAAACAAAGGTAAAAAGCGAAGCAAAGCGGTGGCGCCCGTCCCCCAACTCAGTCCCTCTCGCAGCGAGCGCGATAGCTTCACAGCTGAAGCCACCGAAGCAGAGGACAGCCCAGTTCGAAGATGCCGCCGACAAAGCGCAAAGCTATGTTGCTTGACACAAAGATGCAAATTTTGTAGGATTTTCAACATGGCTTTAGAGTGAGCCCCCTCGTGAAGAACTATGAACTCGCTCAGTTGACAATAGCTACAATTCTGAAAACCGGGAGCACCGCAATTGCGAAGGCAGGAAGTATTAGTGTCCATGCCGATCAGCGAAAAAGGGTTAGGGACCCTTTGTACACCGATGTGGAAAAGTCGCTTTACCAGTGGTTTATCACAAGCCGCGCACATAATCTGCCAATCAGCGGGCCAATACTTGCTGCCAAAGCAAAGAACTTCATTTATTTTCTGGAACAGCCAAATTTTTAGCCAGGAGGAGGCTGGATTCGGCGTTTTAAAGAGTGGCGTGGCATCGTTTATAGAAACATGGTAGGGGAAGCGCCGTCCTTGGATACGCAGACGAAGCAGCACTGGCTACTGACAAAGCTGCCTGGTGTGCTGGAGCATTACGCGGACAAGGATATTTAGAACTGTGACGAAACTGCTCTTTTTTTTTTTGCAATGTTGCCATCAAAGATGCATGCTTTTAAAGGAGATATATGCCCCGGCGGGAAGCACTCTAAACTTAAGGTGACTGTGCTGCTGTGCATTAGCATGGATGGGAACCATCACCTCAAGCCTTTCATTATTGGGCGATCCAAGAAGCCAGCATGCTTCAAGAATCAGCACATCCCTATCTGCTATCGCAGCAATAAGAAGCGGTGAATGACTCGCGACTTGTTTGAGAAGCTGCTGCTCAAGTTGGACAGCCTAACTGAAAGTCAAGGAAGAAGAGTAATGTTGCTACTGGACAACTGTAGCGCACACAGCGTTAACCCAAAGCTGACATCGGTCGAATTGATGTTTCTGCCACCCAACATGATGGTAGGCATGCAGCCATTGGATGCCGGCGTGATAGCCAACTTTAAGGCTTTATATCGGCGGCACATGCTTGAGTGGCTAATCTTAGTCATTGACCACACAGCTCCTGGCACGTCGGGCTATGCAGACTGGCCCCCAGCCTTTTGAAGGCCATGCGCTTCGTCTATGGTGCGAGGTATGAGGTGAAGCAGTCCACCATACAAAATTGCTTCAAAAAGGCGGGCTTTGAGCGCCAGGATGAACCTACCCCTCCTACTGATAGTGAGACCAACACGGTGGATGCCACCGACTTAACCGAGCTCTGGGAGCACGTTGCTACTGGTGACACAGGTGGTGCGTCGATGGAGCAGTTCTTCACTGCAGACAGTGCTGCCTCATTCTGCGATGAGATCACCGACGAGGCGATTGCTGAAGGTGTGCTGTCACGAAAGACGGTAATATTGTGCGATGGTGGCGAGATTAACAGTGGCTCCATGACCTCGACCTTGATGTCCATGCAAACTGTGTTGCCGTCGATTGACTACTTTATTGATTTTATGCATTCCAAAGGATTGCCACCAGTGTTCGTGCAGCAGCTGGAAGCTGCGCATACCGCAGTTGTGAATCTGAAACTGCCGCAAAAGCAAGTGCAGATTTCAGATTACTTCAGCGTGCCTAATGCTTGACACGATCTTTGGCGCTAGAAATAAAGTTTTGTTTTTCACAGCCTACTTTCTACGACATCTATTCTTTAGTGCAAGTGGCAAATTCGGCTTCGGAGCTACGAAGGTACGTTCGGCGGCATTTCTTTACAGCAGTCCAGATATAGCGATCGTCGTTTATAACGATCGCATTTTTCGTATTTCTCGATATCATTATAAGTGGACTGCACTGTATAGCTCTGCCCCCCGATGCATTTGTCGTGTCCATAGGCAAAAATGTGGGCTGATCCCGTAAATAATACATAGGAAGATGTGTAATATAATGAGATAAAAGTCAGAACAAAGAACTGGTTTATTGTGAAGTAATATTAGAATTCAGATCACCCGAGCTTCTTCAACGCAGGCCCGAAGCATGGCATACAAGCGTTTTTGCATTCCCACCGTAAAGCGGCTGTAGTGGCTGAGAATTGAACCCATGACCTTAAGCACTGCGCCAGAACACCACAACCAGCTGAGATGCTACAGCGGGTTGCCAAAGAAGTGACCACAAAATACCACACGAGCACCACGTGACGGCTGTGCTGTACATTTGCTGTGATTAGAGGTGTCTCTTTTTGTCTGTACAAGCACGCACTACTGCCAAGCGTGCCAAAATATAACACAGTGGTTGAAACCTAACAGTCCTTTGTTGTGTGCCTTTTATGTACTGGTTCCAGTGCTGAACTCCCATCCCTACTGAAATTGTACAACAGCAGCCTTGAGGCCATAAGATTCAGCTATGTGCTGCTACCAGCAAATACTGCTGCTATCATTAGCAAAATATGCCACAGCGGTTGAAACCCAGTACACAAACACATGCAAAAAGAAGCTACCATGTACTCAGCGCTTGTTTCTGTATGTGGCGGTGAAATAAATATAATTCCAAGAAGTGATGCTTTGCCACTTCACGAACATTTGCTTCTCATTCCCAAGTGCAACCAGATCCTTCTACTTTTGCCCAGATTTCAAGGTTTGCCAACAGCAACAAGGCAACATGGTACCATGTGACCATAGCACTAATTAAGTCCCTCCATAGTGCAGAGATACGAGATATTGAGGGGCTCTGAGGTCTGCAATTAGTAACAACCATATAGTAAAGCCAACAGACACCGATGCAGGGAAAGCGTGCTCAATGTCACGATCTTGGGTCTGGGTTTTCTATGAAGTGCAGTGCTTCATTGTTACTGGGGCAAGGGGAAGGCGTTCGCGACAGGACAAATGATAAACTGAAAAAATCGTATTACGTGATTCCCTGGCATCAACGTTCGAAGCAACCATCACTATCGAGCCATTTCAATTTGTTGGCCAACATATGGTGGACCTCCTCTCGGTGCCCTTCACTTGTTAGTCATTTAGACTTAAACAACTAATTGTAACGGGCACCAGCAAACATTCACATTTCTTGAAAAGGTGTCCAAATCTGTTATGTAATTTAATATAATGCTGCATATTACTCAGCCCTAGAAGTACTGTTCGTAAACTACAATCACAAAAATAGGTGCATAAAAGTCACTTAATATCAAACAGATAGAAACATGAGTTAACCTGCCAAAATCCTTGGTCTATATCATATGTCTATATCAGAAAAGTCATAGACCCCACTAGAGAAGAATTCAGCAGCAGCTCTCGTGACCTATGAAGGTTGCCTATAAGCACTTCCAGGAGAGAGGGAGATAAACTTATTGAGAAGTGCTCAGAGGTCGGACCTCCAGGAGAAGTAGGCGTACCTGCAAGCCAGTCACATTCAGGTGACCCAGGCGTAGCTGCAGGACACTGAATGTGGGAAGGAGGTAACTCACGTAAAAGTTTTCATACCTTTGGACTCTGTAGTTGCCGCCAAATTTAAGTTCTCAAAGCTGCGTCGCCTGTCAGAGCTTGTTTCATCACAAGTGTAACTGGTTACATGCAATTGGTTACTGAAAATGTAATTCATTACAAGTAATTAATTACATGTAATTCGTTAGGTACAAGCCTGTTATTAACCTAATAGCATTATTAGGTTTCTTTGCCTGGAGATGTACGCGCGACGCCCATTACAGCCCCACAGTCTTCATCCTAGTTCAAGCACAAACCACTGCACTGTCAGTGTGTTACGAACTACTACTGCCCAAGACAATTTTTCCAGGTAAGATGATGGCAAGGAATTTAGGCCTTTCTATATCACGAAGAAAACTTCGGCTAAAGCTGTCTGAAAAGGCCAATTTCTGAAAAATAATTGAACGATGAATCCAAGGCCCACCACTGTGCTGAAGGGCAGGGGACAAGACCCAAGATGCCACGTGACACCGGCAGAGCAGCTCCAATATAAAGGAAGGCAGGCGAGGAATCATGCTTTACCGTGGCCTCGCAACATTTCATTAGCTTTCATCTCTGCTACTCATCATCAGGCCATTTTACACCCGCTGCAGGAGGAAGGCCTCTACCAGTGATCTCCGATTGCTCATGTCTTGCACAAGCCGACACAATCTTATGCTTGCAAGTTTCCTAACTTCATCACACCATCTCATTTGCTGCATTCCCTGGCTATGTTTCCCTTCACTTGGCATCCAGTCTGTAACCCTAACAGACCACCGGTTGTCTGACCTGCGCACTAGATCGCCTACCCAACTCCATTTCAATCTCTTAAGGTCAACTAGAATATGAGCTACCCCCATTCACTGGTATTCTCCCTGCTATTATTACACTTTACAAGATATTCTTCACGTAGAATCTTCCCTGGAACGGCACTTTATGGAATCTAGAATATAACCTAAATTTCAAATGGGACCACGGCAAACTACAAAGAACTTCAGCCACGCTATCCGTTATTCAACCGGCTCCCCATCTCCTACCCCCTTGCCCTATGACCATGTTACTGCCCTTTCACGCTACGACGGCCTGAGAGAGAGGACGTAATCCGGCGCAGTCCATAAAATCGGACGTTGACTGCATCGATAGTTAAAGAAAGCTATAGATACTATCGACCGTCAATTCATCAATAGTTTTGCATCGCTACCAGGTGTTCCTGTCCACTTTCCAAGTTTTGGCAGAGCTGCCCTGGTTACTCTGCCAAACCATCTTATTCAACCAAAAGGAGGAAATATTGCTTAGCATCACTATATCATATATAAGTTCATGCTGTACCACACCTGAGCACAGAAGGTTAGAGTAAGTCATGCTGGCATTGTCCTGGCCTCCGGAGGGTCCCGGTTGCGTGACCTGGTTGGCCTCCTCATAAGCCGTTGCATCTTGGACGCAGAACAGCAGGCCACCTACAAACGGGCAGAAGCCAATGCTACTTGTGCAGTGAAAGCAAACGCAGAACACCTAACAAAAAAGGCAGCTGAAAAATGTGTTTCGGCTGCTTTTAAAAAAGCCCTCTTCACCAAACAAAAGGCTTAGGTAACTTAGGTAACTTTCATATTCCAGAATATTCCTCCCCTCAATATTCCACCTCAACTGAGCAATGATGACTGCTAATGGAAACCCCTGTGAATCTGGCTGGCGACAGACACTGTTAAACCTCGTTACAACAAAATTGCATACAACTTAAAAATAACTTCATTATATACATGTATTCAATATTCATTGTAAGCATACAGGCTGATATGCAGGACACGAACAATAATAAATTACAAACATGCTTTGCACGATTGTTAGTACACAACCATACAATTGGCTTACTTATATGAGACCAACTTGTTGGCCTAGCTGGCTGTGTCTGAAGCAAACCACACAGCTGGACGAAACACGCACATATGTCCAGAATATGTAATTATATTAAGTTTCTCTTGCCGGGTACTCTTGCAAACCGATCTTTTGGAAGCAGAAGATGCAGCCTGCGGACCAGTACTATGCTAATACAGCCATCAGTCCAGCCAGCAAGTGTGACCTCTCGTTAGATTGCCGACAAAGTCTATTATTATGAACAGCTTCCTGCAATGGCATATTGCCAGCCATTCCGCCAAGCAACAGCAAATTTTTGTCAAGGCAGTACTGCCTAGGCCGCTAGGCCTAACAAGCACTGTTTTATCACGAGTCGGTGAGCAAAGTTGTGGTTTGGTGCTACGTCAACATGGCAGCAAATCTGTCACCGGCCACCATGTTTGCGGCACCACACATGAGTCATGTCACAAATCGAGCAGCAGGCAGAGCAGCGTCTGGAATTTTGCAGGGCCGTGGCAAAGTCCCAGTAAGCGAGCATGTCCAAGAAATCAGAAAGAGATTAACTTTAGGCAAATCTATGAGCTAGCAGCCATAACTGCAGCTCCCGTAGACACTAGTGCAAAAGCTCCCTCTAGTAATTACTGTAGGAAGCTCTAGGAGTGATACTACACTGTAATCTAGCATTCTCCCTATCTCTTCTTTATCTCTTAAAGTTACCCATGGTTGTACGATCTCTTCCCGGCATTTTCTTTTCCTTTTCCCAGTTGTCTCCTGCTGATCTCTAACCAGTTAACAGCCATATCAGCTTTGAATCCCAGCGCTTCTGGAAGGCGGACATTCTCTACAATAAAATGTGAAAAGAATGTTGATGGCAGCGTTACTCCTCGACTGAAATGGCCACTGCACTTCGATGACACTTTACATTGATTCTTTAAAAAAAAATACTTTGTAGTCAGATGTTCAGGATGACTACGCAAATGCAGTGAAATAAAGGTGCATATCCCAAGCCACTTGTCTCGGGAATTGTTGAGAAGAGTTTTGGAAGTGCAATGTCATCTTTAGTCAAGTGACAGAACTGTGCTCTACTCAGTGGAGTCGAGGCAGATCTTCAAGACGAGGCTTGTGTTGAGAATGCAGGAGTTAACAAAGTGAGCTTGAGTACATCGCAAGGACCGTGCTGGATATCTTGCATGTTAAGGCGGACAATCACAGTAAGTACGCATCTTGTCATGCAAGATGGAGGTGATCCTCTAGGATTTCTTGATGCACTCAATTCTGCTAACTTGTAACTGAAATGTTGCTCAAAGAATTCCGCAATATCAATGCAGTTGGTTATTGTTGCACTTCATCCATAGATTGCGTGGTGTGTCAAGCAAAATTCAATTGAGAAAGTTAAACAAGGAAACTAAAGGTTGGCAAGATTTCCCTGCCACTAATAATCCGCTATATCATGGCGTTCAGTATTCAAGACACAGGCCTGGTGTTTAGATTTATGCATACACCACGCAATAGCGTAAAACTACATGCAGTTGATAAAATTGATTAAACTGACAGTAGACAAGACTTCTCCCATTGGATATATGTTTAGAAGCCACCGCGCCACGGCCTTCAATATGCAAGATGCAGCATTAAGCCACTTTAAGAACCTCAGAAGACTAGCACTGCAATAAAGATCAGAGCCTATGCTGATTAAACAAAGCACCAGCAGAAAGCGGTCTTACCAAGCAACATCTGGGTGTTGGTCGAATCCGTTTCAATCTGCAACGCTCCAATCAGCAGGTTCATAAGCCGTGCTCGCAGTGACTGAAATGTGATGGACTGGTTTGTGCCGAAATCTGCAATAAAATTTTGATAAGCTGCAATGAGCCCATGATCCACAGTTCCTTGTTTTTCATCTAACTGCCTTTAGACGGCAAATGGTATTCGTCACTGTCTCAACAGCGTTGCTGATGTGATGTCAGGCTATTTGAGAAATGAGCCACATATGAAAGTAAGATTACAGACAACTTATCACACACACACCACATTACACAAGAAAAGTTCTTAGCCATATGAACAACACACAAGTTCTTTATTTGCCAATATAACTGTCTGTGGATGACTGACAAATTTCTCAACTCTTTCTCCTTTTTCTTTGGCCTTTTTTCCTTCCACCTTCACAAAAGCATATTGGTCACCACAGCAACTGCGAAGGCAATGTCAAGAAGTTTTCACTTGTCAAACAATGTTGTAGTATCGTCACACATTAGCCAGCGCCAGTTTTTTTTCTTCCTTTATTATGCCAAGAGAGCGTAGGGAGTTGCATAATTTTTAATGCTACTCGCTCAGCAGCAAGAGAATTCTTTCACTGAGCACGGAAAACTCACCTTTCAAAGTAAGGTTCCCATAGTGCAACGGCAAAGGCAACATCGACAGCAACAGGTGCGTTGAAGCCCAACGCAGTTCAACCTGGGGCACATTGGAGAGAGACCTACCAGGACACAGACACAAAAGAAAAGAAATGTGAACGATGCCACGTAAGTGGATATGAACACCACGGGAAACTAGCCATTTGCACTGACCTAATCTTGGAATCCTTATCGGCGCAGAAGACGGACTCGAGAGCTTGTAGGAAAAGTGGCAGCAGTACGTTGACTCCCTCCAGATCTTGGCGGAAGAGGTTGCATGAGTTGAGCAGGATGCTGGCCACCACCTGACTCCGCAGCTGAAGAAGCGCAATGGGACACGCTCGTTTCATGTTCAACATTTTGGATTAACGGCACATATAAAAGCAGGCCTCGACTCGAAAACTCTTCTTAGACTGATATGGCAAGAGGGCAACGTCACCTCTAGAATTATCTTCACTGAAGCATCAAGTTTACAATTCTGTGTTTCCACAATAAAATATGGGTACAATTTTGCAAACCACAATATCTAAAAGGCATCTGATAAACATCTAACAGATGTCTAAAAATGTCTAAAAGGAGGATCAGGATGTATAAAGTAGACAGAACTAGTTGACTGATTGAATTAATAAGTCAAGCTAGATCAATAGACTATTGATCCAGAAATGCCAATATATTAGATTATTTATCCTGTGTACCAATGTATCACTTTATTGTGTAGAAAGTTGTCGCTGAAGGTTCCACTACGGCTCTTCAATTTGAACTGCCCAGGCCAAAACAGACAAGCCGACGTAATTTCCACGTGACCTCCCTTCATGCCACTTTCTGCAAATCAGCCAATAATGACCTCACATGATAGGTACCATAGTTCACAAGAGATGGCACCACTTCGATTTCTTCATTTTCAGAATTTTCTCATTTAGGAAAGGTTTGTGCCCACTAGAAATCATGAGTTAGATATCACAGTAGCCTAATCATTCAATCTGGCTCTACTTAACGTTTTCCTTTAGTGTCCATTTAATGTCCTACGTGTGTCCTGCAAACTAAATTCAGGTTTGGTCTGCAGGGAGTGGATGCATCATGATGTCATGACAGTTCGTCTCATTCCATTCTTACAATTGTTGTGGCTACTACACACACGCACAGCCAGAAGCAATTAGCAACAGAACGCTCATTAACTTTGTTGTTATCAGCAACATCACCATACCAAGCGTTATTGATGCACGATGTCAGCAAATTTCACTTTGTGCCATCCCATCACAATCACGTCGATGATGCCAGGTCTGATGTTTAGCGACCAACTTTAGCATCAAATGAACTAACCCTTTACCTCCCATAGATGAGCTAGGCATGTCTACTTGTGCTGCCCACCACCTACCATGGATGAGCTGAGCTAGTTCCTGGTAAAAAGCGTACATTTATATCGCCAGAGACAATCTGAGCATGTCCACATGTCTAGTCCTGTTTTTCAGTCACAAGTGGCGCTGCACAAAAAGAAATTTGAAATCTAGGTGTATTTTTAGAGGTGGCAACATGAAAAACGATGTTGTCATAGGCCAGCACACTAAGTGAGGCCAAGCCAATGAAGACCACAATAAGTGAGGCCTTTCCACATGATTGAACGTGATTCCACATGGCAGTCGGCTGCGTCACAGCTGTCATAGGGCAAAAGTCATGTTTGGGACAGTCAAATTTTACAGCGAAGCTGTATATGGCTAGTTTCAAGCAGATCAATGTCTGTAAACCAAAAACCGTGGGCCAATCCTGAAAATAGTGTAATACCCGGCTGACCTGTGGCAAAGGTGAAACATGCTTCAATCACTTCGCCAACTTGCAAAAATAAGTTTAATATCTTGGGTCCAAATACAAACTGTACGAGATATTAAGCTGATAAGAACAGATACTACACTTTGACCCAGTCGGTCATGTCTATGTTCGCACCGCCCTCTCTTTGCCTGCGTTCCAAGCGCTTGCGTATCTCCTTTCCTTTCCTCCCACTCTCTCGTGGTGGCGGTCCCATCAAAACCTCACGCGTGTCTAGTTTTCTCCGGCTCCTCAAGGCCATCCCATCATCCATGTATAAAAAAATCATGGTAAATGAGTCCGTACCTATGTTCAAAATTCTGTGTCAGATCTGTGGCATATGATAAACAGCTTTGCTGGTTCATCTACCGTCACAGAGTGCAATGGCTCATGATATTTATTTTTTTTACTTAATTGGCACTGAACAAGCCAACTTTAAGTAATGCAGCAAAGCCAACTTTTTTTACCATTAAAAAAAATTATTTGTGCACTTGAATCTAAGTGCATGAGCGTTTTTGCATTTCGCCCCCATTGAAATGTGGCTGTGACGGCCGTGATACGAATGCACGACCTCAAACTCGGCAGTGCAATACCATAGTCACTTAGCTAATGCAGTGGATACTCCTTTGAGTTTGATTTGAGTTTATGCATAAAAACAGATATTACAAAATGTGTGTACATAGGAGGGTCCCAGAGCAGTGGTACTGAAAACGCGACTCTGGGTCAGAAATTAAAACAAAGCATCACAATTCCCATAGGTCGATAACACAACAGAACATCAGTAGAACGAACTAATATCAAAGAGAACACAATACACAGGAGATAAAGGTCATCAAACAATGCTGCACTGGAATAAAATATAACCATCCAGAAAATGGAAGTGGCAGAAAGTATATGCCTCTAGAAGAACCCGAGAAACTGACCTACAAGAATAAAGAAAAACGAACAAGAAACCAGCGGGGCAGAGTAAACACCGAACTGAAACAGAATGCAACAAGCACCTCGATGCTGCCGAGGCAGTGCTGCAGGGCGAGGTAGAACCGGGAGAAGTAGACGGGCAGGATCTCCTCGCCTGTACGCTTGGAGCAGAAGAGACGGCAGAGCGTGCCCACGGCTTCGGCCTGGCCGGCCTCGAAGCTCTCGACACTCAGGCAGGGTGGGAACTCGATGGCCTCGGGCATGCCCGGCAAGGACGTCGAGCCACCTCCCGAGGCCGAGACCGCGCTGCGAGTGCTACTGCTTCCGCTACCGGCAGACTCGAGAAGCGAGCCCGAGCGCGAGTGCATGCTGCTTTCCGTGCCTGCACGTTCGTGGAAAGCGATGCTCGAGATGGTTGTTTTGGTCAAAAACATATATGAGGGGCAATCGTAAAGTTTGTACTATCGGTACCACACATTTGGAGCGATAGGCATCAAAATGAGAGCACTGTCACTATAGCTTTAGCGGAATATAAAAATCTTATGCATGAATGGATGCCGACAGGAGTCAAATTAACCTAAGTGGCATGACTTTAGTTCGAGCGGAACAAATTTTTATTTCCTAGCAATGTATAGTTTCTCACCAGGACATTCCAGTGCGTTCGAATTAAGCGAAAAGTTTAATTAGGCATGATTGATTGAAGAATAGTCAACTATACAGTAGACATAAAGGACAATAATGATAAAGCAAGCTATCAACTGCCACCAAAAGGGCCACCACATCTGCCTACTCTTTAGGAAGGAGGGCACAGAAACATTGTAATTAGAAGAAGGAAAGTAACGCCGGAAGAAATACGTCAAAAACATCACAAAAACAAAAGTAAAACAACTACAAATAATAGAGTATGATGTCCTATGAGAAATCTGCTAGGTCACATGGGAAGCTCGTCTTTGTGTCGAGATTCCTGCCTGTGAAAGCCAAATTAACATTCTGATTGTCAAGTTTGATTATGAATATCTTGGAAGCAAAGTGACATACGGCTGTCTTAATGAAAAATGTTCATTATTACATTGTTACGAGCATGGCATTCAAATACTGTAATTGTTTGCACAATTTGCGTCTGTCAAGGAGCATAAACGCTGTGTGCAAACAACATTTGCATAGCCAGCATAGCCAGCCTTTTTATTAAAGCACCGATAGTGCAATGTTGAAGGCCCTCAAATTAAATTAATTTCCGAGGTTTAATTCTGTGGTTTTATGCACCCGAACCATAATATGATTATGAGGCATACTGTAGTGAAGGACTGCGGATTAATTTGGACCACCTGAAACTGGACCACCTGTTCCCATCTAAATGTGGCCACTGCCGCCAGGATTTTGGTCTCGCACCCTTGGGCTTGGCAGTACAACGCCATAGTCCCTATGCCACTACGCCAGTCGAAGGCCTTGCATATCTACACTAGCTGAAACTAGGTTTTTTACATTGTTTCACGTTCTCATTGCAGTTGCCCTACATAGGATTAAAGTCCACCAGGTCTCCTCACCTTCAGCCTGAAGGAGGCCAGAACTGCCCTGCGCGTCCAGTTCAGAACCCACCAGTGCAGCCTCGAACAGCCACGCACCGTACAGGTGCAGCACCGAGTTGCACCGCGGACGCATCGGTGCAGGCGTCGGCCTCAGCTGCTGAGACGCGGTGGAGGCTGGTGGTGTCGGAGGCGGAACCAGAGGAGCCGTGGCTAACGACGCTCCCGTCACCGCTGCGGGTGCCAAAGCCGATGCCGTACTCGAGCGGATGTTGGAGAACACCCCTGGCTTCGACATGCCTGGAGAGAAGTAGCCATCAAGGGTGATGCACATGTTATAGTAGTCGTTAGAGTAGTAGTCGGTGGTCCTTCAGGAAGGCACTGCCTTGTGAGGTATACAGTGCAGTACGATATCAAGAAGAAGGAAAAATCCGATTGTCATAATCAATCAACGCTATATATGGACAGGCGTAAAAAAAGAAAAAGAGCTGCCAAACATACCTTTGTAGCTCCGAAACCAAATTTGCCACTTACAATAAAAAACTGACGTTTCAGAAAGTAGGCTGTGAAAAATGAAATGCTCATTTATATCTTTAAACAGCATGTCAAGCGTTAGGTGCTGAGACAGTAAAAAATCTGCACTTGCTTTCACGGAAGTTTCACGTTCACAACTGCGGTGTGCATCGCATCCAGTGGCTGCATGAACACCGACGGCTGCAGAGTGCATGAAATCAACGAACGACTCTATCGACAACAGTGCACTTTACGTGAACATTGGGGTCAGTGTCAAAGACGGGCCACTGTCAATCTCGTCATCACTGCTGTTGCTGTCGTCGCCTCTGTCACACAACGTTACCGTCGGTCGCAACAATGATCACCCTGTCGGAGATTTTTTTGCAAAACAAGGTAGCGCTACCTGCACTCAGAAATTCCTCCATCAAAGCACCACCTATTTCATCGCCAGTAGCGATGTGCTCCCAGAGTTCGGTAACATCAGCAGCTGCCACCGCGTTGGTTTCACACATGGGGAGTTTCACCCTGGCACCCGAAGTGCACCTTTTCCATTGATCGGTGTGGTTATTGGTTTTAGACTTCATGATTATGGCGCTCGTGGTTTTCAGAATCGTCGATATCATTGACTGCGCAAGTTAATACCCCGAGTCTTGCATAATTTGTAGTTTCGTCTCAAGTGACACAGCTTTGCACTTTGTCAGCACACCTACCGCTAATCACTAGTGGGTAATTTGAGGAGTATCTTGGAATATGAGCTCTCAAAGGAGCGAAGCTCATTTCATTCTTGCAGTAGAGCGTCTAGAGTATATCAACTGATGATAAAAAAAGGAAGAAACACATGAGAGTACAAATATTTCAACAGCAGAAGTGGCTTCCACGTGCCCTGTGGCTGTGTCCATAAGCAGGGATTCATTTCAGAGGTACTAAACAGTGCAAACAAAACAAAAATAAAGGCAGAAAAACGGATGACACTAGTGCATACAGTGAGAGACAGCATGCGTATCAGTCAACCAGCCAGTTCGATTGCAGATGGTATTGTGTGGCTTTACTTGTGCTTTGAAAGGGAGACCTGGCGAAGCTGCTAACAGTAACACTGGTGCATTTTGCAATATATTTTAAGGATAGATATCTAGAAAGCACGCTAGTCTTAATGATTTCCACCAACAAGTAGACATACTTCATTATGTCTTAGCTTCTGTGTCGCAACTTTAACACATGTCCTAAAAAGAATAACTGAAACTTAATTAGTGACTCTCTTTTTCATTTACAATCTCCACACTGCAATTCACCGTGCAAGTGATCTCCACCTCTCCAGGTAATCCACCTGACCAGACTGAATTGCACTACGTGCTCCAAGAAATTTCTTAAAGATCTGTTCAAACACGATATATTGGAAGCATGTCACCAGCAGCTCGAAGCATAGGCATCATTGACTACACACCTTTCAAGTTTGAGATGGCAGTGATGCGTGTGGCCCCCCTCCTCTGGTGCGGGGGAGTCGTGGTTGTTCCGGACCCAGTGTTTGTACTTGCTGATCCACTGCCCGTAGAAGAGGAACTACTGTGCGATGTTAACTTCTGGTGGTCTTCGTCTGCCGCAACAGGGCTTATGCCTGGAGTGACAAAGTCACAGGGAGCACCAGGTTTAAAGGAGAGAGAGCACTGTTCTTTTACGGGAGTCCTCATCCCTGTCCAACCAAAATATTCTTTCCGAAATAGGAATTGTAGGACGTAGTAAAGAAATTATTTAAAATTGGGCAGGAAACTGCCTGCGTGGTGTAATCGTATACGATGCCAAAGCCACCTTTGCAACGTTTGTATGCTTTACAGCACAACACAAATGCATTGCGGCAAAGCTGACTTAAGGAATCATGCGGCAAAGATGACTTTAGGTAACCCGAAACTGACTTTAAGCTGCCGTGGTGCAACACATATCCGACCCTTCCCCATTTTACTTGATAAAAGGTCGCGTGCGGATTAGATTTTTACTTTGTTTAGAAGCTTTAATGTCATTTCTACATTAGTTTTCTACTTCAGACATATAAATATTGGGTGCGTGTTTAACTCAGGGGCTGTTAGAATCGGGCAAATACTCCAAATGAAGCAGCAGCGTGTTTTGCTGTTTTTTCTGCACCTTGTTCAATTCGACTGGCTGAATAATTAAATCAATTTTGTTGCTCCCGTCAGGGTCTCATGAATGGAAGTCAACTGTATCATGAATACATCACAATGACCATAGTGAAGAGATCCACGTTACCATAATGTTGATGTGGTTACATCAGAATGATGGTGTTTATGTCCTTTATCATCATCAGCACGAGACCCTCAGAAGCAACAATTAAAATCATTATCGTTATGGCTGCAAAAATGAGTTTGCTATGGTAGTACCGTTTATTGTTATGACGGTAACAAAATGATGGTAACCAGTGTTCTCAGACTGTCTTCTCTCAGCCAACATTTGTGTTGTTTGATGTATGCTGATATAGTCTACTTCCATTAATTTGACCCAGACGGGACCGACAAAACTGATCAAATTATCCAGCGGGTCAAATTGAACAGGATGCAGAAAAAACGCTAACACACCGCTGATTCATTTGGTTCATTCTGTGTGTCCAAAGTAAAAAAACTAAAGTAGAAATGAAATTATAGATCATAAACAAAGCCTAAATTAAACGTGCACCCATTTTTTTAGCAAGAAAAATGGGCAAGAGTCCGACGTGTTGTAGAAAACCAACCAGTTTCTTAAAGTCAGCTTCGTCGCTATACAATTGTGTTATGAGGTAAAGCATACAAACGCTGCGATTGCAGTTTTGGTTTGGTATCCAATTGCACAGCGCAGGCAATTTTCGGCCCACTTTTCTTGGGAAAAAAAACAAAGGCGTGCGTTAAGCTATATTCACACTTCACCCGGTGATAAGAGGTGGGGCCATCTATGACGTTTCTGGTGAGACTCCTCCCCTGTGAGCACCAAGGGTTGCGTGCTGCCTACGCCAAGCAGATGCATGTGTTGTTAAGAATGGCCGTACGGGCCAGCTTTCAGCCCGCTGCACGTGTTCCAAGCCCACCAGACAGGGATCCATTCCGAGAGCTGCGGACGGCCGGCAGCCACGTGGCGCGCGATCAACTCCGGAAATTGGTACTTGGCCGAGCCACCCGGGACAAAGCAGTTCTACGAAGCCCTCTGACGTCGGCACTGAAAGCTGGGCGGTACCGAGAACTGCGGATAACCGGCGGCCACGTGGTGCGCGGTCAGTTCAGGAATGTGGTACTCCGCCGCGCCACACCAGACGGAGCACAGTTCTACGAAGCCCTCGGTCGTTGACTCCGGAGCCTTTGTGTGTATGGGCTCGAACTTGTGTGCATTGGGGTGGGTGAGCCATAGTGCGAGGCGGCGGCAAGTTTACAATGCTTGGACGAACCTTCCCGACCCTTCCTGCTCCGTCCCCGCCGAACGATGACGTCGAACTATGACGTCAAGCGGAGAGCTTATAAGCAGCGTTTGCCGGCTGCTAGAGTGTGCTCGTGTCGTGATCGTTGTCGGGAGCTAAGTGCTCTGTCATACTAGAAATGTACTAGTGAGCTGTGTGCTCGTAAACTGTTTGCTGTATGTTAGTTTTGCGGGTTCCATATGGGAGTCGCGCTAGTCTGCCAATGTATGTCCTGTTTTAAATGTAAATCCTGCAATTAAATCCTGCTCGCCTAGCCCTGTCGTCTCAAGTTCATCCCGACAGCTACGTCTGCCAAATCTAATAACTGAATGGCAGCGGTGAGATCCGACTACGGCTCCTAGATCGGCCTACGACTCGGAGACAGCAACGGCAGCTGACGGACGTTGGCACATGGTGACCGACCGGCATCCTGATCAAGTTGGAGGCGACTTGAGATTGACCACCTCTTGCAACTGACTGGATACGGCGGGGAAGGACTGGTGATATGGTGCTGCTTCAGTGGGTAAGCGTTTGGTTTTGGCTGTAAGATTTACCAGGCTTCAATTTCACTGTGTTTTTGGATTTGATTCGCTGGGATCTTTTACTTGTATTTTGATTTGCGTGGGTATCGCAACAAGTATTGTGTGACAGCAGAGCCAAAGCTTAAAGTAGCGACCATGGTCCTAATGTGTTTGACGAGAGCTGACCTGTTGTGGTTGCGTGAGGAGATCGAGGTAAACGTAGATGAGGACTTGAAGGAATCAGAGATTCGTAAAACCATTCTAGAAAGTAACAATGATTTGAAATTCATAGAACAAATGGGCAAACGAATTCTAAGTAAAAGACAGGAACCACTGGTGCGTGAGCGTCGTGAACGTAAGAGTGAGCGTAAGCGTGAAGAACGCGAGAATGAACGGAAGCGTGAGCTTCAAGAACTTACTCTTAAGTGTGAGCGTCACGAATGTGAGAATGAACGCGAACGTGAGTATCAGGAACGTAAGCGTGAGCGGGAGCAAAAGTATGAGAGAAAGAAGGCAGCACTGATCAAAGAGATACAGTATTGTGATCAGTTATTGGCACAGAGACAACAGCGGCTTGAGAAATCTGTAGGCTGGACGCAGCGAAAGTGGCAGGAAGTAAATAGCAGATTTTGTTCAAAAGCCGAGGAAAGTAGTAGTACCTGTGAGAGCAGCAGCACGTTCACAAGTGAATTCGAAGTGCTAGCAGCTAACGAAGCTTTAGTGGCAGCAGAGGCCGTTAAAGGCCAGAGTGAGAGCGACGAGGTGCTGTGCCAACAGATGACTATAGAGACAGCTAGGCCAGCTGCGAACAAATTGGCACAGTTACCGCGCGTGTGCGTCGCATCTCATGGTAGCGAGGTCGTTAGCGAGGTACAGAATACTACGGACTTGACAGACGCGAGCACCCATGTCGAGTCAGATCTGCGCGCAGAAGTAATGTGCCAGCTGGACGATGCAGTTGAGAGTAGTTCTCGGGGTGGCGAGCTCCGTAGCTCACGAGAGAACAACTGCATTGTTCAGGGATCGGTGCGGCTCTCCGCCAGTCTAGATAGCCTAGATAGGGATGATTCAGTTGTTAATCATTCGGACTGTGCGCGTGAGACAGCGATCGGTACCGACGGGCTGTGTGCAGATGCACAGCGTGAGCTGGGCAATGTAGTAGAGGGCAGTTCGCAAGAGTGCGAGTTGTCGAACTCGAGTAAAGCCTGCTGCATTGTTTCAGAGTCGGTTGGGCTGTCCGCCAGTCGAGGCAAAGTGAGAGTAGATTTAAATGTAAATCACTCAGACTGTGCGGGTAAGAGACCGATCCGGGCCGACGAAATGTGTACCGGCCAGCACGAGGCACGAGAAGGCGACATGAAAGCGAGTGCAAAGAGAAAGCGCCGCAGAAAGAAGCGCCGAAAAAATCGGAATGCGGTGACTAATGTAGCGCCGCCAAAGACGGCGAGAGACCCAG
The DNA here is from genome assembly GCF_023375885.2 of Dermacentor andersoni. Lineage (NCBI taxonomy): Eukaryota > Metazoa > Arthropoda > Arachnida > Ixodida > Ixodidae > Dermacentor > Dermacentor andersoni. The sequence goes on along the minus strand of NC_092823.1, from coordinate 113,998,442 downwards.
AAGGGCAGGGCGCGGAGAAAAGACAGGTGCGGTCATCAGGGACGATGTTGACGCATCAAACACGTTCGAGCCACCGGTCAAAGGGGGACCGAGAAGCTTGTTCTGCACGGACGCGGACAAAGGGCACGGGGCAGTCAAATTCCTCGTCGTTCCGTCGTTCTCTTCGAAGCTCAGCGTACAGTACAAAGAAGCGCAAGGTGGCAAGACGAGACCAGGTGGGGAGTAGCGACGCGGTCAGTCGAGGTCATGTTGAAAGCGGGGCACGAGGACGCAAATTGGCAGGAGACCGTAACGTCTTGGGGGAGCTGATAGTGAGTCAGCCCTTTTGTTGTTCCTCTGTAGCCAGAGTAGCTTTTAAACCGCGACCACCTCGGGTGCGGCTGAAAGTATGAGTCAGTCGTAAGCAATCGGGAACGGGAGGCCAAGAGAGCTTCCGTAGTAGTGTTGTTTTGTTTTATTTTTGAACATTTGCAGATTTTCGCGATTTGAGACTAGGATTTCTTTCAATATGTAAGGTATGAGCTCTGTTTATGTTTTGTTTGAGAAGCTCGAGATTTGAAAGACGCGTTTAAAGTAAACCTGTAGTCTCGCGAGGTGTTCATTAATAAGTATATAGGCTTTCTTTTTGTGTATGCGTGAGTAACCTGAAGGTCAAGGTTATCTGTGAGAGGCCTATCGTAACGCGCGTGTGTGTTATTTAACCTTTTCTTTTTAAGTGTTTTTGAATTTTCTAAGGTTAAGCGCGTAGATTTTCAGTAAGTGCGTGATTTGCACTGGGAAGAGCTCTTAAGTCCATTAGCGCGTGTCCTGCGTGGACGGAAAGAAGCAGATTTATGTCTGGGTTGCTCGTGTGTGTTGAGGGCAGCCGTATTCTGACTTCTCTGGTGCGCGTGCGAAGAGCTAGTTAGTAAAAGACACATTTGTTCAAAGGTTCCTCTGTGTTGCGTAAGTTACGCAAGTGTGGTTGTTTGTTTAAGGAACGTGTCCTGTGTGGACTAAAGGAACAAATGTGAGTCAGCGTGATGAAAACTTTGTTGGATGCAAGCACGTGTTCGGAATAGGGACCACAAAGCTAGCGCGATTGTGATTGCGTACCTGTGGAGTTGGCCAGACGGTTCAGTGGCAGCAGTACATGAGATAAGTACGCCACTGTGATAGGGTAGGAACAGGCTGTTCGCGAAGTTAGGCTGCTGAAGTTATGTTTGAGTATTGGTGTTTGAAAGGCTTCGGTTTAATTCTGCGTAAACCTTTACTCTTGTGCAGCGCGACGGTCGGGTTTGGTCGAACTCAGGAGGAACGTGAACGCTCGCTTTGGCGGCACGAAATTTTGGGGCAAAATTTGGGATTCCCAGTTGAGTGACTTGCATGGAAATTGTGATAGGAGGCCTGGTGGGTTAGCAGCTGATTCTGGGCGTTTGAACGCTGAGCGGTATTGTGTTGCCGGGTCGGCTCTTCTGTGCCAGTTGTTGTAAGATGGTTGAAGGCATTCCAAGTACGCAGGGGTTGCAGAGAGCAAAGCCATCGTCTTGCTCGCCAGCCATTCTCTTCCTGCCCAGCGGTTGCCAGCACTGGCCAGGCGAGATTTTCCGGGCCATGGAGGAGCTGGTAAGAATGGCCGTACGGGCCAGCTTTCAGCCCGCTGCACGTGTTCCAAGCCCACCAGACAGGGATCCATTCCGAGAGCTGCGGACGGCCGGCAGCCACGTGGCGCGCGATCAACTCCGGAAATTGGTACTTGGCCGAGCCACCCGGGACAAAGCAGTTCTACGAAGCCCTCTGACGTCGGCACTGAAAGCTGGGCGGTACCGAGAACTGCGGATGACCGGCGGCCACGTGGCACGCGGTCAGTTCAGGAATGTGGTACTCCGCCGCGCCACACCAGACGGAGCACAGTTCTACGAAGCCCTCGGTCGTTGACTCCGGAGCCTTTGTGTGTATGGGCTCGAACTTGTGTGCATTGGGGTGGGTGAGCCATAGTGCGAGGCGGCGGCAAGTTTACAATGCTTGGACGAACCTTCCCGACCCTTCCTGCTCCGTCCCCGCCGAACGATGACGTCGAACTATGACGTCAAGCGGAGAGCTTATAAGCAGCGTTTGCCGGCTGCTAGAGTGTGCTCGTGTCGTGATCGTTGTCGGGAGCTGAGTGCTCTGTCATACTAGAAATGTACTAGTGAGCTGTGTGCTCGTAAACTGTTTGCTGTATGTTAGTTTTGCGGGCTCCATATGGGAGTCGCGTTAGTCTGCCAATGTATCCTGCTTAAACTGTTAATATGTAAATAAATCCTGTTCACCGAGTTCCTGTCTACGACCTTCATCTCCTTCAAATGGTGGCAGCGGCGAGATAGTCCGACGACTCCTACATCTGGTCGACAGCGGTAGGACCGTCCGACAAATCTAATAGTGTGAAGGCTTCTCCCTCTCCCTGGGGATGGGGGAGTATTTGCAGCTCTTGAGCAAATGCTTGCTCCCCCATCCCCACGGAGAGCTTTAAGGGGCTACGCCGCCTGACGTAGTGGTCCCTTGGTGCACTCTCTGTGCTGCAGGGAGGTGAATTTCTCCTGTGCTGTAGTATGTGTGCTTAGGTTAGTCTACTGTACGTCTTTCCATTTTCTGCGTTTGCTCTATTAGCATAGAAGTGCCCTTTGTGAAGACATGCAGAATTCATAATGATGCCGCTTTTAAAAGGAAAGTGGTCATGCATGCGGAGACGAACGGAAATTGGGCTGCATCATAGGCGTTCGGAGTTCCCGAAACTTGCGTGCGGGACTGGTGCAAACAAGAGAGGTGTTCTGCTCCAGTGGCTGCTGTGTATGGCTTTGGGGCTATGATAGATGCCGTAGTGGAGGGCTCTGGATAAGTTTGTGCACATAAATGTAAGTACACGTGGGTTATTCCTCTTTGCCTCCATTAAAATGAGGCTGTTGCACATGGGAATCAAGTCCAAGAAGTTGCACTCAGCAGCCAAACACCACAGCCACTGAGCTACCGGGTGGGTGGCTGTGAAGAACAAGGCAGCGCACACATACCCAGAGTGGCATCGACGAGGGTGGCAATGCCCATCATGGCTCTGTGGAAGATGTGGGGCAGTGCGGCCAGGCACGGGTTCTGGAATGGGTCGACGATGGAGTCGCTGGCCTCCAGGAGGCTGTAGAACCCCGGCGTCTGGCTGACGATCTCGGGACGGCACAGGTCCACGGGGTTGCCAAGCACGTGCAGGAAGCGGTACCACGCCTGTGCCAGCTGCTCGCCGCTCAGTTCTGCGGCGAGACTAACCGCCTCGTCCTCTGCATGGCAACCATGAACAATGCTCATGGAGTTAGTCTGTCGGGACACAACAAATGATGATTTGCTCTAGCTCCATACATGAACATCCAAAGGGAGGCGGCAGCTGCACCACAGATGAGAGACACCACGACGACCTAACCCAGCTTCAGAACACAGTGTCAACAGAGTTTTAGATTGTCCATAAATGCATTACCGTTTACGGAATAGTGGGTCGCTAGAGTCGTGGATGGCAGTAGCCACGTTGGTAGTGGCATCTTGTGACACTTTGTCCAACCAGGAAATGTTAATGAAAGACAATTAGTCACTGCAATAAAATCTCTGCGGATTCTATGTTTAAACTCTGTGCCACATGATGGCGCTACCAGTGCAGCCACCCATGTATATGACCCCGGTAACCTGGTATACGATAAACTGCAATACATTTACAGACAGGCTGAAACTTCCTAACGTACAATATCATTGCCTATTTCTGAGATATAATTCAAGCTAACCATTTTACAACCTAGACTGAGAGACTCCTCAGCCATACAGAAGCCTCACCCATTGGGCCATTGAGGGTTTCTACTCAGCCCATTGAGGCTTCCTACTAGTCTACATCCTTCAAGAAGCACAGGTTTAAAAATGACATTTTTTAAGTGCTCTAAGCTTCTCTATGCTTCTTCCTGTGCTCTAACCCTCATACTCAGAAATGCATCTTAACTTGAAGCCCATGCTTGGCTTGATCTAAATGAAGCTTGGCATGAACTTACCCAATACACTCTTTGCATTTCCTTCCGCGCGTTCACGACAGGCGTCATTTAAATCAAGTCAAGCACGGACTTGAAATTAGGATGTATTCACAAATACGGGGGTCAGCTTTTAGCAATAAATTTTTCAAAGCAATTATAGCTGGCAAACATTTCGTTGAGGATGTGACAAATGACGGCTCACCCAGCTTGAGTTCCGGGTAGTGGTGACCATACATGAGGCGCAACACAGCGGCCGTTAGAACAAGGTTGATGCGGTTCCACTGCTCAACGAGCGCCCCGCGGTGCCTCCAAGTGCAGCACAGCTCACGGAACGTCTTCCACAGGTTTGGTGATGGGAAGCAGCGGCTGCATGCCAGCAGCCACACCTCGAACAGAGCCGTCAAGATGCGCTCACACATGTGGCTGCCCATGTCGTCTGCAACGGCCAGACGCAATCACAGTCTGTCATAATGTGAATCATTCAGATGTACACCATAAAACGTAAAGACTCTGGGTATGCGGCTCTGACTACCTTTAGAGTCAACTTCGTTGAAACGAAGCTACGCCCAGCCGAAAACACCTTGATTATTTGCCATATTCATTATAAGCATATATTAATTATGTGCTGATATTGGTGAGATACATATTTAGATTTTCTTCATTATGTCCAATAATTTGTTAAATCCACGTTCATTATATCCATGCTCAATTGTACCTCACCGTCCATGCGACACGCAATTTCTCAACAGCAACAAGAACGCTTTGCTTTCACATTACGCAGGGTTCCTGTAAAGTGAAATGGTGACGAAAAAAATTGATAGAAAGATTACCCCTATAACTAAGCTAATTGAACCAAACAATGAGGTCTAACATCCGAAACCAACACACAAAGGAAGATGAGCTTCGGATTAATTATAGATCACACAAGCTTTTTTAACATGCACTAAAATCCTAGCACATGAGTGTTTTTTGCATTCCACAACCACTGGAATGTGGCCACAAAGGCTCGGAATTGAACATGTCACCTAGCGCTCAGCAGCAAGATGTAAGAGCTGCTTGTAGAAAAAAAATTCTGGTGTATTGCATGCCAAAAGCATGATCTGATTATGAGGCATGCCATAGAGGGGGACACTACGGATTAATTTTTGACCACCCGGGGTTTTTTGACATGCGCCTAAATCTACACTACACGAGCAGTCTTTTAAAATTTCATCCCTGTCGAAATGTGGCTGACATTCCCGGGATCGAATCAACGACCTCGTGCTCAAGCAGCATAACCGTGGCAAGTTGGCTAGCCGCTAGGCTACCCCTGCAGGTAGTGCAGAAAAATAAATGGAAAATACAACCTTTTCTGGACGGTGGTGCCAATAACACGTCGTTGACAGCCAGTAGGAAGCGAAGGATCTCATCCCACGTCTCCTTCTCAATCTTTGTCGACTCCTGGGCGACTGTCTGAAGCCTTCTCAGCACTTGGTGGCAGAGCACTGCCTGGCGACTGATCATGTCGGTCTCTGAAAGAACGGACGAGGTTTGAGCTCTTTTCAGAAGGGACCGTTTCCTTCAAATTTTCTGCGTGCCCAAAAGGCTCCAACATCGCAAAAGAATAACGAAAAGAAGCCCCGACTGTTAACTTGACATTTCCTAAGAAAAGTAGATGAAATGATGTGCAGTTTAGCAAGGCAACAAACAGCTCTGACTTCTTTAAGCCCACAGAATATGTTAGGTGCAAAAGAAAAAGCGCTAACAGCATGACAGTTATGGCAAGTTGGCTGACCCCTTTGCCAACAGTTACTTTAAGCGTGAGACATGTTCTTGCTTTTTTGGTAGTAGTACAAACACTAATTGATCTATTTACTTTAAACTAAATTATTTTGCTCTAATTGCTGGGCATGTATGTATTGTTCTAGCTCACATATCATACTGTGTTGATGTGCTTTTGTATTATTTACGTTTGATATACATCTGCTCATACTTGCACATTTTTTCTTTATTATTATTATTTTCTCTTGTTTCTCTTTCTTTTTTGTCTTTTTCTTTTTTTGTGTATTTCTTTTCAACATGTCTTTTATTTCAGTTCTACTTTTAGACCTGTTTGTTAATCTCATGATATTGCTTTATTTTGCTGCCATGTAGTAATTCCACTCCCCACCTAACATAGACCAGAGGTCCCAATACAGTCTTTGACTAAGGGACCCCCTTTTGTATTTCATATCTATCAACACATGTAACTACTCTGAAGCAATAAACTTTGAAACTGGCCATGACCGTGGACAACACAGTTCAGCATCTGACTAGCCTGCCGACAAGGAACGAGCGGCCAGTGGAACTAGCCCAACATCAATACGAGTGAATAAGAAAGGTAAATGTCAAGAGATAGCTTTATGGTATACCTGCTAAGATAAGTTGCTGGGACCCTTTTTGGTTAGCTCTACTGGCTAGTGCGCTGTGACAGATGCGGGTGCTGTGAAATACGGACATGTCAGAGTCTACTTGGCAGGTAATCTTCAGCCTCACTATGGTATGAGACAAGAGACACATTAATTTATTTATTTACACTGTACATATGGTTACACCATCAGATGCGCTGTGCCAGCATTGTCTAGTACTGAAAGGTGCTTTTTTTATCTTTTGCACAAATGTGCTGTTGGGCTAGTTGGTTAGACATAGAAGTGCTCCACCTTGCCTTGTCTATTTGGTTGTCCAGTTTTTTGTGCTGTCAAGTATCACTATGCTTTCTTTTTTGTCCTGCAATCCTGTGCCAGTTCTCTAACATAGCCCATTGAGTTAGGGTAGAGGAATGCCATGCACGGTGCATGTAAAAACACAGGCTCTCTTTTGCCATCTGAAGCAGCTTGTAGGTGGGCAGGACATGACACTGATGTGCAGTTGCAGTGTCCGCATTACTGTCATCGCTATGAAACTTGCGCAACTCACGGCTGTCCTCGCGAGGCTCGAAAAGGTTGTACAGGTGGCGCAGCATCCTCCTGAAGTACTGGTTGGCATCGTCTTGGACTGGCTTGGGGACGCACGGCTTCGGCTGCGTCAGGGCCTGCATCCACTCGCAGTAGACGTGGACGCAGTCCCGGATGGCCTCGTGCTCTGTGAGTGGTAGCCGTAGCCCAAAGCAAATGACCTGGGAGGAAGGCGCGCGATCGTCAACTCTAATCTGCTTATTCCATTTCAAACACTTGTCCATTTGCCTCTTGTCAGTACCTAATTTTCCACAACTGTTAACTGGAGTATCAACACATTTCGGTACAGATTTTGAAGACGTATTTCTAGAAATTGGTGCTAAGCTGAGGATTTAAGCTAAATGAACCTTGCTTTGCCACTGCATGGCTTTAACTGTGCAATTAGGGCATGTGCTCCATGGTTATATAATCAGATGTTAATTCGCTATTTTTGTTAGTTAACTCTCATCCCTTTGCAATTTGTCTTGCAAGTAGTGTCCACCGATCCAAGTAATCCAGGTGATGTGACAGAATTGCAATATCTACCACAGGAGATTTTTAATAAATCTGTTTCCATTCAACCAGTTCCCCCTATATATATGCGCCTTTTTCCAGCAAACTATTTGCGAAAGTCGGTGCTTGTGTGGCTCCCTTCCTGTCCACCTCTGCAGTATTGCACTGTAAGCTTAAGTATCCCGTGCGCTGCACCGGTCGTTACCTACCTCCATGCACCAGTTGACCTCGATGTCAGACACCAGAGTGCTTGGTTCACACTTGGCAATGTTGATCCCCAGGTTGCTCGCCAGTGAGTGAAGAACGGCGGCGACCACATTGCGGCCAGCCGCACACGGGAACTTCTGGAGCACACTGGTGCTGCGCTCCTTCGCATCTTCCGTGACGGGCAGCACGAGCCACTCGGAGTACATTCTGGAAAAGGAAATGGTGAAAAGTTGTGATAGAAATCATCGAAGGTGTTTGTCAGAGTCAGCGGCAGCTTTGTTCTGTAACCTCCTGCACATCCCCATGCCATCCATGAATCATGAAACCTTATGAGCACACCAACAGACACATGAAATTGGCAATCTAGACACCAACCACGAAGGCGAAATGATGCCACGACATTATATAGTACCTTGTTGCAATCACAGCACCCCACTCGAAACTCAGTAGCAACACTCACTATACCTAGTACCCAGCTACAACTTCCTAGCAATACATTTCTATCAAGCAGCCATGCTAGACTGTTGCAGAGAGCGTATTCACAGTTGGCATGGACTCTCCTCATCCCTTACTCTCCTCTTCCTGCACATCTATGCTTTCTCTCTCCCACCTTTACTCTCCTTCTCATTGCTCGTGTCACCCTCTCCAGTTCTTATTGTGCAAGATTGGCCAATGTCCATTTAAAGTGGGCGAAGTAGCTAAAGGAAGCTATCACTCTAAAACACATGATCGTTAAAGGAGCACTGACATATATTTTGAAAGTTGCTTCTCGCACTTAAAAGGATCACACATAACAAGTACAAAGGTTGAGAAACATAAGGTATCTTATTTGAAACTACAGCCACCTCGAAATGCCAGACCTCGCATCATCATTATTATGACATCAGTATACAGAGCTAAATATACCAACATCTTAGGAATAGGGCTACATGTAATGGTGCTGTTCATAGCAATAAAAAAAAACAAGAAGAGCACTGCACACATTTATTCTGGATGTGCTCGTGCGTGGCAGCCACAGCGATTGCAGTAACATAGCCCGCCACTGTATTGTGATGCATTTACACTTACACCTGCCAGGTAATAAAACCAAAACTGGCTTGTAGAAACGAACACAGCTAATTATTTAGGGCACTCTGGAACCTGCCAGTGCACTTGTTGGGATTTTAGAGCATTTGGACCCTCACACAATGTAAAGCAGTGACAACCTGAATGTGCTGAGTCAGTACTTCTTTTAAAATAAACAGAAAAGTTTCCTTCCCACAACGAAAAGAAGCTGACTTCTTCTGTAACTCCTAGTCAATCACTGCAATTAGCAGCAACAGGTCAGAAAGTAAAGAAGTATTGGAAATATCAGGCACTTACCTATGAAATAACTTGGAAACTAAAGCGTTATGTATTCTTTTTTTTTTTCCTTTGCAACAATGCACCTGTTATGTATATGTATGCACCTGTTAATATAAGCGCCTGTTAGGCTTTCTCTAACGCATAAACTAACTGAAAAGCCTGAGAAAGCAAAGCTTGCATTAATCCTGGTTATTAAATAATTCATTTTCTTGGCATTTACAAAAATACTGGACCAGAAGTAAGCAGAGGCTGTCTGTTTTGTGCACTAGGAGCAGTGATTAAAATGTGAACAGTTGAGCGTGTGACTTTTGCACAGCCCAGAAAAAAGTAAAAGGCACAAAAATGTATGACCAACTCCTATTGATTGCAGTGACATCCAATGGAAATCGTGTGAACATCCACTGCCATGACATGGATATCCATCGTGTGGAGGTCCCACTCACTATCATTTAGATGCACTTCCAGTGTTCCACATCCACAAGGGACATTTACGGACATCACACATGCATTTTACGGACATGTCAGGGCCATTTGCCATGCCTGCTATATATGTATATTCCATTCATAGTGCATGCTGTGTGACAGCATTTTGCCAAGCACAAATGGCATAATGAACTAGCTGAAGTTTTCGAAGTAAATTACATAAAAAATTCACTAAGTACGACGTGCACACAAGCCACAGACTTGATAGCTTTGGATTGTAATTCTAACTGACAAGAAAACATAATTCACTAACAAAAAAGCTCAGACAAACCTTTTTGAAGGACTATCTATTTATGTGTAAGCCAAAAAAGGCCCTTGTGCAATATCCTTAGGACATTTGCGGTGGGATATCGAAAAATGCACATCCGGCAGATGTCTTATCTGTCTCCAAAACAGAGCGCGGACATTCGGACATGATCTGGACACCCTACGGATGAAGTGTGTCCAGTGATGAAGTGTGTCCAGTGATGAAGTGATGAACTGTGTTCTGGTGTCCATGACACAAGCAGTGTCATGGACACTGCTTAGGCGTACATCTAGGTGGCCTTTGCTTTTTGCTGGGCTGCGCAAAATCCATGCCCCCAGCTTTTAACATATGATTGACTGCAGATAGCACAAAAATTCCCACAATTTGTAGCTACACAATGCTACTAATTCTATTTTTGCTACACTAGGCCCCCGCTAGCACGAGCAAGCAATTTGAATGTACTTTTGCAAGCACAAGTACAGCCTGGAGGGCCTTCAAAAGCTGTGGTATAACAAAGCATGACGCTATTTAATCCCCAAATATCAGCACAGATGCTGTGTTAGACCACCGCTGAAAGGTCTATGTACTGTCACGGAAGCACATAGCACTCATGGTATATATTTTTGGAAGCCAGTGCCGGAGACCTCCCACCTAGAGTAGAACCGCGGCTTAACCCAGGACACTGTTTCGAAAATAAACGTTTATTCCTCCTCCTCCTCCTCCTCCAGTGCATGAAAACCACCACTGCCAGTCACAACCTGCTAGCACATGCTAAAGTAGTATGTTCAAACATGGACTTCTAGAAGATACCAAGTCCCAAAATATACCATCTAGTATTGAATTAGGTATTTCAGTTACCTTGCGTTCTAAACTCAAGGCAATGCGCATGGCTGATGGAGAATGCGGTCGAAATAAGCATGTGCTCCCGTCAGCACCTTAAAAGCGATTGCTGTGACTGAAATAATTATACAATAACTACAACCATAGGTCAGCACACTCACTCATGAGTGCACTGGCTCCTATTTGGTCTTTGCTGATTTCACAGAGGTGGGATAGAGTGTGAGTTAGTGAGTTAAAAAAGATCGGTTTGGATGAGGGTATAAATGGCGATGAGTGTCGGTGAGTATGAGCGGATGTGAGTGACTGTCGGCAAGTGTGAGTGGTGGAAGTGAGTGCTAACATGACTAAGTGCCCATGAGCCTGGGTGGAGGCAGCTGTGAACGTTGACTGGTGCTGGAAAGTGTATGTGAAAGCGAGTATGAACGCGAGTAAGCGTTGGCAAGTATCTGTGGACAGGAGCAGCAGCGGTAGTGAATGCTGATGACTATGAGTACACATCAGTGCGAGTGAGTACATGGTGCAAAAAGATTTTGGTGGAAGAGTATCCAATTATTGTGCCGACCTTCGACTACAACACAGAATGTTGGAAACATGCCAACCGATACAAAATCCCAGAGTTGCAAAGAAAGGTGATGCTCTGCAACTCTAGCTTCAATGGGTTCATGTCTAATGACACAGCATCCCTACTGTTGCTTACTGCAATAACAAATTTCATTAATATCAGGTTTATGTTTAAGTGCGACAAATGCGATACTCGTATAATTACGCTGGAATTAGACGCACCCTTGCAAAAATGATGGAATAGCGGCTTCTTGCTGAAAACAAGCATGTCGAAGGATCCAAAGTTGTGTGAAGCTGTGTGTAGTGTACAAGGATAACTGTACGAGACGGCGATCTTAGCTCGACTTTTCATTAACCTGAGCTCGCATGGCTCATGGAAGACGGAATTTTTGTTGAATCGCACTAACATATGAGTTGCAAAGGCAGCAAAGGCGACGTTTCCGCGAACATATTAACTCGGAATTGGCAAAGAATACGGCGGAAGCTACGACGGCAGTTTGTTGTAACTCATCGCACGTCTTCAGGACACTATGGAGCAGTTTTCGCGTAAGCCTGCGAGTGCAGATCGCAGTAGTTCAAAGGATGCGTCAGGAAAACATTTAAACAATGCATTGAAGGAAACACCTCACGCACACCAACAAGAGGGTGTCAGCGTCGGTATGCATCGGTGGTTGAGTGGCGGTTGCTGCTTGATTTCTGTCAGTCAACGATAGGAAGCTCACCTGTCTCGTTGACGAACCATCTTATGAACTTGTGCTGGCTAACGCATAGCACTTGCCACGGAAAATACTGCCGCAGGCGTCAGATCGCACAGTGGACGGTGAGGTGAGGCGACACACCTCCCCCGAGTGCCAGACTCGCGTCCAAACTCGAGGCGCTGTCCGCTGACCTCGAACTCGTTCAGGAATGGCGAAAAATGTTGCTGCTATAACGCAGTCTTCGCGATTAAGTAAGAAATTGTCCATAACATAATCGCGTTTTCTTGCTAGGATCAGCTGGGACACGCTGCCACAAGCGAAACAGCGTTGACGGGAGCGATTCCTCTTGGGCAACAACTGATGATGATGATAATGCTAGAATTTCGAAACTGAAACTAAAAGTGTTATAAAATTTTCCCTTGAAATCCCACCGATCGTGCTTCTATTTGTTACAGCTTCCCGATTACATATGTTTTGTTTTAACTGCGAAGAACCGGTTTCCTTGCCTGAGAAACAGAAACAAATCCCTAAGACTGTGACGTGTTTCTGGCTTCGCTTTTGCCCTATGCAGCCCGCTAACTTTGAGATTCGGTTTTCTTCTGAGAAGGTGCTAAGAGTGCTAAGAGGCAAGTGTTGCTCCACGCATAGTAGCAAAACTCAATGCTCTGGCTCTCAAAATCGCCTCCGCCACATCCAACCACCAAAAGCATGGATGGGATGGATGCTATAAGCGCCCCTTTGAAACAGGGCGGTGGCTGATGACAATTGACATAACATATTTTTGCACCCTGCATTCGCTTCCGGCGCTTGAATCGACAAAAACAAAAGCGAACTTTTGAGATTTGTTTTTATTACTCTTCACCTTTCTATAAGAAATGATGTTGATGGCGTATTTTTGGCATAAAGTTAATATAACTAACTTCAGAGTTAGATACAGTATAGTTATAGGGACGCTTTGTATACATGGGCTTTGTATATATTTGTATATTATATATCATCAATCAACGCAAACAACGCAATCATGAACCTCCCTCAGTATGGTGGCGCCATTCACTTCAGCGGCCTGCAAACGCATGCCTTCATACACCGTAAGTTGTACTATAGAGGCTAGAAGGTTATCCTTCTAGCCTCTATAGTTGTACATGATATTTTTATACATCATCATCATCGGCCTATCTTGTGTCCACTGCAGGACCAAGGCCTCTCCCTGTGATCTCCAATTACCCCTGTTCTGCGCCTATATGTTCCAACCTATTTTTTATTCTTCTGTGAATTTCCTTGTAATGACCAGGGTTCCCTGTGAGTAACTGACCTAGGTAAACGTACTCCTTCACAGACTCCAGATGCTGACTGGCGATTCTGATCTCTTGTTCCCTTGCCCGGCTATTCTTTATTCTTGTCTTCTGCATATTAATCCTCAATCAATCATTTCAGGTCCTCAATCATTTGTTGTAACTCATCTCCGGTGTTGCTGAACAGGACAATGTCATCTACAAATCGAAGGTTGCTGAGATATTCTCCTTCAATCCTTACTCCTAAGCCTTACCAGTTTAATAGCTCGAATATTTCTTCCAAGCACGCAGTGAATAGCATAGGAGTGATTGTGTCTCCTTCTCTGACCTCTTTCTTTATAGGTCTCTTCCTTTTCTTGTGGAGAACTAAGGTAGCTGTGGAATTTCTGTAGAAACTGCCCAATATATTTACGTAAGCGTCCTCTACTCCTTGATTACGTAATGCCTCTATGACTGCTGGTATTTCGACTGAATCAAATGCCTTTTCGTAATCTATGAAATCCATTTAAAGAGGCTGATTGTACTCTGCGGATTTCTCGATTACCTGACTGATGACATGGATTGGATCCATTGTAAGGTATCCCTTCCTGAAGCCAGCCTTTTCCGTTGGTTGAGCAGTCCAGTGTTGCCCTTACTCTGTTGCAAATGATCTTGGTAAATATTTTATATAATACTGGGAGTAAACTAATGGGCCTATAATTTTTCAATTCTTTAACGTCTCCCTTTTTGTGGGTTGGTATAAAGTTTGCATTGCTCCAGTTATCTGGGACCCTTGAAGTCGATAGATACTTCATATAGAGAGCCGCCATTTTTTCAATCATTATGTCTTCTCCATCTTTGATTAAATCGACTGTTATTCCATCTTCTCCTGCCGCTTTTCCCCGTTTCATGTCTTGCAAGGCCCTTCTGACCTCATCGCTAGTTATAGGAGGAGTCTCTGCAACCTGTTCATTACTGCTTCGAATGGAGGTATCGTGGCTCCTCTGGCTACTACACAAGTCCGTATAGAATTCTTCCGCTGCTTTTACTATACCTTCGAGATTGCTGATGATATTACCCTGCTTATCTTTCAGTGCATACATCTTGTTTTGTCCTATGCCAAGTTTCGTTCTCACTGATTTTATGCTGCGCCCATTTTTTACGGCTTCCTCAGTCTTCCTCACGTTATAATTTCGAATATCCCTTTTCGCCTTGTTGATCAGTTTTGACAGTTCCGCGAATTATATCTTACCTCTTGAGTTGGACACTTTCATTTTTTTGTCGTTTCTTTATTAGGTCCTTTGTTAATTGGCAGAGTTTGCCTGCTGGTTGCCTTGGTGCCTTACCTCCAACTTCAGTTGCTCCCTCTGAAGCCAGCCTAGTTATGGTTTTATTAATTACCTCTACGTGATCTTCATCTCTCTGTTCTAGGCTGCATATTTGTTTGCAAGTACCAGCCTGAATTTGTCTGCTTTAACCCTTACTGCATCTAGGTTGGCCTGTTTCTTCTTGACCAATTTTACTCTTTCTCTCTTCAAATTGGGTGAATCCTAGCCCTAAGTTCTAGCATCAGTTCTAGCAACATGGCGGCACCTTTGCGGTTGCCGCTAGGTTCGTCAAGCTCTTCCTGTTAGTAGATAGCATACTAAGCTTATCATTCCTGCAGGGCCCCTAAAATAGTTACGTTATTTTTTTCTAAAGAGGTGCTGAAATGATGCTTTAATTTTCATAATTCATAATGATATTTCAAACACTTGTCATTGCATTAAACGAACGTCCTAGACCTCTAAAACCTAAAAAAAATAGTGACATGCCTCAAAGCGCCGCAAATTTAATATATTAGATTTTCTTCTATAGCCAGTTTCGGTTTCGTTCCCCAAGATGGTACTTTGTCCTAACGCCGCGACACAGTATATATATATATATATATATATATATATATATATATATATATGTGGG
The DNA here is from genome assembly GCF_023375885.2 of Dermacentor andersoni. Classification (NCBI taxonomy): domain Eukaryota; kingdom Metazoa; phylum Arthropoda; class Arachnida; order Ixodida; family Ixodidae; genus Dermacentor; species Dermacentor andersoni. The sequence continues at coordinate 113,983,355 of NC_092823.1, read as the reverse complement.
TGGTCCCATGGGAGCAGGACATTGAGACGTTTTTACGCTTGCTCCGGCTCGCTCGGTCGCCTCGGGTTTTGCTACTCATTGTGAGGGCCGAATTTTGCAGCAAGATTGCATTGCATGGTCCACACTCATTCATTTGTTTTTATTTCGGCATTTTGGTACGTTTGTAGCAAGCTCAAAATGCTGGGGGCATAATCTAAAAGCCACAACAACCTTGCTGCATCTTTACCCGATAATTGCACTTCGACTGGGGCAAAACAAAATGTCCGTACGCGACAAATATACAGTAACACCACTATGCGCGTAAAATACAATACTGGAAGTCTAGGAACGAACACTAAAAAGAAAATGCTTTACTTTTCTGCAAGTCATCAAAATTCATCAAAAGTTGGAGAAACAAAAAGCAATAGCAGCACTGCAGAAAACAATGCTGGTGGTTTCAAAGAGTAGGCAACGTACAGGGTCCCAAATATTTCGCTGCGCGCGTTCCAAAAAAGACGTTGCGCTCATCGCTGCACTGTTCTAGCTAAAATTTTGCAGAACGATCGCATTTCGGCGTCGACCTCGTTGAGTATAACACTTCGCACAGTTAACGTACTGCCTAGTTTTTAAGAAAAAATGCAAAATTTTCAGAGGTTATGGGAATGAGAGCTGCTGCCGCGACACCGCAAGCATAAACTTGTGTCGCCGCTTGGCGTCAGCTGCAGAAAGCAGCGTTTCAGGAAGGGCTGCCTCGTGTTGCCCGCTCCTGGAACGGCGTGTCACACTCGAACGATGCGTGTCTACCCAAGCGTATAATCACAGTCATGCCCAGCCACCGACATAGGCCGAGCCGTCATACCTGGCTTAACGAGGAATATATACATAAATATAATGATTACAGCTAACTCATAGGTTAACCAAGTGAAACCAAGACTTGACCTGGCTAAACCAAGCTTTCGCTTTGCATATCCAGGGTAAACTGAGCTAAGCCACAGCCAATTTTTTCAAAGTAAAATGCGGGAGAAAATTCGTAAAGTCCAGCTTACACACAACTTACAGGCATGATAGCGTCGGACTGCAATTTGAATATACGAAGAAGTAATTTGAATATACGAGAAAACATAATTCTCTGTTACGCGGAAACTCAAACACAAGCCCCTTTTTCCTTGCTTACGGGGGTACGAACCATTGATGAGTCACTGCTTGTAGCCTCTGTCCTAAGTGGTATGAGCCATTGACTCGCCCTGCACTACCGCCGGGATCGGCCCACAATAGTTTTCTATCGGGCTCCGGGTCGCAGAATATCCGGTGTCGGCCTCAGCGGGGCACGGTAACGCTATCGCGTTCCCCTCTTAAAGACGAAGCTTAAGCGTTCTCCAAGTTTTGTTTTATTGTTAGTAGAGCATTTTCCACTTTTTGCCTTATTTGTGTGTGCAGAGCGTCGTCATTTTTTAAAATCTGTTTTCACCTTTCTTGCGAGCACGATTTCGGACTGTTGAATTATTTTGCAATACTGCAGTAAGTCTCGTTTAATGCACAGATTCTACTGCTTGTCTTCTTCCTTTCTTTTGCCCCCCCCCCCCCCCCCGCCACTTTAATAAGGCAAAGGCGCTGTCGGTACTCAATAAATACGTAAATAAATACTACCTGCTTTCCATTGTTTCTCTCCCTCTTTGATCAATCTGTGTGATCGCCCGCTTCATAGGCCAGCGGCTTAATATCAGCATCATCGCTATCACTGCCTTCTCCTCCATCATCATCATCATCATCATCTAGAGTCCAGTTCACTTTGCGCATGGAGGAAGGAAAAAGGTAAGAGGGAGCACTACGTCACGGAGCCAGCCTTGGCAAGCGAACGCTCCGTGAAGCCACAGTGGTGGCCCAACACGTGACCTGTTGCGTCGACATCACGGAGCAAGAATCGATATTTGCTGAGACGTGTTCCCAGTAGCTATGGATGAATGGATGGAAAAACTTTATTGTGAGTACCAGTAGCTATGTCAGTAGTTTTTATTCGGTGCGCGCCTGTTCGGCTGCCCTGCCATGGCTCTGCCTGAACAGCGGGAACACTAAAACTAACTGCGCACTTTGACGTGCGATCACGTGCTGGGCCGACAGGTTTGGCTTCAGTCGCGTTCGGTATGCCCCTCCTATCTTTTTCCTTCCTCCATGACTTTGCGCGTGGCATTCGAGGAGGAGCATTCGACGAAGACAAAAAGAAGTACGATCACGTAGCGCGTTGTCGCGTTCCACGATCTCTCGCGCTTTCCCTTCGCGTGACATTCTTCTCGTGGATCCTTCCTTGTTCACCAGGCTGATCGTTTAACGCATACCATGGAAGACAACGCGGACAAGAGAAAGAAGTCCTCGCTCACCAAGAACCGGCCGCCATCAAACGCCGGCGCCAAGGCGACAGGTGCTCCCACAGCGGCAGCAGCGGATGCGCACGCCTTCAATGCGTCGTTGCAGAAACAAGGCTTCCGTGGCAGTAATCGAGGGTCCGATGCAAATTCCGCGCCCGGCGTCAGTACGGGGCAACCACGCGTCACTCCCGTGGCCGATGGCACCGCTTTTGGCCCGTCGTTATTTTTGTCCGGAAGCGCGGCTAAAAAGCACGCTGCTGAGGACGTGACCTTCAAGCCAAACACTGATACGAAGTTGGCCTCCGCCGCACCGTTAACGCACGTCTACAGACCTCCGAGTGCGGGCGCGTCGAAGGCTCCAAATACCACGGGCGCACCCGTAGACACGTCTTCTCTAGCAGACCACAGAAGCGTTGCTGCGACCCGGACACCTTCGGATGCGTCGTGGGCTCGAAATTCTGGTCGAAGCAGAAAGAAGCGGCGCAAGCGTAATTTGAAGTCGTCGTTGTCGTCTGCGTCCTCCACGTCCAGCAGGACGTCGAAACAAGGACCTGGCGAAGGTGAACGCAAGGTCGGCGATGCACCCTCAACATCGACGCCAGGCCGGATTGCAAACAGGCGAGTATTTATCCTGGCTTAGAAAAATACATTCGAAGTCATAGTTGACGTTCTGGACCGTAGTCTCCAGTATATATATATATATATATATATATATATATATATTCAATGCCAGCGGAGTAACCGAAACCAGCGGTAACTTTGAGGGAGCCACTCTTCGAGTGGTTGATTAGAGTCGACGGAGCTTGGTCAGGGTCACGTCAGCTTCTTTTCCTTGCACATCATGCTGAAGCAAAGCAGTGGGCACGAAGCAGCAACGGCACCCTGCGAAAGCTGTGCCTGCTCGATATATCATTAACAGGTTGATAAATAGGTGAAAATGTGGTTTCACCGCACCGGGACCACTGACGTCTATGCACTGTGGATCTGACTGGACAAGCCTAGTAAAAATACAGGAGGCTGTGTCTGAACACCATGAAATTCTGCCATCTTGTCGAAGTATTTTCCTTTAAATCAATTAGCGCGCAGCCGCCATTAATTGAGCCAATCAGTGTTTACAAGACTACGAATTTGACATAATGGCGAATATAGACAGTGTCTATATAGCACCGTGGTTAATGTGGGATGCAGTGATACTGACTTGTAAGTGCACACCTTTTACGGTGCAGTATTGTCACGCGTACAATAATTGTCGTTAATCTTCCACTCATGTTCCTTCTTAGATGCTTTGCGCTCGCTCTTGGAAACTACCTAGAAGTGCGGGGATCCTGACTGTGATTAAGCTGAGCGATCACTCGGCTTGTCGGCTTTTCCTTTAAGATCAACAAAACTCTGTTGAACTTAAGGGAAAAGCTGACTATGATTCGCCCACGCAGCCACCATATAATTAACCGAAGAAGTGCTGCTAGTTTTCTAAATTAAAGCACTGCCTAACTTCCAACTGCTGGTGATTGAGGTTCGTTATAACCGCGGTTATCCTGACGATGTTACCAAGGCACAATTGAGTGTTTTACTTTGGTAACATATGTGCCAAAAAGGTGCTTGTGCACAAGTCAAAATTTGTGTCTTCTTTTTGACTCCTCGTCACTGTCTCCAGAGCGGCACCCCAGGACCACGCCGCCGGCATCACACTTTCCAGTCACCAGTGGTCCACTGGGACGGGCGGCGTGTTCACCGGTAACTACGATGACTCTACGCCGATCAAGCAAAGGGGGACAAAGGCCAAGAACTGGGCTGACGCCCAGGGCAGGAAAAGATCAGCCGACGACCCGATGACTATGGCTTCTTACAAGCAATTACGAGCTTCCTCGGCTAAAGAACACTCAGCTCCAGAAACTGCGCCGGCGAGCCAGCGGGGAGTCGACGCAGCAGGACCGCCAGACGGCAAGGCCGGTAACTTGGCGGTCGTCCCGGGAACCTTCACGAACGAAGGAGAGACTTCGCAGCAGCGGCACGGCAACGTATTCGCAACGATGACCGCCACGTCGTACGGCTCCGTGGGCGAGAGGTCCGCTTCCCATGGTGCTGTGCCCGCAGAATCTGCCGGCGTCGTAGCTCCCGAAGGCCATCTCGTTCCAGAGGCACCGCTGGGCCAGAAGGTCGTCGACGCAGCGGTCGGTCCTTCAGCTCGCAAGGATGGCGACTCTGAGGCTGTTCTTCGCGCCGTGCTTCCTACGAACCCGGCGCTTCCCAAGGCGGAGGCATTAACGTCGCCGCGGAAGGTCATCGAGGAGCGGGAACCAGACCAACCGCCAATGGCGTTTACCGGCCAGCAAGGAACATCGCACCCGGCGCCATCGGGTAGGGAGCAGAAAGACAGGACCGGCTGGAGGAAACGGTGGCGAAGCGGGAACAGGGCGATGGAGGAGAGCGGGGCCAGCGAGGTTCACGCGGGTTCTACGCGAGGCGCGCGGAAAAGCAGCTTCGGCACCCAGGGCCAGTCGTGGTCCTTCTACCGTGAGTTCAAAGTATCGTTGATGAAACTGGGAAGATTTGGGTGTGAGTTTATACGGAGGCGGACACAGTTGGCCGTACCCACCAAACGTGATGGATTTAACGGGCGTCGGATCACGTACGCACTGCTTGTGCGACGCTGACTCGAGTTCTGCCGGTTTCTAATTTGCATTGTAATTATTTGTATTCTACGCATAAAGTATATTATACACGGCCGCTTGTGGTATATTGTTGCCATCGAAAGCAGGGACGAATATGAAAAAAAAAGAAGATATGTCGACTATAAACTGTCACTACTGATTGTACGGTCATCTCTGTGCGCGATGATGCCGACGTACTTTCTGAAACGGTTCCGCAAGTATTCCATACATTCCGAATACTTCCGTGTAAATGATACAAAACACGTCCGACAAGTTGACATACATGCATATGCGAGCTTCTATGGAAAGACTATCGGATGAGTGTGACATTTGTCAACCTGTGGAATGCTGCATACAAGTGCGGTGGTGAAACATGCAGTATACTCGTCCGCCCTTCGCAGTATACGAGACAACAGGACGGGAGCTTACACTGCACTCTCACCAACTGAACTTAGGTGTCCGAATACTGGAAATACAGAAACTTCAAGGAAACCTAGAAGAGTCACCGTCATTCACCCGCTGCTATATACCTACCATGTTTAAAACCGTAGTTCACCGATGAATGGCAATTCTTTGATGCAGGTATGCGAATGTTCGACATTTCGAATATGGAAACGAATAGTCCGCGCTATTCGATTCATATTCGATTCGAGAATACACTATTAGAAGTCGTCAAATAATCGTTTATTGTCGGACGTATAAAGGGTAGAAACGGTTACTGATGTCTCGAGGGAGGCAAAACGATGTATGTGATCACTTGGAGGATATATAACTACGGAATTGTTGCGCAGGAGCGCCAGTTCCTAAGCGAAAGCACGGGACAGATAACTTCTCGCTAATTTCGAGTCATTAAGTCAGAAATGGTCTATGTTGGGCAGCCCATATACGAATCAGTTCCGATTTATCATTTCGCCAGTCCCGCCGCGTTTGCGTTTCTTTAAGCGAATGGGCGGTGTTGCAGTACCGCATTTAATTCTCTCCTTCAATCAATGCAACAGTGTATAGTACGTGTATCTGGTAACATGCTGTTCCTTTGTATTTAGTACTGTCATAGTACGTAATGTCCCAGACAATTCGAATTAGTTAATCATTTACGTGCTCCTCGGTTGCCTGGAGGTCTGACTCCGCACGATATTATACATTCATGGTTTCATTGTATGCAGATTTCTTCTATCAAACTGTCGTCGCGCAAACGTCGTATTTTACGTCGCTTTATAAAGGAGATAATTTAGTCGACATTAGATTTGATAGTCGAGGGTCGGCTTTCCTGGAATATTTGTACTATATGAGCGATTCGGATATTTCCCTGTTCGCACGTTATTTAATGTCACCAATTTCATGCGTTCATTGTCCGTATGCCATTTAAATTGTTCTAAACGAAGTTGTGTGAATACGGAATAGTTTACGCGTAGTATCTGCAATAGTACTGAAAACTATCGGTAAATTTGGACTGCGTGAGATTACTTTCCACTTGGGCATAGTTTTCTTAACATACTCGCCTTCTTTATGCATTAAATAAAAAAAAACCTCCATTCTCTCACGCGCTTCAGTAACACACAAACACACCTACACGCACAAGCACTGACAACGGCGCACGCTTTAACGAAAAGTGCAAATAATTAACAACAAACTGGCGCATCGTCACAAGTATACGTCAAAAATACGTCACCGCCTATTATAACGATCGACGTATTTAATTTCCACACTTTTGGCTCTCTTTCTGATTTCCTCGGACGTTGCCTTTCACTGCCGGATTCGGCCACTGGACTCAGCGGATGATAAAAGGGTGAAAAAAAAAAATTGTACCAATCGTTACAAAATACGGCTTCCTGACGATACTCTATCGACATCCCAAAGCCCGACGTATCATTTCTCATATCTAGAGTTTGATTCCTCAAAATTGCGATTTCACCGCGGAAGGCAAAACGTGAAGCCCATATTACATAACACGTTTTTGATACGCTAGAGCAAAGTTCCATTTGTGGACAGTTCAGAAACCCAATTGGTAAATGCCATGTGAAAACATTTTAACGTGATATACCATTAAAGGCCCGTTGTCGCAGAAAATCCGGTGTCGGGTGTCAGCGTCGGTAGGGTTGTCCATGAGAGAGAAATGCCGTATATATATTCGGTGGGTGATATGCCACGCCTTGCTATGTGACATGCGGTATACGCGGGTTATATTGCCAAACCATTCTATCACTAAGGTTGCTCATACCTTGTCTGACATTCATGACAAAGTTATTCCTCAGAATTTTGAAAATGACAGCCCACAAACAAATGTCATGAAACAAGACAGCGACAGCGCATGCCTGTGATGTCAAATCTTCTCAGACTGAAATATTAAAAGTGCGAAAGAATAATGAAACCATGAAAATGACACAATTTCATGGCGCGCCTGCGTGCTACCTCTGGGGTCGGCCCACACAAGAGGCCGCACTTCTACCAGAAATCTCGCCTTTGTGCATAACGTTCGGTGCCAGTGTCTCCTGGTAACCATTAAGGTTACATAAGCTTCACTTGCCGGGAAGCGTGAGAAGCAGTCAGGGATCTTTGAATGCTATCGCGTTCCACTCTTAGGAGGAAGCTTTAGCTCGGGCCACGGAGCAAGAAATATAGGAGTGGAAACTCCGCTGTTTGCGGCGACCAGAAAAGGTCACAAGCCCGCGGATATATTTTCATGCTGGCGGCACCTGGCGGCATGGGAAGAAATTACCGCCGTTTCGGTTGCCAGGGCAACCGGTCGAGGGTGTTGCTCCCGTCGGCCGCGCGCGCCTGACTTCTACTGAGGGCACTCTCGCGCGCTTCTTTACCGCTTGTAGCCCGAAGAGCAACTGCTGCTACGCTTCAGCCATTTGAGCACAGTAAAAAATAAAACGCGTTTTCCATGACAGCTATAAGATGATACGTAGCTTCTGGTTGTAGCCAGGGCTATCTTGCTCCGTGGCGGGCGGTTTTCGGCTTTTTGCGCTTGCGAAACTGATGGCTACCTCGTTCGTAATCGCTCAAAGGGCGACCGCTTGTTTCTCGCTCTAGTGCTCACAGGGGTGCGCTTAGGAAGGATGCCGCCGTGCATGTGTTTCCGTTCCTTTTCTCTTTTTTTTTAAGACTCGCGAAAACTAGTTGCCCTAGCTGCTTGGCGATAAGAGGAAGATTAGCGGAAGTTTGCCACACGTGTTGCTTTTTTTGATGGGCACACAACAAAACAGTTTTCTTGAGTGCGCGCACCTACGCAGTTCGATTACGGCGTGCCCGCTGAAGCAAACACCCGTGTCGTCTGCTTGTCGTCTGCTTTGAGCGGGCGCCGCCGGAGTGAGCGCCGGAGCTGCCGGAGCCGCCGAGCCGCCTGCCGGGCGCTGCTTTTTTTTTTTTTTCCTGCTGCGGCTTCTACGACGCGCCGCATGGTGCCGCCACTGCATAGGGTAGCGTCGGCGCATGCAACAATTGTGACTTTATCTGGTCGCCCGCGCTCGCTCGCGCTGACGGGAGTTTCACCTCCTATATGTCTTACTCCGTGGCTCGGGCCCAACTCCGACGCGGCCTATTCAAATACATTGAACACGCAAAAAAGTTTTTCTGAAATAACCTGTGGACCGATTTTAATTACATCTGTTGCATTTGAGAGAGAAAGTTAAATTCTAGTGATTGTTGGTAGCGGAATTCCTGTTTAGGTCCTAAATTTTGTTAAAAAGATTTTCAAAAATTCGAAGGTATGAAAAAAATAGAAGCACGGCGTTTACAGATTCATAGCTCTGCATAAAAAACAGATATCGCAGTTCTGTAAACGGAATCCATTAGATCGTGTAAAGCGGACAAATTCGATACGTCATATTATATATTACGTGAATTTGTTACGTTGTTTAGAAGCGTTCTGCAAAAGCTGTATTTTCATATTATAAGATTTTTTTGATATTCATGTGTAACATATCAATTTCTTCCGCTTTAGAGGTACTATTAGCTGCAATTCACGGAATTGTATTATTAATTTTCGTTGCTGAGTTACAAAGTTCTATACTTGATAGTTTCGTCTTGTGAAAATTTTTGATTTTTGAAAATTTTTAATAAGAAATTGACGACCTAAATCAAAAATCTGAAACCAACAGTCACTAGGTTTTAAGGTTTTCTTTTAAATGCAACAAACCTCGTCAAATTTGGTGCAGTGGTTGCCGAGAGAAACTAATTCTCCTTGCACATGTATTTACATAGGAGCGGCCGACCTAACGCTTCCTCTTAACGGCGAAGCTTAAGAGTCATACAAGTTCCAAAAAACATTTTTCCCCACAAATCTGCTATATATACACGGCCAGAAAAGAAGTGAACCAGTTCCAGTTTTCCGTGATGTGAACTGGTGTTTGCGTTTTACGGTGTTAACGCACGCAGGTTTCAGCATATGTAAAGCTCCAACTCTTTTCGTTAGCCTTGTTCGGGACTCCGACGTCACTGCGATATACACAGCTCTCAACGTGACGTTCGTCACCGAGGAGGACACGAAGAAAGAGTGCCTCGTCTACGGCTGCGTGGTCTGCTTTAGCTCCGTGCTGTTCTCCGTGCTGGTCGCGTTCCTGATCCTGGCGTTCTTCCCGAACCGAGCCTTGACGCCTCTGGTCTGCGTGACAACCGAATGCGTGGCGGCACGCGACTACCTGGCAAGCCTGATCAACACCAGCAGGGACGCGTGCGGCGACTTTTACGGCTACGTCTGCGACTCGTGGATCGCGAGAAGAAAGGACGCCGGCAGCTTTCTCGGGGACAGCGTGACGGCGTCGCTGGCCAGCATCAACGAGTCCCTCTGGCGGAAGAACGCGGAAGGTACACGCGTGGTCATTGCCTCCTTTAGTATAGAGACGCATGCGTTTTAGAGGGCAGCTCTTAGGCGCCCGTTACTGGGTCGAGCTTTGGCGTGCCTCGGCGTCGTGCCTCGGCGTAACCGAGCGAACGAGCAGAGTAAATGATGAAAGAGCGAACGCGGAGCGCAGCGGCTGATGAAAGACGGCGAGGACGAAGAGAGCGCGAGGAGGAAGGCGCAGTGGCAGCGTGAGGAGGAAGCCACCTTGAAGCATCACCAGATGGCGCTCACATCCGTGCATCCGCGGCAGCGGCGGCACCGGGCGTGCGGGGGAAAGAGAAAAAAAGAACCAGAAAGCACGCCTTCGCGCATAGGTTTCGCCAAAAGGGTGTCCCGGCAAACGTTAGGGTTGTATAAGCTGCAGTTGCCGGGAAGCGGCAACTGTGTGGCCGGTCTATATATGGAGCCGCGCGTCGCGGCTCTGCCAGTGGGTACGGTGATTGGTGCGATGCCTCGGTATATTGTAAAATAAAAGCACGTATAGAGCTGCGCTCAAATTTCGCATTAGGGAGTATCGTAATCGTCGGCGAATTTTAAAGAGAAGCTTTTTTTTTACTCTTCCTTCAACTTTCCCACTGCTGCTGCTGTGGCTGCATTGCACACCGCGTCGAGGTGGTTCAGAGCGTGTATATACATGGAAGGAGCGTAGCAGAGTGGAAAGGAGACGCGAGAAACTCGTTTGGGCCTTTGCACCGCGTCGTATGTGCACAGTGCCCTCTGGAGCTCTCTGGGCGTCACCACATTCGCCTCTTTATTAAAACTGTGACAGCTTGCATAGCTAATTCAGGTGTTCGATCAATTTGGCAAAAAATATTTATATGACTGCCTATACTCAGATATCATGCAGTCATCGATGCGACCATCACAGGTTCTAGAACTTTGCAGCGTGGGCGATACCTTGTGATGAAAGTGCTCAGAGAGCAGGCGCGGCCGGCCCCGCGAACGGAAATCGTGCGCCGGAACCGCCATCTGTTGAACCGGAAGTGCCGAGCAGAAAACGCGGCCGTGAGTCTTTACGAGTTTATGCCGCACCTATTGTAGGGAACTCTATGCGCTCTGGCAAGCGTACGTCTGGTCTGACCCTAACTCTCTCGTGGTTTGAGGCTAGATGACTGTTCAAATAGAAATAATCGAAATAGCGAGGCCCGATGGCTACGACGCTGATAATCAATGTGGCCATGGTTTAATTCCTACGCGTGTGGCCGCGGCCGAGCGTGAGCAAACGATATGCACATCTTCGGGAGGTATATACAAGTCTTATCAAAATTCGAAATGCATATTTTCGCTTATTTAAGCCTGCTTAGTAAAGTGCTCCAGTAAATATACGCAGTAACAGTAAGAAGAAGTGCACTGATTGAAATACCTTTCTTGACTGATATCCGTATAAGCCAATAGCAGCCGTCTATGGGAATCTTGCAATTGACGACAAATACAAGGGGCCGGCAACTTCGAAACGGGGGAGGAGAAGGACTCGTTCGAAAAGAGAGTAGAAAATTCGTAGTCACTGAAGTATCCTTACGGGATTTGAATACGATAGCATTATGACTTGCGTAAGTTATCACCTTAAATTAAAACTCCATCTTAACTCGCCCTAATCCAATTTGCTCCAATGTGTACCAGTCTTAACCCCCCCCCCCCCCCCCCCCCGCCTTAATTCGCTTCACTTTTATCTACCTTAACCCACTTTAAATCTAATTTTGAGAGCGGGCCAGGTCCGATGCAGTGGCTGCTGGGCGTGGGATTTCGCACTGCGAGCCGCAGCAGATCCAGCGCAGGGAACGTGACATCACCACTTGGTCACGTGGGTTTCGGTACCAACGAATGATAACAACGGACGCCGGACTTTCCGCCACATAGGGCATTTAATGCTTTCGCATTAAAAAGATGTCCTTGCGCGCCGCTAGTGAGCTGCGCGCGCCGTGGAAGAGTGCAACATTTGGCTGAGGTGTTCACAGCAGCGCAGGCGCTGTCCGTGGACAGTGCTTTTTTGGAGTGTATGGAAGCCGCTTGTTTCCCACGACACGCTCTGCAACGACCACTTATTGCGCTGGTTGAGCTTGTGAATGCTTGAAAATTTATTTCATTCGAAGTCTTATAGGCTCCGACGTAGAGTATTGCGTGGGGGGTTTTAGGAAAGGTTAGACACGTTGAAAAGGAGCGGAAGTCAGCCCGTCATATAAAATTTACCAGTATGAAATCAAATGTTACTGTATGTTTCGGCGAGCCGCCGTGGTTGCTTAGCGGCTATGGCGTTGCGCCGCTAAGCACGAGATCGCGGGATCAAGTCCCGGTCACCGCAGCGGCCGTATTTCGATGGGAAGGGGGGTGCAAAAAAAAAAATAAAACGCCCGTGTGCTGTGCATTGGGTGCACGTTGAAGGTGCCCAGGAGAGAGAGAGAGAGAAAACAACTTTATTGAAAATGCCTGCAGAGTCCGTTAGGCTCCCTCCACGCAGGGAGGACAAGCTTTTACCGCGACGCCGTAAAAGCTTGTCCCCCTATAGTACGGCGTGTCTCATCGTGGTTTTAGCACGTAAAGCCCCGTAAGGTAATAATTAGCAATATTAGCGGTCGAAGACACAATTGTTGCTCACACATCGTTAGGCCGTAAAAAATCAACTGTAGAAATGCGCATGCAACACTTACAATTATGTGTCACACAGGAAAAAAACGGAAAACCACGGAAAACCTACTCGTTCCTATGCAGATACTGCTGAAAGATTACATGAACATTATGTAAAGAGACCGCTTGATCCATTACTGAGCAAGATTGATTTGGGCAAGGCGGTTCATTTAGTTAAATGGGGAGAACGCAGCGCAAAAAGACATGGACAAAGAAGATACAGCACACTGGACGAGCGCTGACTTGCAACTGAAATTTTTAAGTCACTACAATTCATCGGCACCCAGCGCTCGTCGCAAATACCTGCACATGATGGCGCTGCTGTCACATTCCCGGAGGGAGGAAATGGATTGACGGAAAAAGCGAAAATTCGTAACAAACGCTTTATATGGGCCACTAAGGATACGTGTAGTCCCATTGCAGTGACCAAAGAGTTTTCTATACAAAATTTACTAGGGAAAGCTTCGGCGTTAGTCTACGGATGCCGCAGCTATGCTGGTTGAGCTAGACTAACAAAATGGTGCAACAGTACGTTGGTTTTGACTCAACTTCGTTTCTGTGGCTTTATACGGCCTTATGATTTTGCGAATCGATAATTTCCAATAAAGTATAAGTGTTGGGTTATGAACTCAATCTTTGCAATAATTAGGGATCTAGTTGATACCTGCTTCCTTCTTCATGCGTTCAGAAAAATATAGGCCCCTATTAAAAAAAGTTTTCACGCCAGAATTGCTCGTAAAAGGTGCCAGAGCATCACAATGTTGGACATGTTATCCAAGGCGGTCGGCCAGTGGAAAAAAGCGCTTAGGAAATAAAGGCTTTGTGAATTCGGCTCACGATATCTTTTGTTTTGTTCGAAATTTAAAAACAAATATACCTTAATAAATAGTGCCACAAGAATGTCTGAAGCTACAAAAACGAATTTCATGTAATATACCCATTATTCCTATAGTGACTGAAGGATCTGAGCGCCAGTGTTCCCTTTAGTATTTTTTATGGAAAACTTTGACAGTGAGGGTTAAGAACTAGAAGTAGTCAAATACAAACTTTTTATAATACAAATCGGATACGAATAGCAAATATCTAATCGAACTTCGGATAGTGAGACGCAGACACGTACACTTGCAGAAGAAATATTTATTTCAGTATACTTATAGTACCACGACTGTACTGACAAGTGCGAAAAAGGCAGCAAAACATCTTAGGACAAATGACCAGTTTTATAGAGCAGACCGTAAATGGTTAACGAGTTTGAGAATTCGGGAGCGTTACCATGTTGCCGATATAAATCCTATCGGGTCGTCCCTTTCGGGTGTCGTAATACAATTATAAACATCTGCAATGAACGCTTCGATATTTATCAAACAGTATAAGGCTGACACTGTATTCGACAACATTGGTCTGAAACCTTCGCAGGAGATTCACCAGACCTCCGTTTGGTGCGCCGCGTCTACCAGGTGTGTCGCCGTTACATGTCCGGCAGCTCGAACACGGCGACGCTCAGGGAAACGCTGGAGTCGGCGAGGAAGCTGTTGAGTTGGGCCCTGATCCGCGACTGCCGCGACTACCGCGGTCTCGTCGCGCTCCTGGTGCGGACGTCGCTGCTTGTCGGCTTCCACACCGTCTTGGTCACCGAACTCTTTGGCGAGAACGGTCGCACCGCCCTGCGGTTCACCTGCGGCAGGTCGCTGGTCCGCAAGCTCACGACCGTGGGCAAGCGGATAGATCTGCAGGCCACGCTGAGGACCATCGTCGGCGACGAGTTCAAGGACATCCCCACGATCCTCGAGGTGGACGAACTTGCGGGCGGCAACCTTGACGGACCCGACTGCGCAGCGAGCGTCGAACAGGCGGACGTGGTTGGGCCGTTGAGCCTGTTTGTCGGTGGCATCGTGCCCGGCGTGAACGCGAACTCGTGGGCAGAGGCGGTCGAGGAGGTCCTGGCGTCCTCTGGCGAGAACGCGTCGCTGTTTTCCGATTTCGCCGTGGCTTCTGGAGCGGCCGGCTTTCGCCGAGCTTTCCTCGACGTGGTCTCTGCGGGCGGCATCGAGGTCAGCGCGTTATACCTCGCCACGCACCTGGACGTTGAGATCGTCTCCCTGGAGCTGTCGAGAAGACACTCGGATTCCGAAGGGGCCGCGCGGTTCTGCCTCGCGCTGTCTCGAAGGCCTCTGGCCCACTCCTGGTCGTCGCTCGTGGCGAAAATTCTTAACGTTCGCGGAAGCGAAGAGGCCCTGCGGACCATGTTCCACCAGATCAAGGCGACGGCCCATGAGACCACCATGTTCGCATGGCTGCCAGAAGCAATGCGTCGAGTCGCCGCAGGAAAGATCAGTGGAGTGAACCTCGCAGTCGCTTCTGAAGACGTGTCCGTGAGTGGCAGGCCTTTCTTCGATTAAAAGATTTCTTTGTTGCTAGAAATAGCGCTCGCATGTAGAGAATGCATGGACGTGCTGTAGGCTGTTTTCACGAGTGGAATACCTAAGTTTGAGCGACTATTCGTGCGCGCGACCTGTCAGAACAGATCGGTCTAGCCGAAAGGAATATCGCAGTCCTTAGGATAAAAAGTTGCAGTGCTGGAAGTGGTGCAAGACGTTATCAGGTCGTCGCTTTTTTGCATGCTAAAGTTGGTGCGGAGAGGCGTCGAAATTTTCTAGCGCCGTCGCTGGGGAAGAAATTGTGTTGAGCGGTTTCTTTGGGGGTCGACTTTCATGCATGATTATCTAAACGTGTAAACTTTGCCAGTCAACGACACTTAGAAATGACGGCAAAGGAGAATACAGAATATGTACACAGAACGGGTGCAAAGCGGAATAGTGCTTAATGCAGTTTGGTTGCAAAGGGCCACAGGCTTTGAAACTTATCTGACAAAAATTCTTTTACACTTTTTTCCTATTAGCGCTGTTGTGAAAGCGCAATATTTTGCCGTCGAAGCTCATCAGTTTTCATCTTTCATAATGTACTGGAAATTGCAGTACTCCTTCGGTGAGGACAACTCCTAGTACACTGTTATATCGCGGTAACATTTTTATTGTTGCTGTGGTTTGCGTAGGCGTGCGCTGCATTTTAATTTCCCAACTGACACAGCGAGACCAGTGTCACCATAGAAACAAATGGGAATAGTTCGTTCATGGCACTTCTAAAAGCTCGCTAAGCCGAAGAGCACAACACGAACAACAGCAGACACCGGTACAGGATAAAGCAAAACTACAGCAGCTGCTTAAGTTTCCGTGCGCTGAAGGGTGGCTGGGAATGGTGATTGCGTCTTTGTCTTACTTGCATTTTCCTAATCGTGCACGTCATCCGATATCTGTTGGTTTCAAGCGACCACAGTGTTCTTCGGCTGAACTCCTTACCAACGCCTTTATTATTATTTTTGTTTGTCTCTGTCGTGAACACTGCAGTCTAACTCTGCCCGGACGGGCAACGCCACAGACCCCTACGCGTCGCTCATCGCAAATTCGGAAGAGAGAAACGCAACTTTCGTCGAGCTCTTCGTGAAGGCCATGTCGATCGCTCACGGCCTGCGCATTCGAAGTCCGCCGACGCGGTCGCAGTCCGCCGTCTCTCAACTGGAAGAACGCCACGAGGTGGCGTACTTGTCGGCGACGTCGTCCATGGTGGTGCCGACGCTTTACCGGCGCGCTCCCCTCCTCTACGCGACGGGCGTACCGTCCCACTTCAACTATGCCACCGTCGGCGCAGTGCTGGCCACGCGAATTGTGGACGTCGTGGCACCGGCTCTTGGGATAGAAATGGTAGGCTTCTCGGCTGCCTCACATTCCGTCATGTCGTGGGCGAGCGTACTTACTCGCGAGAGCACTCATTTACAGTTACACTCATTTCTCCAGTACATTTAGCGTGGACACATTAGTTCTTCGTGTAGTGCGTGTACAGGTCACGTGGTGCGTATTGGACGCTGTGGTACTTTGTGCTATCTCATCATCACTTGCCGCCTGCCTCTCCCGTTTCTCCTTATCCTGGCGAGGAGTTAGCAGGCTTGGGACACGCTCTTCCGGAAGACCAACATCAGCTCTTTTTAAATAAAGGCGAATCAAAGATAAGCATAACTTAAGCGTAAATAATTACTTCTTTAAGGTACCAAAAATTCCACTCATGCCGTGAGTCTTGGTCTTTTCTGGCTTGACAAGGCCAGAGCCAAAAAAGACGCGAAAACGAAAGATGGATGGATTTCACGCTTGATCGCGAAGTTAAAGAAAATTTGAAGTCCGGCCCCTTAATCCTTTTCCTTCCAGTCTTCAATCTCTTATTGCGAAAGGAACGAAAATGTAGCTTGTAAATAATTTTGTCCTTCTATACTTATTTAATGCTGCTCTTTAGTCTCCCTTTAATATATCTACCCTTCTCTGTGCTTAGAGAGCTCCGCCGCAAGCGCCGGGGTTTAGCCGAATGGCTACAGCGTTGAGCTGTTGAGCTCGAGGTTGCCGGTCCAATCCCGGCCGGGACGGCCGCATTCCGATGGACGCGGAGTACCGTGCGTTGCGTCCACTATACTACGCGTGCCTCATAATCAGATCGAGGTGTCCGGCGCGCAAAACCCCCGCAGTTGAACTAAATTAACGCTCCCCTCTCATCTCGGCGCGCCGTCGCAGGGGCAAGGAACAAGCCAACACGCCGACCTCTGGTGGACGCGAGCGGCATGGCGCCAGTTCAACGCCAGCGCCCTCTGCTTGCAGCGACTGCACGAGCGTCTCGGACTGCGGTACGGCTCGAGTGGCGGCGAGCTCCAGCGTCGCGACATGCTCCTCCGCGCCCAGGGCCTCCGGCTCGCCTACGACGCCCTGGTGGCCAGTCTGCGTCCCGTAGCGTCCAACGTACACCTCCGGGCCCACTGGCACGAGGCGCAGGTCGTGTTCTTCGTCAGGTTCTGCCTGCTCTCCTGCGACGCCGACCAGCACCGCCAGGCGGCGCTATCGTCGCGCGCCCGGTGCCTCGTGCCGCTGCACAACATGCCCGAGTTCGGAGCCGCGTTCGACTGCGTGTCGCGGGAGGACTTCGTGACCGAGCAGTGCGTGGCGTGACATTGATGCGTCACGCGGCGGTCCGCGAAGCGTGCGACGCCGGTAGCGCCACCTGCTGTAATAGCTCGGGACGCCTCGACGAGGATTCGCGTGTTGCAGAGTCGAATGCGACTCGTATCTGCTTCAAACTTAATGAGTAAGATGTGTGTGTGTGTGTTGTTTTTTTCGGGGGGGTATAAACGGAACTGCTTGGACAATATTTAGAGGTATCGTCGCGCCCATGCTAACTATTATATAAAATGGCGTCAATATTGCGGATACGCGGATAGGGTCTTTGCGGCACACCATGACTGCTGAGGTCGCCGCAACAGAGGCTTGTAGGAGGCATTGGAGGTATGCCAGCTTAGAATTAGTAAGCTGGCGTCTAGCTCTCTTTTTGTGTTGTGTGAATTGAACGGTGGGATAGCATCGCCGACGTCTATGTTTTCTATAGCAAACGCACCGAGTATCGCCGTTGCGCATCGATTAACAAATTTTGATGGCAACGATGACTACGTATTTCCTAAACCCTTCCGCTGTTATGCAGCTCATGTGTGCAAAGTCAGTGCAATCACGGTCGCAGCTGCCACTGCCTCGTAGGTCAATGCTTTCTAAAAATGTTATGCTTGAATGAACTTTGTTGTCTTACATGCGTCCTCCAGCGATATAATGCGTCCTCAAGCGATATGATTATTCTACGTGATGTATGAGCATGTGTTCGCGGCATGGGTGGATGGATGATATGACGAACGTCCTACCTTTTTGTTTTACAGAAAAATTTTCAGCAGTCCTGAGAACTTTTTTCTTATGCGTCTCGGTTATTTGTGGCCTCCAACTTTTCTACCACCACACCTCTAACGGCCTTTACTATCTCCACTCAAGCGCTTTAAGGAAGCCAGCGCAGCCTAAACTGACAGCCGGGTAGATATCGTGTTTAACGCGGGTAGCGCCACCTGGTTTTGCTCAAGACATTTCGACAGGACTCGCGCGCGTTGGCAGAGCCGTATGCGACTCGGATCCGTTTCTAAAATCGTAAGTGTGCATTTTTTCTGTAGTGGAAATCAAACGGCGAGGACTATAATGCCACGGTGTACGCTTTTCACGAGAAATGGACGTTTTTGTCAGGCAACGCAGTCTTGCCTCGGTAACTGTTTCTTAGGAGAAACTTTCGAAGCGAATCCAATACGAATGTGTTCTCATTCCAATACAAAGCAAAATACAAAGTTTATACGGAGCACGTTTGGTAAAAACAGATCAAGTTTACTTAAATTAAATGGCGCGTGCCTTGCTGCCGTGAAATAATTCGATGAAATCAACCATTAAATATGGCAAAATAAAGCTTTGGCGCAACCCAGCGCACCATTTCAAAAGGGACTTCTATGAAAGTCCCTAGCGTCCACCCGTACATCTTACGAACATATACGTGGCACGTTAATTAGGATACTCGTCATAGAAACTATTTTTACGGCAAAGTTCTCCGCCATCAGCATCGCCGAAGAAGTGGTGAACATCTTGACGCGAAAAGTAAATGGAAAGAATGGCGGCGAAATCCGGGTACGGGTTATGTGAAAAATTGCACTTGCGGTGTCGCTTCACGGCAGCGCGAATTTCGCGTCAAGATGTCAAGACCTTTAGCGCAACCACGTGACGTGACGTCACGACATCCGGAGGAAAAGCTGGGCCCCAACTCGCGCGCAATATGCAACGCATTCTTGGCTTAACCAAGCTAAGCCTGGCCATTTTAGAGCGCAGCTCTTTGGCGTCCGTTCCTGGGTTTCGCGTCGTCGTCGGCGTTGTCGTCGGCCTCGTAACCAGCTCCGCCCCCCTTTCATCCCCCCAGCGCTAGCAGCGACCGACTGATACCGCTGGATGCCGCTGACGCCGCTAGAGAGTCAAGATAACGTGACTGCATAGAACACCGTCGCCGCCATGCAGAAAGAGGAGGAAAGGGTCCCCCCCCCCCCCCCCCCTGTTCTTGTGTGGCGGATAGGGTGCTCTTCAGTTGCCGACGCGCCGGTTATTTCACGTAGGCCCCGGCACGTCGACGAATACGTGACCACCTTCCCACGGCTAGACCTGGTTCTTAGCGCTGCGGAAGCGAGGGTATCATATTGTTTGTGTCGGCATCGGCGGCGTTGTCCCTGAAACCAACTCCGCAGCTGGGGTTGACTCACTATCGGCGTCAGCGGCATCAGTCAGTCGCTGCTATCTCTTCCCTCCTCCCTTTATCGTGTTGTCCGCTTGCTGCGCGCGCTTCTGCCCCCATAGTTTGCCGCTGGGTGTACACGCCGCCCCCCTCCCCCCTCTTCCTGCGAGTCTCCGGTTGTCAAAGCGCCGGCTCGAACTTAATTCCTTTCTTCGCTCCTCCTCCAATGCAACCCCTGTGCTGTGGCAATCAGAGAGCCAGATCGGTGGCGGCGGATCTGTATATGTGCACCGCCCGAGCCGAAATTGCCGCTGCCGTTCGCCCTGTGCGGTGGCAATCAGAGAGCCAGATCGGTGGCGGCGGATCTGTATATGTGCACCGCCCGAGCCGAAATTGCCGCTGCCGTTCGCCACTGCGAAATTATCTGCCAGTTCTTTCTGAGCCATGAGCGAGACGACCGATGGAAGTCCTCCGTCTGCTGCTGCTGCTGCTAAACGAGCTGCCAGAGCAGAGGCCCAGCGCCGTCGCCGTCAGAATCCAGAGGTGCGTGCCGCCGAAGCAGAAGCTTACCGTCGCCGCCGTCGAGATGATCCAGGAGTACGCGTCGCCGAAGCAGAGGCTAAGCGCCGCCGCCGAGAAGACCCTGCCGTTCGCGCTGCCGAAGCGGAGGCTCATCGCCGCCGTCGAGAGCAACCAGCAGTAAAGCGAGGCTGAAGCAGAAGCTCATCGCCGCCGCCGAGAAGACTCTGCAGTTCGCGCCGCCGAAGCGGAGGCTCATCGCCGCCGTCGAGAGCAACCAGCAGTAAGCGAGGCTGAAGCAGAAGCTCATCGCCGCCGCCGAGAAGACCCTGCCGTTCGCACCGCCGAAGCGGAGGCTCATCGCCGCCGTCGAGAGCAACCAGCAGTAAGCGAGGCTGAAGCAGAAGCTCATCGCCGTCGCAGAGAAGACTCTACCGTTCGCGCGGCCGAGGCCGAGGCCAAACGCAAACAAAGGCTCGCAAACAGTCAGGGTGCAACAAATGCTTTCCGGCGACAGTTTACAGACAATCCGTTTGGAAGTGTGTGTTCAGTGTGTGATCGGCTCTGGTTCCAAAATGACGTGAAACCGCTTCCGGATACGTGCCGTGAGAATCTCCGGTGTGCGTTTCCCAACTCGGACTTGTGTCAATTCAGACTGTGTTCTTCATGCATGCAATCTGTGCGGAAAGGTGACATTCCTCATTTTTCGACAACAAACGGTTACAAATATCCCTCGAGGCCAGCGCACCTTCCACAACTTAATGCGGTGAGTGTAAGACTCGTATCTCCGCGAATCCCATTCATGCAAGTGCGACGACTGATGCACGGCGGAGGCCAATATGGCATTAAGGGTATAGATCTCGTCTTTGAGAATCAAGCATTGGTGTACCAAGTCGAACATATATCAGTCTATTTCTCCGACCACAAAGCTTCCTTCATGACTGTCAAGAACTGTTAGTGGAGTCTTTGTTAAAGGAATACGTGTGAAAAATAAAAATAAAATTCTGTGATAGCGCATACATGTGTTGCTCGATTTCTTTGCCTCAATCTATCGAAAAGGTGAAACAGCTTATTTGCTGCGCTCAAATTTCGCATTAGGAAGTAACGTAATCGTCGGTAATTTTTTTCATATAACCCGTACCCGGATTACGCCGCCATTCTTTCCATTTACTTTTTACGTGTGTGTAATCGCGCACTAAAGACCTGCGTATACTCGATTAGCTAAACATACTATTAGAAGAGGCCGTATGGCTTCCCGAGAGCGGTATGGCCGTTGTGAATAGATTTGCTTTGAAGTCGCACAAAACGGTAACTTCGGTGGCTGACGCCCAGCGAAACAGCGTAGTTAGGCCTAACAGCCAAGACCGACGCGACGCTGGCACTCGTCGCCGTTGGGACCACATATCATGCGCGCGGTCTAGACTGAGGACTGCAATAGCGACGAGGGCACCTACCAAGTTAATATGTGCGCTTACATAATGTAACAGGTGAAGTTCGCGTGTAGATGGAAGGTATCAAGCTGAATTTGCGCAACACAGCGTAAAGTGCCGGCGTCGCGAAGTCAAGGTCGCACTTAACGGCACTGCGACAATGCATGGCGCGTGAACGCGGCACGCTGTCACGGCCTCAACAGCCGTAAGAGTTTAAGTAGACTGAAGCACAACAGTGACGAAGAGCCTGCAAACAAGCTTTCTGCGCAGCTGGAGTTGGAAATTGAACTTGCATTCTTGCATGAAGATATCTGTATATTAGCACTTTGAAAATAAACCTGATTCGAGAGACAAACCTGTTCCCCGTTTGGCAAGTAATTAACGAAACATTTTTTTTTCTAGGTTTCTAAACATCTGGCTCTTTCGTCAAGGTTTTAGACAAATCACACCACTATTCCAACTGTTCGCTTCGACCTCGCTTCGAACGAAAAAACTGATATTCGCACAATGTTCATCTTCACATATATCAATATTACCCCCAAAAATCCTAGCGACTGTCTTCCTAATCCACAGAAACATACATTTGCCGTGACTAACATACAGAACAAAACGAATATAGTGAGCGCACTTACACCAAGCGACAGCATAAAGTATGCATTACGATCTCAATAAGCGCTTTTGTGGTTCAGTCCGTGTATATCAGTCCTAGGCAGCAAAGACGACTTACATGTACATCCGGCTGTAGCATCATTCACGCCCATTATAGAAACATAATGATCAAAATAGTTCCTTGAACCAGAGATCGCATCTTGGGCGCCTGAGTTACCGCGACAATGTCTTCTAGCATCATCACTGACGGTAGTAACTTTACGAATGACAACAGTAACAACAAAAGGCAACATTACAATTTGCGAATATCAAAAAAAGAAAAAGAAAGCACAGCCTGCACGATCATTCTGCAAGAGAAGTCATATAAAATACCAGCCGTCTCAAGAAAAGACATGTGCGACGCTAATGTTCAGAATAGACACACTCGTCACAAACGAATCTCGTCAATGTCATCCTCGCACTTTGGTTTGCTACGAGTACAGTGTGTAGCGAGCTTCGTGGCTTTGTCATAACCTTGCAGAAAGGCACGCCTCCATTGATTCGAACACATAGTGCCTGTATACAGTGTTCCCGGTGAATGCAAAGGGATACACCCTTTAGGCCAGACATTGCTCGGATACGAAGTCCTCCCTGGACACGCAGTCAAAGACGGTCCCGAACTCCGGCATGTTGTGCAGCGGCAGGAGACAATTGGCGCGCGATGACAGCACCGGTTTGGGACCCTGCTGGTCGACGTCGCACGAGAGCAGGCAGAACCGAGCGAAGAACACGGCTTGCGCCTCGGGCCACAGACGCCGGAACTCGTTGCCGGCGGTGGCGACGCCGAAGCTCTCCACCAGGGCGTCGTAGGCCAGCCGCAGGCCCTGGACGCGGAGCACCATGTCCCGGCGTTTGAGCGCCGCTGTCGTTCGGCCTTCGGCTCTGTGCCGCAGACCGAGGCGGCGGTGCAGTCGCTCCAGGCACTGGGCCGTGTTGTTGTACTGGCGCTTGGCGTCCCGTGACCACCAGACGTCGTGGAGCGGGCGGCTGGGCCCTTCCTGCGGCGCCGTTGCGATACGCGTCAGATCATAACCATAGCTCGCTGGCGAACTCTGCGGCCTTTGCGTAGGCGCATCTGGCACGGCTGTGGGTAGATGGGTAGCTCGTGCGATGGGCAAGACACCCGCCGTTGTGTCGACCGAAAGTACGCCAAAGGCAAGAAGAATAAGGGAATCCGAGTGGCTTGATATCAATTACAGCCATATGAGGAAAACAGACAGTGAAGCCAGAGAAAAGAAAGCATGTGAGAATACGTCGGTTCGGCTCGCGCCTGCGGCAAGTTATCTTTTTTATCCACTTTCGTTTCCATTATTCTTATCGTTTCGGCATCTCAATTTAAACATAAAAAATTACCCTGTGATTTATCTGGCTTCGTTGTCTTTTCGCTAGATAGTTGTAACGAAGGCATACGCGAACAAGTTTTACACAGTTGACGTTTTGGTCATTTATACGGCGCGCGCCTGGCGCCGTATTCTACGCCAATACATTTTACTTTTACAGCGCAGTTCTTAAGCGCCCGTTCTAGGTGCGTGTGCTCATTCGCTCGTAACCGAACGAATGAGCACAGGCACAAGATGAAAGCGAACGAGGAGCGCAGCGGCAGATGAAAAAAGAGCGTGCAAGGAGGAAAGTGGACGAAAGCAGGAGGGGAAACAGTCTGCACATGCGCTGAGTTGCCGGCCGCTACGGCATCCGCCGCCTACCTCATCTGTGCTTTCCAAGGGGGAGCGAGCCGCAGGTGGTGAAGTGGGGAGCGTTACGCTCGTCGGCGGTACCAGCATGTGTGACTAAAGCCCCTTAAACTTCGTAAAGTAGCGACGCTCTCCTCCTCCGCCTTCACTCCTCCTCGTTTATCCTCTCTTTCACGCTCCCTCCTCGACGGTGGCGCCGCCTACAATGCTCGAGCGTAGCAACGGCGCCAACATGCGCTCCTCGCCACTCCGTAGACGCTTCTCGAGCAAAAATGGCGCTGATGCGCGGCGCGAGGGCCCACGTGATGCTATTAGGCCAATAGCGACGCGGCGTCGGCCTCGGCCACAGCGCACGAGGAGGAGGCGGTATTCTTCAAAGCGTGGCACTACTTTACGAAGTTTAAGGGGTTCTATGTGTGACGGGTATCAGTGCTCCAGCAAGGGGCGATGGCGGGCGGTTACGAACTCTCCCTTAGGTGTTGCCGCCGCTGACGCTGGCGGCACGACTTTCCCGTGACGAAGGGCCGCTCTTGTCGTTGGTGGAACAAAAGCGTGAGAAGAAGTAAGCGTAGTGCCGCGCAAGACGGGCTGTGCGGCGATGATGGCTGCGATATGGCTGCAGAGTAGCGCACGCGGCATGTATGGAAACAAAACGCGCTACCCACAGCGTTCTTTTGCTAATACAAAACATGTACCTATGCAATCATTATGGAAGATATTGACACGCGAAGTGAAAACATGTACAGAGCAGCGCTCAAATTTCACATTAGAGAGTATCGGAATCGTGGGTGAATTTTTTTTTCTTGTTCGGACACTTGACGCAGCGAGTGAAATAAAATGAACAGTGAAATTTAGAACCTTTGATCAAAAGCACGGTTCTTGGTCAGCTAATCTAATGTGTGCGCAAATAGCCAAACGATTGATGGTGTGCCAGTGATTTTACACTTGATACCCTTGTACGCACATCTGTAGAAACCAAACACAGCTGAAGCCTGTCTCCTGGGCACGTCATGGTGATCTGTTCGGACAACAAAATTTATGCATTAAACATTACCGCTGACGCGCTGCCTATCGAAGAAGTTAATCTGTAGCTACACCAAATTCAGCTAGACAGGCCATTTAGCATGCAGCGGATACAGTCGGTATACGGTCGATGCTAACTGAAAATAAATTGCATTTCCTCGCACATTTCCGAAACGAATTTATTGAGCTTGTACTAACCTCAGAATTCTTCCTAAGTACACACGCTTTGAAAGCTCCCTGGTTCCAATTCGCAAATGGCAATATGTTCCAGAAACTGATAAGTGAAAAAGGGAACTGTTCATTATTCAATTACGCAGTAATAATTAACCTTGAAGTATTGCCTACCTCTTCGAGTAATACTGCTCTAGGACTAGAATTTTTATACGTGCCATACGTGATTAAAAGTCCTGCTAGGATAAAAAGTTATATAGATCCAACGGACATGTTGGAAACTATTTTAGGCGAAGCTTTCATGAAGCGGCAGTTCAATGCTTTGAAACTAAGTACGATTCATACAATTATCTTTATTTATCTTCTTAATTACCTGTGTAACGTGTGAATCTCATGCTAAGTTTATGCACTTCACCGTTGAGAAGCTTCGCTGCAAGTGCCATAGCAGGAGTCAGCAGCAGGTGTTATAGGAGTAATCAGGAGTCAAATTTTGATAAATTCGCAACCATTCACCCTCGTTCACTGCGGTCCCATCGTCTGCTGTCACTCGTCTCAAAGCTGATTTGCTGGGAGCGAGAAAAAGATTCTGCAAATTTTGTCCCGTGTACTTGCCCGTGTGTGTTAACTGAGGTGGAAATAACATAAGAGTTTTCTACAAAAATTGCTATAGGAAATTTTGGCGCTAATGTCTATAGGAGCGCCAAGCATCGCGGTTCAATTAGCATGGCAATGATGGACAGCACATGGGTGTACCTAGACTTCGTTCTTCTGGCTTCAAACGTCTTTGCGACTTTGCAATATAGGCGACGGCCGAAACAAGGCGACCATGGCGTAATTGGGGATTCTAGAATTGCTCCTGGCGCTTGCACTACACAACAGCATACCCACCGCGGTGGCATAGTGGCATGGGCGCTTGCGCTGCCGAGCCCAAGGGCGTGGAATCAAAGCGCCGGTCGAGGCGGCCGCATTTCAATGGGGGCGAAATGCAAAAGAAAAAGAAAATGAGAAAGAAAAGAAAGGAAAGGCCCGTGTATCGTGCCTGAGGTGCACGTGAGAGAATCCCAGGTGGTCGAAAATAATCCGGAATACCTCACTATGGCGTGCCTCGTAATCATATCCTGGTTCTGGCACGTAAAACCCCAGAACTTACAAAAAGTATGGCCTCCGAGATAAGCTAGGGAGCCGTCGCTGGCCGCGCGATTTAGATGGCACCTACGATTGGCCATATTCAACAAAATATTGCGGTATAAATCGAACACTTAGCCAATTTTTCCCATGTGCCCACAGTCTAATTGCCCTGTTGTGTTTAGAAAACTACGAGTAACTGGAAATTTAGAAAAAAATAAAGCCTAATAAGTAACGTCGCAAGATGGACCAACAAGCAAGAAGATTAGCCAAGTCCATGTATTAACCAGCATTCTCATCATAGAGGAAGGAGGAAGGGTGCGTGACGTCACGCAGCTACCTCGGGCAAGGAAACCTCACCTGACGCCGCGCCAGCCTTGGTTCGGGGCCTGTCTGAGCATTCGTTGTTTGGTTGTGGGCCCACCAAGGTTGCCGGACTTTCCAAACCATTGTTTGGCTCCCAGCAACGATCTCTTCGCGATTGGCCCTCGCCACCCACTCTCCTCTCTCCTGTCCGCCATACCCTATAAGCGCGCTCGACGGCTAGAAACTATCGCTTGCTTAGCGCTTGGTAACGGCCTGATTCCCACGAGCCTTTCTTTTACGTAATTTTTTGTGACCAGGCTTCAACACTGTGACCTGACGCTTGCAGGTAGTCTTTTTTTTCCTTCCTCCATGATTCTGGTCGCAGCTGAACGATCCCATCGCCAGGGTTCACTCTGGTAATCTCCGAAGAAAAATTGGCAGTGGTTTAACTCGGCTATGCCAGGATATACGACGCGAAAGCTAAGGCATAGCATGGTTAGCTTTGGTTAATTGCAAGTCCAGGTTAGTCTTGTTGTCTAGCTATGTTGCGGCGTTCAGCCAGTCGTTCGGCGCGCTGTTCGTCTGTTTCCTGGGCGATTCGTTTCCTCTTCATCTCGTTCCGATGTCGATTCCAGGCCTCCTCCTGCTTATCAGAATTGTCGCCGTCCATACTGCCGCCTCAGCTGCGGTTGCGGCGCACGCGAGCTCTCCTTTTCAATCCTCCGACATGTTATCAGGCATGCGACGCAGCTGGCTAAGCGAGCGGAGGCGAGCGCAACGACGAGGAACGCGGTGCGACGTCATGTGCCTCCTCGGAGCACGGCCGCGGCGAAATCGCAAGTTCGCGGCCAGTAAAGCTTTCGCTTTAAAACTCTACTAGAAGCGACTGGTGGGGACTCGCACCGTTTCCTTCGCGGTCGTAAAGGCCGGTCCGACGACCTCCGCGATCCGCGTCGCCATGAGCGCCCCGACGGTGGCGTAGTTGAAGTACGGCGGCACGTCCACCGGGTAGAAGTGCGGCTCGCGCTGGTACAGCGTCGGCACCACCACGGACGACGTGGCCTCCGAATAGTCCAGCTCGTCGAGTTGCTCCAGCCGAGAGACGATGAATTCCTGCCGCGTCGGCGGGCTTTGCACGAGCCGGCCATGAACGAACGCCATGGCCTGGAGGAAGATCTCGACAAAACTGGCGTTGCGCTGCTCGAAATCGGCGTCGAGCGGCGCGGTGTCTGTCACCCTGGCGGTCCTTGCTGACTTCGGCTGCAACGTTACGGACATATTCAAAGTCGTGGCGTAGAGGCCATTGAAGCGAGTGCCTTCGTGTTGTCTAACGTTTAACGTTAACATGAAATGTGCGTTAGAGGACAAAGCCGGATGGATGATGTTCACTGTGTGACCGACGCGGCCGGCGGGGAATTCCGAACGGCTCAACAAAAAACACCGCCAGGGGAAACGCGGAGCCAAACAGAGGCAGTAGGAAAGCAGGAAGGAGACGTTTCGTCAAACGTGGGGTGGGATTCTGGAAACTGGGACATTCCATTATATTGTCAAGTTTACCATCTAGTCAGCTCTGATTGGGTCACAGGGTTCCTCCCCAAGTGGCTCAAAGCGCCAACCTGGCGGACCTCGGCAAAATGGCAGAATTTGACATCGTTGAAAGTTTCACCCCTAACAGTGCCGCTTCCAGTAGAGAGTGAGAGGGGCGAGGGGGGAGGATTCATGTAGTGGCAGCCGCTAGGTGAAGATGACAATAAAAGAGTGACGCGGCGTAGAACGCACGCAAAAGTACAGTGTACTAGAAGAGTGTAGCAAAAGCAAGCTCGTCAGAAAGTTGCAGTAGAAATCGTTCAACGCATATAGTCTCGGTTCTCGTCACACCCGCTGCGCTGCCTCAGTGGATGTATGGCGTTCTGCTGCTGAGCATGAGGACACGGGCTCGATATCCGACCGCAGAGGCCGCACTTTGACGGAGTCAAAATGCAAAAAAAAAAAAAAAAAGAACGCTTATACTTGTGTTTAGGTGCACGTTATCCCCAGAAGGTCAAGATTAACTCGGCGCTTTCCTTTGGCGTCTCTCAAAGCCACTGCAGTGTTTCTTGAGGGCATTAAACTCAATCAATCAATCAATCAATCAATCAATCAATCAATCAATCAATCAATCAATCAATCAATCAATCAATCAATCAATCAATCAATCAATCAATCAATCTGTTCTAATCTCTGCCTCGCCTCCGTCGTAGCTGCAGATTGCGCAAATTTGCGTCAGAGGAGGTCACAGGCTGTTATACAGAGGCAGGCCGAGAGAAGCGCTACACGATTGAGACGTGTTAACAGAAACTGATGAAAAACTCTTCTCCACAACATTAGCCTAGTTGATTTTTAACAGGATTTGTGCCGCCCGGGCAATGCGTGGGCTAACCAATTGATACGTTATTAGGCTAACAGAATGGGTGCCAAGTTAAAGGGTACGCACTCCATAGCGTTTCCACCTATTTTGTAACTTTCCGCCTAATTGTCCCTAGTATTCCCGCTATATTCGCTAAATTTAATGATGATGGCATTTATAGTTATACGCAAGGACAACGAGCGAAGTTCTGCGTCACTCGAAAGAACACTCTTAAATCTTCAGAGCGCTTGCATACGCAATTAATTGCCAAGGCCCCAACTAACCCAGACGCTTTGAACTTTTCCTACAATTACTTGGCCCTTTGTCAGCAAACAAAGAAGCTGCCTCATACAGTTAACCGGGGACGCCAGGCGAATGTCGTATCATTAATGAAGACATAAAAAAAATGACGCTCAATTTATTATTTACAACGCTTTTAGTCAAGCCAAGAACGTGAAAATTTTGTCACACATTGCACTTGCCACGACACCCCTTTCTGCGAAATATAAACTTGGTGTAGACTCTCTCACGAAACTGAGAAACACGGATGATAGCGGCCGCATGACAACTTCTAACATTTAATCATTATTTTTTTTAGAAAGCCTGTCTTTGATCCAACCGCATTTTATTTCGCACAGAGATGCTCCGTGATGTTCCCCTCACATTCCCTAAATGTGACCTTGGTGGCAGTTGCAGTTATGACAGGGCAGCGTGAAAAATTTTTCACCGCTCGTAGAAAGCACCTACAACGCTTCGGAGCACTTTCATGTGTAATTTAGTGCAAAGGCCGAACGAAATTAACCAACACGCTTTGATATTTGCCTTCATATTAACAATAAGATGCACCTTATTTCTAGCAAATATAAGCTTGGCGAATTGCCTAGTTCACCGAATGCACTGGAGAAACGCATGGGAATAGGGCAAATAAAACGAGGATTCAGTAAATATTTCCACCGTTTTTACATAAACCATGAAACTCCTAAATTCGCCGCACATTGCACAAGATTACCCCTAGATATTTTATCCGAATTTGAAGTTGGGATCTTGTGGAGTTGTTTTAGTAATCTGGAAAACGTTTCGAATAACGGCACTGTGACAATATGGAACGCTTGAATAATTAGCCTTATATAAAGGATGTAATTAACCTAAACAAATTAAACATTTATCGCTGCAGGTTACTGGCAACATGCTTCCTACTTCCACAGAATATAAACAACATGTATCGCATAGTTCCTCGACGAGACTGGGCTATATGTGCTTTATACATGTCATAAAAATATGCGAAAAGGCGAGCATTCAGTAAATATTTTCAAAGCACATAACGTTTGAAGCTTTCAGAACACGTCAACCCCAGAATAGTACCCATTTCCTTAAAATACGAATAATGTGCCAAGTTCGGTCCTCCCATAGATACCAAGAAACTTTTGAATTCAAAAGTATCGTATAATATCTTTAAAATAACCGAGAACAAGGTTTTCGGAGTTTTCATCTAACCCCTAAATGACACACACATAAAATTTGCCGACACATTGCCCCCTAACAATACCCGCAGTTTCTCAGAACATAAACTTGGTGAGTGATCTAGTTTTCTTTTTTCTCTTGAATACCGTGGGAACTGGCCTATAATGGTGTCGAGCGCTTCTTAAACATTGTGTGGTTTTACGTGCCAAAACCACTTTTTGATTATGAGGCACGCCATAGTGGAGGACTCCGGAAATTTCGACCCCCTGGGGTTCTTCAACGTGCACCTAAATCTAAGTACACGGGTGTTTTCGCATTTCGCTCCCCATCTAAATGCGGCGGCCGCCGCGGCCGGGTTTCGATCCCGCGACCTCGTACTCAGCAGCCCAACACCATGGCCACTGAGCAACTGCGGGGGGTTCGAGCGCTTCTAATCGCATTAACAGCTCGGCAGCTAATGCCACTGAGTCGAATCGATTTGCCATGGTTAAACATCCTCCACTCACCGTCATGTCTTCAGAGACGACCGCGAGGTCCACCTTCTCTATGCTCTTCTCGGCGACTCGGGGCATCACATTAGCCAGCCACGTGAAGACGGTGGACCTCGAGGCGCTCTCCCTGAGGTACTCGAACATGGTCACGAGTGCTTCCCTGCTTCCGCGCAGCTCCAGGATCCTGGCCAGGAGCCTCGGCCACGAGATCGACACGGGCTTTCGCGCCAGCGAGAGGCAGAACTCCGCCGTGTCCACGGGGTCCATGGGCAGCCGGCTCCTAGACAGTTCCATGGACAGGATCTCGGCATCCAGATGCGAGGCCGAGTACATCGCGGCGGTCTCAACGCCGCCGTCGACGGAAGCCGCGACTTCGTGAAAGGCGAGCCGGAAGGCAGAGGCGCCCGAAGCCAGGCCGATATCGAATAAATGGGAACTGCTTCGCAGCGTTGGTAAACGAGCAGTGATGACGACGTTTTCGACTTCTCGCTTTTTTTTCCTAAACATTTATTTCTCAATACATTTTTTTTTGCCAACGAGATCCCAAGATCCTTCTCATTTGCGTTGTAAGCTGTTTCTCGTGCACTTGCAAATTACGGAGCGTTCCCATTCGCAAGCAGTGTGGCTAAACTCAGTAACACACTCCCTGGTGACACGACTTCATCATCACCCATTCAGTACATTTCTAATTCAATGCGCCAGTATTTCTTTCACAATTCTTAAATTCCTATAAAATATAGTGACAACGCTTATTTGCACATAGACATACTAAATAAGCAATATGGAGTGTGCGTATTAAGAGTGGAAGATCGGCTTTTTTTTACGTTTTGACAAACACATTTTTTATGCAGCCTTTGTTCTCTCTGTTCAGTTATATTCTGTATAAGTAATTTTTCCAACCTACTGTATAATTTCAAACTGTTGCTGTTTATTCACACACTTATCCGAGTTTGGTACACCAATTTCTTACTCAACACTATATAACATAAGGGGCCATTGCCACGACCCATTCTGAGTTCTGAGGTCTGTACAGTACAAGTCTGATGCATTATATTCTATTCGATAACAAGCACTAAACTGTTCCGTTTGCCTTAAGTGATGGTCCTGGACCTCGACACCCTAAAGAAAAGAAAGAATGCCAAGTGCACAGCGCTTTAAATATTTTAAACATTTACACGAACCAGTTTCGGTTTTGTTTCCCGGGAGGCTTAAGTGTCGTCACGTCATGACGCACCGATTCATTACGAAAGTTAGGTGTAACAGCACTATAACAAAGCAATAAAAGGAAAATGTCTGACGTAAAAAAATTGCTATGAAAAATATCGTCTACGAGCTGAGCTCATCATTCGCCGTTTTTTTTTTAACAAGAAACGCGCGGACGTGCCTGTTCGTCCATGGCACGAGGGGGGGGGGGGGGGGGGAGTTCATACAGGCGGCTAACAACGAGCAAAAATTTGGCGCCTCTCCGTCTCAGTCAACCAGCAACCGACCCGTTGTATCCGGAATCCGCGAGGACTTCGTCAACCACCGAGACCCATTCGGTCGCGTTGACGCCGGGAACGAGGTCGTCCAGAATCTCGTCCAGGGTCCTGGTGACGTCGCGTTGCCCCGCACTTCCCGCGCAGCGTTCGAGGTGGCCGCTCACGCTTCGGTCGACCGCCAGTATCTTGGACAGCTCACCGGCGTCGTGGTACACGGCTCGCAGGGCGGCCTCCAGGTCCCACCGCTCGCCGGTGGTCGTGAGCTTCCGGAGCAGCGACTGTCCGCACGAGAGGCGCAGGAGGACGCGCCTGTCCTCGCCGAGCAGTTGGATGGCCACGACCGTGTGGAATCCGAGGAGCAGCGACGTGCGCACCAGCAACCCGACGAGATCGCGGTACACGCGGCTGCGGCGGATCGGGGCCCAGTTCAGCTGCTTGCGAGCGGACTCGAGCGTCTCGTTGAACGAACGGTCAATGCGCGAGTCGCCGGCGTAGCTGTGACACTTCTGGTAGACGCGGCGCATCAGGCGCAGTTCCGTCGGATCATCTGCGAGGAAGCGGTTTTTGGTAGCGCCAAAAAAAAAAAAAAAAGGAAGAGAAACACGGAGCACGCGTTGGTTGATGATAGAAAGAAGGGATTTGGATTCGGAAAAGAAAAAAATAAGAATGCACATACACAGAAAGATAAGAGGTTAGCCATATTTGAAAAAATCTTCCGCTTAATGTACACTACCACACACCCACATATACCACATGACCGGCTTCGCATACTTCACGCACATACACCTTATTTGGCTTGGACTCTCCTTTTGAATTTATGGGATTTGACATGCCGAAACCCCGATTTCATAATGAGGCACGCCGTAGTGGGATACTCCTAATTAATTTTCACCACCAGTCAAGGGATCCTTGACGTGTCCCCAATGCACGGTACACGGGCGTTGCATTTCGCGCCAATCGGATTCGATCCCGCGATCTCGCGCTTAGCAGCGTAACACCACAGCCGCCAAGCCACCGCGGTGGGTCTTTGGCGCTCCTAATACCAGGGCATTACTGTGTGCCTACCATCTGCGTCCTCCCTGCGCCAGAGGTGATCGTTGATCTTGACGAGCGTAGCCGCGATGCTGTCCGCACGGAAGCTCCCGCCGTCTCGGCCCTGCACGATCCACGAGCTGCACACGTAGCCGTAGAAATCGTTGCATGCGTCCCTGCTGGTGTTGAGCAGGCCGGTCAGGTAATCACGCGCTGCGATGCACTGGGGCGTCACGCAGGCGAGCGGGGACGTCGCTCCGCTGCTGTACATCAGAGCGATCACGGCGCCCAACAGCACGGAGCAGACGACTGCGGTGGAGCAGATCACGCCGCCACACAGCAAGCGTTCTTGGTTGGTGTCCATCTCCGTCAGGAAGGTCACGTTGAGAGCTGCGGGAGCCACACGCCTCATCAATTGCCCCTGATATACTATAGCACACGCCTGATCTCGTTCCACTAAGCTCCGCTAATACGGACGTCATTTACAGTGGAGCTGTTAGAACCTCGCTGTATTTCTCTTGACGTCCGCAGCTTCGCCGAGCTGGGGGAGAGAGAACTAAGAGAGAGTGAAAGCAGAGCATAAAAATAGCATCGCGCAGCATAGCGACGCGGCGCGGGTGGGTGGAGCCTAACGGGGGAGAAGGAGCGGCGCGGCGGGGACACAGGTAGTGTGACGTCGTTGCTCTTCGATAAGGACCCGCGAGTTCGCTTCGGCGGATTTCGACAATCTGCCAGGTACACGGCGTCGGAGTTAACATGCATCAGAGCTAATGCGCGACAGTTGCCGCCGCGTAGCATGGGTGCAGCGTCTGGCACACGAAACCGACGCATATGGCATCTCAAGAAATCGCTACCGGTGCGGCGGGCGCCTCAACCGGCGCGCCGTCCCACCCGAGACCCCCCCCAGAGGGAGACAGCATGGATTTTTTCTGAAGCCCTAACTTCCCCCAGCTGCGCTGGTCTCTGGTGTTTGCGATACCAGAGCCACGCATAACGCTTTAAAAACGCGGTCGATTTGGTTGGTGGATATCCGGAACGTACACTTAAGAGGAGCATTACTTGACCTGTTCTATATTAAATCCAGAACAGCGACCCTCACGGCGAGAGGATGTTTTGTGAGCAAGACGTTAGGCGGGAACGCTGACGCCGCCTTGAAATTCGCGCACGAGCACGCCGTGACGCAGTTGCTGTGACATGGTTACTAGCGCGAACAAGACAAACGGAAAAAGGGTGGAACAGGACAAAGCGCTAGTTGTTTTTTTGTATACACATCTTATTCGCGTTCCACGTGGGTTTAACCAATTAAGTGGAACATATTTGAAAATGTGTTCCACTTTGTGTAACCTATGTGAAACGAAATTAAGAGTGTACGGGCGCCGTCTATGATGAGAACAAAAAAAAAAAAATGCCACCGCGAGAACGGAGGTTCGAGGTGAAGTGTAATTTGTTACACTTAAAAATATTTGCGCCGTAGTAGAAATAATTCGTTAAGAGATAAATAGCCTGCGAACAATACAGCTATACGTCGAAGTCTAGGTGACAAAATAACCTTTTTAAGGAATTAGGAATGAACTTGTTCGCGACAATTTCGTTGTCTGGTACGTAAGGACAACCGACAGAGCGCTTGGAATGCAGTTTATAGAGTGTCAATTTGTGAACAACCGGCAAGCCGGAAAATGAAATGCCGAGGGAGGTGGAGGTGGAACCGGCAGCTGGCACCCTGAGGAATAAGAAATTGTGGAAGACGCCTATCAAATATTAAGACTTAATGGGGGGCTAGTCGGTTAACCATGATGGAATATGGCAACGCACTTCGATACAAGGATGTAACACAAAGTGAACAAACACGAGCGCTGTTTTACAGCGAAGCTGTATGTGGCTAGGGTTCCATGCATTTTTGTTCTCCGTGGACAAAACCTATCATCATCAATGACTCACACCCCCGTAAGGAATCATGCTACCGTAAGCAAGCTAAAGACGCAATGGCTCATAGCCTCGTAAGGCAGAGGCTACAAGCACTCAGCAAAGTGAAGCGAACAGCGCTTAAATTCTTTCTAATCACGCATACAACATACAGAACAGCATGTCGAAGGAAGGAAGGAAGGAAAAACTTTAATGCTCTATTTACAGCTTTCAGCGGCTAACAGATGTCTTCATGTTTTACTGAAGTCTCCGTCGTCTTGAGTGGTCGGCGCCCCTCTTCCAGAGCACCGCTGAGCCTGGCCACGTTGCACCAATCCTTTTTGGTCGACAAATGCTATCATGAATGGCTCATACCGCCGTAAGCAAGCAAAAAATGCAATGACTCCTAATCCCGTAAAGTTCATGCATGGCTACTCACTTTGTTTAAATTAGCTGCGATGACACTACCCCTGTTGTCGTTGTCGGTGATTTCAATGTGGATGTGTCGGTACCGAAAAGGGAGCTTTTTACGTGTTCCGTGTTGCAGACATATCCCTCGCAACGCTACACTGATCTGGCCCAACGACCACCCAGCGGCGTACGTGCATCGACCTGGCATTATCAAAAAATGTGATTGCAGCTGCGAATGAAATAATGACCACCGATCAAGACAATAAATGAGTGTGCGTACCTTTCGTCACGATGACCACCCATCGAGACAAAATGAGTTCGTGCCCTTGTTCAAAATTATTTGTCACCTCCTTGTCGTGTGCTAAACAGCTTCGCTGGTCAACCACTTTCACAGAGTGGAATGAATCATGATTTTTTTTACAGCGCCTGTGTTTGTTCACTCTGCGTTACGTCCTTGTTTCGAAGTGCACTGCCATATGCTATACAAGATGACTGTCGAAGTCAGCGATAGCCTTCCTGTGCAACCTGCTGCGTATACCCAGGCCATCCGCGAATTACGAAGCCTTACGGACCCATCAGCCACACGAAGTGGCCATCTCG
This sequence comes from Dermacentor andersoni, assembly GCF_023375885.2. Lineage (NCBI taxonomy): Eukaryota > Metazoa > Arthropoda > Arachnida > Ixodida > Ixodidae > Dermacentor > Dermacentor andersoni. The sequence continues at coordinate 113,947,050 of NC_092823.1, read as the reverse complement.
CTGCCAACTACAATGCCTAATGATACTACGTCACAGTACATCTTGCTGTAATCGCTATACCCCAGATGAAACTCCGTAGCAACCTCTACTAGCCCTAGTATCCTGGCTGCAACTTCCATTATCATGCAATGTTGTATAGTGCCGATTGCAAGAAAGTTGGCGCAGAAGAAAGCACCAAACACGTCACGTGTGCACTGCACAACACGAAGATGAAAGGCTTGCCCATTGGACAGCTTTAGGACACGTAACTTACAGGCCCTTTAGAGAAGATATCTTGGGAGTGTGGCCTTGTGCGTCTTCGATGTGCATGCAAAACCACAAGAGCTGCTTCGCTTCATGAGATGCACCTGCCTGCATGACCACTTATGATTTGAACGACGAACGCTGCAGCGTGTGTGCCCGTGCAGAGCGCCCCTCTTCATTTTTCAATCCTCTCCCTCCCTTCCTCAGTGCAGAGTAGCCATTCGGGCTCAGCCATGGTTAACCTCCCTGCATTTCGCGTATGACCTCCCTCTCTGTCTCTTTCTTCTTATGCATGTTTGTTACATACTGTCGCACACTGCTTCGCATCGCCTTGTATATTGTCATCGCTTACACTTTTAGGTAGGTAGGCGGGCCTTAATGAGGCGTTCAGTACCACCTAGCGCTGACCTACCTCCGGCTTGCGGTATGTAGTAAACCAAAATTATATTATTCAACAAGCGGATGACTCAGCAACTCACGGTAGAAGGACCATTGGCTCGGGGACCCGACGACACTCCTCCGCGCCCCGTGCGAGGAAACCTCGCTGCTCTCCGCCTCTTTGTTCTGAGCGGCCCCTTTCCGACGCTTGGGAGTTCCGTCGCTTGCCTGTCCATGAACCAACGGCTGCCGCGGAGACAACGGCGCTGTCGCCGCAGCGGACACAGCTGGCGGGCCCTGTTGGACTGGTTCCTTCTTCGGCACGGCAATCCAGGGCGCCCCTGAATGTGCTGCAAGCTTGTCCTGTCCCGCCGTGTCAGTGTCCTTGTCCTCTCTGGCCGACCACGGCAAGACTATCTGGTCTTTTTGTGCGTCCGTCGTGGGGCCCGCTGCGTCGGCTTGTTTCTGCTCCAGCGGACCAACTGCCGCGTCACGGTCATCGAGGATGACAGCGCCGGCATCCGCTTGCACGTCAGGATGGACTACTCGTTGGCCTTGGGAACTTGACGGTGCGACGGCCGCCGTGTCGTCCCCGTTTTTCGGTGCGTCAGCCGTTGCCTTGTCCGCGGGCCCCGCCGAGTCATCCGGCGCCAACACGGACAAAGACCAGCGCTGATGCCTGGCGGACGCAGTGTCGACCGAAGTTCCAGCGGTGGCATCGTTCCCGCCGTACAGCGCGACGATTTTGGCGGCTAAGTCGTTGACGACCGGCGCGAAGTGGGCGATTACCGACGCCTTCAGCGGCAAGGTGAACCCGGCGGTCGGTGCTGCGCCCGAAGGATCTCTCTCGGAGCCAGTGTTCGACGACTTCGAGCCGCTTCTTCGCCGCCGCTTCTTGCTTCGCGATGAGCGGCGCACGGGCGGAGGCACGACGTCCGCATCTCCGCCCAGCGCAGTTGTCTTCGATCGCGTGCTTAAGAGGTGCGCTTCGGCGGCAGCAGGGGGCTCGGTGGGAGGCTGCCTTGCGTCGGAGCCGGCTGCGGGAGCCGCTGTGGCCGCCGAGCTGGTTCTACGCGAAGAAGACGCAACTAAAGCGTGATCCTCAGTTGCGGTTTCTACGGAGGCTCGTGTTCTTGCGTGGGCGTCGGAAGCAGCCGGAACATCGACCTCCGTATGGCTGCCTCGAGGAGGGACGCTTGGTCTCTTCGGCGGCGGGTCCAGGGCGCGCACTACTGGTATGGATGCTGTGGAGTCCCGCCCAGCGTCGACGCCGTCCGCGGACTGGTTCCGGGAAGCGGCGGGCTGGGAGGACTTGCTGCTCGAGGCGGCTCCACCCGGGCCCGGTTCAGTTCCGCGTTCCATCCGGGCGACGAAGTTGTCTCGTTCGTGACGAACCCGATGGGTACGACGTGTCCAAGAGAAGGGCTTTCCAGCGAACAAATCGAGAGAACGCGGTGCGGTCGACCGATACCTCGTGGTCCTCTTTCTTCTTATTGTCGATCGATGGCTGTCACGCGCTGGGATTACGAAGCTTGAGGAAGAGGAAGCGCACAGCTAACGAAAATACGGTCAATTTTTTTTTAAATTTCTCGACTTTTAATAATGAATTACACCGCCTTTTGCAGAAGATATAACACAGAAAGAAAGATATACTTTGAGGAGCAACTTTCGCGTACCGACTTTAGTCTTTCTGCGCATTATATTTTACCTTTTCGTGCGGTAGAACTGGGTCATGCTCGAAGTGAAGCCAGCTGGTTTAAGCATTACTATATCGCAAAGATCTCTAGAAAAACTGAAGTTTTGCAGCACTACATTATAGAGCTAGGTTCGTGGTTCTTCAGAAGCTCGGGCTCACGGAAGAGTGCCGAAACCACAGGCAGTAAAACTGAGACGCCGTCAAGATAGCGGTAACGCTTAATTAGGGTCATCATGCTACTGTCGCTGCACGTTCAGCAGAACCCCGGAAGTCCAAATAGATAACATATTCAAGCCTACATGTTGGGCTGTGCCGTGAGGGGGGAGGTCGAGGGTAGGGTAGGAGGGCGTGTACTGAACATTCCGCTAACGCATTTGGGACTATGTATAGGTAGAGCCTAGATGGTAGTGGCACATATCCCATCTGGGTGATCGGCCAAGCTTGACTACAGAGCGCACGCAAGGAACAACGACCGAAAGCATGAAGATGATGGTTATGATCCAAGAAGTTGGCACGTACCGCGACTGAGATTGAGAAGAAGTTGTTGGTACAACAATAAGAGGAGGAAATAGCAGTAATAGTAACAGTACGAATGTATATTAAAACCAGGAATTATTGTTTTGTCCGGCAACAAACGTTCGCGCGTGTTTCTTCTGCACTTAGGATAATTCGGATGTTCAGCCTCAGTACGATTCTATTAAAAAAATGTATATATACTTTCCCATAATCTTTTTTAGTGTGTGTTGTTTCCACATTTGTTTTTCTTATTCCTCTGTCCGCGCTGTAGTTAGAACTGAATCTCTTTGCCAACTCGTAAACTTTCTGTCCTTTCGGCTTCCTGCGCAGGAGAAGGTGTGGCGGAAAATTGTGAATGACATCGCAAACGGAAGGCCGCAGCCGTGGCCTTCGGTTTCGAACTCTCCAAACGCGGCCTTCGAACTCTCTAAACGCTGCGAACGAGCGAGCGAACATCGACGACAAAGAAGTGGACGCAAGTGGCTCGCGCGCCTCGCTGGCCGGGGTGGTGGACGGAACACTGCGCGACGTTTACTAGACGAAAGAAAGAAAGCTCCGCGCTGGGCCGTTTCCTCCCGCGACATGAGCACGGACGACGACCGGCAGCGGTGCGCGCCGCCCTCCTAAGTCGGCGCACGACCCCACGGTGCCGAACAGCCCGTCACCGCTCGCCCGGCCTCGACGACCCGTCCCGCGTGGACACCGAGGATGAGCGCGGCGAAGGCTGTCTTCGGCGTCGCCGTGCTGCTATCCTTCGCCGGCTGCAGCCGGGCCAGCACGGACGCCGACGAGCACGACCTGAACGACAGGTTCCTCGACACCCTGATCAAGACCAAGGACAGCCGGTCGTTCCTCAACGACCTCATCTACAAGATACAGCTGCTGCTCAACGACACGGACGAGCCGCAACACACAACCCTCGCCGCGCCCACGAGCCCCAAGAGCGCCGTCACGCGCTGGGCTGCCAAGAGCCGATTGCCCCAGATGGCGTTGGGGCCGATCGGAGAGGTGGTCGACTTGGATCCCTCGACGGTTGTGAGTAGGCTCAGCAGCAGCAACAGCAACAGCAGCGTGCTGCCTCAGCAGCAGGTTAAACAGAAGCCTCAGCAGCAGTCTCAGAAAAAAACTCTGAAGCAATCTCTGAAGCAATCTCAGCAGCAGTCTCAGCTACAGCAGCAGCTGCAGCAGCAGGCGTCGCTGTTCAACGCCTCCTTGGAGTCCCTGCTGGCGTTGCCGCCCAACATTACGCTGGACGCGCTGCAGATCTTCAACCAGACGAACTTCATCACCAACGAGACGGTGGTGGACGTGGCTGCCGAGAGAGAGGCCAAGCGAAACGCTATCGGCCAGGACGCGAGCCAGCGGGTGGCCACGCTGGGCGTCATCATCTGCCTGACCTTCGTGGGCACGGCCACCTGCATCGTCGTCATGGCGTTGTACTCGTCCAAGTTCAGCGGCATCATACTGCTAAGCAACGGCCGCTGGTGGTGCCCGATGGTGACCCGCGGCAACGGCGTTGAACGCCAGCTGCTTGTGTAGTCGCGCCTTCCCTCTCCCATCCTTGTCTATGACTTGTTTTGAAGTGTCTTGATTGCTTCTTCTTCTTTTTTTTATTCGCTCACAGAACAGACGGCAAATAAAGCCAACGTGTCGTGTACGAAACGACTCGTGCAACGATGTTGCACGACAAGGCTGAATCGCGCCTGGTGTCTCGTTAACGCCGGATGGCTTTGGCTAAGGTGAGCTTCATGATGTGACGGCGGTGACGGATGTGTGTGTCAATTTTAACGTCGCCCGGGTACTAGCTTGAGCTTCAGAACTATGAAAACCCCCATGCACGAAAGCAACAAGAGTGAGAACCCCACATACATGGCATGCTCTATAGACCGTTAAGTACTCGGCGTTGTGAACTGTCGAGCAGGTTCCAGAAGGCTGCAAAAAAGCGAGTTTCATTTCCGAAAGCTCAAAGGACGTGCCGACGTGGTCCTGGACTTCAGCTCCGGACGTTAGACATGCCATTCCTTGCATTTCACGGGCGAATAAATTGTTGCTAGAGGGTATGGAAAAATATCTCCAATTTTAAACCTGTATTGGCATGCCGCAGAGCTTAATACCCCAACTGCTTTAATACAGTTGGTTAACGCAAAATGTTGGCTTGAGACAAAACCTCGCATCTCAAAGTAATCATACTGCACGTTAAGCGGAATATATTTACGTCCGGTCACAATTAGCGGCAGACAAATTAGAAGCCATATCGGGTTGATGCTGCTAACAAGGCATTTACTCTCATATGACCCAGTTATTTCTGTGCTAAACTTTGACACACGCTGCCAAAGCGTTGTTTTACGCGCAAGCATAACTGACCAGCTCGTCAAATCGGAGGTGTTTGAAACCGCGAAGCAAGCGAGCGAGGAAGGCGCCTGGGCCTCCGTGCTGGCTCCGGTTTGTTTGCAAACTTCGCCTGCACATTTAATTAGCACTATGGGCAAGCACAAGGCAGAAATCTGAGGATAAACATCGTTAAGCGCCCTTAATGCCCCTTAAACTATCACTTTGAACAGAAAGTCTGACACGCATATGCCTGAAATTGCGCTGATGAAATGTTAGCTATTAATGGATAAAAAAAAATTACGAAGAACAACTCCGCTTACGAATAGGGTGAGCATGCATTGAGTTGTGACGTCGGGGTGGAGGACGAAAGACGGACTTGTTCCGTAGACGAAGAAGAAACGAAAAGCTTTATACAATATTTACAGATAGTGGATGATAGCGTACAGGTAGCAGTAGGAGCGCATCAGACCGACTGGGCGGCTGTAAGCGACTCCCTCTTCTCACAATGGGCCGGTTCTCTCTTAAATCCCTTCGGCGACACCTCGTCGGCAGAAACCGGTTTGGGCGAGTTCTCGTCGCCAGGAACCAGGCGGGGCAGGGTGATGACCTCGCCCGCGACGAATTCTGGATTCGTCGCGGAGATGCCTGGGCGCCGCGGAGATGGCTGGGCGTTTCCTGAAGTCGCCGCCCGTGTCTTATTCTTGATTCGTCGCGGAGAAGTGGGAGCTCTCGTCGCCCCGTGGGTGCCACGTGGCGCATGTAATATGGCAGCTTCCGTCGCCTCGTGGTCACCACGTGGTGCTCGTTGTATGGCACAACAATTGGGAGGTGGTGATTTGCGGCACTGTATTGCCCTCTGTTATGGGGGGTGCTCCCCGTTTCCACCGTGCCTTGTACGTATGCGGAATCCAACCGCTACTTCGAGCGCCACTTCCTCAAGCAAGGCGTTCACAACCCCGTGCAGCGCCTGCCACCACTCTAATCGCAGAAGCTGCGACCACGGGCGCAGCGTCTCAACAACAGCGTCTCAAAGCGCTAGCTGTCACGAGGGAAGAATGCCAGAATGCTCTCGTTACCGCCGGGCCGCTATAAGGCAATGAACGATACTACCCAGCCAGCGGTACCACAATACTAGTGGGACACTTCGATTTTCCACTTCCGGCTACCCGCGGGCTGCCAGAGCATCTTCGTTTTATTGCGATAGCAATTACATGGACACTCCAGGCGCATTTCTGCCATCGCCGTCGCCGTGAGGTTCCGCATGAGTGAAAACGTGTGAGGGTGAGCCAGCGAACGCGGTTCAATCTCGCGTGCGCTAGGGAGGAACGCCGCCCAGATGCGTGCTCTCTCCTGCGGCGCGCGAGGCAGGGGGGTCAGGAGAGGAAGGAGGGGCGTTCTTCTGTGGCGGCTGCTAGGGCGCCCAAATCCACCTAGAAGATCCTAGGTGGCTTTGGGGTGCATCGATGTTCTCCTCGCCCGCCGCTCCGTACAGACCAGAGATAACCACGGCGTCTATTACTACGTTAACCACGCGAATTGCGACGCCGTATTAGATGCTTTTGGCGGGCGCCGTAGGGACGCGTTGCCGGCGCTCGTGTCTTGAAAGTGATCTGCGAGGTGGCGAAAGTGCGAGCTCACGCGAGCCTCATACGAAGCTACCGACACTACGCGCACTCTGCAAACATCGCAGATCGCTTTGAAGATGAGGCCTGTCATTTATGCTCGTCGTACACTCTCGTCATACTATGCCAAGTTAAAGAAACGACCATGAGAGCACCAAGACGTAGGCGGCTAGGTAGGTACTGCCAAAGCGACAAATGTTCGCCAAGGAATGTTTCGCATTTAAAATAGAAGCACTAAGTTTACAAATTCGTAGTTCTGCACCTATAACTGATATGGCAGTTCTGTAAACTGCGACCATTATAGCATTCGAAGCGGACAAATTTGACAGGTTAGTTTGTCTTACGTGAATTCATTACACTGTCTACAAGTGTTTTGAAAAAGTTCTACTCACATATTAGTGATAAATTTGAGAGCCATGTTTAATACATCAATTTTGTCCGCTTCGGATGTACTATTAGGCGCGATTGACAGAATTGTTATATTTTGTTCATTGCTGAGTTGCAGAGTTGTAAACATTATAGTTTCGTTTTCTGTAAAATTTATTTATTTATTAATACTGGTATACAAAAAATTTGCATTTTAACAGTTTTTATTAAAGGGCCCCTGAAACGGTTCGGACAAATTTTGTAGACGCGTAGGGTACAGCTTAAGTAGAAGATTCGCACCACAATTTAAGTGAAGCGTTACGTATTAATGGAGCTACAAGCGATTAGAAGTTACCCTCCTTCCTAGCCATGCTTTTCCTCCTCAACTCGTTCGCCGAGCGATCGGGGCTAAGCTCCGCCTTCACTGGTTCTGCGTCACGATGCGACGTCACATCGTCAACTTCCGGTTATGTTGAAGCCCGCCTCCGCCCACGCGAAACGTCTCCACTAGCGGCTTGGCCGTCAACCCTAAGCGAGAGCTATCGAAGCAGCGTGCGGTGCGAGCATTCTGTCGTAGCGCCGAACGTGTCTGGTATTCCGGTAATCACACACTAGCAGAACGTTTCGACTGAACGGTGAAGGCATAAACTCAAGCTGATGGAGGAACTTTAGCGTAGACGTACGTGAGCTGCCTGATCGGTCTCCACGGTCCAGCCACCCGTTGGCGCAGAGCTTAATCAGCCAAAGAAAAAGCTAATATTGCTCTAACCAAGTGCAAAACATTTTAAACATTTACAAAAACAACGTGTTAACGATTACACTCCTGCGAAAATTTTACACGAGCAGCAAAGAAGAATACATTTTGTTACTGCTACTGTGTGTGGTTGAACTCTATGCTACCAGATGGCTGCACCGTGCAGACCATTCACATTTGCGCTTCTGTTCATCCGCTGAAATGACACGCAAGGGGACACGGCCAGGTCCTGTCCCCTTGCGCTTGCGTTAATCCTAATACCGGACTCGCGAAACGCTATTGCGTTAGTAATCTTCCGGTGTAAAGTGAAGGCCGCAATCGCGCAAATCCTGGCGCCCATCGGATAGCGGCTGTCCAATGTGCTGCAGCCAGTCCGCTCGTCTACTGGCTTGCAGAAGGACACGATGTCGCAGCTTGACATATTGCCGGTCGCTACGTTTGTAGTCCGCAACGCAGCAAAGTCGAATCATAGAGCTCGCGAAAAGACAGACGGACACTGACTGCGGAGCTCTCGTCAAAGACGGAGCACGTTGTAACACAAGCAGATGACACTTGCTGTGTGCCGGAAGTGCTTAAGTGTAGTGAAAAATGGTTCTTGTGCATTCTCTTTATGTTACTTTTTTTTTATAAAAAACAAATGAACTAACATTCCAACTATTACAAACGTCATTTGTTTACCATAAAGTTGGAAAAATTATCGATCACGCGCCCCAGTCAGCCAATCGGATAGCTCGCCCCACTGACGTCATACGGGCCATTTCTGTCATATGGGTAGGGGCGGCTTAAAATTCCGCCGAGCAGTGTGCTGCGATCGGCAGCGATGTGCATTTTTAAAACATTAAAACAAATTACACGCTTTACGCGGATCACTTAGATGTGTCAACTAATGATCAGAAGGACCTACACTAACGACTCAGTACGTTAGTAGAAAATCGTCAAAATCGTTTCAGGGTCCCATTAAAAACATTGACGGTATAAATCGAAAATTTGCTACAAACAGTTACTACATTTTGACTTTCTCGTTTAAATGCAACAAACCTTATCAAATTTGGTGCAGTCGTTGCCGAGAAAAACGATTTTTTCTTTCCCATGTATTTAGACAGGAGCTACTGACCGTCAATATTGCTTCCTGAATTCGTTCGCCGACTCATTGAGATGTCCTGCTAGCCGATGCCAACAAAAAGTTTCGAGTGCGAAGTGGGCAGCATCCGCACTGGACTAGGATAAAGCTTTCATACCGAACTGTCAGCAAAGCTCGCCATAAAGTGCGCTTTGCACCACATCTCGGTCCATTTTTTCGTGCCAGCTTTGTATATATTTTTACATTCCTTTGTAAATAGTGCGATCCGCATGCTTTTTTGTTTGTTACTACGTGCCCGTTCTATTCCTAGTGCCGCACTGCATTATTTATCGCTGTTTGATGCCTGTCATCTTGCTGTTTCCTTGCTGTTTATACTTGCCATCTCTCCATCTTCAACTTTTGCTTCTAGTCCCTCCTTCATAAAGAATTTGGCAGTCGCTGTGCCACTCTCGACGACAGTTTCCGGCACAACTTCCTACCTATTTCCCTCTCTGTCCATTACATATGTGTGTTTTGAAATAAAATAATATTTCACTGCATGAATTTTTGAAAGCGTGAATATAAACCACAACGCACCATTTACTGTATTTTCACATTCCCGTTCGCGATATTCCTGCAGAATATTGTCACGTTGTAGTGACGGCGACGAGTCAAACACTGCCAAGGGCGGGAAAAATTTAGCTATTGGTTGGGTGAAGTTGTGCCTGGAAAAAGAAGCAGCGCTCAAAGAACAATATCAGCGAGCACATTCCGGTATTTATTGATGTGTCGTTGTACACATTCCAGAATAATCGCTCGTGTTCGCTTATATCCGAGATGTAGTACATACACGCGTTATAATATATCATATCGCGCGACTTACCGACACTTAAAAGATTTTGCTGTTCATACACATTCGCGTCTGAATTTGCGATGCATGTGTCGACATAACCTTTATTCATCAAACCAGAGCCAGCATCATTGCGGTTCATCAAAACATAAAAAAGAGCACTGTGGGAATTACTATAGTATAGTAATTACTGTAGTTCATAGTAGGTTTTCAGTAGCAGTACTGCAAAGCACTTCGACAGGGGAAAAATAACTATGACAGTAACTTTAGCGACACCTTTCGTTGGAGGCACCGAAGAATGTGGCATCATTGCACTTCGCTCTCCTCCTTAATAAATTTGTAGCCACGATATGAAGAGAAGCCGAAATAAGGTATTTCAAGCGAGGTTGTGAATAATGAGACCAAGGTTTCTTTTTCTCACCTAAAACAAATTTTACTTCGATACCATTTCCATTATGCCATGGTATGAAAGCGCACTTTAAAAACAACGCCATCATTTAGAAAGCTTCGCTGCGCGGTAACGACCAAACATGAGCCAAAACTCAAATGTTGTAAGCTTTTTCTCCTTCGTTTAATGAAACTTTATTGTCTCTAGCTCTGAAAGCATTTTGAATATAGAGTACGACGGTTTATTCTGGACAGTCAGTTCCAGAGCCGATTTACACTGCTTCTTTAAGTAGGCTGGCACGAATTCACTTCACTATACCGTATGGCAACTGCACCGTCAAATGAAGCAAGCGCGCTCTTGAAAAGCCAGCAACATGGTTATAATACTCTCCAAAGAGTAAAGATTCACAAATATAATGGATTTACTTATTCGTTTTATGCGTGAAGGCTGTCTTCATTGTAACTACGCAATCTTTGTAACCGGGATAGGTGGTCGTCTGCACCTTAAAGATGTTATAATAGTGCGTGCAGGAAGTATTTACAATTTTTAGGCAGCACCTCTCACTTGCCCTCGATGCAATTCCACTCGGCGTTCATAGCGGGAAACTTTTCAGAGCGCAGCTGTTACGCGCCCGTTCTTATGTTGAGCGTCGGCGTACCTCAGCGTAACCGAGCGAACGAGCACAGCGAAGTATGAAAGAGCGAACGCGGAGCGCAGCGCGGTATGAAAAACGGCTGTAGCGAAGAGAGCGCGAAGAAGAAAGCGGAGGAGGTTACGGCGAAAGCATAAGAAAAGCGTTGTACCGAGCAAAACGTTCTGTGGCGACGATCGCTACGAGATGGCGCCAGCGTAGCGCGCGCCGTCTGCTCCACGATGACGCCACCAATAAGGCATGCAGCACGCGCGTCCACCGATACCATATTGACCCTCTTCGAGGCGAACCCATGGGCGGTGCCATGTTTGATCACGTGGTGACGCGTCCATTGCTTGCCTCACGTGCCTCCACGTTTACGATGGGTGTGTATGACACCGGCGCGGCCTAGCAAACCTCTGTTTCGGGAGATATATCCTAAGTGGTGACTGGGTGGACGACACGAAGCTTTGTCCACAGCTTCAGAGCACATGCAAAAGCGCTTTGGAAGCTGGTTAAGCTATGTCCAAACGGCGCGAGCAGCGTATATGAGGCTTGTTTTAAAAGAGAGGCTAAATATGTATTCCAAGCTATCCAAACTTTCCGCTCATGAATTGAATCAGGATGAGTGTGTTTTGCTCTTCGTTATCTATTTGTCAAATATTTTGAAGCAGCGGCTTGTCACATTCAGGACTCGGTAAACTTCCTTGGTGCAGTCACTATGTGATTATTTCCGCCTAATTGCTCGCGGGTGTGCTCAGTTCCGGTATATTGGTTCTTGCTGCGCGGACGACTTGAAACGTAGCCGTTTTGTACACTGTAAATACCTCGTAGCAAAGATCTATTATCGCTACTAACTCGCTTACTTCTGTGGACCGTCACGAAACATTCAGCTTCGACCATTCGTGCGCTATCGGTGTAGTCACGCCATTTATTGTGCGTATGTGGTGCGCATATATTCAAGTGTGCGCCCATTCAAATACTGACACACTGGCGATAAGAGTGGGCGTAAGATTTCGTGCCAATCGGGGTAAATGGGTTTAGCTACTTTGCGCGAAACCTACTACGACAGGAAGCGGCACTGCCCCCTTTGTCATTGTCTAACGAGCGGCACTCACTATTGCCGACATACCAGGGCTGAAGCACTTTCTTTGAAGGTTAGTGAAACAACGTTGGCGTATACGCAAATTCCTATACCCTCGAAGAAAGTCGTACATCACGAAGCTCCGGTAACACGTATGGACAGTTGCAGCAACGGTTTGCGAACATGACTACACAGATTCATTCCATTCCTTAAGTCACTATTTTTGCAGCCAACTACTGCAGACGTCTTCAATCCACGTGATTCAATCCGGCAGGATAGCAGCACGGTGCGTTAGCGAAAACTCAGTTGAATTTCCGACAGCTGATCGCACAGGAGCAAGGTGGAAGCGGTAATGCTTTCGTATTTGCGTGCTGTCGCTGAGGCGACGTGCCATCTCGTTTCTCCAGAACAAATTGCTCCGTGAAAAGGGGTCAATATGGAAACAAAGCGTTGCATGAGTGGAGGTCTGTCTGCGGCGGCTACTGTGAATCGAGCCCACACGTCAACCACGCGCTGCCTCTCGCGATCTCCCGATTAGCGAGGCAGTCGCGGGACACTTAGCTCCGTTTGCAATGTGCCGCACAAGATCGATTGCCCGTGTCAGCCAATATAAGAGGAAACACGTATAGAGCTGCACTGAAATTTCGCATTAGGGATTATCGTATTCGTCAGTGATCTTTTTTCGTTTAAGTACTCGGAGTAAACTTCCAAGGAATCGGGCAGTGTACAAAGACTACGTTATACACAAGTTACTCTACTCAATTACATTGGACCCTAAAAGCTCTACATATACACTCCAACAGGTTCAGTTTGTTCTAAACTGCAATTTTGTTCAGCTATCCACTTACACTGACTGCCACGGCTTTAAAGGGACACTAGAGTGGAAAATCCCGATAAGTTGTATTATAAAATTGCACTTCTGAAATAGTAAACCATCGATGACGTAATCCATTCGCGCTCTAGTGTAGTTCACGAAATGCACGGATGCGCGTGACCGCTAACAGTTCCTCCTGCATGCACGAAGTCCTCAATATACTGCTTTTTTCCCCCTGTACCCCCCGTGTAGGGTGGCAAACCAGACCCTCGTCTGGTTAACCTCCCCGCCTTTCCCGTCGCTTTTTCCTCACCGCGAAACTGAAGACGTGGTAAGCTAGAAAAGGGCGCCAGAAGTAACATTGCTAGCTGTGGATCCTTGGCTTCGGCGCGAAATCAAAAACAGATTGAACTCCATTCGCTATATAAGCATTTTCTGTCACCCATAATAATTTAGAAGCTTAAACTGGCTTTTTGAACACAGCAGGCGTGCACCTGACTGCGCCTTACTACTGAAATATTTAGAACCTTCCCTTGCCATGAAAGAAACAAAACCAACATTTTCCTGAACGAGATACATTAAGCTAGAAAAGCTCTGGTCAGCCGGATGAGAAATTCTGGCCTGCCGCTAACGCGAATCGGTGGTTTGGTCCGTTCTGGAAATAGTCTTGGCGGGTATAGTAAATTCTTGTGATAGACGGAAGCCGATCAAGAAGGTGCCGTTGGGAACTATTAGGCGCTTCGGCTTCCATGCGGAAGTTTAGTGAACAAAGCTTCCGTAAAATGTAAGCCGAAACGTTTAATACTAATGCTATCAGCGCCGTCTTCGCCGCTATTCAGATCCATTAGGAGGCTCTTCTGCGCCATGCTCAGGCTCCATCAGCTGTGCACTGTAGCGAATAAACCCGTCTCTGGTTGCTGGCCCTTAAGCTGTAGCACAGCCCTTAGTTCCTCCATACTACTAAGCACACCATTTCTTTTTGGTCGGCGTCCTCATGACGTGGGAAATAGGGATGTGAGTAAAACACAGCGTAAAATGAAAACCAGCACAAAACGAATGAAAAGTTTGAATCAGAAGTTTATTCAGAGTATAAACATTGGGGGGCGGAAAGAAGTGTCTGCAAAACACGCTGAAAAACTCACGTTAAAAGGCATCGAAAAAAAAAAATGCAGCCAGACGAGGAAAAACATGGACAACGCTATAGTGCTTAGAAGTCGCACGGCCAGACGTATCTCGCAGCCCTGGCTCAACGAACTTTGTGAAGAGTACAAACGAGCTACTGAGAGATACTGCCAGGTGGCGCGTACAAGTAGGCCTAAAAGATGCGGCCCATGAAAGTGTAAAGAAGTCGAAGCTCCGCGGCGCCGAAAAAAAAAAAAAAATTGTTCTGGGTGTCTTGAAAGCACCAAGGCATCTCGCAGCAAAGGTACCCTGAAGCCAGAGAGGAACTGCTATCACGTGACACTAAAACTGTGTTGCCAAGGCATGGCAAAGAAACCCATCAACCAGCCAAGTGCTGCTGGTCGACTGATAGTGCAGCTAGAGCTATTTGAAGTGATAACGCAGCATTATTGTAGAGAAGAAATGCAGCCGTCCAAAAATCCTGACTACGCTGACGAACGTGGTCACTCAGACATCCGAAAAGCACCGACCTGTGAGCACGCCAGGCTTGCGGCGTCACCAAACGGTTTTTCCGCATTCTGGGACGCCCCCTTGGCAATAGGCATCCTCGAAGGGGGATAGCGACGACTGCCAAAACGGCACAATACGGTGAACTCGGGTGACGAAAGACCAAACTACACTGTTCTCAAGGCAACACCTTGGCACGCATGTGAATTCTGGGCCGAAAGTTCTCGGGCACCCCGAGATAAGACGACGATGGTCACGGAAAGAACTGCAACCACGTTCGGGCTAGTACGAGATGATTGGCACATAACACTGCGACCTCTGTCCGTACAAGATTTCTTTTAAAATACAAAACGAACAGCGACTGGCGGACAGTTATGGCGGCGGCCGAGTCTGCAGAGACAAGTGTTTTGATCATCGAGGGTCTCGCCGCAACTTGATCTCGCGTACGCACACTGACCTAGAAACACGATGGTGAAACTCCCATCCGCGTACTTGTGTAAAGCTGAGTGGTTAAATAATGCGTAAAGGAGCATTGGAAACGTAACTACGTGGCAAAAGTGAACTGAAAGAACACAACTAACACACATCATCTTCACCATGGCACACTATTATATCCGCGATAACGGGACTAATAAAAGTGCGGACTCGCTGACGAAAAATCTATCAAGGGAAAGGGGGACAGACTGCGGAGGTGTCAAGCGCCAGCAACTGCACTATCGACAGGCCTCGTCGTGGCGACAGCATCGCAGGTTTTCTTCGTGGAAAGGTTCATTCGGGAGGACTCGGAGAGCGATGGTTGACGTTTCGGCTCCACTACCACATGACACGACAAGAAGAATGTGTTGCGAGAACGCTGAAACCAAACAGACAAGCGACAAGTCAAATGTGTAGAACACCCACGCGTAGAGTGTCATGCCTTGTTTACCCGCTACACACGCCGAGCAGTTGTCCACCCAAGTGACGTCCCTGCTCGGCCTCCCCCTTCCCGCTTCACAAAAATGGCACGACCTGGCACACAGTTGCCGCCCGAGTCCTGTTTCGAAGGCTTCCGCCGGTTGTATGGTCCGTGCGAGCTCTTCGGACATGGAACTACAGCGTGTCACTTTATCCGTCAGTATCATCGCGATACGAGCATCGTGCTTCAACTAAAGTCCAACAATTCCCGTCGTCGCCGGCTGTCAGAGGGCGCAGCGGGCACAAGAACCCCTCCCCTAATCCCTCCTCCCCTCACACAAGGAGTCTCTTCCCACCCGAGAACGTGATTACAGAACGAAAGCCACAACATGGTCAGCGGGGCTCGGGAACTCTAGATTCCGCGCGTGGGGTGATGACAAAGGTTCCCCGTGGTTCACTCCTCCACCTTGGGAGCCTCGGTGCTCGAACTCTCGGCTTTGGCATCGGCGGCCTGCGAGGAAGAGCAACAACGCTACTATATAGATACACAGCGCAATTGGCTATTGCAGAACACGAATACTGAACAAGGTCACCAAAAGAAAAATGAACGAAATTAACTAAAACATTGCGAGTTTATCGTTCACAAGCTGCACAGTAGGCCATGGGAACGCTGTATTTGAAGGCTCTGGATTAACTACGAGCACCTCCGACTTCGGTAGTTGACTGACGCTCCAACATGCCTTATCACATATTCAGAAGCGCTTTCGAACTCGACGCTTCCCCTACCCCTAATATTTCATATGACAGTACCCCACCCCCACAACTTAAGTCTGAGTCAGTGACTTCCCACGGCAGTTCTTGAGTGAAAATTTTGCCAACGAGGCGCTCACATTGGCTACGCGAGAGCACTGGAGTGAAAGTGCGTTTTACAGGCAAATTGTCGTAGAAACAATTCAGAAGCGCTACAAAACCTCTCAACAGCCGAATAAGGCCACTGTGCGCCATCACGGAGATAAAGGAGTATCCGAAAATTGACCGAGAAAAAAAAAAAGCAGGGAAGCGCTAGTGACGGGATCGTAAGAGCATGGGTAATTTGAACATATAAAGCAGAGACAAAATGAGGGATCACGGTACAGTAACTCGTAAGAAGGCCGAACTCGCCACCTGGTGTCGGGCAACAGGCAGATATCATGCCATTAACGATCATTATCAACACGGAGTTGAGACCCATTTGCGAATACGAGGATTAGAACAGCCAGTCGTGGTTCAGGCAAACATTATTCGCCGATACCGAATGCAATCTTTCCATCTCTCAACTCGGGAGTACTTCCCAAGAAGTACGAGTATCTCCGCAAACAGAAAAGCAAGGCGGGTAGCCCTTACAGCATCTCCTTCGGGCCTTGACTCCGCAGGGCAGGTCTGCTCGGCGGGGGCTGGGGCCTCTGTGGGAGCAGCGGGTGCAGCCGGGAGGTCGGCGACGGGGCTGGCAACTTCGGGCGCCTTCTCCTCGGGCTTAGCCTCCAGGGCTTCGCTGGACGGAGACTCCGTGGCGGCCGCGTCTGTCGCGGGCGCCTGGGGAACAGCGGGCGCCGCGGCCTGCTCAGACGTCGGCGATTCCACGGCGGGCAGTTCCGTGACGGCCGGAAGGTCAAGATCCTTGGACTCGGCGGGCTCAGCAGAGGAGGGCTGCACTTCCTCGGCCGGTTTGGTTGCTTCGGCTGGGGCTGGGGCAGTGGGCGCCGAGGCCTGTTGCTCTGCCTCGGCTAGTGCCTTCTCGAGAACGACCTCGGTCGGCTGTGGCTCGAGGTACCCGGAGTCCTGGAGGGGAGAGACGACCTCGGCAGCAGGAACGGCCGGTTCGGCGGCGGGCTCCTGCTCGGTCTTCGTTTCGGCCTGTTCAGCCGGAGGAGCGTCTGTGGCGGGGGCTTGAGATGCCGGCGCAGGCTCTTCCTTGGCCGGTTCTACGGCAGCCGCTGGGACGGGTTCCTTGGGTGCCTCTTCGGTTACCTTAGCCTCCTCCGCAGGTTTAGCCTCCTCAACGACCGCGGGCTGTTCCTCGACCTTAGCGGGTGCGGGTTCTGGTTCGGGCTGCTTGGGCTCTTCTGGTTTCTGTTCGACGGGAGCTGGTGCAGCCGCAGGTTCAGGAGCGGGCGGCTCGGCAACGGGCTTGGGCTCCTCCGCGGGCTTTACTTCAGCTGGCTTTGCTTCGGCGGCGGGGGCCGCGGGTTCCTGAGGCGCGGGCTCTGCGATCTTCTCGGCTACGGGCTCGGCCGTGCCATTGGGAACTGACTTGGCCTCGGGAGCGTCGGCGGTGCCGTTGGTGATCACCTCCTTGGTGGCGGCCTCAACCTTCTCCACAGGCACTTCGGTCTCCTGCACGAAAGGAGAAAAAATGATCAATTAGCAGCTGAACTAAAAGGTGGCCGAGTAGGCGCCGATTCGTTTGATTCTCACTATTCATGGAAACAAATATAAAGATGCATGCCAGCAAGTGTCCACTGAAAGCGACATCGCTACCATGTGAATTCACGTCAGAAACATGGACACAAGTAAATGAAGGTTTCCTGTCATACGTGCCTTGTTCTTAAGGTGTCAATGAGAGACTCCAGACTACGTCTACCGAAGGCGGGCAGGCTGTCGCGGGCGACAGGTGAACAGCTCATAACGCACTTCTATTAGTGACGGAATGGATTATTTCACGCTTGACTCCGGCCTCTCAATATATAGGTAAATCGAAAGACCGCTCTACACGGAGTAGCACCGGAGCGTAAGAGTAAACGATACGACTGCCGACTAGGAACGGCGATTTGGTAGAGCTGACCATGAATAAATGAGCGCTTGGTAACCTTTATGCCAAACAGCGCTATTCTCAACATAAACGAATACATTAATAACATCAATATTATTAAGGGAGCTCTGTTTGGGGGTCGTTGTACGGTGCATCGCCATTCGGCTGTACCAAGGAAAGCCCGTCAAATGAACATGTTCGAACTGGCAATATAGCTGCGAATAATATCTTCAGGGGCTAGTTGGTTAATGTAATGGTAGGGAGTTACTGCGCAAATCTTAATATAGTCACATCACACGAAAACACAAACAAACAATAAGCTTAAACGCTTTTTTCGAACAAACAAAAGTGGTTCCAATACAAGTAAGAGTGTAAGGCCACGACACTGAGTGTAGCACCAGCCCGTTTCGGCGAAGAAACGAGCCCGCGTCGAATTCAGAAAACAGTAAGGCCCACAGTGGTATTCAAGGGCGGCGGTGACGCTCTTTTATCAGAGTATTTTAGGGAGGATGACGGGGTGGAAACGCTCCGTGAAGGCGTTGAAGAATAATGGGCTATTATCGGCGCGCCAAAGAACTTTCTAGCGACATCTTCCTGTTTAGCACCGATGCGATCGAAGAAGTTGACGCGAGTATCGGAGGCTATTGAGATAATGTGCAGAGAGGATCAACAGGTGATGAGCGTACTTCAGCGTTCTTGGGTAGCGTTCGGGTGGTGGTAGAGGATCAACGTAACTCGAACCAACTCGACGCAAGCGAGTGAATGTATTGTCGGCCGTAGTTAACGGACTTGAAAACGGAAAATAGAAGATAAGCATGATACGGTGTACGGATACGCCGTGGGCGCACGGTCGGCCAGAGGGACATAGCTATTTAGGAGCGGTCCCGAGAATTCGCCTTGCTAGAGAAAGAAAAATCGGTGCCCAATGTCCAGCTGACACATTTGAACGGGGGGGGGGGGGGGGGGGGGAGCGCGATGCCGGAGTTTTAAATTTAGCGCAACGCAGCGTGACTAAGGTCCTGCAGTGCGGACCTGAGAAGGCCAATGACATTTCACCACCATGCAGATGAGGAGGGGCAACGCGACCAGCTCACCGGCTCCAAAATTTTTAGCCGAAGGACGGCTAAAAACAGTCGCCCTCCGGCAAGCTTCTGCGACTATCCCTCGGCCAAGCAAAACCAAGAAAAAAAAAACGATCTGCGCAGAAGGGTTTAACGCACACGAGTTGACGTTGCGACAGGTCCGACACCAGTGCAAGCAAGCCGTGCCTCGCGCGCTTGGCCCGATGGGAGCGCGGGCACCGGGCCACGTGACAACGCTCGCGCGCGTGCCGAGCGGTGAAACACGGTCACGAGTCGCGCGCGGGAAAAGCCGGTGCGCACCGGTCTACGCAGCCAAAATGTTTACGACGAGCGCGCGCTTGGAGAGAGCAAGCAAGGCACGCCACCGCTACGCGTCGCATTCCAGCGAAAGATTACGGGCGCGGCGCCAAATAGGCGGGAGCCGAACGTCACAGGAAGAGACGACGAGCCCCCGCAGGTCTCCCTCCGCGGTCGCCGGTAGGCGTCAAGCGGCGGCACGTCAGCTGTGGGCAGCAGCGGACGAGACGGCGCGAGACAAGGCTGACATGGAAGGAAGGCGCTGGAGCGTTGGTGGTCGCGATACGGTAGTGAACGCGCCGTTCACTTCTGAGTCAGCGGTGCGGTATTCCAGAGACGAGACGACGGGAATTCAGCGCGAGGTACGGGACTTGGAAGTACGGAACGCACGTGGCTGCTGCTGGCATAGCTTGCTACAAAAGTTACTAGAGGAGCAACTCTGGCGCTGCCGGCGTTTGGGTTACCATGAGAATCGGGCATAGTACACGGATTTGTCTGACCTTCGCGCTCGTTGTGGTTTCGAACGCTTTTAAACTTATTCCAACGGCACGAAGGCGCCAGGTTTGTTGGGCGCACATTCGTAGTCGTTGAAGCTTGCTGCACTTGTATTCAGTTTGAAGTAATATTGCGAAGTGGGAGAGCCGTTTGAAGCCACACTGACAAACGTTTAGACAAATCCATGCACCACACGTTCCCGTGATGGCTGAAGCACCATGCTTGAAATTCTGGCAGACAGCGCCCACAAGGTTTCCTGAAATGCTTTCCTTGTGAAACGGCGGGCGCCCGTAAGGAAGGCACATGTGCCCTGCAGACAGTTGCACACCGGACGGGGTCAATTCTTTCCAGAACTGCGCTATCGATGGCCATCTCCGACACCGGGCAGTGTTCCCCATGAAATCTGACCCGTAGTCTGCGCAGCTAAGTCACGCGCGTTTGTACGCGTCCTTAAAATCGACGCCTTTGAAGATTCGCTATAGCGAGAGTGAAGTAACCACCAACACCGGCGATATCTAGGCTCGTCGTAGACGCACGTGTCCGAAGTTTCAAATCCGAAACGAGGTTTCAGAGTGACCCAAACAGGCGTGAACCTACGTCGCACCGTTAAGGGACTACAGGAGACGAGAAGCCTTCGACATGTGCTAGGAGGGATGCAAGGTAATAAAAGTAGCAGTGATTTGGAGGCTCGCAAATATGCGTACATTAACAGGTGCGGGGGCAGTAAACGTCAATCAGCGTAACGGCCCGGAGAAAAGGAGCTGTTAAACTGCGTATTCCACACCGAAGACAAGCAAACATCAAGCCACCTGTTTATCGCAGGAGGTGAAAGGGCAGAAATTGACTTTGGCCGGTACTGAGCCAAGATCGTACCACGCCCGAGGAAGGCACGTCTATTGGGTAGGCAGAGCAAATGAGTGGGCACGGCGTTACGCACCCTGTAAGGCAAAACAAGCAGTTAATAAGTACATCATGAGAACGCTGTATCGACTCGAACGATCCGGGTTTGCAGCACAGAATTGACGAAATGCCGCGCAAGGGCGGAGTCGCTCAACGAAAGTTAAGAAAACGGGAGCAGGCTGATAGCAAGACCTTGAAGCGGTATGGCTGCTTCAAAATTGGGACACTTGCGAACTGTGGCGCCCCCTGCGGTGAACCAAAGCAAATCAAATTAACTTCAAATGGCGACGCCTACACGAGAAATACCACCGTATCGTTTAAAGGCGCGCGTGCTCCTGGTTAAGGTCCCCAGGGCAGTCCTCAACCGTCGTTGTCAATGCTGACGTAAAGCTCCCTGCAAACCGATACCGCAGACTCGGACTTATCTCGGATACGCCAACATTAAGAAATAAAGGATGAGTGATATACCGCGTTGCATAGAGTTAGCGGCCATATCAGGGCAACTAACAATAAGCGGCCTTACTAATACTGAGATAACAAGGAGAAACCAATTTGAAAAAAAAAAAAGGTGATTAAAAGCGAGTTTTCCGGTCCGCAATCTTTGTCCAGCAAGTGCACGAAAAAGATAACGGAACGCTTTGTTCAGGCTGTCCATCCGTTACCATGCAACTAAGCAGCAGCCTGCCTAACTTGGCGCACAAGACTGCAAACGCCCTTCTAACTTGCGAAGTGAGGGACAAAGAAAAACGGCCGGATTTTGAAAGTGTAGCCTCGCAGCCGTTATGTAACTGCGGAACCTAGCGTTCAGCAAAGAGCACGTGACGGCTAGTTGGAAAGTGATATGGAGACATCACATGCCGGGCTGAAGAGAGTTCTGGGAAACATGTTTGCGGCAAGAAAAACAAAATAATGTTGGACGTGCTCTTCAAATGCGGAGGCGTAATGCGTGACGCAAGGCCATGTTGACAGCCGCACCTAAATAGATGCTGGCAGAGACCAGGGTTCCTGTCCCAAGAGACCAGGAAGCAAGGTTATACATAGCCGCGCACAAGATGAGCCTTCTCGCCGCCGAGTCCCGTGATACTGAGATGCGGTTGCGGCACTTGGACGCAACCGTGGCCCCGGCATATCCGGCTGCTGAGGCTGGACGTCGTTAACGTGTCGCGGTGAGCGCCAGGAACTAAACTGACGGGCAACGGATGGTCGTCTAGATGAAGAGCGAAACGTTGATCTCGCGTGCGATGACGCG
Organism: Dermacentor andersoni; assembly: GCF_023375885.2. Taxonomy (NCBI): domain Eukaryota; kingdom Metazoa; phylum Arthropoda; class Arachnida; order Ixodida; family Ixodidae; genus Dermacentor; species Dermacentor andersoni. Next base: position 113,924,983 of record NC_092823.1, on the reverse strand, counting down.
ATTAAACGACCTTCTGACAAACGGAACATGGCTATAAGCTGCAAGCAACCACCGAAAGGCCAAATTAATGGACGACTTGGGAAATATCTGCAAGTGCGGTGGAAGACGCCGCAGTGGACGACTTCGCATAATTTTTCACCGTATAGGTTTCCCTTAGCGCGCGCGCACACACACACATACAGACACACACACACGTGCACAACAAAATGACTACAACGTTTTTCGCACATCCCGCTTCCATGGCAGTGGTCTCGCGTGAACTGGTATACTTCATCAAAGAGGACTGCGTTGCGAAGAGGCAGCGAACGATCAAGCAACGACTTCGCATTTGGAACTCCAGCGTTATTTACATAGCTCGTGGCGTTGTATAGTGGTTCAGCTGTGTGCATCATTTCAAAAGCAATGGGTTCGTGGATGCGCGTGCCGCGCTTGCAAGCATCGAGCGTTATATTCAATTGAATCTCAACATGTCTGAAAGGTAACAAGACGAGATTTCTATAAAAAAGATTGTATAGACTACGTGGCTGGTGATAGAGAGAGAGAGAGATAGAGAGAGAGAGAAAGAGTGTTGTAGCACTCCTGTATTTCCGGTGAACATGGCTGTCTAAGGGTGCGAAACGCGATAGAAATGGAACAAGGAATCAGCAGAAATAAGGGGCAAATAGCGGGGAGAGGCCGAATTCAACGAAGCTACCACGGCGATAAACACCGTACGTCTGAATTTCGCGATTCTTTGACGTTTTCAGGAAGCATGTTACAGAAAGCTTGTAGAGCGACGTGTGTAGCCGTACATGGAACTGTTACATGCTGCGACATACGTAGGCCCAGTTGTGTACTCAGTGACAGCAGGTCAAGTCAATTGTGGCAAACAATTTTTCTTTTCAGCGCGAACCAAACAAAGACGAAGTAGAGACGTGAACACAGGATCACTTGAAGTCCCAAATATACGTGTGCGCACATCATTGGAAAATCGGACGAAACCTGTCAAAAAGTGAAATTCTTTTTCCAATAGTGATAGCGTGCTGATGCACTTGCTTCCGAGTTGATAAAATACGCTTCCGATTTCGCGTTCGAGTTAATCGCGCGCCTGTTTAAAGAAGAAGGAAAACGTGGTGTTATGGAAAACTGGAGGGAAAGGTGCCGACCAGTTTGGCATAGATAGCTCTTACCGCAACTTCACTAGATCTGGTGCATAACTTCACTAGTGCAATTAGTAAACTACGAAACATGCTTTCGTTCCCACGATTGATGCGAGATTTTTATTTTTTTGCAGTCGTGCAACAAACGTGTGACAACGTGCACAGTGCAGAGCAAACTACGCCTACTTCACCGTTCATGCTGGTCGGGAAAACAAAACTCGATACGAACGGCTACGTGCCGCAGGGTTATTCCAACGACGGCAAAGTTTAGGCATGTACGCGCGCGCGACCGAGATCGAAAAGTTTAATTTAGCGCTTTCGTACATACACGTCGTGACAGACCGCACGCTACCACTTCCGAGTGCCCCACTGTCACCGGATGCACGACGCGACGGATGAGGATCGGCCGGCTTGCAGCGCTTGCGGATAGGGGGCGATGCGCACGTTCGCAGCCCCGCAGCGAAGAGAATGCTCGGAAACGAGGCCTAGAATAAACCGCACCCGTCCGGGAGGCGCCGATTCAGGGGAACCGCAGCCCTAAAGACGGGCAAGATGAGTCGCAGGCCTGCAGACGCGTCCCGTCTCGTCCATGAAAGGAAAGACGAGGCGAGGCCCGCCCACCTCCTCTTTCTCGGAGAAGAGCGGGCGAGCTCTGTCTGTCAAGGGCTCGGGGTCAGGGCGCTACGACGACGACTATTTTCGGGGGACGTGCACTACAACGTCTCGAGGGACAGGGGTCGTCGGCGCAGACGACGTGTCATCGGCACGTAACGAGTCGCCACGCGAGTATTCAACTTCCTTTTCTCTGGGCGAAGGCAGGCAAGGACGGCGCCTGTCGGAATTCCCGGGAATCGGACGGAGAGCGAAAGAGGAGCTCCGAAACGTCCCGTCCAATTTGAGGCTGACAAAACGCGGATGCAACAGCAATTTAAGGGACAACGGTGTTGTGTGCTGCGATTTGCAAGCATGCTTCTTGATGATGCGTATGAATTCAAACGAACTTGTCCAGCTAAGCTAGCAGGAAACTTGGGACGACAGGATGAGCTCAAGTTGGTATAAATTAACATCAAACGGCAGGCGTGCGCAATACAGACGTAAGAGCGTTGTCCTGTTCGTTGCTATCGTATCGAAATTTCGCACGCCTTCTTTTGACATAACATGCTATTTCACGACCTTGCGAGGCATTGCAAGAACGAAGCAAAACACTGGGTATGGTTTTGAGTTGAGCATTTCGACGAATGCATTCTGCCTCGGTCACTGAACACCGTGGTGCGATGTACGATTTCGAACTATGTCAACTTACGCCGCGTTCAATGTAGCCGCTACCAGAGCCTACCGAAGTGCTGCTTGTTGTCTTGTCCGCGTAAAGGACAGCCCTGAATTCGGCCGAAGCATCCACTGAGTGAGCCCTTGAGTTGTGAGCCTTCCTAGTCGTGGTATCTAGTAGACGTTTTCGCGAGAGCTATGCCAGGATGAAGCCATTGCGAGCATTGTCATCCATCGAAGCAAGAGGTAGTCGCCCTTTCTACATAACAGTATCAGAAAGACATTCTGCTAGTGGCTGTTGGTAAAGGTAAGATAACATCAGCTGCTTCTTTTGCCACAAAGGGCGTGCGGGTAAGCATCAGTAACGCAGGAAAAGTAGAGGAAATTGACAAGCTACTTCATGCAAACAGAAGCGCACGGAATGCGACAAACAACCACGTGCGGGTCGTGTCCACACAGAACGCTTGCGACACCAAGTTACAGCGTCGGCTAATGCGCAGTCAGCGTAGCGGTCCGGAGGCGCGTCGTCGAAACAAGGGATACGCTAGAGAAACCGAGATTGTGACCACAAAAGCCAACGAGCAAGGTCGACGTGACGTCATGGACCTTTCGAACGGGGAGTTAGGAAACAGTGTCGCGGTCAACAGTCGCGCAGAGAGTCGAAGTCAAGTGCGAAAAGTACAATACGAGAAAAGTAACGAGAAAACTGACGCGAAGAACAAAAACTCGTGCAAGGGCAGCGCCAGGATCAAGATCCGACACTTCAAATGTCAAATACGTGGGGCGCGTAGTGAACAGAAGCGCTGCACATAATAGTGCTAGCGCTGACTACGTGCGCGCACCGCGACACTTTGCTTTCCAGCCAGATATGCAATTCCGTAGGACGTCCGGCAGCCCGTACTGAATTTCGATACCGCCCTCCGTCTTGGCGCGCTCGCATGGTTCAGCGCCGGGAGAGGGGGGGGGGGCGGCTGTGAGTCAATCTATTCACTCCTCGGGCGCCCACATCCGCCGTGACATCCAAGAGAATGGGGAGAGAACCGGAGAACATTCTATTTGCAAGACGAAGGGGGTGGGAGGGGGAAGGGGGGGGAAAGGAGGCGCTCGCCGGCTTCCTGGCACGGGTGGAACATTGACCCGCCAAATGGCTACGATAACGGGGACTCCACAGGACGCTTATGCGGCGACAGACTGCGATGAAGTGCCACGACGACGCCGTGGTCGTCTGGTACGTCGACACAGACGTGCAGACGCCAGCGCAGAGCGGCGTGTCAGAACCATTAGTGAAGTCCCTTTTACGAGATTCGAGAAGAACTCGGGGCAAGGTCGGTCGTGTTGCGCGTATATACCGTCTCACTTGCTCTCGAAAAAGGGCAACGCTTTTGTCGGTCTCGCTGCGCTACGATTGCACGGAAACTAACGAAGAAAGAAAGAAAAGGGCTCCAAGGTGCTGCAGACTAGCGAAGAATGCAGACGCGACCTCGGACCTGTAAACGCGCATTACACATTTACCACCACGAAACGTGATTACGCCGTGCGCGCCCGCCTCGCATGATCTAGAGAGAGAGGAAAACTATTCCAGTCAAGACCACAAGTAAGGAGCCTAGAGATGCGCGTCTGCGGTGGTGCGACTGAGAATAACCGAAGGACAGAGCGCGCACAAATAGTCAGCGTCAGACTTAACCCGAACAATGAACACATGACCAGCGGCTTAACGAATAAAAGAGCCGGTTGCAAGAAGCGGAATGGTTTGGAAAGGAAACGAATCCAGCTAGCACATTCAAAGCACCTCAATCAGGAATCAGCGCCTCCGCAGAGGAGGTAAAAAGGTGAGCGAGGCTTATACAGCTTAATGACGGAGGCTGCAGAGCAGTACGAGATGGAGCAGCGAATTAGTTTTTAAGCAACGATTACTCGCGGCTAGTATACGCAAAAACGAAGTTATGCTAATTAGCAGACTGACGTCATAATTAGATGCGTGACCTCTAGCTGTACTATACCGTCACAACTTGCGATAATACGGGGTTTAGTGTATGTAGATAAGGTTGTCTTAAGATGATTAAGTGACGTGACGAACAAGTAAATTAGTTGTAGATGACTAATTCAGCTGTAACAGTAAGTTCCGCTTATGCAATAGCAAAACTGCCGCGCTATTAGGGTAAGAGGAACAGTGATAAGCAAGAAAAGAAAGGCGGGCGCGGAGACGTCACGTTTATATCCCCGCACAAGCTTGCCGTGACCGCAGGGATATCGACAACGTACATATGGGTGTAGTTGCATGCGTTTATTAATCCGTTAGGGGGTTCTGCACTGCAGTCGAATGGAAACAGCCTAGCAAAACTTGTGAACTGCGCGTCGAAACACCCAGCAACCCACCCACTAAAAGAAACGTATACGTGACGTCTCACTGATGACACAGCTGACGTTCCGGCGCGAAATTTGAGAAAGAAATGAAACTGCTAACTAACCTTATTCTGCCAAGGTAATGAAATGTACTTTGACATTTGAAATATGCAGAAAAATTATTTGCAGTCTTCGTCTCGTGAAACACGCCTGCCACTAGTGTCGAAAGCAGCTTGAGTGTACACTTTTATATTCCTGAAGTGTCACGCGGCTGTCTTGCAGCAGCAGCAGCAGCAAAAAAAAAAAAAAGAAGTATGCGCCACCGCTTTGCCACGAAAAGCAAGACAGGAGCACAACAACGGCCACAGCACAGCCCTGCCAAGGGCACGAATGGCGAAGACGCCCTGCGGAACAGCGTCTCCAAAAGTAAACCCACTCGCACCTGGCAAGCGTCCCGGTGCAAGACGAAGTACTTAACACCCGAGCAGCAGAAACATTTGCCGGGAGGCAGAGAACCCAAGGCTGTCCCGCCCACAATAGACTGTGCTTCAACGCGTCTTCGAAGAAAAACACTGACGTGACTAACGAATACCGACTGTAGAGCACCGAGTGTGTTAACCCGTTAACTCTCGAATTCCTTGGCAGAACAGTGTACAAAGTTCATATTTGCTATCCCAGCAAGTACTAGAAAAAAAGCACTAGAAATACTAGGGTTCTGTGATGAGCAAAACCAGAACAAGGTGGAAGCAAGAGCCAACGTTTAGAGAAGTGGACTTGTCTTGTCGACAAGGCAAGTGCACAAGTCCACTTCTGAAACGTTGGCTCTTGCTTCCACCTTGTTCTGGTTTTGCTCATCGTCTTGAATTTTCATCTCCCGCCTTCCCCGTGTTTTTCTTAAGATTTTGTGGTTTTACGTGCTGAAAACCACTATCTAATTATGAGGCACGCCGTAGTGACGTATAAACCAGCGCCAGTACGCCGAGTGCGTCATCTACAAATTTATCCACGCTGACGTCACAGCTGCTTCCGCTAAGTCCACATGCTACAAATGAGCTACCGTAATGCTACCGCAAAACATCTCACATCATGCGATAGTATCATCGAAATCGGCCCAGTCTCGCCTCAGAATTGCCTCCGGGAACGGCGCCCGTTAGAAATCTTAAAGTAACAAGTTTTTATTACACAGCCTCCGAGATCGGTCAACTTTGCTCGGCGAGGCACGCGAAACTACCCGGGTAAGCAGGCAAATAAAGCCAGGTTGTATGTTGGAAGTACTCGTAAAAGTTCGCAGCCCCGACAACATTGGGGGTGCGGTGAACAGGCGCGTTCTTACGGTATTCGTTGTGACGCACGCGCCCAATGCGCAAAACCAATCCGCTGCTTCAAAGAGCGACGACGCTTGTCAGGTACGCGTCGTGTCGGCTTGACGCGTACCTGACAAGCGTCGTCGCTCGCCTGCCAACCGATGCGACAAGCGCGCGAACGAACCGGACGCCGCCCCCCGTTTTTGAAAAGAGCTCACTGACAGCTTCGAGGGCCGCGTCTATTGAGTGTGTGACGCGGTCAAGGTCGCCTACGCATTGTAGGGCAGGGGAAGCAGACACCCGTTCCAACGTAAACTTTTTGTGTGTGACGTAGTCTTGTTTTCTCGACGTACTGGCAGAACTATGTAGTATATTGCGAAGCGTCGTGTATAATTGAGCATATTTACGGAAGTACAGGCATCGGGGTCCGTTATTTTCAATCGATAAGTTTTGGGAGACAGGAATAAGATTTGATTGGATATGCTCGCGGAAGTGGGAGTGGCCAAAGGGAATGCGCACTTCCGCCGCCATCGCTACTTTACGTCGCATTGACTCGACTGCGTTGAAACAGAGTCCGCTGCTATGGCAGCAACTAAGCGCTACTGCTATCGTAAGCGGGATCTGATAAGAAAGGAGGTATCACTACAGCCACGGTTATTGTAGTATCGCTTTAAAGCTGTTTTATAACAGCTCCGTGACACGGCAGGAGTGCCCCCAAATAACTGCCCACAATTCGCATCAGTAACCGCGGAAGTGATCATTCGAGAACACGGCTACAAGACTTGCACATCTTCCCTGAACACAGTAAGAAAATGGACGCTACCCTTTCGCCATACGACAAGCACACCGTGTGAAAGAAACACACTAGGCCTGCATAAAAAGAAAACAAAACTAACCACGGAGTCACCCAATATACGCGTAATGTAACACAAGCTCGTAACGGCAAGCACGCTGCCGAACGATCGACTCGAAAGCGAGCACCAGTGGCTGCGTCGAAAACTGAACAGGACAGTGCCCACAGGCACACAACGTCGTCATACGGTGCGATGCATAAAGACGCCGCAAGTTCCGTTACAGAGCTAAACCAGTCGCTCACATAAATGAGAACAGCACCCACCATTTGAGCAGGCATTCATAAAGCAAAGTGCACGCGCAGTTCGCAGCGGCAAAAATGAAATGGAGGAGGATGCTAGCCTGCTACGTCAACGAATGACAGTGCACCTTAAAAAAATAAACGCCGCCCCTCACTCTCCCCGTAAACACATGTGCCGCAGAGCGACTAACGTACTAAGCCAAACTGCTGTAAGACTAACGTACAAATGTGAAAAAGAAAGAAGGAAGTCAAGTTAATGTGACAATGCTAACTAGACAGGCGTAGATGCACGCATGCGCAAATAGTTCGAAATGGTAAGCGCGCTGCTTTACGGCTGATACCGAAAGGAGCGTTAGCGGCCTCGTCCAGTTGGCTTCGAGTGCGATTTAGGAAGCAGCGCAAAGTCTGTTACCGAGCTACGGTAAAAGCGAACACGCACAGACGCAAATGAACACGTCGTAGACAGGACGCACACACACACACAAGAGAGAACGGTACCCACCATTGCGTATTCGCAAAATTGGCTACGCGCAGTTCACAACGGCAAAAGCGGACCGGGGCACCCAACGACGCTGTCTCAGTCGACCTCGCAAGACGGGCGGTTGCTCCGAAAAGATCGACAGATGCACGGCTGTCGCACACAAAAGCCAAAAGAGAACGGATGCTGGCGAGTTGCGAGCGGGCGTCTGGCAAACGAAACCGCAGCGGGCCCCCGTTTTAAGGCTCTGGATGCACGGGGAGCTCGCGATGGCGGAGGGGGAAGGGAGACCCGCCCGCCAACCGGCCAACGGGAGCGCGCGAATCGCGTGACGTAGGCACACCTTCTCGGGTCTAACGCAAGGGGGGAGGGAAAAGCGGTGAGAAGCAAACAAGAAGGGTCGAGACCACGACGCAGTAGGTGTGGGTCATTATCACGAGGTATTTTGTTTATCACTATACCTGCAGCAGCACGCCCCCCCCCCCCCCCCCCCCCTAGCGACGCAAATCTTTTTCTGCAGCTTGTGATATCTGTACCGTGGATTGCAAAGAAGAAAAGAGCTATTACACTATCATTTCACATATGTACACTCACTCACTTAAGTTTTCAGAAGACGTGACTTGTTGAAAAAGCAAAATGAATTCCCGCGAATATTGGCCCAAACCCTCGAATGCAATGTTTCACTTGTAAGCAGTGATTGGGACCCGCACAGTGATCCATTAAATTAAAGGCACCACGCCTTAACAGAGATCGCATTCGCATTTTGCCTTGCAACTCGCGTTCCGTAAACTTTTGTGGCCGACTGCATGTATCTCGGGCGGTGCGGATATGACGCAACCTTAAACCGTGCGCCCTCAAGGCCAATGCACTCTGCACTTCCACCGCGTCATTTACCATAGATAATCACTCTGACCCTCGCGGTCTAACGTCCCAAAACAAAACAGACAGGTTACGAAAGACGCCGTATGGTTTGTGGGCTCGGGAGTAATCAACGCACTGCGCGGATTATTGAAACAACAACAAAGATCAACACTTACCCTCTCCCGCGTCCCATCCCCTTTCCCTGACAGTATTACTCTGCTGTATTACGCGTCCGGGACAAAAGTCACTTTAGTGGGATGCGACTGTGGAGGCCCTGGCCTCCTGATCGTGACCTAGGCTGCCGGCGCAGGATATTGTACGCGTCACCGGCAGCCACTGGCAGATAAGGCCTTGAGTTGCTCAACACGAACAAAGCCATTCGTTCCGCAAACGGCAACACCCAATTTTTTTTGTGCTCGCAAATTCTGGAGCGTGTGACAACGTAGAAAAGCATAAATCGAATACTAATTGGTTCTCCTCGTTATTCTCTGTTAACTAGGAATGAGCTCGGTTGGCTATCCTTCCCGCACTGGAGGAAGGGGAGGGAAACCCCCCCTTGTCATGCCCAAACGCTTCGCTTAAGTTGATGCCTCAAAATGATCACATAGGCGCAGAAAACCTCACGCAAAGCCAACATTTGCGTTTTTCATATGCTGGAGCGAAGTTCCGTCTGTGGATGATCCAACAGACCAATAAGTAATCAATTAATATTACGATTAAAATTGGACTTGCATAGCATTTCATTCTACCTTTATTTTTTCTACGCGCTACCCTACATGCCCAGAAACAAAGGTTCACAATTTCTTCCAATTTTGCTTCATGTGGAACTACGCCTGGGGATTACTGGTTAAAGGAAACGATGATGAGATTAAGAGATTCTCAAAAACGATGTGGGATTCCTTTGTGGCTTCATGCCACCGTTGGGCGCATGACAACCTTTCCATTTCTCGAAACTTCCCACACCGTGCGGGCAGAACTTGTTTGCCATACTCGGTGTCCCTTCGATTGGAGCCGTGTATTAATTCGGTATCGCCATGCGATCCACTTAGCCTGCTGGTTGGGTCGAGCAGCAGATGGACTGCTCCGGTAATACATTAGGCCCTGGTTTCGATCCCTGAACCAAGGGGGTGCTATTCTCTGGACACTGTCGAATTCTGCCATATTTTTGAATCCGCCATCTTGTAAGTTCTGATTGGCTCACGGGGCTGCTACGGCTGTCTGATTGGCTCAGAAGCCAACATGGCGGAACTTGACGGCGGAACAGAAAGGCACCACAGGACAAATTTTTGTTCAACTGCGAACCTTTCTGAGAAACTCCGTATGGGTTAACTTTCCTTTGCAGTTCTCGTGCTACATTTTGGGTGGATGGCTACTTCCATGAAAATTAAGAAGTTATGATGCGCCCCGTCGTCGCGAACGGAACGAAAAGCACAGATGCGATTCCTGAAGGCAACTGCAGCGAGCGACCATCTGTGATAGAGTGCTGGAAACTTTCAGGCATGTGGCATAACGCGCGAGACATTTATACCAGGTCGGCATTCAGAGCTACAAAACCATACACCGCGTCGAGATTAGCTGACTGCAACTACGTGGCACGCGATTTTTTTTCTCCCTTTTAATGGAATCGCTTATGAAAGCTCGCCAGTGGCAGATATCGCGATTTCGTAGCATCAGCTGCATAACTCGACAAGGCGCCCATTGCTCGAACGACTAATTGCTATTGCAGTTAACGAAGTTTCGCTAATTATAACTATTTGTTCTTTTCGGGGCACACTTCCTGAAAGGGAGGTGTTGAAGCCGAGTGGTAATGAAGTCGCCAGCAAACAAGGATCGCGCTTTAACACGTACGACGCGTGTCCACCTTTTATTACTTTTGTCACGTTGCGAATGCAGATTTGCATAAGAATCTACAGCCGCCTGCTTCTATGAAAGAGTAACAACGCCAATCATCGGGACGAAACGAGCGCGAATAATTAAAGGGAATGCGATGCCACGTCTGTTCATCACTCTTCAAAAAAATTTACGCCCTTTGGGGCTTATCTTGTCCCACAACTATAATCGTCATCTATCTTGTCAGTATTTCCTTTCTTTAACGCTGCGAGCCCGGTAATTCCAAGACACGAACAGCTCGCGCGTTATCAGCATGACAAGCATTCTCGACAGGAAAGTAGCAAGCGCCGAGTTTTCAAGAAAGGAAACGCTAGCGAGGCAGATAACGATTATCGCTGTGGGAACAAATATACACCCCAAAGGGTGCAAATGTTTTTAAGGGTGATGGTCAAGACACGTTTCAAGCCTCACAGATAGCAGAAAAAAATAAGGCGGTTCAAACAGAGACCAATGTTGAGGCTACACGAAGGGAAAACGCTCACCTAGGCTTATGAGGCAGGAATAGCGTATCATGCAGCTCCCAGGAAAAAAAAGAAAAAAAAAGAAGGCCGTGACGGAGTGATGACAAATGGCTCGTGGTCATTAGCTCAACTTAGCAACTGAGAGAGAAAAGACAGAGAGAGAGAGAGAGACACGGGAAGAGCTAATTGCTGCTCCCACACATTAATGAAAATATACATGAACGAAAGAACCCATCGAGCGCAACGCGTCGACATTCTAGGCGCCCATCAAAAGCCGCGACTTAACTGTTATAGACTCTCACCAGGCAGTTCTCGTGATTAAATAAATAAAACAGGCAGCACGTACAGAAACAGCTGGGGTTCACGACGAGCTTTCCCGTAACGCAAAAGACACAATCAGGAAGAACCCCGCGCCATCGCATTGGTGGAAGCTACTGAAACGTGACGTCACTTCCGCCCACGCTCATCCCTCCACAAGTCGGCGGGGAGCCCTTTTCTTCCTCCGTATACAACAGCAGGGGTACCCAAGGTCGACACAAACGCCAGCCGGATCGCTTCTTTTGTATGTTTCGCCCCCCCCCCCTCCCCGCCCCTCCGCACAAACCCCGTGGTGCTTTTTCATCGCAACAACGAAATATCCTCCCCTCCCCACAATGCCCCTCACCCTTTGTTTGAGATCCCCGCCTGGAAACGGCATCCACCCCGCATGGTTCAGGAACCCAGACCCCGGAGCCTAACCAGGCGGGGCAATGCGCGGTGCCCCTGACCACTCTCCCCCTACGCCATCGACCAGGCTAGTTCCGTGCACGAGAAAAGCTTGGCGGGCAAGTTGGTGCATGTCTGTTAGCATAATTGTCTCCGCAAAAAATGAAAGAAGGAAAACTACTACACAATCATGTCAATGTGTCAACCATCCTGCCAACCACGCAGTCCTGTATATGTGTCCTTGTGTGGTTGTGTTCTTCTCGAGCAGAGAATAATGATAATAGTTCCATGCAGCGGCAAGGAAGCTATAGCTTCTGTTGGAAAGAAGTTACCTGATTTATTTTGTTTACTACTGGCAACCTCACATGAGATAATGATAGGGAGGCCGCATACACCAGTACGGAGCATGTGTGGTTAGAATGAATCCCGTGAGACGCCAAGAAATACGAATTATAGATCAAGTTACTTTCAACCTATACTCTACGCAGCTGCACCTGGATAGTACGCCAGACGAAGACAAGCATATACTGATATCTACGCGAGTCAAAGAAACAAGGTCGTTCGGGATGAGGGAAGGGCATAATTAAACATCTTTGGCTCCTGCATGCGTCACACCGTGACAAGTTCGTGAGATACGAGTATGCGCTCATACCCAAACCTGTATAAAAGTCTCAACGGTCCTCGGGTTCGCATGAACGTTAGAGACGCTTTCGTGAGGAGCAATTCGCTGACTACAGGCCTGGAACGTATGGCAGCACAATGCTTGAATCCAGGCGCACATGTACTGCGACCATCAGAGACTGTGATGTCATAGTAACGTCTCAGACTACGGCCGTTAGCACGACGTTAGTCATCCGGAACAAGCTTGGGGCACCATAGCAATTTCTAGAGGTGTAGAAGCAAAAGGTTCCTTCCACCTAGTGCACGAGATTATTCGCATAGTTCGGCCCACTCACCAAGCTTTCATGTGTCACTGCCCGCCAGCTGACGCAGACTAGCGCAACGAACTTTCAAATGTCAAGGGGGTCTGATAAGCACGCGCCCGCCTCTGGTGCAACAATAAGTAAAGCAGCGCGAGGCATCATCGACAGATGGCGTGGCGAACGATATGCGTGCACGAATAAAGTAACATATGCAAATGTTCGTAACCTGGTGCACAAGTGCGTAATAAGGACATCCCGCAACGAGCACCGGTACCAGTACGCAGAACATGCCAGGTAAAAACGTTAAAAACACACTCAACCCAACGCGGAGCTTCAAATCCTGTCCTGTTCCCGTTTCTCATATAGATATAGATATCGAGTTATGTTTCCGAATATGTTCGTTTCTAGTCTGTCACAATCCGACTGCCAGAACCTTGATGTCTATACTGCATGTAGGTATACTGTGCTTTCTGTATACTTTCCCACAAGATGCGTAGGTATTATTACCATCAAGCCCACTGAAACTTGTAAGGTAAATACCACAGCTTTAAATATGCGTGCGCTCCAGACGTGTTACGCTTAAGAATCCTGCTTAAGTACTCCAGCCAGGCGTTCACACGCACACGCCGTCCGCTCCGTCATCTCTCATCCGCATTCTCCGTCGTCTGCTATACGATGTGTGCATTTTGTCGCACGGCATACCTAAGAGGGATACGTGTCCCACAGGAGGGCGTAGCCCTGCGTATCGTTCCGCGGTACTGCTGTTCAGAGCTATAGAAAACTTATCGCCTTCAACTATGGAGGGGGGAGGGAGGGCATTGTGTACATAACGGCACCTGAGTGCACAAGAGCAGCGGCGCACCAGAAGCCGCTGCCTACACGGTGCGTCACAGCGCCGGGTGGCGCCTATCATGAGCCAACCGATGGAGAGAGCAAGAGAGAGAGAGCGGTACAGCGGATGGGGTGGATGGCAGCGCCCCCTTTAAGGGCGAGCGCGCAAAATAACAGCGGCGGCTCGAAGTCCCCCCCTTCCCAGACCGCGGCAGCCATGTGGCGTCCGCGACAGGACGGGAGGCGAGCCGCGAGCGCGTGCAGACGCGGTGCCGCCATGCATGCACAGGCAAGAGGAGGGGGGACAGGCGGCGACCACCCAATTATAGCTTCCCGCCGCGGACCGTCTGTAGCATAACGCACCAAGACTCGCGATGGGGTAGGATGGGAGAGGGGGAGAGTGAGAGAGGTTAAAGGCACGAGATGTGTCAGTGACTTTCTACGAGCAGGCCAGACCGCCTGCATATGCACTATGCAGGCTGCGTTTGAGTGCAGTACGCTGTAGTTGTCTGATGGTGCGTCAAGACTCTTCGCCTTAGTTGTACACAGTATGAGAACTGTTAAAGGGAACATCTAATTCGGTAATGAATGCATTTTAAGTGCGACATTTCTTTGACTAGGTCATGAGGAAGTGGCTGATATGATGCTGTTGGGCGTAGCCATCCGCGAGCAAACAAATAAACTGCTGGCCTTCACCGTATATCTCAGCAGTAATCGGTACCCGTTCAGAGTGGATTACACTGTACGTGGAATGCTAATATGGAAGAAGTTACGGATTGCTGAATGTCCTTGCTTCTTGCAGCGAAACGAAAGAAAGTACCATGCGACACTTTCGTGAGCACAAGACCTTCAGCAAATATAAACAAGCAACGTTCGGAGTGCCACATTTGCATGAATCGGTTCTTAAACATCGACAGCTTGTTTGCTTTCCGTATTCTGCTGTTCCTTTACGCCTGTGAGTAATATTTCAAGGGGAACACTGAATTCGTATTCGAGCAAGCGTTTTCTTTGAAGCGTGGATTGGAACATGACCGAGCGAATATGAGAAGTATAGCTCTCCCATGGGTAACACTAACGCTCACGGAACACCTTTATGTTAGCCACGAAGCTGAACCGCCAGGACTCCTGTGAACGCCAACTTGGTTTCTCGAGACACTGGCTAACGAAGAAAACAAATCTACCCTTAACGAGTTCGAGCGTGTTCCTGAAACCTTATGATACTAGTGTCTTTCTACTTCGAACAGAAAAAGCCTTCAAAATTGACTACATGTATTACGTCACTACAGATGAATAATCTGCTCTGGCAGACGTCACTTACAAAAAAAAAGAGAGAACCAAAGCAATTCATTCCCTAATTCAAATAACTGCATTAATTAGCCTATTAAACACCTTGCGGCACATTTTTATAACACAGTTGAAGGAAATAGTCGTAAAAGCCTAGACACGTGTTTTAAGATCTCAATATTCATGAAGACCGAAATAACTAGCATCGAATTATTAGTTCAATTTACCTAATTATGCATGCCTCTTCGAGAAGTTCGGCTCATGGTGCAACCCCCTGTGACGTAGTCGGGCGGCGTAAAATGAAACTTCGCCATACCGCAAGATAAAGCAAGCGGTCTGTCTCGCCCCGGCTGTCGAAGTGACTATGCGTCGAATCGAGAGAGAGAGGTATTATGATAGAAAAGCTGAGAGCTCGGCCTGAATCAACGTTCTCACCTGCTACTCGGCGTTGGTGGAAGGGGAAAGGGCGTAGACAGAAAGAACAGCGAAGACGCTGATTATGAGGATGAAGATGGTGGGGAAAACCTTACCCGCTCCAAGACTCTTAAAAGCCTCTTGTCCAGTCCGCTCTCATATAAAAATTTGTTGAGAGCCTCCAGACTATCAGGCTGATGACGAGGATCAAGGGAATTGCATAGAGCGCCCAATCGGAACAAGCTCGTGGGAAGAGGGAAGTATGACTGCACCTCCATATTACGGAACACTTATGCCATGGAGGAGTTGGACGGACAACCACGTTTCGGGGTGCCGCGCACGTAACCACGTAAACTGAACGAATAATTTAACGTCATCCATTTCTGTCTACATCGCCATTTTGAAATATGGGAACGCATAACTAGACTTTCATGACGATTCCATCTAACTCTGCAATAAAATATTTGCCGTAAAGTTCGGAACTAAGTCAATTAGTTACGAATAAATTGCTTTCGCTTTATTTGTAACTGATGTCCGCCTGGACTAATAATTTATCTGCAGTGATTCGTAATTCGGGTAAATCTTGTAGACTTAAAAATCTTTGAAGTAAAATAAAAGTAGACAAGAAAGAAACATTCACTCGTGTAAAGCCTACGACACCTAACTTAACATTCAGCATTCAGTACACAAAGCCAGGAAAGCGGGCGCTGCGGTACCGAGCCAGACCGGCCATAAAGGGGGAACAATACCGAGCCTTATAACGACAGCATTCGTCGGGAGACGGAAGGTCGTTTGCTGCCGAGCACTCCCAATTATAGCGCCTGTGGAGACTCCGCAGACCGACGGTGTGAAGAAAGCATTACCAACTGTCGGCCAAGCTGGTGGGTGCTGAGAGCAATTCAAGAACGTGAAACGTCAGTTGTTAATGACGTCCCTTTTTGGCACAGGGGACATTCCTTGGCTGAACAGCGGCAGTGCAATGTCTCGACGGCACTACGTGACGTCATGAACATTTGAGTTATAACGGCTCGTACGTGTTATACGTGACTGATTTATTCGTGAGGGTGAACCTCCCAAAGCAATGACAATGGTAATTTGAGAGACGCTACATTGGAGGGCGGCCGATTAATTCTGACCGACTGATGCTGAGCAATGCGCAGCTTAAATTTCATCGGAATAAATTGAAACGCGAACCGGAACGAACAGGTTTTACGCGTAATTACATGCAAGCGCTACGTGTTATCACTCTAATTGGTTTCTAAGCACGTAATGGTGCCGACTCCCAAGCGTACATTTCTTTGTGTGTAAATTTGGCCGCTCTTACAAATGCTGCGAACCTGGAAACGGAACAACGCAATGATTTCGGAATTGCTCATGTTTGAACGTATGTTGATAGGACGTTAACTTTTTCTTTGCGATTCGGTCACGGTTGAAATTAAAGAACTACTTGCTTATTTTGGAAACTGTAGCGAATTTTTTTTCTTACTATAGTGGGCTCCTAGTACAAAAAAAAAAACAGCATGGTATTGTTAAGTTTCCTCTGGAGTTTGGGAAATCTATGACATTTGTCGTGTTCTAGCTCATACTGTAGTTGACTATGATGTCTGAAATAGCTGTCATTTCGATGAGAGCACCAATAAAACGTAAATCCGTTACTGTACGTTGCCCTCAAAGAACTACATCAAACAAAAATCTCAAATTTTGCATCGTAATCAAATGAGATCATCGGTATTACATTTAGACAAGTAGAATCAATAATTTGGCCGTCAGAAAATTAATTTATTTTTTGGCAGAGGAAAAGAAAAGTAACACATTTCTGCTAATGCAAGAGAGCAATGTTGCAGGACATCAAAATTTTAGTTCCAATTTTCCAGACTTTTTCGAACCGGACGAAGCGGAGAAGGGAGTCGCTTTGTTTCGTTTATGACTGAGTATGATTGGGTGCTTCTTCCACCAATGGTATGTGCATTTACGGATGACTTCAGGGATGTCTTTACCATATGGACACTCGTGCAGATATGTTACAGCCAGCTCCGTCTATCAAAATCGGACTCGTCAACGGACGACCTCGGACACTGCGGCACGATCTCGCTAGCTTTCTTAAAGCCACGAAGCGTCACGACTTCACTGCGTATCCACTGGCGCGTAGTCGTTGCACATAGAGCTGCCGTATGGAAAAAAAAAAAGACATCTGGGTGACTCATAATCACCGACTGCTGAAGGAAGCTAACTCCGTCCTAGATAACACCAACAGCAAGAACAGCAGCACCGGTAGTTAAACAAAGGGAATACCCGATAAACCTGCTCATTACTGCAGACGCCGCGGCTTTTGGTCCATTGTCCGCGACAATATGCCTGCTTTCCAGTGAGCAAAAAAAAAATACCGTGTGCCTCGGTAAAGCTAGAAGACCAGCTCAATCAAGCGTTTTACTCAATTGGAAAAAAAAAGAAGCTAACAAAAGGACGAGGCTCGGATGGGTCCGCGTGCTTTCCCAAAACACACACGGTGTAGCTACAGCGGAATGCATTTACATCAAACAGGAAACCCGACGGAGCATTAGACTGTCCTGAAGGAATATATTGAAAAGAGACTGCCAAAACTAAACAAACTATCACAATCGCCTCTCACGTCAAACGGTGACGCTTAGCAAGCACGAGAGTTTTGGAAGTGCTTATAAGGTATTTTAATTTGTCACCAAAGGTATTCTCAACGGCCGGACTTGGCGTTATGGACCTTACCTTAACGTCTGCGACAAAGCAACATTCGATCATGTCACGTAGCAATAAAGCTACGTGATCTAACCTTGTATGATAACCTTGTTTACATAAAAAGATAAACAACAGTGTTTCACATGCTTCTGGATGCCCCCTCGTGTGGCAGCCTCAGTGATCCCAGGAACGGAGCGAGCCAGTGTGTCATGACGTCATGGTGCCTCCACCCTGCTGGGTACCAAAACCTGTCCAATTGCGTACCCAACCTGGGTACCGAAACCTGTATCTGGGTGCCCAACCTGTACAAGAAACTGCACCTGGATACCCAAGCTGGGTGCCTAAACATGTCCATTTGGGTACAGAAGCTGAGTACCGAAGTCTGTCCACTTGGGTACCAAAACGTGCCCGTAGACGCGTCACAGTTTACGAAATTCCAGAGAAAACGAAGTGCGCAGCAGCGCTGGTGGTTTATTTTTATTGCAAGATTTATCTTTAGCTAGCTGGGTTGGCGACAGCTGAACGTTGGGAGGCGACCATTCAAATAGGACAGTTTGTTCGAAATTACAGCTTTTTCGAACAACAAAACAAATCAAAACGTGCTTGCTCAATGAATACGGCCAGCAAAAAAAAAAAACCTCGAGATATTTTACAGGCGTGTAATCGTGTCACACACACGGCTGGGCGACTACAGCGGTCGATTTACCCCTAGTAAGCTCCGTATCAAAAAAAAAAAAAAAAAAAACAGTGCGTGCTGCGGTCACGCGAGCGCATTCCACCGTAGATAATGCAGGGAAAGACTATGCACACACAAGTACACGAGCGCGAACAAAGCGCAAACAAAGACGAGCGCCGAACCTGCGTATGCGATATGCAAACCAGTCGCAGCCAGACGACCCGAAGCGTGCCCGATATGAAGGGCGTGCAGGCCGTCAGGGCAAAACAAATACGCTTCCCGCCGCCAGCAACAATCGCAGAGGGTGTCGACCACGGTGCGAGATATGCGGGGTGACCACACGAAATCTCCCAGATTTCGATATGAAATATAAAAAAAGGAAAACTATGATACATAGAAACCTGCGGTTTGTAGCATCGCCTAAAGCAATTCAAAAAAGTTTTTTTTTATTTTCTTTTGTAACCTCTTGTTTTGTTTCAGGCGCTCAATAAATACCACAAATGACAACACCTCAAGAAAGAGCCCAGTGTGTGGTGTGGTATGCGGAAACGAAGTCGCCTATTCGTACCCGACGAAGTTTTCCACGTGAGTTTCTTCAGAAACCACCAGACTTCTTGAGTGACGAGAAAACTTTCTGAGTTGCTTTACACGATGCCACAATAACCGCAGATTTCTGTGCAACTCAAGTTCCTTCTTTTTAAATTTCGTTTTGTAATCGGGGAGGTTTTCTGAGCACACCTCGTATATCTTACACCGCAGTCCAGGCTGACGTCAACGAAACGCATCGCCAAACAATCGAGCGGCAAATCCCATTTATTACGCGATGGCCGATGGAAACAATCAAGGCTCGGCGGCAGTTTTGCGTCGCGGTTCCTCTTCCGGTATAGCGAATGAAAAGCTCGGTTGAACTCCAGTCACGCGAATCGTGGCAAATAGAACAGGGTACGGGCCCGGCCGCAGCTGCAACCTTGGGCGCGCGTACAACGCATATACATCCCTTTTCAAAGCCCGCGTGTGTTTACATTCGCGTCGATCGCTGCGCGCCGCAAGCACTCTGCAGAGATCGAGCGTTTGAGCGTCCACATACACCGCCAGACGAAGAAGCCGGCTAGCTTGCGCAACGCGAGAATGTTTAATTGGCCATTGTGAGCGTACAGGCACGTCGTGTAGTACTTGAGTTGGTCACGGGACTACCGTACGGCGGCGAAGGAGCCGTCGTCTTCGCTGACGTAAACAGGAAGACCGTATCGGGTATGCACGCTCTAACTTGAAGCAGTGACGAGGGTTCAAGGAATGAAGTCAACCTAGAGGGCAAACTACAATGAAACACGCGTAAAAAGCGGACTAAATGCGAAATTAAGTTCGATGTAACTGCGGATGCGTCACGAAATGACCGCAAAGACGTTTTTGACGCCGATGTAGGCGATATTGAAACGAGCTGATAACAAACAGCCACTTCAGCTCATCAGGTTTTAATGTATCTACTGCAGTGGCTCATCGCTACTTTATCCATAGCCCCAAAGATCGGGCAACGCAAGGCACGCGCCGGCCAATCTCCGAGGCTGTGCTTCAATTAGCGACGTATACCTAAGCCTGTGACAGACCTGGCTCTGTCGATCTTTTTCGTACTTTCTTTCCCACGAATAGTCGAAGCGTATCTTGTTTATCTCAACTGCTAACTAGTAAATGCTACTATGCATCGACCTTGAACTCCGTCGCCTCCAGAAAGAAGCACTGAAACTAAAACCGAAACTAGGAGAACACGCCGACAATACCGCTCGCCGGAAATGACGTAAAACCCGGAACGTTAATTGATCGAAGCTCACTCGTAAATGTAAACTTTCCGCAAACATTTGGGGTCGATTCTACATCACGTAACATGTAGCATCTACATTAACATACACATCGCATAACGACGACGTATTCACTATCTATACATAGAAGCTCCGCGTTCACAGTTTTCCACAGTGCGTGTGGATCCGCATGATTTCTTTTTTTTCGTGCAGCCGAACTCTGTCAGCCGTAAGAAAATTCCCGCTTCAGTGGAACGCGTCGTTGCCAGACGACTGCTTGTAGATCGTTTCTGGCGCGTTCCGCAGACCGAAGATCTTGCGTATAAAGGCGGCACTGAGAGCTTCTTTAATCCCCGCCCTCTGAGATACAACACGGCTAGTCTCGAGCTGGAAACGTGCTGGGAAGACGAGTAATATTCTTAGCGTGCCCAGAATTCCGGCAAACCATCACCCGCGTTTGCCGGATGGGCGGGGGCGTAAACGTGAGCGGTGCAGCCGCCTGATGAAGCACAGCTCAACCCGACAAACACACAGCTAATATTGCAGTAACCAAGTAAGTTCCACTTCGCTGCAGCCTGCTCGTGCTAATTTTTGACAGCGGCGTAATCGTGAACTTGACTAAAATTTGCACCAGCAGCGGCGAAGAATATACTTGGCTCTGTGTTTGCCTGGTTGAGCTCTGCGCCACCAGTTGGCACCAGCTTACGTTTACGCCGGCGCTCATGCGGCCAATCGCCTGCGCTTGCCTCAATACCGAACGCATTAAAACTCTCTAATATGCCTCGCGCGGGTCCTTTTTATATGTATAAAACATTTAGTCAGTAGGGACAAAGTGCGCTGAGGTTTTTGTACGCGATTACTGACGATCAGGAAAAGGTGACACCGCAAAATACGGATGCCAAATATTCCCTGGTCAATTAAAAAGAAAACACGGCAGGTGATTTTTTTCCCCAACGTACTCTTCACGGTGCAATTTTAAAGGTGTTAAAGCTGATGCACACGAAAAGTGCGGGTACATAGGTGAAGATAACATTAGTCAAGCGGGGCCAATGTTTAAGTAATAAACGAATAAGATACAAAGACATAAAGGACGCCAGTGAATGTAAGTGGAAGTAGAAGGAACAGCTTCTATCGTGACCCTATGTAAAAAAAAAAGAAAAAAGAAAGGCCAGCAGTGTGTCCCCTCTGTGTGTGCGCCACCTTTCGCGCTTCTAAAATAGTACTATTACAGGCACGGACCAACGGGCCCAATTCGCGAGCTTGCCTCAATGTATTCTGATCATGCCCTTCAAAAGTAAACCAAAGCGTGTAAAAACCATCCCTTCACGTCTTACTGCTGCCAATACAAGCAGAACAGGTTCGCTTATTACAAGCCATCCAGCGCTGAATTGCACTCACCCCATCTCATTGCTAAAAGAAGAAAAAAAAAAGGTATTTTTATCTTAGTAGTTTCAGTGCGTTGTAAATGTTATTCTCAGAAATCTCTTTGCCTAAACCTTCTTTCCTGTTCCACTTTGACGTACAAGGCGTACGGTACAATGTCGACATGCATTGCTCGACGATTGCAGATATTTCACAAAGAAGAATAACACGACGCCAACTCAAGGGCACCCTTTGATGTCACACGTACGTTATCTTCGAGTTGCGTAGTCAACCGACACAGTCGTTCGTCGTGCACGCGGTGGACGCCGACAAAAGCAGCAGCATCTCTTTGTGTCAAACGCTTCGCAGCAGTGCAGTCAGTCGGCATGCAAACGCTGTGACGTGGGATTCCACTTGCGACATTCTTTCCCCCCTGTCAATGGCCTCGCGTTTGAGCGGGAACACGGGCGCTAGACCCCCGTCACGTACGCACATTACGGTCCATTCTCAAACGGGACACCGATCTAGTACTAAGGCCCATATAGCGGGAACACCTCCAAATTTATCGAGAGAAAAGAAATATAGTGGCCGATAGGACGCATTAGGAAACAGTTCGGCTGTAATCAATAGCCAAATACCAATTAGGTGTTGCGATTAAAAGTGGACCATACTGTGAACGCGCATCTCACGCCCACATCTCCCTCAGGCGCGTACTCGTATACACTAATTATGATATCGGCTCGCACAGACACGCAAGGACGCTATACAAGTTTACAATTAAATACATATCGGTGCATGCATACGTCCGCAGTACCCCGGCCGGATACTACAAAGGCACACACCTAAAGACTTCAAACATGCACATACCTACGTATACGTAAATACGCAACGTTCCGGTGACATAACCACGCGCGAGTGCACTTCCAAAAAGTGTTTAACGAATACAGTATACGCATATCGAATGAGCACATTATGCAGAATAGCTAATAGACAGTCCATCGCAATTCCCAACTGAAGAAGTTGTGTTGCGTATTCAACGTCGCTATACTAGGGCCCCACGGGCCTGCTATTCGCCAGCGCGAGTTCACACTGACGCGACGCGAACCGCGCAAGGTCCTACTGCTGCTAATGACCCTCTGAAGGACAGAGGTCGCGTTGTGTACAAAGGGGGATGCGCCCATGGTCGGATCGATTCACAGCTGAACGGACAGAGGCAATCCTTGAACTCAGTTGCCTTCCAGGGTGAGCAGGGTCATCAGTGTTCGGAGTCGAAATATCCAAGCTGAACTATGTACAGCTGAGGACATTGCATGTAGATAGTCGATGTGTGTACACGCTTTTATACGGGCTGTTTATTTTTTTTAAAAGGTCCGAAACAGGTGGTGTTTAAAAATTCCACAGAATTTAAAAAAAATGATCCCCTATATATAGTGTGTGCCTTCTTGCGCTGTTGCTGCTAGCGACACTGATCCTGTTGGACTTAAAGGGCAGCAGGAGCTTGTCACATAGCATTTTTCCATCATCACTATTATTCTTCCTCTACTTTTGTGTTCTGTCCTCTTCCCCTTTACCTTAATGTGGATGAGCAGACCAGAAATACAGGCTCCTCCAACTCGCCTCTCCGCACTTCCTCTCATCAAACTTACTCCTCCCTTTTCTCTGACACCATTCTCGACAATTTGACGATAAACTAGAAGACCCCCCACGTTCACAAAAAAAAAAAAAAAAAAATGCAGGGTGCGCACGCGACATTCCCAGTGAATCAATAAGCCGTAGTTCATCTGTAGTACGCCGTTACTTATTGAACTCTGTGCGGGACTTTCCTGCTACGTGTCGCAAAATTTTGTTTGGCGGGATGCAAGCGGCATTGTACTTTGCGATCCACCAGACTCGGCAAACGCTTATTCAGTTGCCATTTTGTTTCTTTCTCTCTCCTCCCCTTTTTTCTACGCCCGTGGAGGGAGCTGGGGAAACGGGTCTTTGAAAGAAAGGGGCCTCTCTGTGTCGACGTCTCTCTCAATGGCCACGGGCGAAGTTTGAGAGAGAAAGAAGAGACGAAGCGAGCCGCGATTATGCTATACGACTACCGTGTAAAAGTGCCAACTCACCTGAGTGCCCTTCTGGACGGCAGTGGTGGCGGCGACCACCCCGTCGCCGGTGGGCGTGATGGTGCCCTGGGTGTCCCCGTTGGCTGCCTCACGCTTGCTCTTGCGCCGCTTCACCTTGTCCTTGGGCGCCGGCGTGATGTCCGCCGAGCGCTGCTTGCCCATCTTCTGGCCCATGGCGACCGCCTATGGCTCGATCACGCCGTCAATCACTGCGCAAGAGGAGCGAGAGAGAGAGACAAAACGAAACTATGAGCAACCAATGAACGTCAAAGCCGAAGAGGTCACTTGGTCATTCAAATTATCGCAATGCGACACAGAACAGATTACGAAAAGAAAAGAAAAGAAAGATGAAAAGAAGACCTAGAAGTAGTTTAAGCAGTACGCTACAAGCTTAGGGCACTCGGCAACCACCCGTTATTGCCCGGGACAACACTTCGACCATAGACAATGACCTTGAAAGCAGAGTTTTCACTGCAGTGAAAGACTTCTCTGTTACATGGAACATGTGCTTGGACATTATGCTTTAACATGTACTTACATGGACATTATGGACCATGTTATACACAGTGACTCGCGTTCATTGTTTGCTATTGTGTGTGGCGCAGGCGCGGGCTGCAGGAGTGACGTGGTGGGATATATAAGCAGCTGTGTTCCATGTAATCAACTCGGTTGGTAGTCAGCCCATTGTCCCGAGTTCTTTTGCTTGTAGCTATTTCAAGTGGTGCTGCTGAGGACGGATTGTTATAGAAACTTGGCCGATTTACAATCCGAACAAGGGGTGTTGCAGGATGAAGCCAACGCTTAGACAAGAGATCTCAGTTAGGGTAACACTTGCTGTCCTAATGAGAAGATCCAGTTTATGTAGCCCCCATTCCTCCACCCCAATGAGGGAAGAGATTAAGCAGGAGCACAAAGTACACCGAGGGAAGTCGAAATGTTCAAAAAGGAGGTGATCGGCGTTATGGCGAGGAAATCATTGGGTCTTATGAGACCTTACTTCTGGTCAGAACAGGGGAATCATCATATCACCCACCTGGATTATATCTTTTTGTCAGAAGTAACTTGCTTACTAATCGATGTCCTTAGTAAGCTTTCGTCCTTAGTTGAACATTAACTACATTTTCTACATTTATTAATTGGCTATTTAATAACTCATCAATCTCCTGCCTTCTTTCCTCCGACTTTCTACGGGAGGCGTGTTAGTACGACTACTTTAATTTCCAATTTGCACTTTTTATCTCTCAAACTGGACACTTCTCGATACAATTCAGTTTGTTGTAATTTATTTTTCTTTCATGCACCGTTTATATTGCTCGTTTTCAATTATTCAAGGCCTTCATCTTGTTAGTTTCCCGGTCTATGAAAAAAACGAAGCCCACCGGATTTAGAACGCCTGTTCATATGCGAAGCTTATTCGCCCGTTTTTGTCACAGCTAGCCTCTTCGAAGAAATGACACATAACTAATGTCGGAATGAAAACAATCAGGCGAAAAAAATGAGCAGGCTCAATTACGCAGAAATAGGCTGCCCGGCAAAATAAAGCCCAAGTGTGATCAACGCAAAGCTATGAGTCAAAAGGCATTTGACAGCTCCCGATATCCCGCGAGCTTAGGGGCGCATGGTTGGCAAAACGGGAAAGACCAGTAGATTATGCGTCTTTAGCCCTGTTACCAAAAACGAAGTCACGTCTGAAACAATATTGGGAATAAATAAACAACAAAATATGCACTCCGACCGTGTTTGGTGGGCAGCGTGGACTCCGAGACCTTTTAAATCAGCGCGCGCGCCGCGCGGTAGTCTCGGGAGACCTCGTACCGGCCGCGGAGCAGTCTTGCCAGACAGGTGCTGCCACCTCTCGCAAGCAGTGGCAACTACGCTTCGGCTTGCCGCAAAACTGTTTGGAACGCTCGATCCGTTTGACTTCCCGATACACCACATTGACTCAACAAGAAATGAACTAATGAATGAATGAATGAATCGGCGGGTATTACGCGCGGTGGCTCTTTGGGAGAGCAGACAGTGCATTTTTGGTGTAATGACAGCGCGAAAGAGAAATGGACCTGCTTTTTATTCCAATTCCATCATTATTCCCATCCAGGAAAGGTAGAATTGGCTTGGTCCTCAAAAGGTTCATGGCAGCAGATTTAGGATCATTTCTTATTTGGCGGACTCGGGAGGCATAATGGGGGATTTGGAATAGAGAATGATTGGAATAATTTAGGTTATCCCGGGCCTGATTTTACGCACAGCAGACAACCATCAAACACTGCCCTGCATATCTATAAACGTTGCTGCGTACCAACAATACCACACATTATTATTTATAATCACATTTAGCTTAGACCCATCATCATCATTATCACCACCACCATCATCATCATTAGCAGAAACTTGGGAAGAACAACCCGCTGTTCGAACCTGGTTTTACCAATGAAGCTCTTGAAAATGAAAGCACGTAAGGTTTAGCTGTCTGCGCAGAGTTCCCAATATTACAATGAGTTCTTAGGGCAAATTTCGGGAACAGACTTTATTTTCTCTCACAAAGATGCGTGCCTTAGACGCGTACGCGTAAGAGAAGGGGGCGGGGGGAGAAGCTGTCAACTTAAATTACACACAAGCTTAAATATAAATTGACTAGTTTACTCGAGCGCTGTAAAAAAAAAATTCTGGTAACTGTACAGTACAGTTACCAGTACTGTTACCAAAGCTCGCTAGTTTTGCAAACCTCAATGTAGGCGAAGGCGGTGTTGCCGCTCATCGCGTACAGATGAGAAACTCTATAAAGGCTTCCCTACCGAACAGTGCTGGTCAGTTTCGATGAGTCATTATGACCACAAGTGGTGCGACAATTCACGCCGCTATTTCTGCACCAATCAGAGCACCGCTTTTCTTTCTTTTTCCAACAACGGCACAGGGGGCGGGAGTCGAAAGGTGGCGTTCAGCGTTCAGGAAGTGTTCAGTGGGACACCGTAGTGGAGGGCGCCTGAATAGAGAGCTTTAGTTTTGTCCATAAACGTGTCGACCTTCATGTAATACCGCAGGCGCGAACTGTAGCAACAGCGCTGGTATATGTATGGCGACGACATCCGGTGACGCTCTGTCCAACCGCGACACAGGAGACGCGCTTTCGAGTTATATATATTTTTTATTTTTTTATTTTTATTCAATACTGCCGGCCGCCTTTTGGTAGCCAGGGAAGCAGTGGGTACATGACGTTTTGCATAATAATGGTCCACCAAAAAAACAACCGTAACAGTTACAACAGAGAACCACATAGGCACACAGGAAGGTTACTGCGAAGCAAATCAGGAACAAACAAAACAAGACGCAAACGAGTTACATTCAAATCCAAAAACCTGGGCACACAAAGGTTATTGGCTAGAACTGACTGCTGAAAAAATAGAAAGAGAGGGTGCGTGTTAACGGTTACGTCGCAGTCATTACACCGACAGCTAGGTAGAACATAGTTGGTTTCTGCAATAATCGCTCAGTGTCAACTACGATTAAACTCTTCGCCACCAGATGGCACCGTCATTACGGCAGCTCATGTCCGCAGTAGAGATTAGTAAGAGGCGATTGCAAGATTTGTGGAAGAAAAGTAGTAAAACGACAAACAACGGAGTCCTGGAAAAAACAGAATTCACAACAGGGATTCAGAAAGTTTGGATATCCGAACTCATCGTGGATTTTTTTTTACTTTTAAGATAGGTAGGACATTAGGCAATATAATAACAAGAACTTGGTGGTGCAACCCTCCAAGCTCTTTTTCCGAAGAGGACGCTCAATCAATCAATCAATCAATCAATCAATCAATCAATCCATCAATCAATCAATCAATCCATCAATCAATCAATCAATCAATCAATCCATTTTAGAGCATCAGTCGGGGGGAAACCGTATTCAATGCAAGCGTCGGTAATGGTACAATACAGAGATAGAGGTATTAAATACGGAAGATCGAGATCTGATAGGCAAACGGCTGCATAGCGATAGATGTAGTTAAACGCGATTAAACCAAACAAGCTATGTGACTTTGTTCCCGGCCCATTTCAAAGGGGATGGAAATAAACATAATCACCATCATCTCAAGTTTACAGGAGTTCATTAACAAGCACCCGTAGCACAAACGGCGAGAGTCACGCAACGCGCCGGAACGACTGCGTGCGAACGCTTTCAGTACCGAGAATGGCTGAGACTCGACATACCTTCACCCCACTTTCCCGCCTCGCTCGAATTTTGATTTTTTTTCTTCTTCCCTTTTCAGCTTCATTCGCTGTTTGACTCTTCGCTGTACGCAGCTGCCGCACACGGAAATGAAGCAGACAGAGCACGGGGCGGTGACATGCTTGCCCTGTTTTTTCCAGCTTTCCGGCATGCGCAACAAGCTGCTCGCTCGAGCCCCAAGACAGAAAGAAGTCCGCCCTCGCACACACTCATTTCGCTATCACACAGCGTGGTTAGCCGAGGCAGCGAACGATGCATGAGGTTTTCCCCGAACTAGAGCATCTTGCAAACTTCTGGGGCTATATTTTGTGTAAAGGTCCATATTGCTTGGGTGAGACTGGTCGTTGGCTTAACGGTACGGGTTTATCTTGCGCAGGTAATGGCACGAAAAAAGACGATACGTGAGAGTAGAAAACGGGACATGCGCAGCGATCAAGTGAATTGCTTTGTGGATAACGTGATGCAGGCTGTAGCGTGCCTGGCATGCTGCGTCAACGATGTGGGCGAGGCGTATTGCGCACGGTACATCACACTGTGCTTAAAGAATGATGACAGTTGTTCTGTCTTATGTCTTCCTTTGTACCATTTCTTCCAAGGTGGAGGCATTTATTTCCTATTCGCCAAGCCGAGTGGCCGATAACGGCGGCGTTCGAGTTAATGACGATGAGCGAAAGGAATAGGAAACGAAGTTTCTATTCCTTTCGCCCTTCGGAATACTTCGAAATGAAATACAGCTGCACGCAGTGCGCAGGAAGCATTCGCGTGACGTCACGCACGCCGTGCTGTCTAATTTTAAGATGCCAGAGCGCTACAGGCGTTGATGACATAAGCGGGTTGAGCTGACGCTTGCAGCTTTCTGCAGTGTTCAGGCTGCAGAAATTGAGGTTGCAGACTTCCGTACGCGCATACAGCATCCCTAAAGTATTGTGAACTCCTCTAGTGCTAAAGATGATGCCCGAAATATGTTTAGTGCGAATAATCCACTACAGGAAATATTGTGAACCTGGCTCTTTCCCGCCTTCTTCATTTGTCTTTCAACGTGCACACGGAATACGTATCGCCTTTCTGGCGCGACAACGTCACGCCCCATGTGTCGACCAGACTCAGCGTGCAGCACTTCCCGGAATCGTTGGAGGAGCTATAGGTGATCCCTCGACTCTTATAACGTCTTAAGGCGCAAACCCGCTTGAAGCCCGTTTCACTTCGCACGTGCTCGGCCGAGCACGAGCCCACAAAAACAGCTGCTGCTCACCACAGTTCAACCTCGTGATACATTTTGACGAGAAAATTACTGTACATGCGTGCATGATTCACACTACGCGGCGCTTCTAATATTAGCGGCGCCATATGTATCGCACTCGTTTTCATATTTTTGCTCTCTTCCTTCGTGTTCGCGCGCATGCGCGGTATAGGGAGCAGAGACTGGCGTTCGTACGCGAAACCAAACCCAGGAAGCGCGAGCAGACGCCGTTTCCTGCGGTCGGATTTCGTTCTCAACGCTTCGCTGCATGGAAAATAATAATAAAACAGAAGTAATGCAACAATGAATATAAAAAGCTGGTCACAAGTTGTGTCTTCGAAACCGGAGGCCTCACACGGGGTGGCTTCGGCTCAAACAAGCACGCACAGAAAGTACGAGTAGTGAAAGACTTGAGTCGTCGCATTCCGATGGCCGCGAAAAAAAAATATACTAAAAGAAGCGAAGAAACTCCGGCACTTAATCCCGTTCTTACGTACACTCACGCCTGTGAAAAAAAAAAAAGTGTGAGTGAGTCTGCTCATGTGAGTGGGTATGACGTCCCATGCTCACAGGTGCCTCAATGCTACAGCTGAGCGACTGTAAATGCGAAAGCACAAAATCGCGTTTCATTTCGCTGCCTCCGCGATCGGCCTAAAGGGTCTAAAACGCGATAAAGAAGGTAGTTTAACCGAACGGACACAGTCGGCCCGTGGAGTTCTTATCGACCACCGCAATAGGTCGATGGAGACGAGGACGTCACTTTCGAGCGTTTTTGTCACCGCGATGGATAACGCGGCGGAGTCCTGTGAACGGGGTGTGTCATCGCGGAGAAAGGCTTGCGTGCGCGCGTGTATGTCGGGAGCTCCTTGAAAGCAGTTAAAGAGAGCTTTACAAAAGAGCCAGCCTTTTGCACCCTCTACGGTGGGACTCGTCACGGTAGTATGTCAAGGTGGGGTGTGCCTACTGAGGCGCGCACCGCTTCGAAGCCGCAGGGGCATGGGGTCGGAGCCCCTGCACGGACGCCAGGACCCGCGCGACATACAGTGGGTCCGCCCCCATCCCCCCCCCCCCTCTCCAAGAGACAGGATACGCGTGAGTCACCACTTGTGGGTGCCTCGCAGCCGCCCACCCTCACCCGTGATCGCGATTTCTGTCTGGCCGCGCGGTGGGAAGAGAATGAAGCACCGCTTCCGCGGCTGCGGATACGTACATCGGCTTGGCGTGACAGCTCTGCGGCGACACTGAGAGTGTTTCCGGCGTCGCTATGCGTGAGTTCTGCGTTACAGGCAACGCCGAAACCTGCCACCACCGTAAGATCTCCCATCCGATGTCTGTTTCTTCATTTTTTCGAATTTCGTCCACGTCAGTATTTTTATATTCGCGAAACAAAGCTCTGGAAATCTGCGTGCGTACGCACGCACTCACATCCCAACACAAGAGCACACACGTAAACACGCACACCAACACCCAGAAACGCGCACACCAACACCCCCACAAACACGCACACCAACACCCCCACAAACAAGCACACCAACACCCCCACAAACACGCACGCCAACACCCCCACAAATACACACGCCAACACCCACAAACACGCACACCAACACCCACAAGCACGCACACCAACACCCACAAGCACGCACACCAACACCCACAAGCACGCACACCAACACCCACAAACACGCCAAGGAGTTATGAGGCATCCTCGGCCGGGACACACTGCCGCCTAAAATTGGGAGTCAAGCGAAAAAGGTCGGTCGTACTTCGAAGGAATGGCACGCATCCTCGGAACAAAATAATTAGCGGTCTTGAGCCCGCCCCGATATATTCGTCAGGGCACGTCTATAATGCCTGAAAGACAATAATTCATTCCCCTTTCTTCGAACACCACGAGAGATGCTTCGCAGGCGATGAGCCGCGGGGCAATTACTTCATCATCGCTGCGATTAACGGAAGGAAAATGTTACGTGACCATTCGAGCCAATGACGCCGCGGAGTTGACACCGCGGAGTCATTCAAGGTCAATGAATTGCGAACTCGCTTAAAAAAGTGACACCGGAGAACAATTTTTAATGAATTTCTATTGACAAGTTGCACTTTCATGGATTACCAGAAACGCCAGTATTGAAGCGAGCTAAGTCTCGGAGGGTTCGGATTCTTTATGTAATGGTTTACAAGGTGCGACATGCTTTCCACCTCTTTTATCCAGTAGGTATACTTTCAACGCCTCCAAACGTTTCTCCGCAACATTTCGTATTTTAAGAATGCGTGGCAAAGCTTGAAGTCTACAAAATTTCCTTCAAAACAAGCGTTTTTTTTTTCTTTCTCCGTTATCTTTCAGCCATCCCAGAGATTTACAACGATGGCTTGTCGAACGCTCCCGGTAACTAACAAAGTCCCTGTTACTGCCATTACTGAAACTTAAGCGGCGTTTACATCGCCGTCATCAGAAATTGGCCAAATTTTCACAAAAACAGACATAACAGACCAGAGAACAATTGTTTAAAAAGGCATTGTCTTTTTCGTCCACCTTGGAAACAAACACTTCGCCTCTGACGTGCAGCGCCATCAAGCGTCGAGGCGCCGCACTCGGCCCTAGTAGCGGCGTCGGATAACAGGGGGCGCGGCACTCTCAAGCACTTCTTTCTCCATTGTTTATCACGCGCAAGAAGAGAGACCGAAAGACGGAACGAACAAGCAAGCAATCAGCTCGGTGGGTGGGAACGCCGAACGCTCCCCGCCATCACCCCGGAGTGCTTGCACGCGTTCCACGGAAATGGGATAGGAGGAGAGGAGCGCAGGCGGTTAAGGACGATTTGTCGGTGAGCGACCCACTGTGATGAATCAGGCGAACAGCGACTCTTGCGTCTACACCGCTGGAAGGCTTAGATTTCCCTTTCGCTCGCCGACAGTCCCTGGTTGTTTTTGAATAACTCTGCCGCTTTTCCCCGAACGCTGTTGCTCGGGGGGCGTCGACTTCGACAGCCAAGCGCGGCATTCAAGCCAAATTGAAGATCCCCTTTCAGTAATAGATGCGATGTGCTTTTGACATATACTTCTGCATTCGCTGTTATTTTACTTATTCGTCTGTTCGTGTGGCATCATTCGTTCGAGAATACGATCAGTTGTCCATGTCAACTGACATGCGCTACCATCAATTGCGCACAAAGCCTATGCACAAATATTTTTCTTCGTTCCCTTGCCCCCATTCGTTTATCACTGCACTTTCCGTGATGTGTTTTTTCCCGTGAGCTATAGTTCGGCATTTACTTGCTCACTATGTTTTATGTGGGACATCTATGCTACTGCTAAAGGTCGCACCATATTGTATTTAACAATATTCCTGGGTACGAGGTCCCGCTTGCAGTTTTCACTTCCTGTTCTCTTCCGGTACAATAATGTTATGATGTGCTTTGATCTGACATGTTCTGCCGGTAGAATCGAATGAAAGTTCTGTCAGTCTGCAAACATACACTGATACGCAGAAATCGCAAAAAAAAAAAAAAAAACGCGCGCTACTGTTACTGTTGCTAGGCGTGGACAAATAAACACGAAGGGAAAAGTCCAAATCAGGGCAGCAAATTCGAAAGGTTGTGCTTGAGGTCAAAGGCTCATTATTATGCCTGTACGATTAAAAACTTCGACGCGATATAGGCCACTATTTTGCATGGGAAAGCGAATGCCACTGTTGCATAAAAAAACTGAAAGCTATTGCAGTTTGTGTTTGCGCGTGTGTTCACCTGTCATTTTCATTAACGTTAATGCACGCCTCAAACAAATGAAACAACAAGAACAAAAAAAGCAAGATCGCATCTGACCACCGTCGCACCTGTTGCCTCGTCACGTCCGAGGTGAAGGGTTCATTCATAATGCACATCGAAAAGACAACATCAATAACTACGAAGTAAACAAGAAGCTAGGCAAGGGGGCGCCAAGCGCGAGAACTGCATTGGGAGAAGCTCTCCTTGGGGGATGTACCGCATTCACTCGAAAATAATCCCGACACCCGTTTTTTTCTTCTTTTTTATCCTTAATTTTCAACATCAATAAAAAACGCTGGAGTTATCGCCAAACTTGAGAAATTGACTCGAGGAGTCAAGTTGGACGGTGTGGTGAGAGGACTAGGCCTATACAAGCATCTGTTAAAAACGTATAGTAAACGTCCGCTCAAGCAGTATAATAATCGTTAACAAGTAGCCTAAAAACAGACTACTAGGAGATACTGTACACCAAATGGCTGTCTGAAGAAAGCACAGCAGTTGACCAAACAATTCGTCGATTAATTAATGCAGTTTAACGTTCCAAAACAACAATGGTTATGAGGAGAAACACCGTTTCAGAGGACTCCGGTTTATTTCGGCTGTCTGAACGATGTTCAAGGCACACGTAAGTCGAAGTACGCGAGTGTTCTTGCAGTCCCGCCTCCACTGAAATGCGGCGTCTGCAATGGGTAATTGAAACGGAGACTTCTATCGTGCTAGGCAGCAAAGGCGCCGTAGCCCCCTGTGCAATTGCGGGCGGCGGGTCTACCGACAATTCGTATCATCCCCGCGTCGCATAAGAGGTGGGCTAGCCTGGAAATTGCGGGATTTCAAGCGCACTCGGCGGAACTAAGGCAACAAGTGAATCACGGAAAGCTGGAAGATATGCGGAAAATAATGAAATGATTTCGACACGCAGGACGAAAGAGCATCTCGTATAGGAATGACCTCTTTTATACGTCGTCCAATGACGTGAAGTATATGCGACTGTAGTTTGTGGAAAGGGAGTTTGCTGTTGCCGAATAGAACAGTGAAGCCTCAATACCGATCATCTTTGTTACAAAATGCGTGACTGAACCATAATAATCTACACTCATAAACTTCAATGAGAAGCTCTCCCTACCTCTCCCTAACACATGTAGGGTTAGCAATTACAATCAGGTTATTAAATATCACTACTTCAATGATGACATACTGATGCTGTGACGGATGACCGCGTACCTTCTGAAAGGTTCTCATTTTCTGGCTTCGTGAATCAGTAAATGTGTGCATTCTTTGTCATTCACCATGCATGCCTGTTTATATACGTTCCACACTAACACTACCACTACGTAGTCTGCGGCATTTAGCCTTTCGTAAAACCCCGTTATGCTAAGCGTCTCCAAGCTGAAACCTGCAGTTTCTGCTTCGTGCAGGAATACACATTTCTTGAATGTTTACCTCCTCGTCTACTGGCATGAGAGCTTTTCCTTCTTCGATCCTTTTTGAGTTTTTTTTGTTGTCGTCGAAGAGAATCAAGGGCCGGCCAATATTCAAATAAATACGGTAGTGTACGCCTGGCACCACCGGCGCGTTGCAACGCTGACCCCTCTCCGTCGTGATTCGAATTACGCGGTTGCAACGTGCTTTCTTCTTTTTTTTTTTTTCTTTTTTCTTTTGTCTCTCGCTACAGCTGCTATGTCGTGCTGACCTATTCCACGGCCTGCGCGTATTTTAGCGCGTTTCTTCCTCGTTTCGCGCTTCGTGCAAGCATATGTACGCTTTGCTGCGTCCGACCAAAGAATCGTGCTGCTCGGGGCACCCAAGTTTACGGAAATAAACAGCCACGTGACTTTCGTACAACGCGCGTTTTCAAATACCCTTCTTTTTTAATTCGACAGCGTTATAGGGGTCCGTACCCCTCAACGGCAGTTCGAAGTCGTAGCAAAATAAAGTGGGTCGATCCTTGACGGTATCTGCTTACACTTGCTCAAGTGTAGATGAAGACATTTAATAAGGCCTGTAATGCCCAGCGTACGCCATTCACGTTACTTCGAGTTCCACGCCTCGAAGTGCTCGTTCAGACGCGGTAAACTTAACGCAACACCCACATATAGTTTTGCTTTTGGCACGCAGAAGCGAAGCTTCTGTTATGAATAGTTCTAACCAACTACTAAAAGTAATTACTGTATTAGATTGTAACTCAAATAGCATTTCACTATTTTTTTGTATCGCCCTTATGTGCCAGCTTAGCCGCCTTCTCCTTTTTTGCTTTTTTCTCTCGGGCTTCACGTGCTTCTCAGATCACGTGTCCACTCTCCGATTCGACGAGCAACGTCGTCGTTTTCTTTAAATAATACCACGTGCCTTGCCGGTGATTCGTGACAACCCTCCACGTTGAGATACAAAGGCGAACGAGCCGTTTTGATTTTAACTGAAGTGGAACTGTGTTTGGGCATCACAGGGTTGAGACGATTCTCGATTCTGCAATTCCGACTTACTGCAGCGGTAAACGCTAACCAACACAACGAAGGCACGTCTACAGCCGCTTAAACTCAAAATAAGCATCTCTATACGTCACTTCAATTTCTGACGTCATGCTGAGTTGAAGCTCCAATTTCAAGGTGGCTTCGACACCCACCGCTCGTAAGGCCACGCTCGGCCATCTGCTTCTGATTCTAAGAATGTACGATTATAGGAAAAAACCGGGGACAAATGTTATTCACGTTTTAAAATGCCTTCACATTAAGAAGAACTAAAACGGTAACGATTACATCGCTCTGTAAGATTCGGAAATCACCTTCAACAACGAACTGGCCATGCCAGTTCGTTGTTCTCATTCTGCGTAATTCGTGCCTTAGTGTATAGAGGAGCGCTGCCGCGTTTGAGTCTTCAACGGAATAGTGGCAAGTTGAAACAAAATTGATTTACCATACTCTAGCGGTATATAACGCACGACCGACTAGGCCAGGAACAAGTTCTTTCGAGGTGATTATTTCCGGTTACAGAAGCGAACAATACGCTTAATGTAACTCAATATTTGTTTCCCTTCAAGATGCCACTGAAATGTCGCGAGGTGCGGGCAGGTACACCGCTAGGGTGCATCACTCTGCAAGGTCGCCTTGGAAGTCGGGTTGCCTAACAGACAGCTCCACTTTTCTATTTGTGGTTTCCGAGGAAAGCAAGCGTGGAGCTCAAAAGCGTACACAAGAAACCCCGCGAAGGAGCACGGGTGGGCTGCACTCAGTCCGCAGAGGCCAACCGCACATGCACCTCTGGCTTCGCCTCTATTCGTTTAGCGAGCGCCAAAGACGGGACACTAGGAAGAGAGAAGCTGAGGAAGAAGTATAGGGTATGGGCAGGACGCGTGCGGGAACAAGACTTTTCCACACCTGTTTTTCATTTCTTTTTTTTTTTTTATTTGCTTTCTGGACAGTACAATATTGCTTTTTTTATGCCATCCGATCCTTGGGTAAACGCGCGGAGGAATGAACTAGGAGGGAACGTTACGCAGCACAACTGACGCCGAGAGTTTCGGCCCAACACGTGATCATGTGTCGCGACAAGCTTTAGCAGAGAGTTTTAGGTTGTGAGCATACGTGATTACCGTTCACGGAACGCTGGGTTGCCGGGGTCATAAACGTGAGCAGCCGGGTAGGTGGCGTCCTCTTGAGGCGCAGTTATAATCGGAGAGGGCAGAGGTGTGACGGGAGTACTGAACGGCGTTCTGCTCATATGCTGGTGTCATACAGCCTTTTTTTTTTTGAGGCATTGCTTCGGCGAGAACACCGCGGTAACACACACACACACACAAAAAAAAAAAAAAACGTTTCACGTGTTGTTGGACAAAGTGTCACGCGATGTCGCTACCGGCGTTGCTACCGCTGTCCACGGTTACCGTAATACGGTATTTCCGTAAAGAACAGACGTACACGGTCTAGCTAAAGCTCCACCCACCACCGCTCTTCCGAAAAGGAAACGATTGAAACGTACAGCAACGTACGGCTGGAGCGCTCGCAGGTTTCGGAGGCGACGATAAATATGTACGCTGTTATGCAAAATACAGAGGCTGAGCGAGCAGATGGGGAGGAAACGTGCACATAGTGGTTGGCAAGGCAGTCAAACAAGTGCGTGGTCGATTAAAAGCTACCGTGAACCAAGGACACTGAGCCGAGTCCGACGAGAGCTCGGTGAAATGCTGGGCCGACTGTTTGGAAGACCATCATCAAAACCAGTTCACAAACACGGGCACGGTCAGAGAATAGAGAACAACGCTTCGGAATGTGAAAATAAAGGAGAAATGGCCTAATTTGGCCCAGCGTCGTGCCAAATGCAGTTTTGAAACAGTGGGTCAAGACACTATTTCGCAAAAAAAAAAAAAAAATAATAATGATAATGATGCCGCCAAGTTATCGAAGCTTTCTATATTAAAAGATTGGGGATAAATGTGCTGGCAGGGTGTCGTTCAGCATGCTCGAGAAAGGATTTATACACCTTAAAGCAAGCTGCCAATGAATTGCGCAGTTATAATGTTCTACGTTTGGAGTGATTGTACCCTCTAAGTTTTCCTGGTGGGGTCATCCTGCTACCCAGTTTTGGTGGATACGGCTATGTTGATATGTAAATTGCACACACGTCGGCAACCACAGTTCACGAGTATCTGTGTACATACTTCTTGCTTTTCTTTTTTTTTTTCAAATTAAACTTAAGTTGCTAGTTCAGCGCAGTGTGGTCATCTTTTCCTCTGCCGGTATGTTTGTGCGCTGGTTTTCACGATGCGATCATACCAACTCGCCCAGCTTACCACACTTCTATGTTTGAGAGAGAAAATGTGAAGAGGATGGCTTCACGGAGAGTTGCCTGTTGGAGACTGGCTACGGTCACGTGATTCTCACTCCTTTATTTCCTTTATCCATGGCGAATCCCACGCAAGTGGCTACATATGGGCCGCCTTCTGAGTAACGTCGAACCATACCGAAACACTGGCTTGGTGCTTCGCCCTTCTTTCTGCCGCACTCGGTTGAGTGCGAAATTCAGTCAGGTTTCGTAGTGAAATATTTAGCGTGCACAATCGACAAGGACACAGTGAAGGGGGACACACGTCATATTCTTCCTCCCGCTAACCCAGCTGTCTTAGCTTCACTAATTGCACTATGCGTGTGCCGAGCAAAGGGTGGCCTCTTGGCATGTACGGCATTCTACGTGCCCGCCTGACGTCCGAAGATTACGTGGCCTCACGAAACCGTCGATAGGACACACCAGAAGAACATGCCGAATAGTTGCATCTGAATCGCCGAGGCGAGGGCGACACCATAAACGACGAATTCGTACCAACTCGCCCTAACTATCAGTTCTGCTTCAGTCGGGTTTCGCTTAATTTTCGCTGGCATTCTGCTAATAGGCCGAACTTTCGCCTGACAGGGCTGCCAAACGATATCACACTAGCCAAGCACGTGTGATCGCCGTTTCCTTTCACGTGCGCACAGTTCAAGAGGGGCCAGACAAAGGAAGCGAAAATAAACCAACCCCGGCGTCTCGTTACGCGACGCCGCTCGACCAAGCGGAAATTACAACGGGCCCGGCGTAGAGAGACGTGGTAACCGCAATGGCGATAATAGGGCCGCTGCTCGCTGCTGCTATATATACGATAATAAGGATGAACGCGCAACAGCTGTGCGCTTGATTCCGCAAGGTTGCGTGTCAATGCACTTCGATGTCGGAAGCGTTTTTTTGGCGTTTGTATACGCTCGGCCCCACCCGGCAACATGTGCCGGATCGAAACGGTAATCAAGGCCCCCGCTGTTGGCGGAGGCGCTGTCGTCAGACAAGTGTGCGACTCTTATATGAACGACCCGTACGTTGCTAGAGCAACTGCGATGGAAGTGATTTTTTTCCCCAAGAAGATGTGTTCAGAGAGCGGGATTGGATTCAGCTTCCCTATACGCTTTCGACGCAGCGCTCGCAGAATGTATGCATGCTACATTTTATATATATCATAAGAAACCAGCAAACAATGACACGAAGGATAGCATATAGGCGAAATTATATAATTTCCCGAATTGCCCCAGTGCAGATCATGTTCAATGTGCTTACATTTTGCTTTTGCTATGGCGTTTCCATGGCGACCGCGGGGAAGAGGGCTCGACCGCGTGCCGCGGCGGTTTTATTCCAACACGGAGGAGAGTCAAAGAAAAATGAAAAAGAAGAAAAGAACAACACCCTCGTGTACTTGTGCTCCGGGTGCACCTTCGAGAAATCCAGGCGGTCAAAATTGATCCGGAGACCGCCGAATACGAATCAATCAATCAATCAATCAATCAATCAATCAATCAATCAATCAATCAATCAATCAATCAATCAATCAATCAATCAAAGGCTTACGCTGTGCAATATCTCACACCAAACGGATGCTACGCTTCGTCATTCCATGCGGCTCACAGTTCCAATTTTTAGATCGGCAGCTCGAAGGTCGCAACGCCATACGGCCGCACAGAATAACGAGTCCCGACTTCGCCTGTATCTGGCCCCGGAAGAAGGAAGGCGCCGCTCAAGCTCGCGTAATAGCCCCGACGTTGTATAAAAACAACTGCGTCCGAACGCGTATGACTCACGCCACGATAGCGTTTCGCGAGCGAACAGTATACACCGCACGCAAGTTTCATCTTGCAGTATTTTTCATCGGCAAAAAAAAAAAGAAAAAGAAAGCAATGACTATATACGAAGCAAGCTGCGCGTCAGCTGACTGCGACTGATTACAGCCTAAAGGCACGCGCGCGCAAGGGCCTTTTTTTGTTTGCGCAGCTGCCGCCGCACACAACGCACGGAAAGCTAGCTATTCAACAAACTGGCTTTGTTTCTCAGCATCGGGGAAAACAGACAATTAAGCTGATTAGCATATCGCGCCATGCACTAGATGCGGAAGGATAGCAAGCGATCGGTACGCGGAGAATGATTGGGAGTTGCGAAAGCATAGCGGGCTCAGTGGTAGCTGACGCGACATCCACCCTCCGCAGAGAAGCACCACAGCTTCAGCTTATGCGCATGCGCCGTGTCGCCGACACTGCTTTTTTGATTTGCACACGTCTCGTCAGCGCATGCGCGAGCCGATTACGTGTGTGCTATATTCAAAGCCTCCGAAAGCATGCTTAGGGAGTGTGCGCGTTTGAATGGAGTGTGGAGGTGGGATCCTCGAGTTCCGCGATGGATATATACAGTAGGCGTGAAAAATTTACGGGACACGGGTTGCACGAAAAAAGTGCAATTTCCTAACTATCTGTGCCAGCAGCCAGCAAAACTACACAACGCTATACCTATATGTTCCTCGCAGATATCAGTTACGTGCTAGAAATAGAGACTTCGCGAGGGCACAAAGTTAATATTCAGGTCTTTCTCAGATTCCTTGCAGAACGACAACCACCCATGCAGTTATTTAAATTTTCTCACTACGTCACTTTTTCACAGGGTCGCTGGGATGTCACATATTTAACGGCGTCTTTAACGGATCACGTTATCTGTCTAACGGTGGAGGGGGACTACAAT
This sequence comes from Dermacentor andersoni, assembly GCF_023375885.2. Lineage (NCBI taxonomy): Eukaryota > Metazoa > Arthropoda > Arachnida > Ixodida > Ixodidae > Dermacentor > Dermacentor andersoni. Next base: position 113,884,600 of record NC_092823.1, on the reverse strand, counting down.
GGATTCCTGATGAACCAGGGACTCGAAACTTCGACCAGTAACCGTTGTTAAGTAATTGACAAGTAACCGTGCCGAAGACAGCCCGATACATACGACCAAATACTGTTTTGTAATCTGTGACGTCCCACTGACGTAACGGCCGGCAATGCAGTTGCGGTTATGAAACATTTTTAAAACAATTAAGAACGACCTTCCAGTAATAACCAACGTTCGCCCGCCGTGCGAACTGACCGTATACATAGCGCGAGTTTTGAAGGAATACGTCTCCAGTCTGAAGTAATTAAGACTCGCTGCATGGTGTCCCTAAATTATTGATGTTTAGCCGCTGGAAATCCGCAGAGTCAAACGAAGCCAACGACGTTTTGCTGACTGCGCCGTACGTTATTACGGCTGTGCAGTTTCCCGCTCTCGGCGCCTCTGTCGCACGTTTGCCCTTTTTTTCTTTTATGGCGTCGCCGAGCTCATCGTCGCTACTGCCGCCTGGCGTTCCTCCAGACACCGCCCCGCGGGACAAAATATTTGCAGTGTTACATCAACGCCTCTCTGAGACGGGGAGAATTCGACAACATCCGAGAGCCGGTTTCTCATTTCAAGGCTGTAAATAAAACGCACGCACGCACGCTCACACAAACACTCACCAGCGCGCGCACATAGAAACAAGCGTGAACGCGCACTCCTCGGTACGACAGTCTGTGCGTTCGGTTTAGGCAGCGATCTGGAACTGCAACCCTAAGCGCAGGAAAGACAGAAAACACACTTTCACGCAAACTTAATAAAGAAACAAGAGCGCGAACGGTCATCGTTTTGAGTTTTCTGCGCTTTCAGCGTTCCTTAATCTTGACCTTGATTGTTAGATCTTCCGTCGTTAATCCCGAGTTGTGCCGCTTAGATCGCGCGAATACATGTCGCGTTATATATATATATATATATATATATATATATATATATATATATATATATATATATATATATATATATATATAGCTACGCCGCTGTGGTCGCGCTGCTGAGTTCCGGGTCACGGGGTGGATCACGGCCGCGGCGGCCGCATTTTAGGTGAGGGCGAATAAAATAAAAGAAAATAAAAAAAAACTTCTGTAAACTTAGATTTATACGCACGTCGAAGAACCCCCATAATTTATTTAATATTCACATGCGGCCAATTAGCTAAGCTTTCTTCAGGGAATTGCACGGGACCCCGCGCAATTTTTCCATGTGATGGAAAAATTTAGCAACCCTCCATACAGGGCGCCGTATTCGGGTACTAATCACACAGTACCAAGACTGTTTCCACTAAAAATGTAATCGTCAGGCAAATATTAGGTTAACTTTGGCCAACGCCCGGCCTAGGTTGTCCAACGTTCGACCTGCGTTGGTTCATGGTTCCTGCGCTGCTACGGGCAGCAGCCACTACCAACGCGAAGGACAGTCTGACTCCACCCCTGCGTGACATCGCTTTAGAAATTCCCAGCCGCGCCCACAAATCGAAGAACGCCATACAAACAGTCTCACTTCATCCAACGAGCCCTTCCGCTTCGCTCGCCGCAGATAGATAAAAAAAAACGAATAATGGTAATAATTACGGAGTTTTAACGTGCAGATTCACGATTAATTTTGACCATCTCGGTTTATTTAAAGTGCACTTAAATCTAAGTAAACGATAGTTTGTCCATTGAGGCCTTCATGGGAAGGCTACAGCCGCAGCCGGGACCCAGCCTGCGACCTCAGCAGTCCAACGTCATATCTGTGCAACTATCGCAGCACGGGAAAGGTTGGGGGGGAGGGGGGGGGCAAAGAGCTCTGCTTACTGCAGTGAAGCTTCGTAGAAGAGAAATTCGGACTATAGGTAGTTTGCACTAAGCGTGGTGTTTGCACTAAGCACGATGTCTGTGTCCCCTTCGTTACTGTATGCCGTTTGGTGGCGCTACTTCTCTTGCTGCAATGGTCATACCGGAGGAACAGCCAGACTACAGTGGCTGTAGCCAGACTATCATGCAATTTTATGCGTGGGTTTTGTTATTACGCAACATGAGGAACGAACGTGCGATTGCTGCTCGGTCGACAACCGAGGAGGGTGTACAGACTGCGTGCAACGTTGCCCGTTCCTTTATGCCGTGAAGCGTCCACGTTGCATAGAAGTATAGTAGACTGGGCAGCAACTATCAACGTCATCTTCACCGTGCCACCTTCATTTCCCTACCATGTTTCGCCAAACCATGTTTGAGTATACCAGGACAGAGTCGCAACACCGATATGTAGGCGAACCTCATCTCCCACCTTTCTCCTTGTAAAGTTCCTTCTACCGACCCACGCCGTACCAGTCGCGTATAGACGGGTTAACCTCACGGCAAGCCGCGAGCGCACTGGTTTGTAGTGACCCGCGAGAGTGTGCGGAATTCCGTACTCGCAGGCACCGAGAATGGACGAATACTTAAACAGGAACGTCGACTTCACACTCCTCGTACAGTTTTTTTTTTTTTTTTTTTTTTTGCCAACATCACGCGGTTTACAGCGGACGCGCCCCCAACTCCGCGTCTAAACGTTTGCACGCCACGATGCACTTGGCGACAGTTACAGGGCGTTCGCCCTTCGGCCACGGGGGAGGCACCAAAGGTCGAGTCGGGGCTTGAGGACATCACGATTTCGCGCCGCTCCTCTGATGCCCCCAGATGCACTCGCCGCGCCCTGATAAAGAAGGGGGCAGATATACCCTCACCCTGCTGTCTCTTTCTCACTGACACAGATGCACGGCGAGCAGCGGTGCGTGTGTTTATCTATCGTGCGTCTCAGAAACAGTTTGTTTGCGCGCATGCGCGAGAGTGTTCACGTTGCGAGTGCGTTTCGGAGATAGTCGTAGTTTGGGCATGCGCATGCGCAGGATAGCTCGTGTGTGCATGTGTGTGCGTGCCTGTCGCACGCTCGTTTGAGGGGGAAGAACGCGCGCGCATATGTGCCTGCGCGTGCTTCGTGCAGTGAGCGAGGGGGGTGTGCGCGTATGTTTGCTTACATGTGCTTGCGTGTGCTTTGCCTGCATGCGTGTGCGCGCGTGAGTGCACGTCTCCGGGAAAGAGAAACAAAGAGAGAGAGAGAGAGAGAGAGAGAGAGAGTACGTGTGCGCAGTCATATGTGCGAGGAACTTTGGCACTCGGGAGGCCCTGGACGACGAGAGCTGCTCGCAGTGGACAAGCAACGCCAGTACTGCGATGCGCAGGACACGAAGCACAGGGGGCTTCCTTGCCCTCCTGTATTCCCGTCGTGCTCCGCAAAAGCGCGAGTCTCTTTTGCGCCCGGTCCGAGGGAATACGTGGGCATCGCGGGCGTTGGCCGTGCGAGGAAGTTTCGTGCACCGCGACTCGTAGCTTGCAGCCCCTGTCGAGGCCGCCAACGCCGGAATGTGTCGCACCGGTTGCCGACTCGAGAGAGAGAGAGAGAGAGAGAGAGGCGTCGACGACGCCGAGCGCATTTGCAACAGTTTGCGAATTAGCACAGGGCTTAAGAGGAAAGCGGTTGTCGCTTTAAAAGTTTTCCTCGAAAACGCCATGTATCTTAAGCCTACGTTAAGTTTCAGCGTCTGCTGAAAGGTATGTGTATGATGTAAGTCTACGGTCGTTAGGTTGTTAGACGCTCATGTGGTGCGTTACGAATTGGTACACCTACGGTCTGTGTACTCGTCCGTGAACTACGTTGCGTGTCCTCGGACAACACGAAGCACACGCGTTTTACGTATGCGGCTGTGTACACGTTCACGCTTCCGTGGGTCCCTGGACTCGCGCACAGAACTTGTGATATTTACTGAATGTTTCTCGGCATACGTTTGTGCCACATTTTGTTACAAACTTCGTGACAATTATTTTTCTTTGCCAAGCGGCGCGAAGTGTGCGGTGCCGCCTAAAGGCGCCAACCTCTAATAATAATAATAATAATAATAATAATAATAATAATAATAATAATAATAATAATAATAATATGATGATGATGATGAAGAAGAACGCTATATTTACAAAATGCGCCCGAAGCAAGCCCCACGTGCGCCAGCGCATTCTGTTTCGCACTGCGCGGCAATCATGGCGTAAATTAGGCATAGCGAAAAACGGGTCACATGGCTTTCCGGTGTTTGCAAATTTAAAGCAAAACGGTGCTGTTCAACGTTCCTGAATGCGACGCGACGCGGTAGTAGAAGGGTGCGGATTAATTTGGACCACCTGGAGTCCTCTTTAACGTGCGCCGAAATGTAGGCGCGCGAAGGTTTCTGCATTCCAGCTCAACTGGTACTCGGCCGCCTCGATCGGGATTCGAACCAGCGACCTCGTGATGAGCAAGCAGCCTAACGTCATAGCCACCTAGAGACAACGGAGGGGCGTGATCATGCCAAGATGCACTGAAAGAGCGATCGAGAAGCAGCGCTAAAAACCCGGTCTCTGAAACAGCAAACCGGTAGCAACTGTTTTTATAACGGAAACGTCGGTGAAACAGAAAACACGCCGATACCGAAGGCGGGTGGCTACGCCAACCCGAAGTTCCCGAATCAACTCGCTGCGACGTCACGTATGTGACGGCGTATATTCGCGTCCACTTAATATGTTTAACCGGTAGAGCAGGACTGCACTGCACTCTAAAAGACTCGAACGCTTGGCGTTGCAAGTTACATTGTCTTAAAAGATTGCCAAAACTATGAGAAAAATGCTTACATTTGTGATGTTACAGTAACGGTGCCGACGCGAAGCTAAAACCAAAGCAAAACGATGTTTACGTTTATTTTGGTGGAGAAATAGTAAACCTGTCAAATGAACGAAAGTATGGCAACATACTTTTGAGCGAGTACCAGTCCAAACTGATTTACCCCCGTATTGTAAACGGTCCTGAGCTCAACACTCCACCTGGACTTAATGGATGGATGGATGGACGCTATGAGCGTCTCCATTGAGAAAGGGACTGTGGGTCGTGCCACCACGCTCTTGTTCTTATTTCGCTTAATGTGCTACATATCTTTAAAAAACTCACATACACAGATAATTTCCAGCATCAGTCTTTCTTGAGCACTCTTGGGAACTTTGTTTTTGTACGCCTCCGTTATTTGCGGTCTCCGTACTTTTCTGCCACTAAGCCTTTAATCACCCTTTACCAATCCCTATTGCGAATACTCAAGGGCTTCAAGGAGGCCAGCGCAGCCTAAACCGACCGCTGTGCAGATATCTTCTCATTTTAATAAAATACGTTCCATCGTTTCCCTAGCTTTACTGCAGCAAGCACGTGCTTCTTACTTGGCGTGCACTTCCCTTTATAAGAACGCGTTCCGAGACAGTAGAAATATACCACCACGCCACCACTCGGTAGAAATGGTAATTGCGCTTGACGGTCCATGGCGTCCGAGATCACCCCCGCGCGCGGAGGTAATCTCGGAGGCCATGGACGATCATTCACGGCAACTAAGAAGTGTGGCATCTTCAGCAGTCGAGCGGCGCCGTTCTATGCTCAGCTCGTAGTTATATGCATAGCAGGAGCTTCGGAGTCGAATGATCGTTTGAGAATACGGGGGTTAGTGTCCCTTTAAAGTCAGTGGCAAATATTTACACTCGAAGCATTCACGCTGAGTTATACTTAAGCCTATCTCGCCTTCCCAAAATAAGCATAGAGCCCGTCATTTACAATGTTCCGATCTAACCTTTCTCTCGTGCTTTCACGCAAGAACGAAGCAAATACAATTCGTCAATCGCGCAGCTTTTTCCAAATAAGCCAGCACCGAACGTCAGCAGTAAGCCTCGCCCAATAATAATTGCGTCTGTTGGTCTGGCGCGCAAATATATACATGGTTACGTTGTTGTTAGGCGGGCTATATTCCGCCGAGACTGCAGCTGTCGCCAGCTGTTTTCGTTCGCAACCGCAAACTAAAGTATAAAGAGGGAGAAAAACAATGGCGAGGGCGAGGGAAGGAAAAGTATAAACCGACCACGGGCGCAGGGATAGGAAAAACAAAAGCAGTGCGCGCGCACGTACTCGCAAGCAGCTGCATGGCATGCAGGAAGTGACGCGATGAATCACGAAGAGAAGCCGCGTTGCTAGGTAACGAAGACATCCCCCCCCCCCCCCGACTGTTTTTTTTTTTTTGCCTTAACTATTCCACTACAGCACCTTAACTGTCATTAGGTCCATTGCAGAACGAAGGCCTCCGTCCCAGCAATCTCCAATTACCGCAGTCTGGAGCCAGGTGACACCCGCGATATGCCTGCAAATTCCCTGTAATTTCATCACACCCAACAGTTCTCTGCCGTCCTCGCTTTTCTTCTGGCGCCCACTCTGAAACTCTAAATGGACAACCAGCTCCCGTTTTTTTCTTCGTAATGTCGACTAGAATGTCGGCTGCCCCCACTTTGCTCTAGTCTACACCACTGTCTTCCCATCTCCTAACGGCACCGCTTCCCACTTTGTCGTTCCATCGCTCCTTTCGCGCCTCCTCAACCTCTCGAGCCTCTTTGTTAACATGCAATGCGACGATTGTACAGATCTCTTTTTCAACGACAGCGGTGTAGGATGTCGGTCGTGACCCCCTAATGCATGCCGTACGCGCTCCGTTACATTTTTATTCTTCCGTGTAGATTTCCTTCTAAACTCAGTGTACTAGAGATTGCAGTGAATCGCGAATCATCGAACAAGAATATTTTTTTTTTTTTTTTTGCATAGCGTCACCGTTCTCTGTCGTTAACAAATGTCACCGACTGAGCATGCGCGGGGTTTACTGCACATGCGCTGCTTGCGCAATTGGGGGAGGGGGGGGGGGGCGGTAGAGGTAACGACAAAAAGCGCAACGCGACGCACAAATATACTCTATTATCCTAACAGGTGGAACGAGTAGTCTAAATTTCGAAACGGCACACATGTGAGCGAGTTGGGGTGAACTTAAGTTCGATTTAGGCAGCGCGACAGGACGGGGGCAAGGAACGAGGTAACGATAGACAGGACACGCGCGACGCTGCGCGTTATAATTCAAACATTAGTGCAGACAAGCCCTGGCCCCCGCTCCCATTCCATCTCTCGCAAAATACCAGTTTCGCGACACACAGTCCGGCAGAACGCCCGAACCGCACAACGGAAGAGGTAAACCGCGGGTTATACACATTAGAGTCACACTTATGCATCGGCCGCGAGAGCAGCGTTGAGTCCTTTGTTTGCCAGTCTACGTCACGTCGCTCGCTAGCGCATACCAGCTACGCGCGGAAAGGGCGCGCGCCGCTGGCAAACGTTCGCGAAACATGCCGCTTCCCGGTCGCTTTCGGTAATTTTTCAAGCCCGTCTTGCGAAACTTTATTCACGCGCCAGGAAATACTTTCTATTTACAGAATAAATTTTAGAAAGCGCTTTCAACGAAGGCCATTAGCGCCACATGTCGGCCTCGAACGGGCTAACACGAAAAAAGATTTAAAAAGAAAGGAGCGTCGAAGCGCAGCAACATTTTCAAGCGAATCTTCGCGGACTCAGCTGACCGAGGCTGCACGATGCTTCGCTGAATAGCTCGAACGCCCGATAACACTCGTATAACGAATCTGCTTATTGCAGCCCCGTCTGTACTACACCCGAACATATGTGTAGGCGGCCGGCTCTGTACGGAATTACGCAGTGAAACGGTACCTGAACATCCACAGTATAACAAATGTACGCTTTAAAACGCACGATTTCTTTATTAAAACGAAACTGCATACGCCTTCTTTCGTTGTGTTTGTGTGCGTAGGCTCGGCCAGCTTCTTGCCGAGTTAAGTGTGCTGATGTCCGAAAGTGTAATCATCGGTCACGTGACGGGGAGTGGAGGGACCGCAACTTACTGATTTGCAGCGCAGGTGCCGAACTCCTCGCTTCGCTGGAAAACCCGTTGTAGAAAATGAACTGTAGCATGGCATTTAATTAACCGCTTCACATCGATGTCAATACGTGCGTCGGATCTGCATAATCTACTTCATCGAGGCGACGAACTCGTGCGTAAACAGATAAAAGAGAGGCCATCGCCAGTAAGGAATCGAGAAAGCCGAGGAGAGCCGGAAGGCCCCGCGCGCACGTGATCAAACAACAGGCAGTCGTCTAGGTCGGAGGAGAAAAGGGGTGCGAGGGACTTCCACGTACAGCCCCCTTGTCTGCGCGTGTGTACACAAACCCGACTCGCGCGCCGCTCCGTATCGAGGCAAAGCGCGCACAGCACAGCGGATGCCGCGACGAGGCCTTTTGTTATCGGTCACGAGCCACTTCCGGCCAAGTCGCCGGCAATATCCGGCGCGCCCTTCCCCTCTACCCTCAGCTGTTCCCCGTCTCCCCCTGTTGTCAAGCTCCTTCGGCGCAGTGCCTGCCAACGACCGACGCGGCGACCCAGGAAGGCCGGCCGACAGCCGTGTTGCTTCGCGCCCACCCCAGACGAGGAACGCGAAGGTGACGCATAAAGCCGCGGTTGCGATCCCACCAAGGCGTCACCGCCTCCCCCCCTCCCCCACCCCGTCTTGTCCCTCTCATCTCATTACGGGAAGGTCCGTGCACTCGGCCTCTAACAGCGATGCTGATGTCTACTGGACTGCGGGTTTCCGCAGAACTGCTTTACCAAGCAGATCATAAATGGCTTTGAGCCATATCACTACCGCTATCAATCAATCAATCAATCAATCAATCAATCAATCAATCAATCAATCAATCAATCAATCAATCAATCAATCAATCAATCAATCAATCAATCAATCAATCAATCGTACTCTCACGTGAATGGAGACGACACTATCACCCAATGTTCACGTCTGTTTGATTCACTCTACAGGTCGTAACTGCATTGTTTTACGTAATATACAACAGCATCGATCAGTCAATAAGTAAATCAACCCGTACTTCCACCTGAAAAAAAATTGAACAGTGACCGAGTGTTCGTATGTACTGGGCCGGTACAACACGTAAAACTATTCCAAACAGTTTTTATTCCAAATCGGCCATTGGCCCTGCTAGATAGGTCAAAATGGCACGGGATCTGCCCATATAGGCGTGGCGAACGCCCATATGGGCTGGACCCGAACCATTCTGACATATCACGCAGAAGGCTAATGGCGGATTTGGAATAAAAATAGATAGCAATAGTTTTACGTTATACCGACTTATAGGACGTAAATGTCATTTTGACAGGCACCACAGAGTCAATGCATAAATAAATTCAGTTACACCTCGTTATAACGAAGTTGAAGGGAAAGCCATGTAGAATTACTTCGTTATATCAATTGCTTCGGTACATACCTTATTGCAGGCACTGCACTATTAATTTCTATGGTGATATAAAGGGGAATGTCGCTTATTTCGTTATATCCATTATTTTTCTGATTATCCCGCTTCATTATAACGAGGTTTGACTATCGATAGTCACACTAGTTAAATGTGGGACGTCGTACAGGGAGATGGAAGGTATGCGTTTTCCTTACGACGCTAAAAACAGAAGCCTCAAATGTTTGTGGTTTACTTCCTAGTCTGTCTTGTGATGTTTTATCCTTGCGCGCATTCATTGTGCGCTGGCTGGCTACATCTGTACTTTCGCGTAAAATGCCGCATACATTGACAATTTCACTGGATTATATCTTGCATATTTCAGACCAAAAAACCTGGTTTCTTTCCACAGCAATGCCACGAAATCCTTTTACAGATTCCATTTTTGTATTAACTTCCCGCTGCAGAGGAATTGTGAGCGGTCGTTTAACTACGAATTCGTGCAGACAGCTGAAACCAGTCCTAATGCTGGATGAGAAGCGCTGCATCACGTACCTGTATATCCTGTGTTCCGAGCAGGGAAACTGGAAAGAAAAAGAACAATCGTTAGCACTTCAGTGGCAAACTTCGCTCAAAATGTAAACATCAGCCTATATCTCACGCGTACATTGGGTACAAAATGTAGCTAGCAGTGCGCATCGAGGCCCTGCTCAAAGGAGAAAGACTGACACATGCTAAGCTGTTTGGCTACACGTACGAGTCGCCATAGGGAATGGGATACTAAGCAGATGGCGCTCAATACTTCAACACCTTGTAGGGAATCTATCTATCTATCTATCTATCTATCTATCTATCTATCTATCTATCTATCTATCTATCTATCTATCTATCTATCTATCTATCTATCTATCTATCTATCTATCTATCTATCTATCTATCTATCTATCTATCTATCTATCTATCTATCTATCTATCTATCTATCTATCTATCTATCTATCTATCTATCTATCTATCTATCTATCTATCTATCTATCTATCTATCTATCTATCTATCTATCTATCTATCTATCTATCTATCTATCTATCTATCTATCTATCTATCTATCTATCTATCTATCTATCTATCTATCTATCTATCTATCTATCTATCTATCTATCTATCTATCTATCTATCTATCTATCTATCTATCTATCTATCTATCTATCTATCTATCTATCTATCTATCTATCTATCTATCTATCTATCTATCTATCTATCTATCTATCTATCTATCTATCTATCTATCTATCTATCTATCTATCTATCTATCTATCTATCTATCTATCTATCTATCTATCTATCTATCTATCTATCTATCTATCTATCTATCTATCTATCTATCTATCTATCTATCTATCTATCTATCTATCTATCTATCTATCTATCTATCTATCTATCTATCTATCTATCTATCTATCTATCTATCTATCTATCTATCTATCCATCCATCCATCCATCTATCTATCCATCCATCCATCCATCTATCTATCCATCTATCTAAACGTTTAATTACAGCTGGAGAAGGTAGCTATAGAGATAGGCTGACATGGCACTCCGGGTGTCAGCAAACTCGAGCAATGAAAAAAATACAGGTTATCCAATCGTTGCAGTAAAACATTTGAGTGAAAGAAATACCTACGAAAGGAAAAAAAACGAACGAACAGTACCGCTAACTGAACGAACAGTACTACTAACCTACATTTTTATAGAATAAAATATTCTGCGTGCTTACATCTGATACCGGAGAGACACAGAAGGGGAGAGTCGAGAAAGAGGGGGAGGCATGCACGGGAATGGTATGACGATTGAAGAACAACCGGTATACGACAAGCCGAAAAAAAAGAGAAAAAAAAAAGGAACATTAGAAAATAAAGGCGCCGTTAGCAACCAATACAATGAGCATAGCACGCGAGCCGGAGTGAGCAAGGCCGTTGTTTCACAAGAAGTTTGATTTCGGAGTAAGAACCATTAAGATGCAATGAGACAAAATACAGGCCTCAGCAAACAACAAAAACAAATCAAAACTAGAATATATATATAGAGAGAGGGCTGCTTCTGAGACGGTGATAAGAGCATAAAGTCGTCTGACCTCGAGAACAGTGCGTCGCGCAGCCTAGCGCGGAAAAAAAAAACGAACTTTAATCGGTGGATCTACTGAAGAAAAAAGTGGGGCGTTGTTCTTGCACGCCCGCGTCGGTCGGTGTAGCCGAGATCGCAACGGCCGCACGCTGCTCTAGCGCACGGACTCCATAACAGCATGGCTCGCGTGCTGGGGGTGCAACGTGGTCACGTGGTGTTTCATCTCGACGATTGGACAGGATTGGGTGCGAGAAGCGGTCGCACGGAAAGTCGACAGCGAAATTGCACTAGCGATATGTGCACTTACACGATTGCGCCGCTGCCGTTGAAGGAAAATTGCGTTTCGAAAAAGAAAAAAAAAAGGAGAAAAGATCACGTGGCATAGAGGGTCAATCATCAATTACTAGAGGGAATTGTGGCGCTGGTGTCTACGGGATCTGCAAGCAGGGCAGTTCAGCAACCATGGGAATCAATGAATCAGTTTACTTCCAGCTCAAATAGGACCCGGAAGTACAGAGCTTGAGAAGGCTTCCTATCCCTTGTACAGGAATCATGGGTAGTACATGGATTTGCCAAATCTTCGTCCTGGCTTTAAATGGCTTCACCATTTGCAAAAATGGTTAAACCATTTTTGCAAAAGTGATCATGTTTAAGTGCTGCGTTATAAATTATCAAGTAACCGTTATTAAAATCGTTAGACGGCAGGATTCAAACACAGGACTTCTAGCGCAGAAGCCTGATGTCGAAAAAATTCCGCCACGGACGCTCATTCCGCTGCAATTAGCAGCGATTATGTGTGCTTGCAGAGTACGTGCCAAAACCACTTTGTGACTATGAGGCACGCCGTAGTGGAGGACTCCGGAAATTTCGCCCACCTGGAGTTATTAAACGCGCACCTAAATCTATGTACACGGGTGTTTTTACATTTCGCCTCGATAGAAATGCGGCCGCCGAGGCCGGGATTCGATCCCGCGACCTCATGCTCAGCAGCCCAACACCACAGCCACTGAGCAACCACGGCAGGTTGCAGAGTCTCATTACCTTCTGCATTAAGAAGTAGCATATATTGTTTTGAAATTTAGTCCAATTTAGGCCCAGATACAGCGCACTAAACGAAGCAACAAGAACGTCGAAAGCCCCATGCGCGAATATCAGACAAATCCGTATATCAGACGGCGGCCGAACGACACCAAAGTCAGAGTTCCATCTAGTAATTGTAAGAAGAGAGAGATATGCAAATGAGAGAAAGGCAGGGAGGTTAACCAGACTTAAAACCTCCGGTTTGCTACCCTGCACTAGGGGAAGGGAAAGGGGAAATAAAGACGGAAAGAAGAGCGTGACAAAAATAAAAGCGTGAGAAAAAAAATATGAAAAGGGATGAAATGGGGTCATTATAGTCTTTCTAATAGGCCACTGTCACGTAGAAAAGTCAACAAAGCCTTTACCGACTTTTGCTGCGACGACAGTTCACGTCGGCATTCCAAAACTGACTGTTCTGAAAGTGGCCTGTCGTCAAGGCGTGCCAACGTGGTCGCTAGTGACAGCCGGTGCGCGCTGTACTGAGGACAGTGGCAGAGCACGTGTTCGATGTAATTGTAAGAAACTATGCAATAAGGTAACCAGATAAATTTCCCAGAATATGCGAGTACCACTTTCAAAGCAAGCGCTTATAAAACCGGCGCTGCAGGACCGACAGCAGGCCAAAGCCAAAGGAATGCATCATCGAGACCGTTTTGAAAATATTGCTGCATAGAGATACGGAGATTAAATATACCGCGTTGAAATATTGCTTTGCCGAGTGGCTCGCCAGTAATAAGGCAATATATAAAGAGAGATTTAGCGCGTGCTTAAATTTATTAAGTTTACGAAATGCGAGAAAAGGGGAGGCGCTGACACGCGCAGCAACACCGGAGGCGCCACCATGCGGCGTTCATGCCAACTAGGGCGCAAAGAACTATATTCGCGACAACCAAGTTGCCCTTATGGGTTTTTGCGAGGGCGCTAGCAGCAACAATCATTAGCGTGTAGTTTTTCTTTTGCAAGAGCAACGACGAACCAGCGGCTCTAACGCACTGGTGCCGTAGAACTCAAAACGACGCTACGACGGCCGCTGCTGGAATGAATCTTCTTTTTTTTATTTCTGCGGAATGAGTAATTAGCAAACGATCGCACCGCCAGTCTCCTGGAGGGTCCGAAATTCGGCGCCACGGCTCTTTCCGTTAGGAATAAGAGTCTACACTATAAAGCTCGCCAGGTACCGCATCAAACTAGGAGCATCTGCGATTTATTCTGTACGAAACAGTGCGACTAGCGCTTGTAAATAAGGTACAATGACACCCGCGTGAGAAATGTTACCTTAAATGACAAAGTAGTGTAGCCCGAAAGGTAATTAACAATTGAGAATTTTATCGACACAAAACTGTCGATAGTCAGTTCTGCGGCATAGATCCAGCTTTCTGCAGTGAAATATTCAAACAGCGTCAGTAATACATGCATGTAGCAGTAAAATTTCTCCGATTGGCCTTTGTTTCCGAGAATCGAACAGCAAATATTCTTTTTTCTCCATCGTTTCAATCATGAAATTGACAGGCACGTCATTTGGGCTAATAAAAAAAAACTTGCCCAAGCGCAACGGACAACTCGGCTTGACCTTAAGACCAGCCGAACTTTGGTAAAGCATGAACTTGCATTAGATATGACGTATTAGTCAAGGGTTCAACGAAAATGGGTCTGGTCAGGTAACATAGCGAAGAGGCAATAGGTATCGCAGACCAAGTGAAACTTGAGGGAACGAAAGAGGTAAAGACCTTGCTACACTCGCATACACACTGACAATGGTCACCCATTAACACTGTGGGAAATAGCCGTACGGCTTTCTTGACAGCAGTGTATGACAAAGGTACCAAACTCTACGGTCCCTGGTCGCACACTCATTGTTGCAAAGTGTTTTCCTCGTCACACAACTTGCAAAGGGCCGCAAATGTATCTACTTTCATTTTTGACTTGGTCAGTGGACCGTCACATCATCATTACTTGAACATTATACGAACTTTCTCAATTTTATTCTCGTTTTGTTTTCTTCCATTGTCCACAATGTATGCTAATGTATGGGTCGCGCGCATCTGAACCGAGACTGCCCAGCCACGCACACAAGCCAAGAAATTATGCGGACTGGACTATCATCGTGACTGATTGCATGGTTTCGCCGGAAGTAAACATTCTATACATCTATGCACTATCCATAAATTGTCAGAACACACTGGCGACGGCTCAGCAATACCGACAAAGAAACGTACACACACACACACACACACACACACACACACACACAGCAGAGGTATCGTACTATTTGGCGGCACAATTTCCAACGTCGCACGCAAACGCTTCTCGTCGAGAGCGTAGCCCGCGAATGGTGAACGGTCCGATAAGAAACCAGCGTCGGCCTCGGTCGGTTACAAGCTCCCCCCCCCCCTTTCCTCCTCCAAGGACGGCGGAGGCGCTGATGCAGGCCAGCCGATTGCCGACGCGCTTATAAGCACGCGCCGCCAACAAGTGCCGCGCACTTCCACTTTATACCCTACGGCCAATCGTTCGCAAAAGCCACAGAAAGGCCCGGGGCTAAGCGGAATCCCTGGTGCGGAGCGCGAAGATATTCCCGCAGTAAAGATACGTGCCGTGCTCATACGCTCGCGCGGGAAGCGATGCGTGATCGCGGTGGGGGCCGCTAGAGGTCGCTGCGTGGAGGGACGTTTCGGCAACGGCCACAGACGAACACTGTATGTTGAAGGTCGTAACAAACCATCTTCTGGTTTGCTACAAGCTTTTGCACCGTTACGGGATTTCTTTCCGTGGTTGATTTATAGTAACTGACTCTGCGATTGGTCTTGATTTAGTGCACAAAGAACAGCGGCCTGCAGCACTCTAGACAAACTCGAGAACCGGCCCCTTCAGGGGAAGCAGAATCCTTCGAAACTGTGGTTGCAAGCCCTCTTTGTTTAAAAGCCCTCTTTGTCCAAGCCCAGCCCTCTTTGTTTAAAAGCACAGGTGCTTTTTAGCTAGGCTTGCACACACTGTTCACAACAATGACTACACCACCATTAGGTGGACAAACTGCCTCGCAGGAATGCTAGCTTTACAAATTTGATCCACTGCGCGCAGCAGCACGAGTGCGCAGAGTTGCGAGTCAGGCGTGATATCGGTCGGTGAACGTCAAATATCAGCGTTCTGAAAATAACGTATATGGGTGGCTAAACGACATCTGTACACATTAAGCCTAGCAATACTAAAGATAGCTCCGTAGGCCCAGCTATCACATAGGTTTGATCCAGCGTTAACGCCATTTTGAGCAGATCCTGTGGCATCCATGTCCATGGCCCATAGGCAACAGAATATTACGCCGGAAGGATGGAACCTTCATGGAAATATCATGAGAGCACAATAGCTGAGTCATGTTTCTTTCTTCGGAAACACGACGCCAGACTCTTGTTGCCGGCTGGCTGACACGAGGCCCTGCCGTGTTCTGCACTGCACAGAATTAGTGAAACGGAGCGCACAGTTTGCATTTATTTATTTACCCTCAGGACCTTTGGTGCTTTACAGTAGGGGGGGGGGGGGGGGGGTTGCATGGTTGTACAAGAACAGAATCTAAAGTTGCGGATGAAATCAAGAAAAGCGAAGAAAAACAAAACACACACATACAGAAAGTACACAGTGCAGGGCTTTAAAAAAACGTTCGAAGTACAAAGATAACCTAACGTGTTGGAGCTACAAATGCAGAAAAATTTTCACCGCGCCTTTGAAGTTATTGACTTGCCGGAACGTCCACCTATCCGGAACCTGCCACGCATCCGAGCATCCTCGTAGCCAAATATCCGTACAAGGCATCACTCAACCATGTAGCTAAAACGTTTGCGTATACCGAAGACCAACCGCGCAACGAAAAACAAACAAACCGCAGCAAAACGGAGTGACTGAAGCTCTTCAATGCCGCTTCATCGAAGGAACCGATCGCTTCTGTCTAAGTCGTGAGGCCACAGTCCTTGGATGTTCTCCACAGCGCCGTTGCGTGTGCCCGCGCGGTGGAGGGGTCCGCTATACTGCATACGACGAGAAGCCATTATTACACGCCGGTGCGTGACCAGCGGAAGCTGAGCCCGCGGCCGTTTTCGTTTCAAGCTCCACGTTCGTCCTTCGCACCCGAAGGTGCCGTCGTCCACAGTCAAACATACAGCAGCACCCCCCCCCCCCCCCTTAAACAGGGGGCGCGAACAATTAAAAGCGACCGTTCGGGATCGGAGAACAGTGCTAAGTATGGACAGAAGCTCGGTTCTACAAGGCCTTTTTTGTTTGTTTTTGAAGAGCCCGCATCAACCTCGCTTTGGTCATACTGTGATCGCGGCCTCACAAGTATAGCCTTGACCGATTGACGGGTTCAACATCACCTGGTGATTCTACTGGCGACGAGTGCCATGCCACCAGCAAGGTCACAACGCCTGTCTGTTCTACAAAGGAAAATATACACAAAAAATCACAGTATATACCAGATATAATAAAAAGTGGAAAAGAGGAGAGACGTGGGATGTAAAAAAAAAAGAAATGAAAAGAAAGAAAGTATGGGCAGACACAGAACAATGTTGCTAATTACATTCTAAAAGGCACAATGGGAGAAATAGCAAATGAGTTTGGACCGATGTAGTCCTACGAGCAGTTTTCTTTTATTGCGCATACTAGACTGACTATCAGAAAAAAAAAAACGAAATTTCAATTTTTTTTACAATTTCGGACCTGTATGCCAGGATCACTATATGTCAGTGCAACGTCGCAGATTACGATGAATATTGTCGTATATTGAACCGTTGTGGCGCAGAAAGTGTTCTCGAAACTTTCTGAAGTTCAGTATTCGGCTCCTTCAGAATACGATGAAGCCGCACATTTACCACTAAACAATGAAAATGGGCCCCAGCACAAATCGTCATAATCCATGACGTCATGGGCGGGGTGGCGCGGGTAGTTCACGACGACGTCCCCACCAGTTTGTCTAATTTTCGCGTCTTTTCTGACTAACCAAGCCATCTCTCGCAGTACAAGCGGCATTCTCAGTATTGCAGAAAGCTAAGTTACTAAAACAGATCCAATTTTTTCTTCTATTTGCTTTCACTTGAACGTTGTTAGGCTTAAAAACGCAGGTCGGGAGTATATATTTATAGACTTAAGGTGAGTAAGAACGAGCTAGCACCTATTGGGCTCCCAGGGCGCAACTCTTTCCGCTTGGCTGCTCGCGGAAATGAGGCATTTGTTCTTCGACCGTCGGAGTCCGCTTCGTGGCTCGGTGATCGCTTTCGGCGAAACGAGCAATAATACGCCGTTGCTGCGGCGAGCGCGGCTTCCTGTGAGTTGGCGTACATTGTACGTGTCGATTACTATGATCTAGGAAACCAAGCTACGATACGAACTTATACGCTGAGTGATATACGCTCTTACTGCGGCGCTTGCAAAACGCCGGCAAGATGTCCGTGCGTGCAATAAGTGCGGTACTGTACGATAAGCGGGAAACAGCCCGTCCATTGCAAGGCGCTTGCTTCATGCCGGTTATTCATGCATAATATGAATGCGTATTGTATGAATTTGTCAATTTTGTGTCCTTAGTATAACTTTTTCTTATGCATTACTGTTTATTGGTCATCACAGGGCACGAGAACTTGAAGTGGCATGATCTTGGATTGTCATGATTGTGGATTGGAGAAAGACACAGACTAGAAGGAGACAGGACGGGCGCTCCTCCTGTCTGCTTCTAGTCTGTATCCGTGTTCTTTCGCGTTACAATCCAAGAACATGTTACCGTATCAACTAGCCTAACTTTCGATCATTTTGCAAGTTGAAGTGCTCTGGCAGAATGCAGTGTACCATCTGGACAAAGTTTGAACGTACTGACGTTACTGGTGCACTGCTTTACGTTATCGCCGTATATGGATTGTGTGTGCTGAAGCTTTGTACCCACTTAAAAGGTGTGCTAATGTTGCTTTTTTGCAATGCTTGTTTGAGTAGAACATTAGAGTTAGAAATATTTGATAACAGTTGTCTTAACGGTACGTCGGGACGATGACCTTTAAGCATGCACGCCTTTGGTCGTCGGCCTAAACTTGAATTTTCAATCAATCAATAAATCCATCGATCAATCAATCAATCAACATGAACTGAAGGCGAAGAACCCCCTAAAAACACAACGTCCACAGCAACAGAAGCCGACGGCACCACGCTGGGCGAACAATTCGTTGGTCATACTGTTGCTCTTGGTTACTTGTTGTTTAGTGGTGGTTATTTGCTGGTTATTGGTAACAAGTTAGCAGTCCAGCTTGGTCCCGTCGTCTTCTATCCCTACGTACGTTGCTCTTTAGCTTATTCTTCACCTTCAACCACGTGCCAACTGACCCATCTTCCGACCTTGTTAAATCAATACGAAAAACGAATCGGTCACATCGCGGTATAAAGGGGAGTGTTGCGCAAGCCCCACCAACCAGAGCTTTCTGTTCGTCCCCATAGAGCCCCCGCTGGTCTGCAGCCAGAACAGCGCCGGCAGCTACGTACGAAACTACCCTAGGCGTCAACCCGAAACCCCGTTGAGGCCAGCCAGCACGAACAGTGCATAGCACGGCGGCGGCAGCGGCGGCCGCGAATGTGGGCCGCGCAGGAGAGGCGAGTCCTATACCCAGCCCAACCAGCCTTGATCTCGTTTATGCGCTAAAAAAGAATCCGCACGCGCGCCTCGGTGTGTGCTCGCCGTCAGCACTAGATACACGAGCGGGGGAGGGAAACCACGCAGTTACAGGTGGCGATTCTCGCGCGGCCAAGGCAAGAATAAGGGCCTACATACCTACTGCACAGACGCAAATACATACAAGAGCTCTCTAGTTTTGATATACGTTTCTTTTTCAAGCTTTTCTTCTGCCCCTTGGTTATTCGATGTCCCCGCTACAGTGCACTATACCTAAGTGGTTCTATTTTGAATCTGCCAATGCATGCAAACTATGTGACAGTGTAGCTGCGCCATACTCATAGCCTACATTGTCGGCATCAAATTAAGGTTTGCGGGACACGAGATTAGTGAAAAAAGCCGAATTTCCGCGAAGCCTGCGGTACAAAACCCTCGAATGCAGAGCTGCAGCTCGCGGTAGCTCGCGTGAGCTGCGCAGCGATCTTTTATGTTAGAAGCGGGAAGCCTCAACGGAGCCGTTTTTAAATGAACGGCGTATAGTGGAGCGTGTTCCGGAGTAATATTGGTAATATTGACCACCAGGGGGGGTTCTTTAACATGGACCGATGTTTAAGTACACACGAGCGTCTATGCATTCCGTCCTTATATAGGAAATGCGGCCACCGCTGCCGGAAGTCGGACGCACGACCTCGCGCTCAACAGCTGATCGCGCCATGGGCTCCGCTGCGTGCGTCGAGTGACGCAACACCGCACGTGCACTCAATCAGGAGCCTTAACGCTGACACTTCCCGAACCAAGCATAGGCCGCGGACGCAACTAACGAAGGCTTAATCGATCATGGTCGCCATCCCATGTCCCTCTGTAACAATCCTTATTCCTTTACCCCCATTACGTCATCGCCGTCTTTACGACTGCCGAAGGTAACAAAGCGCCGCGCGCAGTGCTGCGTCAAGCAAAGCGGACGTCGAAAAGGCAGTGCGGCTGCGCAGGATGTACAGCGTTATTGTTGTTGACGTACGTGCAAGCGAAAAAAAATGGGCAAGTAAAAATAAAGCTGCGAGGAGAGAAAAGAAATATGCTGTCAGCAGAACACAAGAGAAAGGGCGCTCGCGTCAGGAAAGAAGACGGATGTCGATTGACTCACGGCCCGCATGACAGAGCACAATTCCCGGGCATGTCAAAGTACGAACTACTGAAAAAAATCGCACTCGGTGTCGACCACCGTTTCGCGCAACTGCTAACAAGATCCCTATAGACTACCCGTTTAGAAGAACAAAAGACCGTAGTCGGCGTGAGCATGAAGAATTGATATACCACAGGGAAGACACGAAAGATGAAGACTTGGTGACGCCAGTGACGCCACCGTGAAATTCTCGCACCAGCTCTTAGCCGACTTAGACTTCGAGATCTGACGGCGCCAGATCTTGGAGGTCATGCATTCAATGCGAGAAGCTTTAGGATTTCCCTGAAGTGCTCGCAAGACCGACTAACGGCGGCACCTTGCCACGGCTGAAATGAAGACGAGTCCTACCTGCACATGCTTGCACATTGTACACATCTGCATGACGAGAGCCACGCCTACGTTTCCCATGTCATAGCTGCTCGAATAGGGCCTGACTTGCGAAAACCGTGCAGCTTGGTAAACTGCCTCGCTGAAAAGTTGGTTTTACAAATGCTGAAAACGAAACAACTCGCTACACCATAACCACCCGAACGCGCTATGGATCCAGCTCCGGCCATCAACTGCCATGGAGCAACTCTAGCGCCATCACGCGCACGCCTCCCGCATAGCCTTGCAATACAGACTACACAACGGCAGTGCGTGCAACCACTGGCAAATGAGATCAAAGCACGGCGTTTTATACCTGCTCCCCCAACCTTCCACGCCAAGTATCATATCTCTTGCCAGGCTTGCTTGTCGCCCGCCACTAACACACATACGCGCTCACACTGTGCAGAACACCGTTGCAGCGGCGGCGAGACGCACGAGATCAAAGAGAACCACCAGCTATAAGCAATACATGTTTCCAGCAAACGGGCCAACAACACAGCGCCGACGCCGCGTCGCCGCATTCCAGCTACACCCGGTCAGCGAAGTCACCGTCAAGCGAGCCGCGCCGCAGTTCGTTATCTCAATCGCCGCCTCAGTGGGCGCCAGATATAGGGGGCTATCGTCCCCGCTGGTGTTATGTGGCGTAAACGCTCGAGCATGCGACCTTTATTTTTTAACGGTGTGGCGGACGAGGCATGCCCTCCTGTCGAGCACAACATACACGTACACGCAGGCGTCGACAGGGCAGGAACGACCGCTTGCGCAACACCTTAAGGTTTCCTACGGAAAAATTCGGGACAGACTCAGATTCCGCCATGTTGGTGTTTTGAACCAATGAGCAAAAACCGCAACGCGTCCCTAGTGACGAACCAGTCTTAGCTGACAAGAGGGCGAATTCAGCGACATGGCGGAATTCGACGCTGTCCCGATAAAGAAGACCAGACATGCTAATCTTATGGAATTCTGTAATGGGGGCATTTTCGGCCAATCAGAGAGGTCGCAGCAGCCCTCTGGGCCAATCATAGCTGACAAGATGGCGCATTCGACAACGTGGCGGAATTCGATGTCCATAGCAGCACCCCAGCATGGGAATGACGGGTGCGGAGTAACTCACAGCGACGAACGATGGCATGGATTAGCCATCATTTTTTGGCTTCGAAATACTTCGCGACTCTGCAAACTGACAGTTATTAAACAAAATACGATGCATCTATGAGTGCTTCGACACACAATGATTACGCACACGCGCTATTTTTCGTCTTCATCTCTTTTTCGTCCGTATATCTGTAGGCAAGCTACAACGCATGACGTCACGTAGGTGCCGCATTCCGCACGAGCAAATGCGCACGCAAGCACAAAAAAGGCAATTCTTACTGGCCTGAACTTTCTCTTGCTGTTCCATCAAAATTGGGCCTGTTCACTTTTCAGTTGTATACGTAGCCTTTCGTCCGAGTTCTAATTGGTAACCAAGTTAGGGGAGATGTACCACTTCGTATTGTTTCCACTGAACCTACGAACCATGGTCAATCCCCGCCCATGGGTACGTGTCATATTTAAAAGGCAACAACAATTTTCCCTGCAGAAACGATAAACGTTAGTGCTCAAAAGTTGTATCAACGTAGTCTTCTCTATTTGTATTACGTCTGCTTGCTTGCATAAACATGAACCGTAATTGTTTATGTAACGCTGCGGTGCCGGTTGCAATGCAGGAACAGGACAAAACAGAAGACAGACAGACACATACAAGTACTGACGAATGATAAAACACCTGGTGGATCTGATCTCTGTGTTCTGCTCCGCATTCCAGTTTTTTGACGTTCGTATCGACGCGCACTCTGGGATAGGTGCAGTGCATTGCCCTTTCTTTGCCGTTCCTACACACACTGCTACTCAGAGAGAAAGAGCGAGAGAGAGAGAGAAAGATCTTCAAGCTGCTTTCTCCGTCCAAACTTCAAGCGTCATCTTGCCACGTGCTTTTCCGGGTGATCTGTTTGCGATCTCGTCCGGCACAGCTGTTTGCGCACGGATAACAGTCTGCCTTTGTTCGGCTAAGTAAAGAAAAAAAACGTTAAGTGGGTACAAGCATAAGCATTTTATCGGCTCGCCCAAGCAGATAACTTGTACAGAAATACACCAGATAACATTGCACAGACGCCGCACGTATGTCCCTGCCCTTGCGAGGAAGACATGGACCTGCAGACCAGTGTGCACGCAGAACTGCTTCTGCGGACCGTCAAACACGTAGTACATAGCTGTTTGGACACTACGATAGCGCCGACACCACGCCGATCCGGAATTCCCTCGCGCTTTACGACCGCAGAAAAAGCGTGGCTTACGATCCTGGACGAGTGCCAGATCACAAACCCACGGCTTCGGTTACACGATCTACGTGGTCAGATACGCGGTAGCATCAAAGCTGCGAGACCGGTGCCTCGAGTGTACGTATATTCGTGCGCGCCTTTTACACAAAACGCAACGCCTAATTCGGCACTCACGAACGCGCTCAAGGCAAGCGCTACTCCACGTTATTCTTGTCCCGGGCAACATACATACACCCTCGTGTTATCCGTGCTCGGTGAGCACGTGATATGCGCGTTGAGCAAAGCAGGATGCTGTATAAGTGGCCCAAGAAACCGTCATCGATTTTTTTTTATTTGTTCTTATCGTCACGTGATACTAAATGATACGTTTAGGTATTCGCTGTTGTTGCGGTGCCAACGACGCAAACAGTTCTTGCGTGCTTAAACCAATCATGAAGATCAGAACCAAAGTATAGGTGAGAGCCAGAACCTGTGCTTCAAGAATGTTCCGTGGACATGTAGAGAATTAGTTTGTGCCAGAGGATGACGTCAGTTTCGTTAACCTTCTGTGGCAGGAACTTGCACAAATAATCATCAGATATGAACGCTTTCCGCACGAAAATATTGCGTATTCCTAGTGCCGAGACTATAATCATTGCTCTATTTCGACTTCTATAGAACTTCCCAGCCACCAAGATGAACAGCCGGCGTCTTACACAACCTCCCTGCTCATTTCTATGCGTAAAGAAAAATACCCTTCATTGCTTTCATTTTCCCCTTTCTATTTTTGTACACACGCAAAACATACAAAGTATGCAAAATGGTTGGACCCACAACCAAAGGCTATAAGTTGCGGTGACAATGGAACAGTTGCAGCCAGGCAAACACTGGCCCTCATTATATACAATACGGTCAGAACAAGGCTCTTTTACATATACGAGAAGTAAATAGCTTGCGCAACTAGTGAATACACATACCAGAATGCATACACATACATACGCACGCACATCATTCCGTCGTCGACATCAAAATCGCCTATCAGCAGCGTATTTTATGTGCACTGCCGGACCGAAAGGCCCTCTCCAGCGATTTCCAATTACCCTTGCCTTTT
The DNA here is from genome assembly GCF_023375885.2 of Dermacentor andersoni. Lineage (NCBI taxonomy): Eukaryota > Metazoa > Arthropoda > Arachnida > Ixodida > Ixodidae > Dermacentor > Dermacentor andersoni. The sequence goes on along the minus strand of NC_092823.1, from coordinate 113,860,593 downwards.
GTCAGCCCGACTCCATTATGTGCCCGCAAACTTATATTAATTCCCCATCTTAACACAACCTGATCTCCCACCGTCCTGAACTGCATTTATTTCCGTTGGGTAGAAATAATTGTACTCTTAATACACAACCGGAAAAGTTGCTCTATGCATTACACAAATTGCCGACATTCATTTTTTGCTTTACAATCCCAGTTATTGAATGTCGCCTGCGCCCGTATGATCTCTAAATGTATACAACGCCATCTTCCTGTCCGTTAAGTCACGCCCATATGTATCTTTTATTGCGATAGCAATTATATAGACACTCCAGGCGCGTTTCTGCCGTCGCCGTGACGTTCCGTATAAAGTCCAAGGGCGATAGCACCGTCGCCGCGCGCCCTGCACTGTATGTGTCAGTGAAAAAGTGCGAGGGGAGCCGACGATCGCGGCTTAATCTCGCCCGCGCGAGAGGGCAGAAAGCGTGGAGAGGAAGCGCGCCGTCTTCTGTCGCGCGCGAGGCACCCAACTTCGCGCGGCACCGGGGGGAGGGGAAGGGGGCGGCGGCGTTCTACTCCGGCTGCAACTACGCATGTGGCGGCTGCACGCGGTCGCACAGGCCGTATCTTGAGCGATATGCGTTGGTACCAGAGCCTAGATGCCTCGGCGGCTCTTAGCTTTGAGCGTGCTGTGTTATTGACGCTCAGTTTGCGTTGAAGCGATAGACAGCACGAAGGTCACTTCGCTCGCTGGTGCTGCTGCGTTTCCTCACCCCAGCGTTTTGACAGCGAGTGTCGGCGGTCATCCAGTGTGATGTGTTTATGCTTGCTGTGCGCGCTGACACCATGTTTACTTCGTATGGCCGTCTACTAATTTGCTATCGCAATCGATGCTTCGCTTTCCGGGCGAAACTGCGAATTTCCTTTTTTCCATAGCTCGTAGCGCGACTTATAGCTTCTCTAATTTTGTCGTGTTCCAAGCACTCCTCCAGGAGGAGCAGCCAGCATCAATTAACGATTCCAACCAACACCACGTAATGAAGAAAAGAGCTAGGTACGCTAGAAAATTTCGAAGGAGCAGATGGCCAGCCAATCGCAATGTTCGACACGTTATCAGCGGAGGCGGCTCGCCAATGTCTAAAAGCACTTGCGAAAACAAAGCACCTGGGAATCAGGTGCCCTGCCTATATCGCTTACAACAACAGATTCATCGCCAATCTGGCGTGGCGGCTACCTTCAGTCACCATCCAAGTTAACAACACCGACGACAGCGGTGTCCGCGTTAGCCGTTTAGCTCGGAGATATGAGAGAGGTAGATAGAGACAGCGAGAGAAACATTTATTTCGGAGATAAGAGACGCGGTCCCGCAATACAATTGCCGGCCCGGCCGTCGTCGCTTGTTTACAGCCACGTGCAGGCGTACCCGTACGGCTGAGAAAGAGAGCGGCATACGTGCCTCTCCCGTGCCAACCTCGAGGCGATCCAGACGGAAGGAGAGAAAAGGCGAATCGTGCCAAGACGAGACTCCGCGATAGACGACGCGCTGAGAGGCTGGGAGGGCGAGTGAGCGTCGCCGCAGGAAGAAGCAAAACCGTGCCAACAGAACGCGCAGACCTTTCGAGTCGCGCAGCAGGTGTCTGTGCGGCTGGTGGAACTATGCCGAGCGTCCGACATAAATCGCGAGAGACGTCGGCGGCAAGGCAGACAGGAGACGCTGCGAATGTTGGGGCCGAAGGTCCCTACGAGCACGATCAGGGCTTAGGTCTATGACTATAGACCACTGTAGACTATAGGTCTACAAGCATTGAACAAAGCAGTGCGAAAGATGCGGTCAGGAGGGAAGACTACAAGCACACAAAGGCGGTAGCTCCACTTGCTTACTCTCTCACACACACAAGCGCGGGCGAGCACCCGGTTCCTACCTGTCACACACGTAAATTCATAAAAATCGTTTTGTGTGCATTAAACCTGCTACGTTAGCAGCAACGTGAAGAAGCGTACAGTATTTTCTTGTGTCGTATCAATTCATTTGTAATAATTAACTTTCTAAATTATTATAGTTATGGCATATATGTCAGCTGGCCGATACATTCATGGTCATGTTCGGGATGGCCTAACGCGGCAAATCTACAGCCACGTGTCGCGGCCGTTTAGTAACTCGGCTTTGGCATGACTGCCTACCATTGTCACAAACGGTCGTGAACTCAGACGCGAGGGCCGCCAATAGCAGGGGTTTCACTCCCACGACAAGATAAATGCCCTGTCGGAGCGATACAACCACAAGGTCAGACATCGCCTCTTCGGCCGTTATAGTTCATTTGCAGCATGTTCGAAGGTTGTAGGCCTGTATTCTTTTAAGTGTACTCTTCACTACCTGCCTAACTTGTTCAGCCTACAGTACGGTACTGTCATACTAATCAAAAAACCTTGGAAACCAGGAAAAGGGTGGAAAATTCCTGATGACGAAGAAAAATATCGGGATTGCCCATTCGAGCTCGCTCAAGCCAAGCTCCTATCGGGGACAGCGCGCCTGCGGCAGCACTCTGTCGCACGGAACGTACGGTATGACGTCATCGGTCACTCAGGTCCACACGCGGCGTGCTCCGAATATGCTTTCTGCATTAGGCCTGGATAAATGCTTGTGTGTCGCGACGACTCAGCTTGTATAATGGACACCACTCTCCCTTTTTTTTTTGTCCTTTCAAGCGCGCCTCACAACCGCAGTCTGGTCACGCGCTGGCTTCGCAGGACGTGGCTGCAGCGTCCAGGTGTCGCGTGGTTTGCAGGCGCAGAAATCTGATCTGTTGCACTACGAGGAAACGTTTTCCGACGAACAGCACAGACGCGACGGCACCCGTTCAATGCCACGTAAAAAAAACCCAAGATATGGCTGCAAGAACATTCGAAGTATCGAATACGAATGTCACTGGGCATGTGACGGTCTTCGGTGAACATCTTTGACGTAAATTCGGGTATGAGCCAGTGGGTAGGTGGCACTGAGTATGTGGCACTGTGTATGTGGCACTGTGTATGTGGCACTGGGTATGTGGCACTGGGTATGTGGCACTGGGTATGTGGCACTGGGTATGTGGCACTGGGTATGTGGCACTGGGTATGTGGCACTAGGTATGTGGCACTGGGTATGTGGCACTGGGTATGTGGCACTGGGTATGTGGCACTGGGTATGTGGCACTGGTCATTTGCTCGGTGATGTCACTGTGGGCCGTTCCGTGGATATGTGCCACTGGAAATGTGCTCCTCTTCAATGAGCGTCTTTTGATGCCAACTTGAGTCGGTGGGTATCACAACAACAAACTCCACGCGCCGCACACTGCATCAGTTCGCAACACGCCGCAACAGTAATTAACCGTTCGCTGCAGAACGGCTATAGTAGATTCGTAAGAGCCATTTCTTAGTAAACCATGAATGCTTCGCATTACGCAGATTACAACTAGAGTTGAGTCTGCTTCATTTTTTTCAGTCAGAACGACGCGAAGAAACAGGGAAATAGAGCAGAGAAAGCATCGGGGAAATTAATTACGTTATAACCGAAATGTAGAAATAATGAGGTAAAGGGTTCGAAAAGATAACTTGCCAAAGGTGGCAAGGCGGTCCGTATCTCACACCCTTGCACCCTTTTTTTTTTTGGCTCTAAAGGTGCGAGCTGGAGACCGATCTACACCGTTCACTTTTAACGGCGTAGATTATTTTAGTGCGTGTCGAGAGCGCTGTTGCAGCACAGGCAAGTAGCGGCTTGCGCATGCTCACAAAAGTTCAGAGGGCGCCGCGGTGAAGCCAAGGTAGCTCTCGTTGGAAATGTCTACGTACACATACGTATAAATACCTAGAGATATATACTCCCTATACAGTTGGTAGATTTTAGCATTCTCTTCAAATTTAACGAACCTCATCCCATTCGCAGCAGCGGACACCAAGAAAGAAGATGCCACCCATGTGTTGAAATATATAGGAGCTCCTGTACTAAACTACACCAGCCCGGTAAAATACGTTTCTTCATGGACTGAAAGCTTCTGTCCGTTCATATTCTGCGTTGACTGCCTCGACGATTTTGTTTTTTTAAGGCGTTGAAGCAGAAAAGAAATGTGTGTTAAATTTGGGAAGCCGGTCACGTGGTGAGGTATTATATGTATATATTACAGTTTTAGTTACACGTACGTAGAGGCTTTGCGTACGTAGAGCTACGTGTCAGCAGTGCGCATGCGTACAACGGAGCGGGCGCGCGCGCGTCTCACGGACGTACGTGAGATTCAATTCTTTGCGCACGTAGGCAGCTTCGCGCGGGAGTTCCGCGAGATCACGAACAAGCGATAGCGGGCCGCGCGCGCGCAGTCGGCTTGCATCAAAACGCGGCGACAGGATTGAATTGGCTACCGCCGTGTTCACATTTCCCGATAGATGTAGCTACGGGGTCCCTCTTGGCATGCGTAGCGTACGTGTAGCTAAAAGCGTTTCAGATGGCGTGCACGTAAGGCACGTAGGCTTTTCACGTTTGCGTACGTGAAGCCTCTACGTACGTGTAACTAAAACTGTCTATTAAATGACTGAGGCCTCCTCCGGTCCACTGTCAGTTGCACTTCGCTCCTCGAAGAGGCAGGACCGCGTGTCGCTGAGCTCCTGCACACTTCGCAATGTGCTGAAGAACGCGGTTTGATGAAACTATAGCAGGTCAAACAAAGAAACTTAATGCTTCGCTTGAGGTGAACAAAGCAACTTCACTTCGACTGAGATGACCCGTTGCCGAGCGAGCTCGCAGGAGCGCAAGGATGCCAGTTGACGGAAAGAAACATGAGCTGAAGTTGGCAGTTTCTTCGCGGTTTAAATCATGGATCCCGGACGTTAGAAAGGTGCGACGCAATGCTGCCGCATCTATCTCGCATTTACCGCTAAATCGCCGGTGTAGTTTACATTTTCAACTTTACCGAGCATTGATTTCTCTTCCACTGAATCGGAAGCACGAGTGATGAGGCTGAGGTTATTCAAACGAGACAGCGGTTCACAGGAAGAGACCAAGCGATCAACCGCGGTCGGACAAGGGGCTCCTTTGAGCCCCTTGTTCGGGAACGTTTCGACAAGGAGACTTATATCAGGGTCTCGTCAACGACTTGAGGCAGGCAAGCTCTTGTCTAAAGGCTAGCTCTTAAGTACTACTTGTTCGACCACGTAGTGATCGCCTTCGAGGTGAAAGTAAGAAAGATAGTTTCGCGCCTCGTACAGGTAACGAGACATCAAATGAGCCTTTCCGGTGCATAGCATAGCCAAAGCTGAAATCACTGCTTCCTGTTGGCACTCGCGAACATGGCATCGCCTGCTATTCGCGCTTTTACAGCAGACGACGCCAGACGTCGTCTACATATACAGCATCATGTTGAAGGCAGCGTACGTGTACGATGAAACACAAAAGAAGAAAATCCTGCACACAACTGATATGGACGCTTTTGCTTCCGTTCGTCGCAGTTGCTTTCACCACAGCGCGAAAAAAAAAAAAAAGCCAACAGCTGCGTGAGAAGCAGGCCAGTCTGTCTGGCAGCTCGGTCGCTGCAAAAGGGGGGGAAATACGTACAAAGAGTTCGAGACGGCGGCTCTACGAGAGAGGTCAAGGTCAGTCGAACTGTGATCGCGACCGACTTTCGCTACCCGACTGCGCGGAATTTCGATAGAGATAAGCGGTGTCGCGATGTCTATAATAAATGACCGGGTTTTTGTGTTCCAGAGCCGCAGCCTCGCTAGGAGGGGCGCCATAGCAGACGAGAGGGACGACTATGCGGATTAACTGCACCCCCCTGCCCCCCCAGAAAACGCATGTTCACCTAAAATCTAAGAGCACGAACGCTGTCAAAATTAAACTCCCATGGTTACTGCCACGGCTGGGAGCCGAACCCGCCTACCTCTCGCGCAGCGTCCGAAAGCCACTTTATCAGCCAAACTGCAGTATTGACATTGCGTCAGGACTGGCGTCACGCGTGGTACGGAAGTTCCAGAAGACGCCACAAGTTTACAGAATATGCAGGCGGAGCGCTTCCTCTCTTTAGAATGCTAACACAGTCGCTTTTCACTCGTCTCAACGGCTAACTAATGTCGAGATTACGCGCCACGAAACCTATGACCACGCGGTATGCTATAGTGCGGTAATGTGCGGATCGCGTCACAACTTTTTTTCTTTTTGCACACGTCCTTGGCCACGTAAGACCACCTATATTCGCCGTTTGAGAAGTGTAATCCATAGACCTTAGATAATTTTAGCACAACGTTTACATTTTAGTTATAAATGCCGCCTGCCGCCATCTGAAGAAGTGCGGAATTAATCGCGCAGGCGCAGATGAGTGAAGGCACTAGTAACCGCACTGCTTCCCATGAAAAAACAGAAAAAGAAAACCCCGACACGCATTTCTCTACAGCGTCCTTTCAACATCGACCAGCATAAAGGAAAAGCGAGATAAAGGAAAACCTCGAGTAAGTGTCTACGGGAGCTGGAAGTATCCCTGTTCGGCCTGCACGGGAATAATAGGTAAAAGACTCATTTGTTTATAAACTTCGTCCTTCTGGCTTCAAACGACATTGCGAATTTGCAAATCGCTCACATTCGACAAGACGTCGCGTTATAAATGCAGCAATTCGCTGTGATGAGCCGTGCGAGCAATATTATTGCCTTCGATGCACTTGGAAAAAAGAAGTTATTATTGCTTAGAGATTTAGGCTAACAAAAGCACATAAGGCGCAACGAAATGAATGCACATGAGAAGACAAAAGCGCAAAGATTAGACAAATCCATTCTCGATCCATCAATCCCTTGGACCACGGAAGAGGAACGATCGCAGCTTCAGAGTTATGCCTCGCAAATTTAGCAGGAATAGGCTGAAAAAACAGGGAGAGGGCAAATCCTACGATTAGCCCAGTTGTCATGTACAAAAGCACACACACTATTTGCATGCAAAAAAAAAAGCTAGGGGAGTGAAAGGCGAGAGGGACAAGTGCAAGTACGTCGACCCTAGCGTCCTCGAAGGCGACTCCTGAAGCGGTGATCGTTTCGGGGAATGCGAGGGAGGAGGGGAGGCGGTGAAGCTCTGGACATCCCAGCCTGTGTAAGCTTACTTTTTTTTTTTAAGGTCTACTGTACCCACCCATTGTCGGGAACACTCGCAAGTCGTTCCGAGGGTGAACACTCCTCGAGGCAGGGCAATGACCATAGCAATACTGGTTAAGTTCAACGTCCAAAACTTTCAGCTCGGTTTCTACGAGACAAACGGTACAAGTGGAACACTGTGTGCAGTGCCGTCAATACGATAACAAAGAGAACAGCAACAAAGGCACTGCCGTTCAAGCCCACTGCGGCTTTGGCAGGCCCGATTCTTCCACTGTATGATTCTCAAGTCATCAATAAAGTATTATTATTATTATTATTATTATTATTATTATTATGAGACACGCCGTTCCGCGTGCTATTCTCGCCTCTTCATTGCGCTACATTATAGTAAGCCTCGAACAAATAAAAGTAATATTAGAAACAATTTGCACCCTTTGAAGGCTTAAGTTGTTCCCTAACTATCAGTAAGCGTCGTCTATCTCGCATGCATTTATTTTCTTTAACGTTGAGCGCCCGATAGTTTCAGGTCATGAAGCCATGCGTGTCATCAGTGCAACACAGCGTTCCTGACAAGCATAGTGAGCGCAAGATGTTAAATAAAGCGTAGCTAATTGATGACGATAGTGTTGGAGCTCGAGATCAGACAGAAAGTGTGTTAAGTAAAAAAAAAATGATAGTGTAGTATAAGTGGGAACGTGTGTCTTCGGCATTGCCAAAGCAAACAGTGTTCTCGAGCCAAACAGGTTTATGCAGGCCATATACCAAAAAGTATCACTTAGATTCGTAAGGTATTGCTTCGTTAGACGCGTGACAAGTCCATAAATTAACGAGGAGATAAAAACAAGAGGCAGAACTTGGTTTCCTGGATTTCCCGCGCAAACCTATTTAGAGACATGCCCAGCGTCTCAACATAAATTATTCTACGTGCTACGATCACTTAACAAGCCTTTGATGAAACACCTGGTAATGGTAATAGCCAAGTTATTTCGCGCAATCGCTCTTCAGTGAGCGTGCGACGCAGGACAGCGGCGATTTTACATCAGAGCGCACGATCGAGCTGCGTCCCTTGAAACCATCGGCCCCTGGCGTCCTCGCCATCTGTTTCTATAATCGATCTTGGCACCGGAAAAACGGGGACGCTGCTACTGCTACTACTTGGCGAAAGGCTTATGACTATTTACAATATATCATAATCTCTTTCAATTAGAAACAAATGTTGTGCAGGTCACGTCTGACGACCGCGCTTGCATTTGAAGGAGTACCGATGCGCATTTCCGAGTCGAAGATATTTTAAAGCTTAATTGAATCCTGGGCTTTCCTACGTGCCAAAACCATGACCCAATCATGAGGCGCACGCCGTCAGTACCGACCACCCGGGGTTTCTTTAACGCGCACCTAAATCCAAGCACACTAGCGCTTCTTTCCATTTCGCCCGCATTGATCGCTGGGCCAGAAGTTCACAATCTGGTAATTTTTTTTGTAGGAAACGATGAGGTTAATTTGAGGCGAGAGTGGGTCTGTAGACACGGAGCCCGTGTCATCGACGCCACCGTGACGTCATGACACGGAGCAAGATTTGCTGTCTTCATGTAGCAATGAAGACACGATGACGTAGCTCATAAAGAGTTCTGCGCGCGTTTCTCATTGGAGGCGGCCCGCGCCTGACGGCCACAGCGATGGCAGGAACGAAGCGAGGTCAATGTATCGTGACGTCATAACGCATTCGCTTAACGAGTGTCGAAACTGCTCCGTAGGCACAAGTATTACAGTAATTTAGGCTGCTGTGGCGTTTGCCAGTGATATTTATAACATTTAGAGTATCTGGACACTAGTATAACGAGAAACAAAGAAAAACGAAGAAAAGGAAAGATATCGGAAATGTCATATAAATTAATCGTAAGGGTACGCTGCGACTCTACCCAAACGCTTTGACATTTTTGTTCGATTAGATCTGCGAACGGTTTAAGTCGATTCGTGCGCTCCGCACATTAATCACTGACAACAACAGCGAGCGTAGGGAACAGGGTATGCTAATGTACCATGCATATCTTACCGATTTCAAATTTTGTATGCCGTCCTTTGGAATACGCGATCAGTTATGCCTCCGGTCGTTGAGGTTGGTTCGAATTAAGTTTGGAGGTTTATCGCTACATCACGCAACAAGCGATTACATATTTTCTAGCATCGATATCCTTAATCCGAAAAAGACGGAAGTTCACCTAAGGATGGAGACGAAGTATTCGGCCATGGAACGCTTCGGCAAGGACATTTCTTTCTGTCGCGGCACATGGCCTCCGAGATCCGGCTGCGCTCGTAGTCGGCGCGTGCCGCCAATTCTCGGAGGCTATGTACCCTAACCAAGAGAGATATCCTGGCCCAAACGATGGCTTCCCAGCGATAGTTCACGTTCTACCACTGTCGCCTACTACATTTGTCATCACCCGCCAAAGCCACACTATATGAACTAGGAGAGCAAAGCTACAACACAACTTTACAATTTGTTTTATATTTGTTTATTTTGAGGGTAAACGCCACGTGGTTGTAGAGTATGGTGGCACTTGCTTCGAACCCAGGTATTTCCATTTTTTTTTCTCTTCTTGCTCTCTCTCTCTTTTCTTTTTTGCCGTTTAGTTTTACGTTGGTTCAACTTGCCTCTCTAGATCCGGGAAAGCGGATTAGGGTACGCGAAGTAACGCTATCGAACTGGACAAGAATGGATTTGCAAGAGCTGTACCTGAACGTAGACCTATATAACGCGTACCAAATCCTACAGCTCCGGCCACCAGCCAGCCTGCGTGCTAGCTAATCCGTGATGCGCACGCCCTTGGCTGGCATGTGCCTGGGACAGACTGGTAGTGCCGGCGCCAAACCAGTCAAGCGATTGACTTCGCACCGCAACAGTGAGAGTCGGCGCGACGAGATCAGCCTGCCGCATTTTACAGCAGCTATATACGCGAACAGTGTTCCCGGCACGCGATATAACAATCGAAAAACCGGAAAGATTACCCGTCCCGCTTTCCAACCATTCCATTTCCCATAATTTCAAAGTTGGTGTGTGTGGGCGAACAAACGATAACCCATTCATGAGCATTCGTGCCGACTGAATTAGGCCCGGCTTTCCGGCACCGCAGAAACGGAGAGCGCCTCTAAAGTTGCCATGCAGTCGAGGGCCCCGCGCCGAAAGAAGGGTCCCTGCCGCAATAATAGAGGTTTAGATTAGGGGACGCAAGCGGCTAGCGCACGCAACTAGGGGCCACGGTATTGCGCATGCGCTGACCGCTACGTCAGCGCATGCGCAGTACCGTCGCCCCTAGTTCTTCCGTGCGCAAGCCGCTTGCGTCTTAGAGAGTTTTAGATTAGGAGACACAAGCGGCTAGCGCGCGCCACTAGGGGCCAAGGTACGGCGCATGCGCAGACCGCTACGTCTGCGCATGCGCAGTACCGTCGCCGCTAGTACCGTGCGCAAGCCGCTTGCGTTCCCTAATCTAAAGCTCTCTAATGAGTGCTGCCAGTTCTGTTATCGCTCCGGGTATTGCTTTTTGTGATTTATTGCTCGTTGCATTAGGTACTCGATTCATTCATTCAGTCCACACGTAGAGCATGCGCCTCCTATATCAGGACACCATTCAATTATAGACGCGCACATCGACACTGCGACGACTACGAGCAACCCCGATGCGCGGGTGACGCGAATGCACCCCATTCCACTAACCCAGACATGTGCGTACGCACGCACACGCACACAGTTTAGAAATATAATCGCGTGTGCACGAGAACCAGCAGACCCCCTACCCTCCTCCTCCTCCTTCCCGCCCCAGGTACAGTATTCTACAGCCCATACTATGGACGAGTTGAACAGGCTCCACAGAGATTAAAAAATTAACCCGCACACACAGTCACTGCGAGAACGGTACAAAGGCGCCCGACCATTAAACCATTCCTTGCCCGTGTTGTGCTCTGTCTCTCTCTCTCTGCCACGATGTTTCTCGCGCCGTTTTCGTCGAAGCGTCGGGACCAGTTAACGCGGCTCCAAACGGCGTCAAGTCAGGTCATCGACTGGCCTACTACTCCTGTAACCACCAGGCGGCGAGAGCGTGGCAGAGGGGTAAAGTCGCGCCTGACAAAGACGACGGCAAGCTAAGCGTACGTAGTGCATAAAGCACGCAACCGCGCAGACGCTTGCACTGCGTTAGCCATTCGGGTCACGGCACATCAGATGACGGTTAAATAGAGAGAGAGAGAGAAAGAGAGAGAGGGGGGGGGGCGGCCGCCGCTATCGCTACCGCTGTTGTCCTTGACTTGCGGCTATTTATAGACAGGAGGCAAGTGTGGTGGGGCTCTAGAAGTTTCACACCGACGCCAGGGCCGGGGTGAGAGGGTTTTCGAATATTAAATTAAGAGGAAACCGCGAAGATTTCGAGGAAATTCGTGGCCGTTTTCTTTTGCGACGTTCTTTGCGACTAGTATGAAGGGGAAAAAAAGCCGTGCGGCGTAAGCGAGAAAGCAATGGCTTGCAACGAAGCATTCGTCACGCTACGCTGGAGGGTGCACGTAAAAACGTAAAAATTCCGTATTAGTTTACATACGGCCAGCCGCCGCGGTAGTTCAGGGGCTATGGCGTTGCACTGCTTCGCTATAGGTCGTGGGTCCAATCCCGGCCGCGCAGACCGCATTTCGATGGGGTAAAATAAAAACGCTCTTGTGCAGGCACACGTTAAGGAATCCAAGGTAGTCAAAAGTTATTCCGGAGTCCAACGACATGCCTTATAATCGATCTTGGTTTTGGAACGTAATACCTCCCACTAAATTTTTTTTATGGTGTTTTACGTGCCAAAACCACTTTCTGATTATGAGGCACGCCGTAGTGGAGGACTCCGGAAATTTCAACCACCTGGGGTTCTTTAACGTGCACCTAAATCTAAGTACACGGGTGTTTTCGCATTTCGCCCCCATCAAAATGCGGCCGCCGTGGCCGGGATTCGATCCCGCGACCTCGTGCTCAGCAGCCCAACACCATAGCCACTGAGCAACCACGGCGGGTGACCTCCCACTAAATTTTTAAAGAGCCCTGAATAGAAATGTTAAACTTCCAACAGAGACACAAAACCAGCTTATAGGGTTAAGGCATTTCATTAGAACCCTCGTCTCAATGCTACTGCGAAAACGAAACAACTCCCTCCTTTCTTTAAGATTGAACGCCGAAACTGGAGCGCCGGGTACGTCATCGTGATGTCACCAATGTCAGTGTACATTCTCGCACATACTGGAGCGATCACGGCTCAGGAAAAGTGCTTGAAATGTACTAGGTTAAACACCTGGTTCCTTTCAGAACGCAACACCGACTTCCTTTATGGAAGACAGAAATGTTACAGACGACGCTCAAACCAATGACGTCACGGCGAGGTGGAACGGGTAATTCACGGTCGCGTCACCAGCCGCCTTCTAACGCGACCGCGTGAAGGGCCCCGTGTCGCAAAGAACACGGCGTCGGCGTCCGGCGTCGACCATCTTGTGAGCGAAAAATCATTCCGAACTACGCATGCCGAACTACGCAGGCCCTCCGCGTAGCTTTCAACTAATTCAATTTCTCAAAGTAAAATGCGTCAGAAAATTCCTAAGGTACGACTTACACACAAACTACAGACATGACAGAGTCGGATTGTAATTTGAATATACAAAAAACAATTCTGTTACGCGGAAACTCGAACACAACATCAATTTTCAAGCGTTTATACCATTCATAGAGCGGCACGCCCCGCTCGGCTCCTTGCAACACTATCCAGGTGGCGCTCGCCTCCGCGCATCCGCGGCAGCGACGCGCGGAGGCGAAGGTGGAGAAAAAAAAAACGCTGCAGTTGCCTGGAAGCGTGACAAGCAGTCAAGGATCTTCGAATGCTATCGCGTTCTACTCTTAAAGACGAAGCTTAAGCGTCCTCCAAATTTTTGTCTTCCGTTTTGTATCTTTTTTAGTTTGCGGAGCCTCCTCTCAGTGTATGGGTGGTCATTTTGCTACAGCACAATGGTAATTTACTGATACAGCTAAACATATTTCCTTGTACAGTTAAAAGCACGTTAAAGTTACCTACCTACCTATTTTAAAGAATCGCCACTGCAATTATTCTTCATGTAAGAAATTTACTACGCAGTCTTTTACCTCACGCTTTATAGCAATTGGATAGGTGTCTTATACTGAGAGGCAGTTACTGTGTTGCACATTGCCCAGCTTTTCTTAAATGTCAAGTGCGACGAAATTGCACTTTGGCTTAAATTGCTCAAGAGTAGTATAGACTACTGAAGTTGTCTTGGCAAAGATACAAGGCTGGTGATTATATTTGTTTTTCACAGCGAAGCTGTACATGGCTAGCTGATTCTTCCGTCCGACTGTCGGCTGTACGCCGAAAACTCCTCCGGAGCAATCCCATGCGCATGCGTGAAAAAAAAAAAAGTAATAAAGGGGCGCCCGATTGGCTGCGCCAGTAGCGACATCATTGCTCTTCGTCGCAACAGAGCGCGCGCAGCAGTTTCTTTCCGACCCCGAAATAGATAGGCCACGCGTCATACGAACTCCTAAGGAGCAGGCAGCTTTCGATTAACAACGCCGCGAGCGGAACCAGGAACGAGCTCGTCTACGCCATGCCGATGCTGCAGCCCGGACACAAGAACAGGCTCGTGCAGCCGAGCGCTGGTTAACCGGAGTGCTTGGGCAGCTATTTTTTTTATTAACAGCCTTTTTAATAGTGCCCAAGGAGACGACGCGCGCACCAAGCGGTTAGCGGCTGAGTCCCAGGACGTAGTCTTCAGATATTGCTTTCAGCGCGCCGCGGGCAGTGCCAGGCGGTGCGTTGCATCTCGGAGGTCATGCCTACAAGTCACACCATCTGAGCCATGCGTTAGTTTCGGTGAGGTATAATGGCGGCATTTAATTCAGTTTCGGTATCAAAATCACCTACTTTTCCGAGCCACCCTCGCCCCTTTTTTTTTTTGTGTGATGCGTATGATCTTGCACAGAGGGATGTTCTGTAGCCTAGATATCCGAATCTAGACTTCTTCCGCACCACGAAATTTCAATGAAGCTGGCCTTTAAAAACCTTCCAGCAAGAATCTTTCCAAAAACGGCCGCTTCAGAACAACCCTGCACATCACCCTCCATACCACAATTTGGAGATTCAGTAGGCTGGGAGCGAGTCACTCGCCCTGTCGCCTTTCTTTTTATCGTCTGTGAATGTATTCGTTCCCCTAGACGAACTCATCTAAATGCGCTGCCGCGGGAACGGGTGGTAAAAGAAAACAAGAGAGAAAAAGAAACTAAAGAACAGCCTACTCCCCACCACTTTATTCAAAATGAACCATCCCAAGCGCCGCTATTCAACCACTCTAACTCTTTTTTTTTCAATAAACAAGTCAGCGGTGGCGCAGGGGCCCCGTCGATATGACCGCGTCACCTCCCTTTCGCCACCCCTCCTCCCCCCTCAATCTCTTGGGGTACAACCGATGTCTTTCCAACGCACGCGCGGCACCGACACCCGCCACACCCTCGGAGTTTGGCGCCTTCGGTGAACATGCGAACCTAACACGACACAAAAGATGCCGTCATAAAGAACCTGACGCGGTCACAATTAAACCGGCGCCCGCTCCACTACGCATTGCCTCATAATCAGATCGTGGTTCTGGCACGCATAACCCCAGGTTTTATCACAACGTAATAGAAGACTCAGAAATAAGGGCTTGGCTTTGTGCGTAGCTAGTTGCAGCTGTGTGCGCGCGTGTGTGTGTACAGCTACAGCTACAGTGATAGCTACGCGATCCAGTTTCTTTTCGGATTTCGGTCGCGCTCCCAGATCGAAGGTGAGAGCACCTCCGAGCGCTTTGACGCGGCGCGCGGCAGCTCTAAATGGACCAGGCGAGTGTATTCCGGGCGCTAGATTTCGACCAGCCGAATGTATTTAATGTTTGCTCGACATGGAAACTGAAAGGAGTGAGGAGAACGCCAGCAAAATGGGGGAAAGAACAAAAAGGAAAGACATACAACAAGCATGGAGTCGCATATGCAATAAGGGCGGCGAAGAAGAGGGAACGTGGCAGAAGTGTCGCGCTTTTTTTTGTTTCCCCCTTCGTTGTGTCGCGTCCTGTCACGAGCGCTCTGCGACGAATGCCCCAGAGAGAGAGGAGGCGCCGTCTCGTCGTGTGTACACACAGAGGCGCCCGGTACAGGCAGGACGCGAAACGGGATTCGCGTTTCCCGGAATACGCGGCGGAGAAAGCCCGTTTGCGGCAAGCGAGGCGTTTGAAAGTAGCGTTGTGGCATTGGCGCCATCGCTGAGCGGACGCCACCGGCGTTTGAACGTGTCCGTTCACAAACTATGGCCGCTGCCGGGTCGTATTGACCGAAACGATTATTGCCCGCTCCGCACTTGTATATATGTTTGTTTGCTGCTTTTGTTTAAAAAAAAGGGTTCTTTATAATAATGTCGAAAAATGTGTGTGTGTAGGGGGGGGGGGGTAGTTTGGTCAGGTGACTGTGTAAGTTGAAAATTGCACATTGAAAACAATTCTGCGCAGTACTACGAGCAAAGTCACCGAGCAGACGGGCACAGACACAGTAAGTGCGGCGGATGGATTCCTGATTAATGTATACAGCGATGAAGGTGGTAAGAAACTTCGTTGGTTTAGCGTAAATACAATTGAGGACGTTACAATTCTTTCAATGCGGGACTTCTCTAGCCACGCACTTTCTTTTCACCAGGATAGGTCCTTTTCTCACGCTCATAAAGCTTCTCAGCAAAATATGAAAGCATTTACCACCGCTGCTCATTCATAAAACTTACTTTTCTTAATTTACAGATTTTAACGACGAGAAATTACCCTTAGATGACGCAATGAGCAGCCCTCCCAGCCCCAGTGCATCATGCACAGAGTCTGTACTCCAACAAGAACTCGCCCAGCCCACAGTGTTTGAAAAACTGGGGCCGCAAAACGCTCAAGAAAGGTCGCGATTGATCCAGTGGATCAGCTGCTAACTAAAGACGAAGACGAGGCAGCCTTTTTCGGCCAGATAGTTGCCCACAAGTTAAGGTCGTGTCCCAAAGGCAACAGGACATCACTCGAAATTCAAGTGCTTGAAGTTTTCAAAATATTTGAATGCAATGACGAATAAAGTATGTTTACGTTAAAAAAAAAAACTACTGTCGCATACGTTTAAACGTGTTCCATTTTTAGCCATAATTAGGGGTTCTTGTTCTAATGGACCTTTCCTGCAACACAGTAAACAACCAAATAAATCAATCCGTCTTAGCATATTGCTGAACAGTTCACCAAGTGCATGCACTGAAATCTTACTGAACCCGACGGCGATGATAAGCCTCCAATCCATTAAAGTTGATATATATATATTGTGATGTCCTTCAGAATTCCACGCAGCTGATCCCACCTTTCTGATTTGTGAATATTGAAAAGAAAAATGTCTGTTTGCATGAGCTGCATCTAAGATCGAAAAGAACGGAACGCGAAAACATTGGCACTTAGATAACGCTATTGCACATGCAGCCTTAAAAGTAAAATAATTCCAAAAACGTCGTGTTCACTAATAATAAAGGGGTGCTGACTGTAGTTTAACAGCTCCTTCACCGCTGTGTGGAACTCTCCTTTCGAGTTTCGTTGCAATCATACTGGATTTATCGGAACCATTTTTTATTCTTCAAGAGCAACAATTTCAGCACGAGAAGCCATCGTACGAGCCCGGATGCAAGCTAGTTTATTGTACCACAAACGGACGCGCGTTTTAATCGATTCCTGCAAGTCGCAAGCGAGGGGAAACGCGAACGGCAACGGGCGACTACATGGCCCATTTATGGTGGCGTGCAGTAACGAGAAAGTAAAGCAGACGTACAAAAACAGTCAAGAAAGAAACACACATGCACAAAATAAAGCACCCAATCCCACCTGGTGGGTATACGTGCCATAAGTTAAAGGCGACAGTAACGACGACAAAAGCGAAATTTACAAATTGCCGACTCATGCGTTGCAGTTTGCACATACGGTGTTCGTAGAGAAAAGGGGGACACTGCCGAAGATAACATGCAGACGAACAATGGAAAACTACGAGGAGCCAAAAGCCTAATGAAATGCAGACGGGTAACCCGGGCTGAGAGGAGCTGAACCTCCTACACGAGCGGAAATGCAAGGAAAGTAAAGAATTCTGCACCTACGTGAAATGCTGGGAGGGGCGGTAATGCCTCGAAAGAAAGAGCGGTTGTTCCGGAGATCCAAATGGCATTGTCGCGCGTTGGCAGAAGGCGAAACCAGCCGCTCGAGTAGCAGACGACACAGCTGCAGCAGCGCGGCCATCTTATGGGCGGCGCTCGTCGCTGCAGTGCGGTGCAGCGAAAAATATGGCGGCGCGTCTGGGGAACAGATTCTTCTGACGTGCGAACTTCGTCGAGAATGCTCGCTCCGTGAGGGCCCGCCTTGCGGCGTACGCATCGAGCAACATATCCATCTCGAACGTTCACAGCCACCGTGGTATGGTAATACGGAACGGTCAGCCCGTAGCGTAAACACTGCGGTAAAACACGGCGTCTATCTTTGTTCTCACTTTTTCTCAGCGGGATTTGTGCAGCTCGCGAATCAAACACCGTTAGGAGGTGTTCGTCGCCGAGAAAATTAAATGTTTACCAAGCACGGTTAATTTACGAAACGTAGGCTAAAGACACGAACGCGTACGTAAACACATGTGCTCTGTGCTCCGCTTGTCAGCTTGTCTTGCTATTTTTTTTTCCACGCTCAGAACCAAACAGCATCCGTGAGACGGCTCACGCCGTACCGTCCATTCGCGTCGCTCCCACCCACCCGCCTTCAGACGTGTCTGTCCAAGCTCCTCCGGCGACTCTCCCGGAGAACCATCGCTAACAGGAAGTAATTACCACGGCTCCGGAATACGCAGAAGCCGGTAATAGCGCCACCAGTTTGTCCTCGACACGACTCACCCCTCTCTGTCCAATCCTCCCACGACCCCACCGGCGCTTGGCATTTCTCTTTTCTTTTTGCACAGCTCAGACTGAACGTGCACAAAAACACGTGTACACGAAAAAAGGGATGTCCGAGTCGCTTTTCACGCTCGGCCTCACCTCGTCTGCCTTGCAGACTCAAGCGGCGGGCAAGACGTTAATAAGAAACGGCTCGGCAACTTCCGAGCAACGAACGAAGCAAAGAGGGCCGGATTGGACGACGCCACCGAGCGCACAACCCATGCCTTGACCGACCGTGGCGGGGTGAAAAAAAAAAAAAAAAGACGAACAAAGCCAATACAGGGTTCGTCGCGAAGCCAGTCGTCCGGTTGTCGGCGATGCGATGCCAGGCGCCATGGCAGAGGGGCTGTCTACAAAAGGTGCGTAGAGAAAACGATAACACGTGCGAAAGGCGCGCGAGACTAATGGATGAAGAGTGGGAGGGAGCGAGGCGTGGGTAGTAAAGAAGGTATTTGGAGGAGTTTTGCCTGGGGGGAGTTTGTTCGCTGCTGTACATCGTTCCCCCGGTGCACACGCACCAAGGGAACACACACTGGGTAGAAGCGAAAAGCGTGTACCGGTGCAGCATCTTGGCCACCCAAAATTTTATTTACGCAATACTGCAGACATTGCTTTCGGTCCAGGCAGGGACCTAAAGCAAGGCTGAAAGGGAGTAATGAGAACAAGCACTGGTTCCACGAGTTATTTTACGAGGCTATCAAGGGACGGCGCAATGGAGCGCTCCGGATTAATTTTGACTACCTGTCATTCCGTAACGGGAACCCGAAGTACAGTACACGAACGCTTTTGCGTTCCGTCCCCATCAGAAAGCGGCCATAACCGAGCCTTAGTGGAACTCGATGCTCTCATAACCGAGCCAGCCGACAGACAAAACGACCACAGCGAAGCTCGTCCAACCAATCCAGAATGAACTACAGTCGGAAGTCTCACCGGCCATGTCGCCTACGTTTCCTTACCGTACATTCGTGCGTCCACCGGCAAACGTGTCATCCCCTTAGTGGACACCGACTAAGCCAACAAAAGCTTATGTTGAATTTCAATGGTAGATCCAGATCAAGTTTTTCTGCTCTGTATGGAGCAATCCTATTCCAATGTCAGAATGAGAGCGTGAGTTGTGTGTTGTCACCAGCCACCGATGCCGGATCGCCCTGTGGAGCAAAAAAATATTTGCTCGCCGCAATCGGCAGATTTGACCGGAAGTCTGCGTGACGTATTTCATTCACCCGCTTCTGCTTCCTCTCACGGCCGCCTGTTTCGGGTCGTGGGCAGTTATGGACGACATGGAAAACATCGACGCTACGTCGCGCCGGGCGTTTTTGTTCCTGCTCCTGGTTAGTGACCACTCGGACGCAGGCAGCATAAGTTCCAAAGTCCAGTGATGATCCTTCCCAGACGGCACAAAAACAAACGCACGACATGCCGGGATGACCCAGACGATGGTGGTGATGGTGATGAGGCCTACCCGATTCACCTCTAGTCTAGCGCCCTCTGACTTGATTTCCCTGAACTAAGTGCCCCCCCGCAGGAGCGTACACATTCCATTCGCAGATTTGACGAAAGCGATCTCAGTAGCAACGACTCGCTCCGTTCGTGATCCGTTCGCGATGTGTCATTGGAATTGTGTGACTGTGTGACTCGACGCGACGGGGTCGAGTCACACAGGTCGAGTTGACACGGCAGCCGCTCGAGCGACAAGTTGCCGGCGGCGGCGGCGCGGCGAATCATTCAGCGACCCGCCGCGGACGTAGGAAGAAGCGTGCAGCCACGCTCCCTGTCCCCGAAAAAAGAAACACCGCCGCAGACACGCTACTCGCGAGGGGCACGAGCAAGTTCAAGGATAATCGGGCCCCCCCGGTCAGGGACGAAGCAGAGCGATTACTCTCCGGGCTCGCGGCAAGAAACGCGGGGAGAGCCCAGTGGCATAACAGCGCGACACGCTGTGCTGTATACCTGCGTTTCCACATATGTGTGCAATTTCACATTCATGAGTTAATATTTTTTATGCCAGCTAGTATCCTTATATATATCTTTTCCGTGAACTCGTTTTCCTTGCCCTACCAAGCTGCCATCCTCACGGCCATTTCCTCCTTTCCTTGTACGCCGAACAGTTCAGGGGCGAAATTCGCAAAGCTTTTCGTTCGTAAGTATTTTATGCCATTGGAGGGGGGGGGGGGGGGGGGGGGGCGGTCGCCTTCGCCAGTTATGTCTAGCATCAGGGTTAGTAGGATTTTTCTCTTGCGAACGATTCTATAAATACTTCTTTTTGCGCGAGTTGGTTCATCTTGAAGCATACGGGTAACAGCGCAAAAGAGACGACCACAAGAAGGAACACACGTGCACACAAGCGCTGTGTACGTGTCTCGCTCCTTGTGGTCGTCTGTTTGCGATGTTCCCCATATGTTTCAACAATGATTCTACCTCGTTAGAGCTTGTGAATACGGGTTCTGGCGTCCACCCACAAGTGAGAGAGCTACGAAGCCAGCGACCTTACCACCTCCGTTCCCGTTCTTTAAACAATAAAGGGCAATGAGGCTCTGTTACAGCCGTCAGCTGATCGCTCGAAGGAGTTGCCAACACGCGCACTACTCGACACTGATCGTGTACAACAGTTCAGTTACTATATATATCATATCTTAAAGGGACATTACAGAGAAACAATAGACCTGTGGAAACTGCTGAAACGTTATTTCACAACGTTACTTTCGTTAATTTCGCGGTAATGGCTCAGTTATGGGCAGATAAAGTAAATATGACAGTAATTAGTTTTTTTTTCTTTTCTTTCTTTTTCGCGCCTGTACGCCAGAGAATGACGTCACGAAGTTCAAGGTATTCGTTCCGTATTTGTACCGCTGCAGGTAGGCAAAAGTTCGGGAAGCTTGCGAAGTTCGGTATTTAGCTGTTTTAGAGCGCGATGTAGTCGAATATTACCGACAAAGAAAATTTAACTTCGCCATGAGCGGAAGGTGTCAAATTCAATCCCGTCATGTCGAGCTGGTGCAGGGAATTTGGAGGGCACGGCTTCGCGCGCATCTGCCTTCTCGTTATCGCGCGTTTCCTGCCTGGCCCACCAAGCCGCTTCTCACGGTAAGAGTGGCTTTCAAAACAGTAATCCTTGTTCCACGTAAGTTGTGCTAACGCTGAGGAACATTTTTCTTTAGAATTATGTTCCATTTAATTAGTGGTGCCTATGTTGATTGAGGCTAAGACGTTCCCCACTAACTTAGTGAGACTTACGTGGAACGACATTATGAATTATAGACAGTAACAATGAAAAGAAGCTCGACCGAAGGAAGAGTCGACGCTCAAGTGCATTCGTCCGCATAGGTCCGACTTAGTAAGCGGAACATTTCTTTTTTAAATACCGTATTTACTTTTGTAAGGTCTGCGATGGTGCTCCCCAACATTGGAGTGCGACAATTTGGCGAACAAAATTAAGGTTTCATAAAGCGTCGCGCGCAACCCTCGCGTGCTTGTTAATTCCCGCAAGCGGCTACAAAATAGCACTAGTCTGTGTCCGAAAAATCGATGGCCGACTGCGAATGCGCTCCGCCCATGGACTCCGAGATTGGCGTCGTCAGCCCGCGCCGCTCGATCTCGGACGCCGCGGTCGGCTGCCCGTGGTTGCCATTTATTTCGGTAGCGGGCCGAGCGCAGTTCGAGGCTTCGATGAGTAGCCATAAGCCAGCCTCGTGCAAGGTCCCCCGCAACCAGTAAAAAATGAGTGAAAGAAAAACGATTACGAACCTTTAACTCACCGGAAATTGAGGGTAAGCGAAGCTTGTCCTGCGTGCACCTGACCTTCGTCGCGGTTAACTGACCCACAGGTAACGGTGCCGGATTGCTTCCGTCTCGCGCTCTCTCAGCTCGGGACCTTGTCGTTACTGTCGGTTTGCCTGGGATAGGGCCGCTCTAAAGGCGCGTCGTTGTCTCTAAAGGCGCGGCTCTAAAGGCGCGACGTTGTCAGCGCGGACGAGCGTCGTCAGTCGCGGCCAACGCGGCGCGTTGGCCGCGACCGGTTACATTGGCGGCGCCATTGCGTCGAACCACCGGTCCAACTTACAGACGCTGTTGTTCTCTCAAACGTGACGTAACGTGTACGTGCGTTCAGGCTACGTCGGACTATAGTTAGGTCTTAATGGCTGGATCTATGCGCCGACGGCGAGCCCTTTCTCGGGCGAGTTCTCGCCGCCGCTAGTCGAACGCTAACAGTTCCTCGGGGGAACGCACAATGCGTGGCCGTACCCTCCGTTTTCCGATAATGGACTGAACGGAAACGAAGCCAGCGCAGCGCGCGCGAAACCATTTCCTCCCCTTTACCTCCCCGGCGGAATGGAAACGGCTCCGATTGGTTGCGGCCTGGCGTGAGCGCGCGCCTATGCAGCTGGAATCCTTGCTAATGACTCGCTCCCATGCCGGCGGCGCTGTCAACTCATCACAGCTCCCTTTCCCACAGCTGCTCTGCTCTGGAAGCGAGCGGATTTTTGCGTGACCACTACAACGCCACCTGTGAGGCAATACAAGCTTCGCTTGAAAAGCGCGGGGCTTAAACGAGTAAGTACGGCATGTTATGCTCTCTCAGCGCAATCTATGCGTAAAGTGAGGTAGTGGAGCTGGCCGCCATTCAGGTGTCGCTTCGGAGCATGTCATATGACATGCGCCGCGCTCCGTTGCTACAGAACGCGGCACGCGTGTGCGACGAGAGTTAAGGTTAGCTGGCATCGCGCAAGACGAAACGTATGCGGACACTGAAACGCGCGCCCGTCGGCAGCAGACGCGCCATGAGCCAGTGTCGCCTGCTAACTTGGGCCTTCGCACGCTTGGCTGGTGACATGTAACAGACGCTTGCGCCACGATACAGAACAGTTGAGGCGTACAGAAACTATATGGGGAGGAGGTTTCCTGGTGGCCAGAGGAAGGTGGCAGGCATATATTCCGTATTCCCGGAATTTTCCCGTTCGTCACTGGTTAAGCCATCTACGTATATAGAAACGTTGTGAAAGCGATCCCGGAAGTTCAGCGTTACCTAACTGCAGCTGTGTGATGGCTTGCACATATCAGGAGCTAGCGGCCTTGCTTTCAAGTAACTAAACGACGTCTATACGCGCCGGTGCAATCGAGGTTAAAAAAAGAATACTTAGGTAACAGATTTGGCCAGATTATTTAGGCAACAAGGTTCGACAGAAAGAAATGTATGACGCTAACAGACAATGCCAACTGTTTCGGTAACAATTGTATGAAGCAAAAGACAATGAAACGGAGAGAAGCACACTTACCGTTTTTAATGGGTGTACGATTAATTCTAAACGAGTGCGAAATTACGAGCTTAGCTGTGCACGAAGCTTGCTGCAAATTGACCAGAGTCTACCAACTTTTCGAGGTAATCGCTTCGCTAAATGCGCCAACAGATTACAAGCTGGCAACGCCAAGACGGCTTCATCATCAACTCGAAACGCTGAAACAAATAGAAAAGGAGTTATATTTTCCCTTAAAAATATGCGACGCTTTCTCTTCGAGGTAGACCTCTGGTACTCAATTGCATAAATCAAGCTGCAAACGGGTAAAAGACAACCCATTCTCTCACCGCCAAATAACTCACGTGAGCAGTCAATCACGCGATCGCAAACATTGCCTCCAGAAAGAAGTTAAGCTCGCAAGTTATTAGTAAAACCTCCAGCATCGATTAAAGACCCTTTGCTGTTTGAATAAAATTAAAAGAGCGTTAAGGTTAATCCCTGGCTAGTAACGGTTCATTTGGCACAGAGTGACAAGCGGCTTTCCAGAGATTACAGGAGGCGAGCGCGAATAAGCATCGGTTGTCCTCAAAGACTCGTGTCTGTAAGCGCATGACGTATACTTTGTTGCGACATTCTCCGTGACGGATCGCTATTTCTTTAGTCGTTGAGCAATTTCTGTGGGCGAATCGATAATGCCGATACAATGAAACGGTTTCATATTGCGACACTCTACAAGCCGCGAAGTTCGGAAAGGAGGCATGAGTATTAACCAGCAGAGAGAGCAGATGTGACGCATTGTGATACCTGTATACCTGCGTTCCACTTGCGTGACGCTACCACGGAGCTATGACCAATGACGGGTGACTCCCCCCGTTTGCAACATCAAAAGCGTTAGAAGTACGACTTTGCAGAACAGACGTTCGTAGCGTCATCGCATGACACTTTCCAAGGTTCTCCAGCGTTACGCTTCATACAGATCGGTACGAGGAGACTGATGAACGGTAAATTTTTACCGAGTAAAATAATTTCGGTGCCCGTTTATGTACAAAAATTAACCAACCTCACGTGCAGTTTCTGTGTGTTATTAACTGCCCTTGGTCCCCCGAAACCACCCCTGTCGAGGAATGATATCCGCGAAGCAAATTATGCATTAGGGAACAGGGCCCTGTATTCGCAAAACACGCATTTTCCGAAAACTTACATCAGTTTAGTCGGGTCCATACGTAATTTTTGCATTCATTTCACTTGAAAAGCCTGTTTAATTGAGCGCCAAGCTAGTACTGCTTTAATTAAGCACCGATCGACACAGTCAACTGGGGCCATTTTGGCCACGGACAACCTCTTCAAACTTGGTAGTTTCAGTCTCCAATTCCCTGAGAATGCTATGTAGATATTTTTTCTCTTTTTTCCCATTGAAAAAATATTAAGCTCAACCTGAGCACACGTCAAAGCTCGTGACGTCACCTCGAGCTAATGCAGGAACTACTGGACGGTGCTGACACTCGTATTCCGTCCGAGCGTTTCCTCTGGCTGGCCAAGACTCCTTTAGCAGGAAGCGCGAGTGACGTTCTACCGCAAAAGATTAATTTCTCAATTGTACAGCGAAAACGAAACGCTTATTTTTTACGTACTCCAGTAAAACCTTGATCGCCGCAGCTCGTCAAGTCGAAAGGCTTAGAACTCCAGGCCGTCTTTTATTCCCCTCAGCACGTACAGGCTGACTGGGAAGCACCGAAAAAAAAAAAGGAAGTGCCAAGAATGCGTGTAGGATAGCGTCGTCTGCTCGGATGCCGATGTCGACACTCGAGAGGCCACCGACTGCCCGAGCGTCTAGACTCCTAGCTCTTCCTCGTCTGTCGAAACGAGTATTGCGAATCGAACAAGGCGTCGTCGAACGCAGGCGCGGTGATGCGCGTCGATACCTACATGCACCTCCACACTTGCTGTACTGAATTTTCCGTGCAAAAATAGAAAAAAATGTAATCCGAGAAACAATCGCAGCAAAAAAAAAAAAAAAAAAAAGAGATTGAGGCTTAAGTTTTACAAGGCTAAATACGCAGAGCACGGAACAAGAAATCGACGGAATAAGGGAATGGGTGTCCCAACAGGACAGCGCATATCTTGTTTGTACGCACGAACCTGTCCTGTATGCATCCCTGTACGCACGCATCTCTGCCCATCTCTTGACCTTTGTGCTATTTCTACGAATCTCGACACCCCTGCGCGCATCTCACGATCTCTCCGTAAGGATCTCCTAACTCGTCGTCTGCGCCGTCCGCCACGTTAGTCCTAACTTTACTTTTCACTCGCCTACGGTTGTACCTAGCTGCACGCACACGAATGTTACGTGCACGCAGCCCAGCATACGGGAGGCGCCGTTAGACGTGCTTTTGTCAGACGAAAGTATCGCTTTGACTGTTGTCTGTGTTATACTCTCTCATCCATGCAGTACAGGAAAGAAAGCCTCAGCTATAGCTCAGCGGTGACTGTCTGGTATACAAGCACATGAGTAGGCTACCACGTCGAAGGTTCGACTCTGTCCATTTGCACGGCAAACTTCGTGAAACTTATTCTGTGCAGGTTCAGTGGTGAAGATTTCCAGACATACTGGCCTGTGAAACCTTCCTTTCTAATCGTTAATCCTATAGCGAGTAGGGTAAGTATCGCACAGCCAATGCCTCAAACGAAAAAAAAAAATTATATACGAGATCACGTGACCGCTTGCGTCACCGTCTCGTGGCCCGTTTCACGCAATTGTGCGGTCACTTATTTAGTAGCATAAAAATGCAGGAACTCGCTTTTAAACAAAATTCGTACGTTTTCGCAATCATAGCATTCATCGCACAATCAATTCATCCAAGTAATTAATTTTCGTATCAATGAACTAAATTTAAATAAAGCTAACGCTACTGCATATTCAGTTGCTGCAGCACATTACAACGTGACATCAGTTAAAGATAGGGGGCAAGACGCTTGACAACAGCAACATACATACTCAAGCGCAATGACATACACAAAAGAACAGCTTGCGAGCACGTTTATTTATTTATTTATTAATTTTGCTGACATGACAATGCGCCCAATTGCAATTGCAGTTTCTTGTACTCCATTCAAACCTGCAGCATAATGCGCGATCCATCATCGCTTGACTTCATTGACGTTAATGCGCGAAGCTTGGCAAACAACCCTCATGGAAACAATCGACTCGGTTGAACGGCAAATAAAATAAAACGAGTCTTCTTTGGACATGCGTCTGAAATAGTCCATGCATTACCAATACTCGCGCACACGACCCACAATGCACTTTTTGCAGAGACGCACAGAATACTGGAGGTGTCCTTTTCTTGGAGACAGGAGAAGTCTCCGGTTGTGAAGCTCGGATGTCAGTACTTCACAGAGAGCTTTGCCGTTGCCAAGCAAAACGAGCGCCTGCGCTATGCGGGAAGCTTACAGATGGACAATCTCGAGGAACGCCGCAGAGATCCGTGTCAAGCGGAACGGCCTGTTCGAGCATCGCGAAAACATTTCGGCAACGGGTAAGAGAACGAGGAATGCCGGTTTTACGGCGAGGCGACCTATCTGACCCACATGCAACGCCCAGGCATTCCGCTGCTCGCTAGCTGAGCCGCGATTCGAGAACGGTCGTCACACGGCTGGCATGTTCTGCGAACAACGTCTGTACAAGCGGTCATCGGTTGCCGACGTATAAAGGTTTACTACGGTTCGTTAATCCTCGCACACGCAGACTAGTGACGTCACCTGCCACATACAAGACGAGACGACAGTGTTGCGCGTTAATACCGAAATTAATCGGCCCACACAACCAACGTTGACCGAAACGGTTCGTGTCCGAAAGCAGTACAGTAACTATACGGCAGACTGCGTAGTGGAGGTTGAACGATGTTCCGGCTGACTGACGAAGGAATCCGCAATGATCTTGATCGCCCGGAGTTCTTTAACCGCACCGACGAATCACGGGTACGAAAACATCTCCTTTTTTCGGTCCGCCTCCACACATGCGGACCGCAGTGGCTGGAGATCGAACCCCCCCGCGACCTGTCCAGAAGGTAAACACTACAGCCAATATAAGAAGCCACGGCGCGTTTTACTCACCCATGATGTAGACGACGAAGTGACGTCCTCGGGATTCGGAACCGGCTTGTCCTAAATAAAACCAAAGTCCAGCCAGTGGGGAGGAGAAAAGCGAGGCCAGCGAAGAATTCTGAGGCAACCTCACTGCTATTGTTACGGAATCATCAAGCGGCAATTAGCGCGGGCACGCGAGCTCCATGCCTTGCGTCTCCACTCGCGAAAGCCTTCGCCGCCGAGTCTGTCACGGAGTCAACAGGTAGTGAAAGCGAGGTCTCTCATCTCCGAAAAAAAGGACAACAAAAATTCAAACGGGGCAGGAAGTAAAAGTGAGGCTGTACGGATGAACAAAAAGAAAGCGATGCGTGTCACCGGCGACAACGAACTCCTGCAGCGAGCGGGAGAGCGATGGTGGGCGGCCGTTTGGCAACGACATCCTTCTTCCCAAGTTCGGCCTCACGAAAATGCGTGCAGTGGGGCCGGGAGCTACGCGGCGTCGAGTGCGGCGGGGAAGCGCGCATTCCAGAGTCGCTACGCCGTCTCGAAACATCACGACAGTTTCACGCTTTCCGCGCTTGTACTACTTTTTTTTTTCGTTTTTCAAGCGCGGAAGCGAATTGTCGTTAGGACTCCTACCAACTTCCCTGCCAAGGTCTGCCAACGGAGAAAAACACTTACTTCCTAAACGCAATAGAAGAAAACGGACGCAAAAAGAAAGGCCGTTAAGACGATTTCGCCCGACGCGGCGCACCCGAGCCTCATTTGACCGCCAATGTGCCTTACGTATACTCTCCTGTACAATTCCTCAATCAGCTAGATAGAAAACCGTTCACCGAGAACAAGATCTTGGGACCATGGCCCCGCATATTGCAGCTACAAAAGGACACAAAAGCGCTGCTGCGATATTTGAAAGCAACCGGATTGAGTCAGCGTCTGTAATCCGGACTGAGGGACCGAACGACATCCCCAGTGGACTTTCTCCTCTCCTTTTGATCTTTCCGTCCTCTTTTCCCTCCCCTCAGTGTAGGGCAGCCAACCGGGCTCAATCCTGGTTAACCTCCCTACCTTTCATTTATCATTTGCTCTCTCTCTCTCTCTCTTGCCGTCATGGCCTCGGAACGTAAAATATACCCTCCGTACACTGGCATTACGCATCGCTCGCGTGGCTCGTAGTGTCAACTATGAGTGGAATTACGGAACGGAAGACGAATGCTCAGTGATTCATTGGTTGACCGATCTACTGACCAATCGACACGTATCGCGTCACGGACACCCAAGCTTCGGGCCAATGTAGGCCAGTGATGTGGCTATACAGTGGTCAGAACACGGAACTGGTCAGATACTGGCCTCTGAAGCGCCTGCTGCGCGCCCCAACTGTCCAACGTAGCAGTAAAGCGGAGCAAATGTGGTGCCAGTGTAGTCCGATGTTAACCGAACTTGGGCCAACGTTAGTCCTGCTCAGGCAAAGGGGCAGTAGGCACGCGGGGCCACGTTGACCGATCATTAGCATACGTTGGACAAACATTGAACCGCTCCGGCACCGCCTCGGGTTTCTTTTGGACCGTTCGGGCGCCCGGGAGTCATCAGGGTTCCTGCTTAATCTCTGGCCTCGGCACGCAAGAAAATCTCATTAAAAGAGGAAGAGTTCCCCGTTCCGTCCGCGTCGGAATGCGACGGGGAATCGACCCAGCGACATCGTGTCGCTGCCACCGCGGCGGGTGGAAGAGGACGGTGATGGGGAACTACGGTACTCCGGAAGCAACACGACCCGAAAGAGCGACGACCCCACAGTTCTTTCGACAACAATTTTGACGCGTGACGAGGCGTGCCGACGAACTTCGACACTTGGCATGCACAAGTGTGGTCTTCCTACTGTGCACAGTCTATGTTATCGATAGTGCCGATTTACGCCCGTAGATATATGTCTGTACAGATTGGTGATAAAATTACACGATCCGTCCGTCTATTTAAAAGAAAACTCTTTAATGTGCATCCAAATAGCGATGGTCCCATGCGTGTGCAAGAGCCTTGCTATTATTTGCTGTGCGGTTGTCGCGTAGAAGATCGTTGAACTGTTAATTCAATCTTGATAAAAAAAGAAAAATCGCAGTTTCTTGAAGCGCAAATCTGCTGTCCTTTGAACACACAGCTTTGGAGAAGCCAGCAAACCAGCACGAGAGGAGCTCGCTTCCACGGCGTTGCATAGTACTGGACAGACAGAGGAGAGGCGCACGGCCGCCTCCTCAATGTCTGAGCGTCTTTACCGGGGGCCCATTGGGAAGGGCGCCAGATGGCAGCGAAGGAGGCCGTTGTTCTGTCGACTGTGCAGTGCTCACTTCGAGGGCGAGTACCTTCGCTTGCGAGGGCGTCCGCAAGGCTGCAAGAAGTTCGGCGACACACACACACACACACACACACACACACACACACGCACGCACACACACACGCACACACACACACGCACACACACACACACGCACACACACACACACACACACACACACACACACACACACACGCACACACACACACACACACACACACACACACACACACACACCCACACACACACGATGCTAGCGAATCTCGGCTGTCCCGAACTTACGCACGTCGAGTTGGATATAGAATCTTCCGATAGAGTCCTAGGGACCTACGAAGCTTGCTGTCGTAAGAGCTAGAGGCCTAAGCTCATCACACGCATACGTCCTGCCCGCCGTATACGACAAACTCGTTATTTCCCAGCTGCCCAAATTACTCGCGCCCCCGGCGCGATTACCCGAGCACGCGCAGCGGCGGCGGCTACTGATCTCCCGGTCTCGCCCGTCTCGTCTAATCCCACGTTCTCATCGGCCACGTTCGAATGTGATTACCGTCCATTTCGTGTCCGCGTCCTTTTATTCAGATGAGCCACCGGTCATCTGCCGTATGCTTTACGATGGTATCAAAAAGAGAGAAAAAAAATCTCAGTCATGTTTAAGGGACCGGCTAGGAATAGGATGGATTATTTAAGATGGCTGCCACGAATAAACTTCCATAAGAAAGTAGGTGACGCCAAAATGGGCATTACATATTACCGTGAAGCGAACAGCAACAACGAATGTTCTCAGTAAGTGAAAAGCACACTAAAAAGCAAATACATGTATATTTGAGAAGGAAATCACTTGGATTCTGTAAGGAATTCCTGGACCACAGAACAAACATCCCTGTGCCCAAATTACAGTCAAAGTATAATAATTAAGTAAGCAAATATATAAATAATTAAATAAGAACAAGATCTGTCAGATTCAGGACAAGCTTTTCGAAGAGGAAGAAAATACTTGACATTCGAACGAATGAGGTTTCTCTGAACATGAGGTAACTGACAACCTGGGTGAGATTGCGCATGACGTTCTGTCACTATTTACGATACTTGATACGCTGAGCAGAACATCGTAACCGATTGTGCTACTCAATTAAGTCCAACGTCGCTTGTTTTATTGCATTCTTCAAGTGACGCTCTATTTATGTAAACACTCCAGTCACGATGCCTCCAGACGCTTCCTTCACTTTAATCAAGAACCTCCTTGACCTGAATGTATTCCATTCAGTCTCCCCCTTCTCTCATCCATTCATGTCATGTCCATTAGGGCCTTAAGTTCACAAACTCACAAAAAAAGATAAACTGCACAATTGCAGATCTTTAAGCAACTGATCGCTTCCTCAGCAAACGAGTAAATACCGAGAAGTAAACAGGCGTGGTTCTAAATTCGTTTTCCGGCTGCAATTACTGCTATATGGAGTACTACACATATAATCTTCGCGTCATTTGCACGTTGTTCTGCTGTTGCTTGCCGTACTCGTGGCGCTGGGAGTTCAGTCGGGCGTACGATATTCTAGCGCGATGACACTCATGTTTTCTCACGCATTCTCAGTAGTGTGAATAAAAACTCCAAACTTGTTAAAATTGGACTACGGTGCGGGAGAAATTAGATACCTATATTTAGGAGCACAGAAGATAGGATCGAAGCGCTAGGCCTTGACCAGTAAAGACGTGTTCGGAAGCTTAGGCAGCCACGGGTCCTCCATTTTTCTACATTTAATCTGTGCTGGATTCAGGACATAGATGTCTAACCAGACGACATGCCAAACGGGTCACATGACCTAAGAGGCAATGTCCAGCGAGACTAAATACATGTCAAGCGACGCCGAACGTCCAACGAGTCCGAACGACCTAAGAGTCCGAACGTCCTACGAGTCCGAACGTCCTACGAGTCCGAACGTCCTACGAGTCCGAACGTCCTACGAGTCCGAACGTCCTACGAGTCCGAACGTCCTACGAGTCCGAACGTCCTACGAGTCCGAACGTCCTACGAGTCCGAACGTCCTACGAGTCCGAACGTCCTACGAGTCCGAACGTCCTACGAGTCCGAACGTCCTACGAGTCAGAACGTCCTACGAGTCAGAACGTCCTACGAGTCAGAACGTCCTACGAGTCAGAACGTCCTACGAGTCAGAACGTCCTACGAGTCAGAACGTCCTACGAGTCAGAACGTCCTACGAGTCAGAACGTCCTACGAGTCAGAACGTCCTACGAGTCAGAACGTCCAACGAGTCAGAACGTCCTACGAGTCAGAACGTCCTACGAGTCAGAACGTCCTACGAGTCAGAACGTCCTACGAGTCAGAACGTCCTACGAGTCAGAACGTCCTACGAGTCAGAACGTCCTACGAGTCAGAACGTCCTACGAGTCAGAACGTCCTACGAGTCAGAACGTCCTACGAGTCAGAACGTCCTACGAGTCAGAACGTCCTACGAGTCAGAACGTCCTACGAGTCAGAACGTCCTCCGAGTCAGAACGTCCTGAGTCCCAATGACCTAAGAGTCCCAATGTCCTCAGAGTCCCAATGTCCTCAGAGTCCCAATGTCCTCAGAGTCCCAACATTTAATATCGGACGTTCTAAAAGTCTGATCGTCTAACTGTCCGAACGTTCAGTATTGGACATTCCGTCTCGTTGGATATCCAGCCCGCATGCGTGCATGCCAATACATTTCATTCACTGGCTGTAAGGGACTGTCCTAATTGACTAGAGGTATACAGATAGTCGAAATAAATGCTCGAAGCTAAAATGCAGACAGTAGCCTAGCGTGATACCTTCGTGCTGCACTAGAAAGCGGCAACTTTTGCATCTGTCACGAAAAAGAGGTAACAGAAGGTTGTTTGACGGAATTCAACTTATCAAAGCAACACTGGGTCTATGAGGGGATGCCTTAGTCCAACGACGTGGAGGGCTTCGGATTAAGGTAAACGCACGGCACACGCACGTCCTTGCCGTGAAGGAAGGAAACAACCAGGTGAAAAGTATTGCACAATGCGATTGAAGTCATATAAATCGGCCCAGCACGCGACTGTCCCGTATGGGCGGACGGTAACTACCGGGAACCAAACATTCTCGGCCAATACACTGTCTCAGTGGTCACGAGTCGCACAAACACTTCTAATGAAAAAAAATTGCAGGGAATTGCTTCTCGGAGAGTTAGCTTGCCAACGCTCGCAGCGTGACTTTTTTCGTTCGTTCCATTTCGTTCCACCCAGGCTTCTGCATTCCGTTACGGCCGGGTGTCGAACCCGCAACCTCATGCTCAGCAGAGCAAGACCAAAGACACTGGGGCAGGTAACGGAAAGCATAACCGAAGGCAACGAAAAGTCATTAAAAAGGCATCAAAATGTCCCTAGACTGTCGTAAATGCAAGTGCGCGCGCACGCGTTCAACGTTGCAGTGGAACTACACAGAAGCATTTGCCTTCTCGCTCACCGGCAACGCGTTGCGAGTCGAGAGCTATGCGACGTGCCGCTGTGGGTCAAGGCTGTTTCGCCGCCGCCGACGACGACGACGAGGAAAAGTGGCGGTGGCGGAAGTAGCGTTCGGGGTGGTGTCCCGTTTGAAACGCTAGCTGCGAGAACACGCTGGAGAGCTGCAGATGGGAGAGAAGTGGACGGGGTTTTGGATCGCGGCTACGACGCTGCACCCTTCTGGAGACCCCCCCCCCCCTTCGCGTACGTTATGTATCGAACGTTACTTTCTATCGTTCTTTCTTTTTTGACTGATCCGGAAGGGATTGCGTAAATTATTCGTCCCGGATACAAAGGCAAGGCGTACGCGAATGTACTACGTGCAAGTGGCCTAATCAAGTCAGCTTTCGAGAAGATCGACATTTATTTGATACACATCACCGTGAGGTCACGGACGACGAAAAAAGCTACGTGAAGTATATGTTTCGAATATGACAAGTCCGCATGCAAATTCAGGATGCAGCGTCAACGTGCTTACCTACTAACTCGATGTTGCACGTTCATGCGTAAGAAATTAGGAACGCCTCCTACTATATAGTGAATTTATTACCTTTACAAAAATCGTTATAACAATTCTGTTGCGTTTCTACGGAGATATATCTTTACCCATGTAGATTTCCTGTTGGGACGAAATTTCACGTCATGTATTGGTTTTGTAACGTGCCATGTTTTGCCGGTTGGTTAAATTATTAACCGTATTAAAGGTAAACATTTCTGTATGTCTTCTCTCGCTAACGTAACAATTGCCTCTTACAACAGGTGCGAACTAATTACGGAAAGCACACTGCACACTTCTCGGCACTATCATTTTCGTACCCCATTTTATTGTTTCCATCGTTAAGTGCTTCTGAACAAGCATTATTTTATGTTCTTCCAGAGAGCTATAACTACTGATGTATAGTGCATTTTATTTTATTGTTATTGCAATGCTTATTCAGTTATACGCTCAATTGGCGCTATCATGTTGTGTAGCTAGCAAGTTTCCTTATTACTGGCATATTCCCGATTTGGTTCCACGGTTCTTTTTATTACCCGTTAGTGTCACAATTTACACTTCATATACTAGTTTTCTACTCAAAGTTTGCACTAATGTATTTGCTGCTAATAAACGCAATAAACACACCATCCTTTTCCGACCAGGAGGTTTCCATACAGCTATAAGTTGTCGGGCATCTCACTGTGTATACCGGTATGAATCTAGACCGAATGTAGACCAAATGTAGACCAAATGTGGACCAAATGTGGACCAAATGTGGACCAAATGTGGACCAAATGTGGACCAACCCGCCGCCGTAGCTTGGGCTGCTAGGCTCGAGGTCGCGGGTACGACCCAGGCCGCGGCTGCCACATTTCGACTGGGAACGAAATGCAAGAAAAAAAAAACAGAAAATGAAGCGCTCGAGTACTTGGATTTACACGCACGTTGAAGAACCCCAGGAGGTCAAAATTAATCCGGAATCCTGCACCACGGCGTGCCGCACACAAACAGATCGTGGTCTGGCACAGTAAACTCGGAGAATTTTTATTTTTAACGCCGACCACCGATTTACCGGAATTAAACTCGAAACTGCGTAGAAATGGCGACCTCCGTCCCGCTGCACACCTCCAACGCATGCTGGCATCAAACGGCACAGCCGGAAATAAAAACAGCTCCGGGCGTCCCATCACGAAAAGTCGCGGGCCACAGAGCCAGCTCGTGTGTCGGCCGCAGACGGACTTGCCAAAAAATCGCTGCGGCCCCCGGAGGAGGCTCGCGGGGGCGACGAAAATAATTTCAGTGCTGGGGCAGTCGACCGCTTATTATTACAATGTTTCTGCGTCTATAGCAGCTATTTGCACGATTTGTATATCTTCACTTGTACGCATGTGTTCGAATGACGCATCATCTAGAACACAATGTACACAATGCGACGCCTTGTTTTATTGTGCTCTTTCTAGCTGCGTCGTCAAGTTTTGCGTGCGTTTTACTATTCAGCTGAGAAAATTACCACCGACCTGAAAGCAACACGAATTGCAAAGTCGTATAGAGACGCTGTAGCTGCGCTCTTTATTTCCATCCACGATACAAACTTTGAAATTACGATGATACACGCGCAACCCTAATATGAATGTCATGCCTGTCACGTGAGTGACGAATGCAGACCCACGACAGGTCTTCGCTATTCTCTGTCCGCGCTCATGTTCAAGGATCCCTTAGGTACAAAACACTTAAACGGAAACCAAATAGAACAATAACTTCAACCGTACAGAAATGCCTTGCCCTGATGTCATCCTAGGAGCCATGTTGGTGAACACACTCCAAAAGAGCCGAAGGTCAGGGGCCTCTATTAAGGTTTCCTCCCTCTACGGAAGCAGGTTACCCGCAGCAGTGGAATATGATAGACTGACGTCATACTGGGGGCAATATTGGAGAACCATCGCGGTGACAAGCTGCACCGTGACGTCACGTCAGGTGGCTGGCGACGCCACCTCAAAGTTTCCGCACCAGCTCGCCCGTGACGTCACGGATTTTGAGGTCGTGCAGTTAATTTTTTTGTGTCGGTAAAGCATTATATTCTGAGCGAATAGAAGAAAACTAAGTCGAAATTTGTGGCGTCAGACTGGCGTAGAGACGCTTAAAATTTTAAACTTTAATCTCCATTTTAAATTCTGATAACGTATAACGCAAAATTAATGAAAATAGTGTGAAAATTACGTTAACAGTCTAAACTAACTGTCCCTCTTCAGCAGGATTTTGTGAATAGGAATTATTGAGACTGAATCAAGTAGAGTGAAACCTGTTTATAACGAAGTTCAAAGGGGAGCCAGGAATTACTTCGCTATATACATTACAAGTAATGAAACTTGAATCTATGGGCATCTCAAGGGGAATTTCACTTAGTTATATCTATCGCTTCCTTATATGTCGGTTTGTCATAACGACGATATACTTTGGCGCCGGAAGCGAATCACATTGCACACTTTAGAAATAATTTTCGACCAATGAAAGACCATTTCCGAATAAATATAGAACGACGCTCAAATTCCGGTATGTCAAGGTTAGCTAGTCTCTGTCATTACATAACACGCTACGAAGTGTCTATTAAAAGCAGAAAAGGAGCATTAGGAACAACACGACGTTCCTTAGTACGCACAGCATCCTTCAGGGAGTATTGCACCCTGAGCGACGTGGCCAGCTTAACTATTTAAGTTCTAACGTTTTATATCTATACTCTGCTCGAAAAGATGTTTTTCACCGTACTTTCGCGCTAATTTTACGCTTAACTGGGCGCATTTGACGCTCCGAAACATTTCGAAAGCCATCCGAAAGACATCGTATCTACAGATAACGACTATTCGATTCGAAGACCGAATCGAATAGGACACCACTGGATTGGTTATTCGAAAGTTTCGAATATTCGTACACACACCCCTATGATATCTTTAGTGAGCATTCCTCTTCCTACCCGCAATCAGTATACATCAGCGCTTAATACTTCCGAGATGCTCGATACGACAGGCTTTCTTGAAAGCACGTCTATTCGGCGACGACGAGTTGCAAAGGGGCTCCAGACGGCTTGCTGCACGCGCATGCGCACACATGCTGCGTGACATCTGCGCGAGCGTCTGGAAACAAAGTCGAACAAGCGGCTTTTAAGCGTCCGCCTCGTGACGTTATAAACTGCTCGCAGATGGGCATTCGTTCCCAGGCGCAAGCTCCTGTCAACGATCTCGACACGGCCGATAAAAAAAAAAAAGAAAGAACAGGAAAGTTGCATAAATAAAGGGTGCCCAGTTTGAAATTACGCTTTTTTTTTTGCCTCCAGCCAACTCAGAGCGGTAGACTATGTGTCGTGGGCTGGCTGTATGAAAGCTGAAGTTGCGGTACAGGGAGATATCCTCATACTTTCAATAACTCAGTCAGTCGATCAATAAATCAATCAATCACTTTATTTCCTCACGATCGATGCCGGAGCACATCGTCGAAAACGATTCTAAGGCCTGAACGCGAATGTGCGCGATTCAGAAGGCTGACTATACTAAGAAAAAATAAAAGTACTCTAAAATCAGCAACGTCACAATCACGTGCTGGCGCCAGGGCTTCCACGCGAAATAAAAAAAAAAATGGAGCTTTCGCCTCCATTTTCCCTTCTATAATAAACTTGTCAGCTTAAGTTCGCTATACAGCAGTTCAGCACGAAATTAATCATAATAAACCAAACGACAGCCTATACAAAACGTCTGCATCATTCGTAGGAATATATTTAATGAAAAATAACCAAAAGCAGTGTGACATCATATGCCTGTGCACTTAGTGCTTGCTAGGTGTTCTTCGCGTGTTAAAATGTTAGCTTTGCCGGTGTGGTTCCTTTACTGTCCTTTAGTTGCTCCCCTATTAGTAGATAACAATGCAGTCACTAAACTTATGTTGAACGAACACATTGTGTTCAGATGTCTTATCTATCATTACTATGTATACCGTCCCTGTACGCCCCCCCTCCCCCCAACTCAGTGCACCACATGGGCTTTGTAAGCTAAGGTACAACGACGTGCCCGTCCACTCTGTGAAGAATGGCCAGCGAAGCTGTGTATGTCGGACCCTTAATAGCGAACTGCACCTACGCTGCGGTTCGGCCCGGTTTTCCAATATCATCGGGATCGGACCACGTAGTGCTTAACGCCTGCTTCACCACCGCCGCGGATCGGCCCAGCATTGCACTATCTTAGGGATCGGCCCCCGTTTTGTGTTACACACGGGCATCGTCCCGGTGGCCTTACAGCTTCGCTGTAAAAAATTAAAAAAAAAAAAATGCTTGGAGAGCGCTGTTTACAGATGTCTGAATACACGGACTACGGACTATTGTCCGACCAGAATTCTGCTTATTCCGTGCCGATATGACATCTAGCATTCTGCGAGCAGGATCACACAAAGATCAGGATCCCACAAGTAACGCCGGAAGAAGTAAAGTACGCCTTGGGAGCTATGCAAAGGGGAAAGACAGCTGTGGAGGATCAGGTAACAGCATATTTGTTGAAGGATGGTGGGCAGATTGTTCTGGAAAAACTGGCCACCTTGTATATGCAATGCATCATGACCTCGAGCGTACCGGAATCGTGGAAGAACGCCAACATAATCCTAATCCATATGAAAGGGGACGCCAAAGACTTGAAAAATTATAGACCGATCAGCTTACTGTCCATTGCCTACAAAGTATTTACTAAGGTAATCGCAAATAGAATCAGGAACACCTTAGACTTCTGTCAACCAAAGGACCAGACAGGATTCTGTAATGGCTACTCAACAATAAGCCATATTCAGACTATCAGGTGACAGAGAAATTTGCGGAATACAACCAACCCTTATATATAGCTTTCGTTGATTACGAGAAAGCGTTTAATTCAGTTGAAACCTCAGCAGTCAAGGAGGCATTACGGAATAAGGGTGTAGATGAGCCGTATGTAAAAATACTGAAAGATATCTATTGCGGCTCCACAGCCATCGTAGTCCTCCATAAAGAAAAGCAACAAAATCCCAATAAAGAAAGGAGTCAGGCAGGGAGATACGATCTTTCCACTGCTATTCACAGCGTGTTCACAGGAGGTATTCAGAGACCTGGATTGGGAAGAATTGGGGATAAGAGTTAATGGACAATACCTTAGTAACTTGCGATTCGCTGATATTGCCTTGCTTAGTAACTCAGGGGACCAAGTGCAGTGCATGCTCGCTGACCTGGAGAGGCAAAGCAGAAGGGTGGGTCTAAAAATTAAATCTACAGAAAACTAAGGTAATGTTTAACAGTCTCGGAAGAGAGCAACAGTTTACAATAGGTAGCGAGGCACTGGATGTGGTAAGGGAAAACATTTACTTAGGGCAGGTAGTGACCGTGGATCCGGGTCATGAAACTGAAATAATCAGAAGAATAAGAATGGGCTGGGGTGCGTTTGGCAGGCATTCTCAGATCATGAACAGCAGGTTGCCATTATCCCTCAAGAGAAAAGTGTATAACAGCTGTGTCTCAGCAGTACTCACCTACGGGGCAGAAACCTGGAGGCTTACGAAAAGGGTTCTACTTAAATTGACGACGACGCAACGAGCTATGGAAAGATGAATGATGGGTATAACGTTAAGGGGATAAGAAGAGAGCAGTTTGGGTAGGGAAGAAACGCAAGTTAATGACATCTTAGTTGAAATCAAGAAAAAGAAATCGCCATGGGCAGGGCATGCAATGAGGAGGGAAGATAACCGATGGGCATTAAGGGTAACGGACTGGATTCCAAGGGAAGGGGAAGCGTAGCAGGGGGCGGCAGAGAGTTAAGGTGGGTGGATGAGATTAAGAAATTTGCAGTGACAACATGGCCACAATTAGCACATGATCGGGGCAGTTGGAGAAGTATGGGAGAGGCCTTTGCCCTGCAGTGGGCGTAACCAGGCTGATGATGATGATTCCGCGAGCATGCACTGGTAGTACGGTAACACGTATTATTCAGCGCGTTTCCGAAATCTGCTTACACAAGACACCCTGTTATCTTGAGCGGTTGCATTTACGACGAGCGCCGTAGTCACGGGCGCGTGCAATTATTTCGCCAAAATGGCACTTTATTACAACAGCAATAAGCAAAGCCAACGCCCAAGTCGCCGACTGTGAAAAAGAAGAATAAAGGGGAGGGTCTCTAAAAGCGCGAAGTAGGGCAGAAACGCTACACATTTGCGTTATCGCCACAACAGTGTCGTCGCCCACTTCTGATAAGTTCTGGCTCTTTATTCAGCCATGCTAAGGAGACACTTTTTTTAGGCATATAAAGCGTCCTTATCATATGGCCTTTAAACAACGTAGTTCAAGTAGATACTGCTTCAGCTTCATTCGTGCTTCTAAATGACCTGACAGTACTGGAGGCTTGCGTGCGGACAAAATGGACTAAAAAAGAAAAAAAAGAAAGGAAGAGAGTCTGTTGCCTTCTGTCGGGGACTGCTTTCAAAAAAGGCTCGCGAAGACGTTAGGTCAGGCTTAATCAGGCCTGACTGACAGTCTACGTTACACACTGAGGTAAGTAAAGCCACTGCTCTTGATTCAGTCGGCGGGTTAACGATGTGTTCGTTACAAATTCAACGGCGCATGAGCTCTAAAGTAGGTTTACGCGGTAGTTGCGGTTACAAGGAAACCAGAAAAAGTACTTAAATGCACTGATATGCGATTTGACCGACCCTCGAACGCAAAAGTAAGAACACATCCCGAAATTAAGCACGGCCCGGCTTATATGGCTGATTGAGAAAGAAGTGCTAATGGTGTCGGAGGGCCGTCAACACTCCGTACGTCATTATAAGCCAGTGGACATTAATTGGTGGGCTGTACCGTTGGAGGTGCAACTCGGGAAAAGACCTAGTAATCTCGTTACACATTTTTTTTTTAATCCATTACAGACACGAATATTAATATCGGGGCATAGTGGCTCACGACCTCATTCACCCTTATATGTATCAAATATTTCCAATGACAAGGCGCACCAAGTGATAACGCCGCTATGTGCTAATAGCCGAAGATCACGTGCACAGCGTCGCAGACGCACCTAAAAAGAAAGAAAAGGCAAACGAATGGGACAGCTAGCTACATTGCCAGAACAAACAAAATGAAGAAATGACACGCAAATGAAACCGCACAAATGCACGGGGATCCTCCCCCCTCCCCCCTTTCCGAACCCCACAACCTATGACTCACACCAAAGCCCCACCGGCTTCCCGCCCCAACTTCGAGCAGACAGGGCTCTCTATCGACCCAGCCATGGGCGTCACCTTCCAAACGCCGGCGACAACTCAGCCAGACGGGGTGCGACCCCTAGGCCAGACAAAAAGTGCGGCATTCGAAGAATGTTTCGAATCAAGTAGGTACAGTGCGAAATCCTCACACTCAAAAATATTGAAAAGAAGGGCCCCTTGGCTTACGGCATCGAGTACTGCAGGGAAGAGAACGAAGAGCCGCTTCGCGTATTCAAACATCGTGTCTTTGAAACGCGTAGAAGCTCGGAAACGTGAATTCCGCGTTCGATTGGGAACGAGCACGGCTAAACGCACACGGTGATACGCTATCGAGCTGTGCAATCGGGTACGCATGCTTCGAACGTTGAGGGCAATGCGGGCCAAATTTCGCAAACATTGCAGCAAAACCGCGAGGCGGGCGGCGAACGACGACGAAGGGCCTGTCTCGCGAGAAAAAAAGAAGGAAAGAAAGAAAAGAAATCGCGCCGCTTGCCGCCGCAACGAAAACACGTTTTGTGACTCTTCGCGACTTCTTC
The DNA here is from genome assembly GCF_023375885.2 of Dermacentor andersoni. Classification (NCBI taxonomy): domain Eukaryota; kingdom Metazoa; phylum Arthropoda; class Arachnida; order Ixodida; family Ixodidae; genus Dermacentor; species Dermacentor andersoni. Next base: position 113,819,071 of record NC_092823.1, on the reverse strand, counting down.
AAGGGAGGAGCTAGTGAGGCTTCGGCTGGCACCATAACCGGCTGCGCTTGTTTCAAAGCCGGCAAAAGAAAGAAAAAAAAGAAAAAGTTCGCGTTTCGTCCGCCCATCCTCCCAGACCCAACAACCACTTCGCGCCGAGTCTTGCGTACTACGAAACTTGTGTACTACGTAATTTTCACAGCAAAGAGAGCTCGCGAGGAAACAGGATGGTACACGCTGCACCATCACAGCACTCGTTGGCGGAGCAAAATTAAGCGTGACGCGGTTTTTCAACGGCAAACACGATGCAACGAACTCGTCGAAGGCCGTCCACACCGGCGAACGTAGGGCGGCCCGATGTTCGCCCCCACGCAGTGCTATCGGCGGCGAGAACGCCCTTCTTCAACACTGTATTTTCGCGCTTTGCTGTCTTTTCCTCCCCCGAACGCCGGCACATGTGCGATAACGCTGTCGTCAGAAAACTCCCCGCACCACGAAGATCGTCAAGTTCAGAAGCGCAAAACGGACACCGGCGATCCGGGCCGTCGGCAGCCTCTGCACGAAGCACAGAAACAGGGCGCCGCTTTGCACTTTCCCCTCCTCCCACTGCCATTTGGTGCCACCATTATTAATCGACGCCGGCAGACGCCAGCAGGCCTGCCTGCCTGCATCCCCCTCCGTCTGCTATAAAAACTACGGCTGCGAGAAAGCGAATGCGTCGATCGCCCTCCTCGGCCGCTGAGCGGGCGCCGCGAAAAATCGTGCGCGAACAAAAGGCTTTGTATACGAAGCGCGCGCGCGCACAGAAACGGGCGGCCCGCTGGCGAGACACCCACCGGCGTGCCGTGTTTCGGTCCCAGCGTGCGTGCGTGCACACGTCTGGCGTGCCGGCGAGCACGCTGAACAAACCACCGGCGAGGCGACGGCCGGCATCGGATCTCGTCTCCTCCTATCCGGTGGCTCCGGCGAGCAAACGGACGTTGCCCGACTGAGACTTTTGATATCGGCGAGACGAAGCGCTCGCCGGGTAAGAGCCGGCCGGATCGGGTGCAGGCAGGAGCGCGAGTCTTTTTTTTTTTTTTTTTTTTTTATGCAAAAGTACACTCACCTAGGGAGGGTGTGTCGTCCGTACACCCGGAGCTTGCGACGTTCGGCAGATGCTTGTTTTTTTCCGAAGAATCGTTCGATGCGAAGTGGTACTTGCGGGTAGGTGCTCGTGCTTCGTAGGTAAAAAACGGAATCCAGAGGCGTCGGGCTCGCACAGCTCACAGTCGCGCGCCGGACGGAACAAGTAGTCGCACGGAGGAGTAGGCAAAAAACGCCGGCGGCGACGCGACAGGGGGAGCTATCGCGCACGTTTTGGTGAAGCGACGACGACCGACCGACACACCGGGACGCGATGCGAGATCTCCCCGGCTTCTCTCCTTCCTCCTCCGCGCGAGCCGCTGTTTCCCCTCGCCTCTCATAGACGGCGCCCCACTCGTCGCTCGGCCAGGGTGGCCAGTTGGGGTTACCGCTGGATTTGGCGAGAGAGCAAAAAACGGAGAGAAGCGCATCCGCGTTTCGATATCCTGGCTTCAGGTGGAGCCTCTTGCTCTAATATGGGGGGCAAATTCGCAAAACTGACCTCCTCCTCCTCCCTTATTGGTAGTGAGCTTGCGGATGTTTATGGTGGTCTCACCTTCATGGAGGAAATAACTTCATTCAACCTTGCTCACCTTGGAGAAGGGCGATTCTACTGCGGATAATGTGAAAAGCACCTTGCGATGTTCGATTTTTTACGTTATATGTGGGACGTCAAAGGCGGAGACTATCAGGGGCGAATTACAGAACGTCTACTGGTTTCGCTTTTCCATGGCAACTGCGTGAGCCAGATAGCGAGTGCAGAGAACGAAATGTCCGTTGTAATTCAGACACCCACTTTATTAGAACAAGGGTCATTAGGTTTGTGGGGCAGGTATCGGCATGCTAAAAATTTGATTGTACATATTTAGTGCACTCTCAGACAATTTCGCACCATTTGGGGCTTCTATGTTGTTCCCCAAACAATAATCGCATCATGCTTATGAAGCTTTGGCTCAGGTTAGAGAGATAGAGATAAAAGGAAGGCAGGGATGTTAACCAGTCAAGAATCTGGTTGGCTACACTGCGCTGGGGGAAGGGAGAAGGGGAATAAAAAGAAGGGAGAGAAAGAGAGAGATGGGGTAGAGAGCCGTGCACGAACAACACTACAGGGGTTCCTCTCTAAACACATGAGAAAGGAGAGATCGTATTTCTCGGCAACTACTCAACCAAATTTGATGAGGTTTGTTGCATTTGACAAAAAAAAAAGTTAAGATCTAGTGACTACTGGAAGCTGATTTCCTTATTTAGGCGGTCAATGTTGTAATTAAAGTTGTTCAAAATAAAAGTTTTTCTGATAACGAAACTAGCAGGTTTGCAACTGTGTAACTAAGCAATGAAAACGTTCACCATAATTCTGTAAATTCCATCAAATAGCACATCTAAACGCGGACAAAAGTGAAGTAATTTACATGGCTCCTGAATAAACTATAAATATGTCAGTAGGATTTTCGCAGCACCCTTGTAAACATTCTAACAAATTCACGTAATATATGTTAATGTACAAAATTTGTCCGCTTTGAATATTCAGAAGGGTGCAGTCGGCAAAACTGCGATATCTGTTCTTGGTGAAAAGATAAAGCTTCCTAATCTTCGTGCGTTTATTTCCTTTTTTTCAATGTTGTCCATCTCGGGCAATGCTAATAAACAAATGGAAAGCTTACATCAATAGTTCGCTTCGAACAGCCACTAGAATTTAACTTTCGCGCTCAAACCCAATCAACCCAAACAAAGGGTTAAACGCAGAAAAGCATTTCTGCGTTTTACACTTGTTTGTACAGGCGGCATTGGAGTTGGGCCCGAGCTAAAGCTACCTCTTAACGCTCCTCACGAACACTATTCGCGTTATCAGCGTTATCAGCCCATTTCTGACAGGAAAGCAGAGAGCCCACAATTTTCAAGAAAGGAAACGCAAGCGAAAGTGACGACTATCGTTTGCGACAAAGATACGCTGCAAAGTGTGCAAAGTTTTCTTAATATGTGCACAGTATTGTCTTAAACATTCTTACATACTACAGGGCTTACGTATGTTGCCACCAAGCAATAATCGTCACCTGTACCTGCGTTTCCTTTCATGAAAACGGTGCGCTCGTTACTTTCCTGCCAGCAATGCTATGCGCCGCTGACAACGCGAATGCAATTCGTGACCTGAAAGTATAGGGCGAGGAGCATTAGGATGAAGGCAAGGCACGCAAGACAGATGAATATCTTTTGAGGACAAATCCCAAAGGGTGCAAACATTTCTTAGGGCGTAATCATACTCGATCTCAAGGCAACCGCAAACACGCAGCACACGCATGCTAACTCCCCGTGAAGCCATTCCCTTCGCTTTTACCCGCTCAGTATAGGCCTAACACGTGACCTTTGAGACTCGGCGTATGGGTCGACAATGTTTGGTTGTCGTTAGTTTTCAATCGTACGTGCTTGTTCGGTTGTCCTGCTGTAGCTCTGCCTGCATCACGTGGCTTGCATATCGGCAGTACTAAAACCTACCGCGCGCTCTGACGTAACGATCATGTGCTCGGCCAATACGTTAGGCTTCAGTCATGATCTCCTAGTGACTTCCATCCTCTGCGATTCCACAAATAGTTATACGTGTAAGCAAAAAACTAAAGATTCCTAATAGCCTATGTAGGGCCTCCTGTAGTATGGGCTGACTACCACAACATGGTCGCGCAGAAACAACGCCTGACGACCATTGCCTCCAACCTGTGCAAAACCATTCGTGGATTCTGTCTCGTATCAGACAGTGGCCTTTTGTTTTTCGCATCCGTGCACTTGTTCGTCACGCCACTATAACCATCTGTACTCCGAGAACACAGCGTCAGGCGACTCCAGTCCATTGGCTGGTAAAACTTATCGTCGACAAACAACGCTCCCAGGGGGCCCAGATAAAGTTATAGCTAACCGATAAACAGCGGTTTGCGTCTACAAAAATAGCCCAAAGACAAACGGATAACTCAGGACAGAGAACTTCATCATCATCATCATTAGCCTGTTTTAACAGCGTTTTTCAAGCAAAGCTTGAGTTGTTTCACTCGTGTCGGCATCGGTGTTGCCGTACGAAAAGACTCAAGCCGCGCGAAAATGAAAATTGCTCGTCGGGCTGTGGATTTAAACCACGGACCTCCGGGTTGCGGACCACCACGCTAACCGATTCCGCCACTGTCGGCTTTTCTTTTCAGCCTTTTTATTGCAATGACCAGATACGAAGGGGTGACATAACGCGTTAATTTTTTTTTCATTTACGGTCTGCATTTTGCATAAATGACAGACTCAGCCACTGTCGGTTCATCATACGCGCCCGTTAAAGCGGGGTTTTATATGCACGACGAAGTAGACGCCGCGCAAGGCGCGAGCCAATCACAGGTGTCCTCTCCCTCCGGAGGAGGAGGGCGCGATCGCCTGTTCGCACACCTCGCAGCCGCCGTTTCCCGCCAGTTCATGCCCGGCAGTCAGATGGGGAGGCCGCGTGTGGTTCGTTTTGCCAAAGAGCAGGCTGCGTTGAAGGAACGGAAGCGGGACGCGCGTCATGCGTTCGGCTGAAGAACAGGCAGCGTTTTACGAACGCCACTGGGAATTCGTTCGAGAAAGGGCTCGTCGTCGACGTGCCGCCCTCACCGTGAAGGAGCGCTAAGCCGAGGCGTTACGACAACGAAGACCCGCGGATCCCGAGCTTCGCTTGCAACCCCTCTTCACAGTAGTGGAAGGGCGGTCAATTTCTGCTTATTTTTATTTTATTTTTTATGGCAGGGCGAGGCCTCTACCAGCGATTTACAGTTATCCCCAGTCACGCACGAACTAAATCCATCTTGTGCCTGCAAGTTTTCTCGTCCCTTCAATCCACTGAATCATCTGCAAACCTCGACTGCACGTTCCTTCCTTTGAGAAGTTGAGACGCGTTCTGTTACTTTATTTAGCGCTACCGGTTATGTGCTCTAAGCGATAGTTCTATCCGACGCCACTTTTCCCTTTTGATCTCAATGACACTACAGCTACGTACACCCGTTTCATCTGATCCATGCCACCGTGTTGCAGTTTCTGAAAGTTGCGTCTACCGTTTTTGTTGCAACGCTCATTGCGCAGTCTTCTGCTTCTTCTCAATCTGATTTGCCGCTATTCATGTTTCAACCCTATACTTCAGTACCAAAAGATTGCAATGTCCCTTTCATGACTTCTTGGCACGTATGGATAAATGCACAATTGTATGACTTCTAGAGGCTGAATACCACTAACAAATTCGTCTCTTGAGAGGTCATGGGACATTGCCATAGCCTTCTTCATATTAATCGCTGAACCTATCTGTGCTAAGGCCTTCAATTATTTGTTGCATGTCAGCCCCAGTATTCCTGAAAAGAAATTCTGCCAAACCACGTGCAAAGCACGCGCATGCTGTTCTTGGCAGCGCGCGCGCATGTCTCGTCAGGAAGATCAATATCTTTTGGAATGCGTATCTGGCGTTCAGAACCCCAGTTCATATGGCGCACATGACCGTGGTCCATTTTCAGACTTATTGTACGGCGCTCAATACTCAGATTGGCTTCATTTGGCGACATTCAGTGTCTGATGATGCGATTTTGTGTAGTTTGCACGTTTACATGAGTAGCCTACAGCTTTCATCAGGCTAGCCCTGCGTGATTTCTTCAAGGTCGTTCACCTGTGAATCATGGAGGAAAATCGCACATTTTCATGCGCGTCTGCATGACATCGGTATTTATGTCACTGCTGATGTTGGCTATAAACCTAGAGGTACCATTTGAGTCTTGCCACTGTAAGCTTGTGAAGAGAAGTACTGTTTCCTTGTGCCTAACCAAGGCTTTATTGAAATGGTCTGCCCATTCCCCACAGCTTAGTATCGATGAACAAGTAGTTAAGCCAAGATCTGCATAGTACACTGCCTCGTTTTTGATAGCCATGGCAGAAACTGCGATTAATAAGAAAAAGGAAAAGGACAGGCGTGAGGAGATAAAGCCGTCATGGTTCCGAAAGTGCCTAAAGCAGCGGTGGTGCAATACTTACACAGCATTTCCTACAGCCTGGCAAAATGTAGCCTCAGAGAATGGCGTGAGACAAATGCTATCAGCGCCGTGCAAGCTCTCCAGCCTCTGCAAACGCATAGCTCCAAGTGAAAAAGACACTAGCAGTACATGTGCAAAGATACACGCCACCATGTTCACAAAATGGGCCGTATCAGTCGTGTAGCGAATACCTTTGCCATCTGGCCGTGTCTACACATCGGTCAGACGGGCCTATGCGTTAATGACAAGCTGCGTGAACCCCGCCATCACCTCTCGACAAGCACTGGTGGCAACTTACCTCTGCATTGGAAATAATGCGGTTGAACTACACATTTTGAATCTAAATATCATCGGCAAAGGATGGTCAAAAAATAATTCGCTGACCATTACGACACTTATAACGCGACATTTGAGCGCAGCTCTACACGTGTTTTCATTTCGAGATATATTGAGGCAAAGAACTTGAGAGCGACGTGTAGCAGAGTGGACGATCGCCGAAAATCTGATCTGCTGGTCAATCTCGCGTCGGCTTTTATACATGACTCGTCGAAGGTTCCCGTGTAATCGCTCGTACCACGTGGCTTCCAGAAAGCATTACATAATTCGCCTCGCGCATACAATCAGACTACAAAACAATCGCAAACCATGACAATCGAAACAAACGCGAACGAGACCAAATCAAGCTAACCAAACAAGCGAGAGCTGACGCGAGCAGATGATAGTACAAAACGAGCGGTTCGGCTGAGTCCAGACACGAGTATGCATCTAGCGGTCGGGCGGGTCCGCATGTATGGTCCGCATGACACCAGTTCCCCGCGCGTACGTCACTGGAAGAGCCGCTCTCAATGGTCTCCGCCGTTTGTGGCTCGCGTCTTTCACATACCGCTCCGCGTTCGCTCTTTCATCTTTCACTGCGTTCGTTCGCTCAATTACACCACGACGATCGCCGCAGGAACTGGCTCCTGAGAACTGCGCTATAAAATGAACGTGAAATCGGGAAGCGTACCTAATCATAAAACAGGGCAGAAGTTCATGCGTTAGTGACCCCTCAATTCTCGTCACAGATAAAGCGTTCGTGTTTTTAAACTGCTGCACGTTTTTCCAATCTGTATTGTAAGACGGGTTTTCTGGATTTTCCTTATTGCTTTACTTGGTGGGAGCTAACGCAGGCGCCGCTGGTCCGATGTCCAGAGCTACCAGGTTACTTTTGAATAAATTTCAGTTGTAGGACGACCGCCTGCCTCCAGTTCTTCCTCATCGTGTAATATTTATTTACTGGTCTCATACCTACCAATATGAACGAATTCGCCAAGCAAACAACGTTACCAAAGATTTTATTCGTTTCTGTATGCTGTAGATGGCATTTGTAACGGCCTCTCGCATTCTCCGGAAATCCTGGCACTGCTATACCAAGTGAGCAGCGTTCGAATCGTTTCCCTCTCGCGCTGTGCACGTTACTAAGTGCTTTTCGCAGCTAACTCTGTCGATACCTACCACCGACTAAAGTCCATGTCCAATCCCGACAGCATCACATTTAGTCGTTTCAATAAGAGAACTTACGCTATGTTACTCTGCCTCGCTCTCTTGACTGACGCAAAAGTATGTACATTTGGCACCGAGAAACGGTGTCACCACCGCCGAGGAAACGACCACACATTCTTCAAGGGTTCAGCTCTTTTTAATTCCGCACCGGCGTCAACTTATACTTTTCAACATTTTATTTACAGGTTGTCTCGCCCATCCTCACCATTTGCAGAGGTGGTGCAACGAAATAAAAAAAAATAACACTATGGAAAACAAAACACAAAGCTATGGACCCACATATCGTGCAGGGTGTGTGACAGATGTATCTTCTCTCTTTTTTTTTCTATCCCCATCTCTCTTTCTCGCTCTGTTAAATGTCTTCGCGGCATGACATACATGTCATCGAAAGGTCATACATTCGCGCGTGAACCACCCCGTGGTACATCTACCCCTGAGCGAGGGCTAGAGGTGCACTGAAGAAGAGTCCCAGCTTTCCAACACTGAACACTGAACGCTTCGCTCAAAAAAAGAAAAAAAAAGAAGAGCAGCACACCTCAAACTCATCACCAATAACATCTTCATCATCACTCATCCAAGTGGGTTCAGCGCCCGAAGCTCAACAACAGCGGAGCATGGGAATTGGCAAGGGTCACCACTCGCCACTGGATTGTGGAAGCTGAGAAACACACTGCAACATCGTTAAAAGCACGTGACACTTTCATGAAAGAAGGGGGACAAAGAGAAAGTTTAAGATAGAGCGAGAGAGAAACACAAAATAAAACACCATGTTATGTAGCTGTACAGACTCCGAGCCGAGTTCCCGGCAAATCTAAGCATCTTTTGTGTGCCGGGGGTGGTCATATGGACTACTTGCGGTCGGCGATAGAAATGTACGGCCGCAGGAAAAAAGATGTGAAGGGGGTCCCACAAACGTTTTTTTTTTCTCCTTTTTGGTCTCGTGGTTTCTAAGTGTCAGTGAACACACTTGGGAGTCCAGAGGAACGACGTTGCCACTGCGCCACGGCAATGATCCATGTTTTCGACGTTGTTTTGTGTAACATATAAGCGCTAGTATCACTCGGGAAGCTATGGCAGGGACGAAGTGAAACGAAACAAAAATAACAATGCACTGCGAAAAGTTTGATGGGCCGCCTCGCAGCTGCATCGGTGTCAACAGCGAGAACTATATTGTGTCTATACAGAAGCATCCTTCTGCACGTCGCCTAAGTGGAAAAGAAGTCACACATCACGGATGAACAAACGCTCACTGCGCGAGGTAATCTGTGCACAGCTATATGTCCTTGGATAATTAAACAGTGATCTAGTGTGCCAGTGTGATCGATGGTGTTTATACACAGAATACGAAAATCAGAAATGAACAAAGGTGAACGCGAATGAACCCGCTCAAGTCACTGTGCTGAATGTTTCTCAAAATGTGAACATGACCGCAGCACTCAATTAAAGATGACAAATTTCAAAAAAACGCACGAGTATTATACGTGTATAATGGTGTCTCGGCTCTGCTTGGTTTCCGGCGAAACAGGAAATTGGACTTCAACGTGGTCCGAAGGAAGCGCCATCTAGTCGCCTGTTTACATACAGCGTGGGCCAATATGAGAGGGAACACCTGATTTTCTTATAAAATGGTTTGCCATGAAACAAGAAGTGTATCATGAGGCACATACCCAAACAGGAGAACTACCAATCATGTACCAGGAAGTGCGATTTCAACTTCTATATTTGCCTACTTGAATGAATAAAGGTGTTCTCCTTCATACTGGACGGGCTTTCACTAACTACACAAGTATAAAGAAGAAGAAGACCCCCCCAAGAAACAAGACGTAATAAAGAATATACGAAGTCCTTCCACCCAAAAGTGCCACACTACACAAGTATAAAAAAACAGCAAGAAAAACAAGACGTAATAAAGAATGCACAAAGTCCTAATGCCCAGAAGTCCTACTGTCTCATCGGACCAAAATTTATTGGCTCTTAATCCTGAAAAGGTTATTGGCAAAAACCGACAAGGGGTACTTCGGGGATACAAGCGTGAATGCATGCGAGTACCTTCTTTCGTACACACCATGGAGAATAGCCAGTCTAAGTTCGTAAAGGCATGTGATCAACCGTTTCACTCACAGGTTTTTAGATATTTTTGGCATCTCTCACGTGCGGGTTCAGCGGATGAGAATTTATCACGCTTGACTATGTGGCACGACGTAATAGCATTTTGTAAGACGGCGACTTTCCGGCCCACTGGCAGCGTGTTGCTCTGCCTGTTCAAAAGGAAAAAAAAAATCAAAGAATACTAAATTGACCAGCATAGCAAACTCTAAGTTTCACAGAAAACTTTTGCCAGCCTTCAAGCTTTCAGCGTTGTGGGCATGATTCGAGAGTACACAGTTTATTGTTTATGCTTCGTCCAAGCGTGCTGAGGAATTTGGACGTGCCTCACTGTCTAATCTAGCTTAAGACACTGCCTAAAATATTACACTATGTAGAGCCAAACAACGAAGGTGGAACAAACTGGCAACTTAGTTCGACGGAGAGGCAAGGCTATATTCGACTTTCATGATTTCTGCAGTGTCACTGCCCGAGCTTCGGGGCTATGAGAAAGATTTATCAAATTCTATATTGGCGCGAATCCGGCGCATTTCATTCTGCCCTCAGGAAGGCAGGAAGGATGAAACCGACGGTACTCGTTACTCTCGATTCAGAAACCAGGAATAAATGTTCTTTTACCAAGGTGGTAATGGTCAGCAATAATTGCACGTTCAAGCTGTTTGATAACCACGCGTAAGACATGCAGAAGGAATGCTGAGCGTTTGATTAAAAAAAAGGAGCACACCACGGTAAGTTTAACATGAACAGAATGAGCCGTTCAACAAACCGCTTGTCATGGTTTTACAGGGTATACACTCCTAATGACAGCAGCGGGAAACGCTACGCCACGCGACAAAAATCACGTGTTTTCATTTCGTCATCATGGTGGAATGAGGTGGTCGCAGCTCCGGAGTTTTAAACCTGCTTGGTCGCGACGATGGCTCTCTCACTTGAGTGTGCAATACGAGTCATTGTTAGTCAATTCAAGCTACATTGACTCGTGGCAATCTGCAACATTGGATCAACATTGGATTGCGTTGGCTAGAGCAGTTTTTTCATGGGACACACTTTCAGAAATGCTGACGCTTTGTTCAGAGGCTCCTAAGTTTGATTTAGCTACGCGTTTTCACTTTTCTCTCTCAAGATGTTTAAGAGTGTGCATGCGGTGCCGAAACGTCACGTGATTCGGGGTTCGGACGCACGCTCGACGGAACATAAAATGCCAGCGCGACCATAACTTAAGCTCTGACGGTGTTAACACGATGGTACGCAATCTACATGTCTTTAATGTCTCTTCAGCAAATGCTCATGGTCCGCATACGATTTTTATGCCTCACTTCAGTTCTTTTAAGACTAGAATCCCGGACTATAATGGCTAATTGCATATTACTACGTCTCCAAATGCCTCCCGTTGATGTCACTAATGAATTAGTCATATGTAGTGTATTTGTGCTTGTTATGTGCAATAAAAAAAACATCGTCTAGTACAACTGTACATAAACCGCCCTAACTTGACATAGTTCCTACGCTGTATATGGTGAAAGGCAGCGGGAACACTAGAGAAAAAAAAACGGGCTGAGAAGTGTTTCGGTTTGTTGAAATGCCTGGTGCAAACACAAGTGGTGGTGTACGTCGCAGTTTAAAAGAAATGTACTTTAAGAGAAAGAAATATAGGGGTTCGACTGCGGCGCGCTACATGAGTTGCGAATATTAAATTGAGCCCAAACAGCAACAGGGAATCGGTTTATAGACCGGTAGAGCATTCTTTCAGAACTGAAGTTCATTCATTTTTTGGGGAAGAAAATTGATTACGAGTGGAGAAAACGAAGGCCGAACTTCTCGGTTTGAAATTTTTGTGCCCAACAAAGCCGGCACGTCGGTGTGACGTCAGGAAATATTTGTCATTCTGGGGCGTCTCGGCACCGTAAATGTTATTGTAGCTCGAGTCTTCGGCTGCTCTTAGAACGCAATGCGCGCGGTGCTGCTATCGTAAGACGTTAATTTCAGCGATCCTTTCATTTTGCCTTGGACGACCGTCACGTCAACGCGACAACTGCGCATGCGTATCACTTACACGAACAGACGCGCGCGCGGCGGAATGCGATAGCGGTGACCTCGCCGAACACAACGCTCGAACTTTGCCACGAGGGTGGCTACAGGACGCGTGGACCGAAACGGCCTGCTCGAACGCCACACCACAGTCACCACAGCACTGGCGAAAAGCGGATGCGGGCAGCGTACGACTCCCGTCTGCAGCTGGGACAAACAGATGGCGTATCACCGATAACAGCGCGAAAGCAATGCTTCCTTGTATCGCGTTAGGCTTAGTGATCCCGCGCTCGACCGGCAACGCTGTGTGCTCACTCGCACCCTTACACCCACCGACGCCGCTCTCTGAGGCCATATCATAGAAAATAGGCAGCTTCAGTTTGGGTACGCGAACAGGATCGCGTGCGTGACGTGACAGGGGCCACCAGTGCACTTTCACACGTTGCGCAACGTACATTTTATACGCCCCTTTTTCACGATGAACGCAGGCCTTTTTCGTATGCGATGCTCAAGCTATGAAGGAGACGTACTAGACGTAGTGCGGCGAAATACCAGAGGATGTGGTCGCGAGCAGCAGTGATGGTGGCGGCCTCTTGTGACGTTTTGCATGACGAGAGCAAGAAGAACTCTTGTTCGAATGGGTGGGAGTGTTTACAGATTGTATGGTGGCGTAAACGTGTCGGCGGCGACAAAACCGCCACGAGGTTAATCTTATTATTAGGTTCCTGATGTTTTTTTTTGGACAACAGAGTATTGCAGCGAACTGGAGCGGAGGAACGTTTATAACACGCTGGTTGAACACGGCGTCAAAATATGGAGCCACTACTTACTCACATACGTATTGCGGTGCGCAGCGTACGCGTAACATAGACACATCAGCAAGAACGTGTACCCGAAGACGTAGACACGGCGTTGTTGACGAAATGTTGCGAAACCGCAGTGCTTAACCAATGCGCGCAGAAGTTTCATTTCAATGAACGATTGTTTTTCACCTGTCTTCTGGCACTAGCGTGCAGGCAACGACATAACAACCACAAAGGAATCCTGCCGATTTTCGAATAGAAGAGCCAATCATAAGAATGATTCTAGCATGTTACAGTCGACCACTGTGTTGTAATATGTCGACATCGGTGCTGCTGCTGAAGTCCTCCTCTATTTCCGACATTCGTACGTCTACGCTAACCCGTTACTGCTATGCTAAAACTCTCCAAAAGAGAGTTTTAGCTGTCCTAACGCGCACTATAGGTCAACAATACCGGAACACCGGATACATAGATACATTACAGATGATGATGATCGATGAGAAGCGCGCGCAATGTTCGCACATTCTCTTCTAAAACAACGCGTTACAAAGGATTTTATGTCCTGTTAATGTTCTCGCAGATGCAAAACGGTAGGCGACCCTAATCTTTGACTTAAGTGTCTCTTAGTGGCCCTCGCACCTCGGCGTTGGTGTTCTTCAGGTTAAGCGAGCGAACGTCTTTTCCCTGGCACGATATGCGGGCGAGGAGGGAGGGAGGGCGAGAAGGAAGCACAGCGTCCGCCATCTGGCGGGGCGTAGCCCCCTAGCGAGCGGCGCACGAAGTGCACCTTACGCGCCCTCTCCGGTGCTGACGTCAGAGCATGTAAAGAGCGCGAGCGCGCAGTTGCGAGCAAGCGAGCAGGTGCCCGCCGGGAGAAGAGAAGCGAGAGAGGAGGGAGTGAGGTCACATCCGCTCTGCTAGGCAGATGTTCAGTCAATGCGAGGAAACCGTCTTCCCTTAATTAGGCGGTTAAATATCATGCCACCTTGTGTGTGACGTCATTACTTGCGCTTTATACTTCTGGGTTTCCAGGAATTTCGGAATGTCGTTCTCATGTGCCAGGTCTCCAAAGTCTACACTTATGTGCTTTGGTGAGCGGTAATCAGCGATGAGTAATTAATTATAATTATTCCAGACACTTCAGTAACTTAACTTGTAATGAAACATATGGGCTTATATCATATCTATATTGAAAGACCCATGAATTTGTAGTGTACTATTTTTATTTTTTTTTCTCATTTACTCTGAATTTCAACCCCGGCCGTCTCAGGAGAACCGGAAGTGCTGCGCGAGAAACAAGAGTGTCACTCGATGGTCGTGCCACTAAAAGGGCAAAGAAATTCACTGCGCACTAAATATCGTTGGTGCCTACACCTTGCGCTAGCAGATAGGTAGAACCTGGCCGTACCATCCAGTTATGGTTTTCTGTGCTCTATCTCACGCCAGCGTCACGATTTGGCGCCACCTGCGTTACTGCGGACGCCTGCATTGTTCCGGTACTGCGTAAGCTGTGATACGTTTACGGACAGGCTGAAACACTGTAATATTTTCGCTTTACAACTTCGATTTGCGATTCGGTTTGCGCCATATGATAGGGCAGATCGAGCTGTGCATGCAAACTTAATTCAAGCTCGACGATAATCAACATGGACACGATAGCAAGCGTTCGCTTGGTTCGTAGTGTCGCACGGCGCCTCAGAGTCTTGAATGCGAAAGATAATGAAAATGTATTGACGTGAGACAACTGCGCACGTTCACCACTACCAGTGTTGCCAACCACCGGTGTAAAGTATGATACTTAGAATGCCAATCGTAATGTTTGTAGAAGCAAATTTGTAAACTCTTTACCTTTGCTTTCCTCATAAAACTGGTCGCTCCATGGGCATCACGTCTCAACAGATTTAGCTAACCTTAAATGACACGAATATCAAACAACGCTTACGGAAGTGAATTATGTGACAACTCGAAAGGTAGAGGTAGATTCAATAGAGAAAAATTTGGCATCGACATGGTTGCAGCACAAAACAACAAAGGCGCCTATCGGGTTGCTCTAATGCTTACGCTGGCAACGGTAATGTCTACGACGTTATTTTTTTGTCGAATGAAAGTGATCAGACTTTGAGTTCCTATTTTATCATGTCCCACGACACATGCACACACACGTTAAGACTAAGCAGCATCACTGAGCTTATGACGCATAACAAAGACGAATTTCTTATTCTCCGGGCTCACAAAACTAACAGGCAAAAATCCTAGGCTTACACACTAAAGATACACAGAGTTAGCATCACTGTGAATTACAGGCTTGGATAGAGCAAGGTATGCAGGCTTGCCACAACGGGTCATGCGCAAGGAGCTTCAAGGCATTTCTTGCCGTGTGCAGTAGCACTGGTATCGCACAGAGCTCGTCACCGCGGCCACCATTTGCTAGAACAGAAATTGAGGGTCGCTAAAGCTCCCTATTTTGCCTGCATATTGAAGCCTGTTGGTAAGATGTCTGTCAACTCAGCGAGCAAGCAACGCCACCACAGTTCCTGGTCCGAAGTGTGCACTTCCTGCTTCACGACGCAGTATGGACAAGGAACGAAGAAGAAAAAAAAAAGTATGTCACAAAAGTGCTTACGTTCTTGCGCGGTGCTATGTTTTATCGTATATGTATACCGCAGCTCCCTCTCTTTGCACTGGCTGCTCATTTATCTCGTTTACTATCCTAGTATATCTGAATCCTATTATATCACCATAAAACGAAAGACGCAGGGACCCTGTACGCCAAAGACACACTTGGAAAAACGGCTGCAGAGAGGTAACAATGACAAAAAAAAATTAACAGCAGAGCAAAGGCGCTGACAAAACATATCTGGCCACAGCAAAGCCATAGTAAACCTTGAAACGCATTATAACACGCTCTCCTCAACAAAGAAAACTTAATGTGTTGGATCACCACTATCGCGCAACCACTATGCGAGTATGTAGTGATTAATTGCTCAGTAAAAGATGGGGGAGGGGGCAACAATCATTCAACACGGCAGGAGTGTGAGCATAGCTGCAAGGAACGTCTAGGATAGCATTCTGGCTTAGTGTGCTTCCGCGGAAAGCAGGCGCCGTAAAATCAACTAGTTGCAAACGACATAAAAGGACGAAAAATAATTTGGATCCCTCGAGCGGCACCTGGGGTCTCCCAAAACCATCAACAAGCAGCATGATTTCAGTTGATGTGGCAGAGCACTAGAACATTACGAGAACGCTTTGCTGTAACTATAGCTGACAATACATAGCTACGAAACCACACCAGCTGCGAACTCCGTAGACCTCTCATGTATAAAAAAACCAGTGTGGAGCTTTGAGATCAACGTCTGGCAATGTGCGGACTGCAACGCCGCCTGTGACAGTCGAACCAATCAACTAGCGCCGGAGATTGTCGGCGAAGGAGGGATGAATGGTCGATTGTTTCGTGCTAATACTATAGGTCCAGCTTTTGTACTTGTACAAATGAACTACCGGAGGGGACCGGCATTTAGATTTTTGTATTGCAGAAAGTTAGAAAAACTGAATACGTTAGAACCTCGTCATAATGAAGTTGCATCTGACGCGAAAATTCCGTTTTTATATGCGATATTAGTTATAGGCATATATTCATTACGCGCTAGTAGCAGCCAGAAAATTTTTAGTGGACTTCGTTATATCCGATGCTTCGTTATATCCGTTATCGCTTCGTTATGTCGATGCTTGATTAGCTGTGCTGATCTGGTTAAGCGCTGCGCGATGCACTTCTGGTATGAACGTAAATGGAAGCGTCTGCTAAAATGTGGGTCTACAGTTGCTCACCGTCCTTGCTGGGTCATCAAAATTCTCAAGAGTGTAGAGTGTGTCCTTACGCGGCACCTATACCCTAACGTTGACGGTAAACCTTTCGATGCCTCGAACCATTAACCAAACACTCGCCACACGTTCGTTCACTCAACAGGTGGTACATTTTCTGTTGTGTAAATGACTGCAAATCGTGACGGGTCAGAAGCAAAAGTGTTTGCAGCATGCAAATGGCATTTATGGTACCTGGCTCACGACTCGTGATAGCATTGCTAACAACCGGGAAACGGAACCAGAAAGTGAAAGCAGTTGAGCGCACTGAAGGTCATAAAAGTGCTTGTCGAAATGAGCACTACAAAGAGCACTTTCAGAATCTGCCTCACGACACGTGACAGAATTATTAACGAGAGGAAAGCAGAACAATAAGGTGAAACCACTTAAGCGCACTGGACTCTATAAAATCGCGCCTCGAAATGACGCTTAAAGACTGGCTCCAGAAGTAAACGAAAGTGCAATGATTTTCGTTAGGAGGGACTAACTATTCGCTTGGCCAAACAAGATGACTCTCACATGAGTGCCGCGGAACAAGAACACACCTGTACCGCACGTAATGCCCCGAACCCTTCATAACGCACGCGTGTTGTAAAATGAAGTATGTGTAAATGGTTAAGAGCTTATTCTAATTGGCCCTGATTGTGGAACACTCCAATGCATTGTTTACATTCCACGAGCCATTAAAAAATGCTGAACGCATGCATCCTTAGTTATAAAGAATATAGATGAATGTTTGTACTTAAACAAATGTCTCAATGGAGCGATTGCAATACTGAAGCGTACCAAAAGGCAAAAAAAAAAATAAAAAAATTGACTACTTCAGACACAATAGAAAGAATACCAACAACGTAATTTTTTTTAGCTTTAGATACACAACGTTTCACAAACAATGGGTTACAGTATGAGAATCATGGGATCTATCATCTAAAACCCTTAACAGCAAGTAGAAAAAGCGAGCTGAGTAATCTTACAATGAAAAAAGTTTACATGGGTATGGCAACACAAAGCAAATGAATTCTGTGAAAATCTCCAACGTGGTCGATGTTTTATGCAATGAAAGGCTGCCAATTTTCCTTTGCTTAAAAACACAATAAGTGACGCCTCCAAGCTGATGGTAATTTCCCCAGTAGGAACAGTGGTTTAGTAAACTCCAACGAATAGCGTAATTGCTAGGGCAGGCTCTGTGGTGAGTGATAATCTAAGTCATTATTGTCAATTAATTTTCACCAACGTTCCATTAATCGTGGTAAATTCGGGACAGCTAGCAACCACACTACTACCACCATCTACACACTTTTGGGGGATATGATCACCATAAGGGGATTGTACCAAGGATTGTGTGTTAAAATTAGTTGATAGAAAAACCCGAACCCAAATGGCAGCGATAAGGAAAACGGTCTGCGCAATTTTTATCCACATTGCAGTGAGTCCCACTACAAAGTAAAGTAGCAGCTCAGTCATTGCTAGTATTTATGTAAGAAAATCAACGAGCATTTATTCAAGTTCTATTTACTCATCTGTACTTGTTGCAGAAAACAAAATTAGATGACATTAAGGTTTAGCTCTATGCCACTTCCTCTAGATTCATTACACGATCAGGGTATGAGAAAACTAAACAAATTAGCAAATGCAGACAAGTAGATACGACATCGCTTGACACATCGTTGAATTCGACGAAAGTGTACAGTTATTGTTGTCCGTGTATGTGTGTACACTAAATAAGAATTGTTAAAAAGAGTAGGTAGCTCTTTCATAATTCGTCTACCGAGTATAATAGAACTTAAAGAAGCAATCCCAGTTAAAAAAAACAAAAACACGAGAAATCTTCTGTTGCTATCAACAAACTGATGACCTCTGACAAGACTGGGGCAAGCATAAACAAACAAACAAAATAGTCGTAACGAGGGCAGAGCTGCCTTCGTGAAACAAGAGGTAGCGTAGTGATAGACTAGAATAAACCCGCAATATACTGTAAGCGACGCTCAAGAATGACGACAGCCAAACAGCTTTTGATTTATGCTGTGATGAAAGTACGAATAACAAAACATGCTGGTGCATACCTGCACCTTGTTGCCTAGTTGTCACGTGGATACGAACATACATTGCCAAACTCCGAAACAGAGAACGAGAACGGAAACGAGAACACTCGTCAGATAGTTTTGCCTACCAGCAGACAAAACCGATGCGATTCCCCAATGTTCACACTTCAAAGGATTCCTAGCACAACACAGAAATGAGCGCGTAAGTCGGCGCGTTTATATACTACGCATTGCACTGACTAGCAGATCCTGGCGTCCTAAGCCTCGGTAAGCTACGAGCGGTGGGTGAAATAAAGGCAGCGAACAAATTATAGAGGAGGTGGTCGATATAAAACACTGCGCTCTGTGACGCAAAAGCCGGACTCATTGGCGGAACGGCAGTACCCTCTTTCCGCCCCTCCTCACCTACTGTGTGAACACACACACGGCGGGTCATTACGACGCGCCGATGCCATTTAAGCTAAATCATAAAACTCGGTTCTCTGAGACACTGAAAAGGCAGTACGACCTCCTGCTAAATCGACCGCTTCCGACGCGGGTTGCACACAGCTCCTATTGATACCTTGAAAATAAGTTTCGTGGGCACGTAATGTCCCCGTCAAAAAAACGGTCCACGCATTGAGAACTGAAAACTACAAGGTGTACCTTCAAGCCGAGTAATTCCTTATTTCTATGTTGCAAGACCAGTGGCCCTGCAACAGCACGACAGGCGACATAGACCCGCCCCGGCAGCCCATTGGCTACGGCGCTGTGCTACCACGCACGAGGTCATGAGGTGCGATTCCCAGTTCCAATGGCCGCATTGCTATATCGGTGGAATGCAAAATGACTTCCGTTGTTAAAATTAAATTTGCGCAAGTTAATCCCATACGACTAAAATTTATCCTGAACACCAATTACTACATCTCCTAGCCAAAGGGCTAAAAATCAATGGGAAAATTATACGAGCTCAAGGATCTGCTCTTAAAGCCCCAGAAAAATAAAAGACTGATATATGTCGCAAATGTGCCCTAATAAAGGAATATCCATATGTTCTGTACCATAAAACTATACGACCATATGGGTTTATATTGGTTCATACAGATTTTCATACCGGATCATATAGGATTATGGATGCAGGATATATGCGGCATACGGGATATTTCATTGGGGTGCGGTAACCCACAGTAACGTGATCGCATGCAGATGTGTATGCATGTGATATGATATCAATGCATTATGCTTGTCAAAAGATCCCACGTGGCCAAAATTAACCCGAAGCCCCCCACTGTAGGACGTCCCTTGTAACTCAGTGTCTAGTTGCGAAACGTTAAACCCTATACTTCAGCGAAATTTGGTAACCTCATATGTTATTTAACACAATAATTAAGCTTATACGAAATGTGCAGATTTTGTTCAATATGTGCCTTTTCTTTCTGAGAGAGCAGCCTCCGAGGATTCCTTTAGCAGATGCGCAGTGGTCTCCAGTCCGTGCCAGTCGCCGTGCCGGGTCCGCATTGCCCCCGGCCTGCTTTAAATATCGATTTCTACGTTTCACACGTGGCACCCTCAGCGAGGGTGACGGGTGACGACGCTCTCGCATTGTTTTCACAATCGTCTCTGCCACAGTGGGGTACCGCAATGCTAAAGTGGTGGGCTCGCCTTTCGGTTATGAGAGGGAGAAAAAAAAAAGTCTGGCAGCCACCGATGATGCCCGCCTGCGTAATGTTCAAGCGCCTGCCGACCAGTGGAAGAAGTGTTTGCTCGCCAAGCTCGTTGCCGAGGAAGAAAACAGGAACGTAAGAAGACACGTCGGCAAAGAAAACAAAAGCTGTTCAGTACAGAGCACTGGTTTTCACACCAGGCGCCATTTGGTCCTAGGAAGGCTTCGGGAAAGGCGCCGACTGTCACTCTTTCTGCAAACCGCCGATAGATGCCGCCTCCAGTTGCCGACTGGTGGAGTTACTGTATATGGAGTAACTCTATCGAAAGGTGCTCCGGGTCGCGAAGTAAGCGTGCTGGTCCGAGCGCTGACGCCCGAATGCCAGTGGCGCTACGGAGACATCTGGCGGCTCCATCCGGTACGAAAGCTTCAATGATGAGCCGCACGAAGAACGTTGTCCGAACTGGCATCCACTCTCGCGCACTGTGACGAGTACGCAGATGGATCCTGGATCCTTGGGGAATATCGTGCGACTTCGCTCAGAATAATTGCGCCAAGTTCAATCTCTTCGGGACACCCTGCGCGGCATCTCTTGGAAATACAGCTGCGTGGACGTCTGAAAAGTTGGCGTGAGTGAAGAAATAATGGCAGATACTGGCCGTGCCCTGAAATGCAAATGGAGTGACAGAGGGCGACATATATGCCGTTCTAAAACAAGCACAAGAAGGGTCGCCTGGAGCAGGAAACTTTTGTCTGGCTCACAAGAGCAAGGAACAAGAACAAGCTCAAAAACATCCCCTGGAAGGTGATGTCTAAATCTCGCAACCATAAGGACTGCGTGTGTAAAGTCCTTTGCGCGCTTCTGACCCGAGCCGGCTTCAAAGCGTCAATTGCAATTCTAGGGCACGTCCGCTTACTGCAGCATCATTCACGCAATCCGCGAAAAGACAAACTTTCGCAAAGTCTTTGAACTGGTGGGTCGTCAGCCTGATTGAGACATCACGCTGACGTCACACATTACGCAAGCACAGGCGCCAAGCGGAAGGAGCGACAGCCGGCGTTCCGGGACGAGGCTCGTCACTTCTGCGTCATTCGTGCAATCCGCGACCCCACGAGCTTTCGCGAAACCCCCAACTATTAAGACGTCACGCCGATTGTGACGTCACGCACTGCAAGAGCGTAGGCGCCAAGCGGCAGGAGCGACAGCCGGCACTCAAGGACGCGGCTCGTTACTGCAGTGTCATTCGCACGATCCGCGACCAGGCGAACGAACCTTCGCGGAACCCTTCCAACTACTGTGACGTCACGCGCTGCAAGAACACAGGCGCCAAGCGGATGGAGCGACAGCCGGCGCCTTTCTGCCAGCATGCGCGAGCCTTCGGGGCGAGACCGGCGAAGACGTGTGTGTCTGTCTGTGGTGTGTCCTGTGTACCGAGGGCCTGCTCCTGATATGATGATTGTCGCCAGAGGCTGTTGTTTCTCGCTGGGCCCATCCTCTCGGCGGCGGTGGTTGGGTGGGGGGAGTTGATCTCAGGCGGAGCGCCCCAGCGGTCGGTCTGTTTCCAGGAAGAACCTTCCTCGGTTGAAGGGGGGAAGCTAGACCGTTGTTCGCGACCGGGCGTCGCTGGTCCTGCGCTCAGCGGTGACGGCGGAAGTGGACGTGGGTGTGACGCACCAGAAACAACAGCGTCGTCGACGGCAGCAAGCGTCTTCGCACCGCCCTGCGTCCTCGCAGCACTGCTAGCAGCTTCCTGACTGGATAGGGCAAAAAAAAAAGATAGCGGATTAGATGCAGTTGTAAGACCTACATAAGCGGCGGATACTTCCTTATACAATCAGCGTGAAAAGTTTACAAATCATCGTATCCGAGAAAAAGTTGAATTTGCGGACAGTTCCAGAGCTTAGTCTGAAAAACCCGCACGACACTATCTTGTTTCCATATGCTTAGTACAAGATGGGATTCCGAATACCTGACTACGTGCACAGGCTCTTAGATATATTAACGTGTGTTTGTTTTGATAGACCTCGTATTCCAGAAATATTTGACGCCGACTGTACCTGTAGCGTAACTTCGGTTAGTAATCGGCTGTCTTAAAGAGGAAAATATAGGAAAGTTCCTTGTTTCAGCACTGCAACTGTAAACCGCGGCCGTTCACACCTGAACGGCGGCCAGCAGCGGGAGATCCCGAATGGGTATTCAAGAGCAAGTGGGAAGACAGGAGAGAGGATAAAAAGATAGGAGAAAAACCTATTTGCATCTATTTGCAGATACGAGCCTAAGAAAAGTTCCTACTTAGTTCGCGTGTGCGCAAACACTGGCCAAAGTGTTTGTTTCACGCTCTCTGATACGGTTTCTGGCGACTGAGCAATTGGACTCAACATATGACTAATTGCAAGGACCAATGAGTGGAACCTGACATACACTGTGTTTTCCGTCGGCGATAGACGCTTTACATATATGCCACTGTGAAGGCAACGGTTTTCTTTACGCGTTCACTGTTTTGTTTTCCAAGAAGTGACCCAGCAACACGGAGATTCTCGTGCACAGAAAAAAAAAGTCGGCGTCCCAGCTTCAGAACTATGGGAAGCAAAAAAAGAAGCATTTTGGAAGTGATATGGTCTAAGACGTCTCTGGCAGCCGGAGTCAGAACATTACCGGCCTACTCGACCCAGTTAGTCTCGGTAGCTCAAGGCGGCGTCACTGCCACAAATTGCAGGTGTATGCTTTGCACGATAATTAACATCTGCCGATATTCACGGTATACGCAGCCAGACCTCTGGTTTCGCACACAGTACCAGAACTCAAAGCGTTCCACAAGGTTCTTATAGATCAAATTAATATACTCATGAAAGGCGAACAGGCATTCAGTGCGCATTACACTATATACGTATGACCTTAACATATACGCACATTAAATGTCGTCGTTTGGAAGTGTATGGGTTTAGAGGAGCTGAATGAGCACTGCCCGACATCAGCCCATCCACTAGTGGTTAACGATTACGCTGCCTTACAACACCTTCGATCTTACGAACAGCATAAGACAAACATAGAAAAAAGAAGACATCAGCTACAGTGACAACTGGATTCACGGTGCCATCATCGCGGGCAAAAGGCCACGGTGAAGGCCAAGACAGTAGTGTAGATACAACGGTTGAGCCAACGAAAGGCTACGTGAGATGGGCGTGTATTTCTCGTTGTATCTTTGAACATTTTCTTCCTATGAATTGACAGCAGTACACCACCTACATAAGCTACACTGAAACGGCAACAGATGTGCACAGCCACAGGACTCTTGTTTCCACAAAATTTTAACCCGAGGCATTCTTGCCTGAGCATACAGCCACTTTCTGACAGGCGAACCTGTCTCGTCGTTTCCATGGGCCGATCCCCGTGAGAGTTCAGTGTATATTATGTGCCACAGGTTATTTGCCACAGGGTTTTACTTAAGCTTTCAATCTTGTATACTGACACTTGAAAGATTTTCTTAATTACTAAAAATATAGACACTACAGCCCGTGCCCCGTGAAAACACTTCGTCCATAGTACATCTGAATCGTGTCCCAATGTTGATGGACCATTTTGGAGACAAATGGGACATCCGGTCTTTCGACGTCCAGTTTCGGATATCTTCACACGGATGTCCCAAGGATGTAACACGTCGACCTGTTTCGCATATCCTACCACGGACGCCCAAAAGCTATGCCACACGAACTTTCTTCGGCATACACGTGAATATTTGACCTCCGGCTGAAGCTTTGAGATTCTTCGTCCCAGAATTACGTTTTCTCACATGTTCAAATTACCATACGAAGCTGTCCTGTCTGCAGCTTGCATATGCGTTGACATTACGAATTTTCTCAGCCAATTTAATTTGCAAATGTCAGTTAGTTCAATAAGCCGCTTGCGCTTGGCGGAAGGGCTAGAAGCATGAGGAGTATGCTGCACTTGCGCACACGTACGTGGGCGCGTACCGTGTAGACACATCGTATCCGTTCCTGATGCGTGGGCGCTCTGCCCGTTGCACCTGTCCCAAAGCGTGTTGTGACAGTAGTAGACATGATTACAAACCCGCCGCGGTAGCTTAGCGGCTATGTGTTGCGCTGCTAAGCACGAGGTCGTGGGAACAAATTCCGGCCGCGGTGGCCACATTTCGATGGAGGCGAAATGCAAAAAAATGCCCATGTCCCGTGCATTGTGGACAGGTTAAAGATCCCCTGCTGGTCAAATTTAATCCACAGTCCCCCACTACGGCATGTCTCTTAATCAAATAGCGGTTTTGTCAGCTAAAATCAAAGAATAGAACAGACATTTTAATAAAGACTATGCAAAATACCATGACATATTCTGTAAAATGCATACAACATGGCCCCATGACATCGCTCGCGCACATGCAAGGGCTGTCCGCAGGCCCCAGAAAGTGCATCCAAACGATCATGAGACGTATTCTACAAACCTTTAGAACATACATGTCTTGGCAGTGGATGTCGATAGGATATTCATTGGACGCCATTGCTGTCATTGGACAGTCTCTGTATAACCGTTCGCTACACAACAGTTAGATTATTCACATAAGCGATATTTACAAAGCACGAATGCTTAGCATTACGTAGACAACAACTGCGGTTGAGTCTGCCTAAAGTTATAAAAAATTTCTCCTTTGCTGGGCGAAATCAAACTCGCGTTTCCATCGATTTTTTACGCATTTTAGAGCACATTTATGCCGCATAAGAGCGATGTCAGTTTTGCACCTTTTTAAGCACACAAGCTGACACCTTTTTGGGTGTGCTTTGGAGTTCTGCCGAGTCGCCCAGGACTCGGCAGAACTAAGCCCTAAGTATACACCAAGCTACGACAATGTCTTAAACATGCGGAGGATCGTACAGACGGGGCGGGTGGTTATAAGGGTAGCCCAGTTTATCGATTAAAAAAAATAAATTATGTGGTTTTACGTGCCAAAACCGCTTTCTGATTATGAGGCACGCCGTAGTGAGGAACTTCAGAAATTTTGACCACCTGGGTTCTTTAACGTGCACCTAAATCTAAGTACATGGGTGTTTACGCATTTCACCTCCATTGAAATGCGGCCGCCGTGGCCGGGATTCGATCCCGCGACCTCGTGCTCAGCAGCTAAACACCAAGTTTATCGATATCGCACCAAGTATCGCACCGTATGACTACGCTTTGGGCTACTTCAGGTTACCAACATCAAGAAATCTGGCCACTCGACGCGGTGACACTCACGCATGGCGACGTCTTGGTTGAGCCCTGGCCTCCGAGCGCGCCTTCCTCCACCTCCTGGATGGTCTCCATCTCGTCCTGGTGCGGCGACGGCGCAGCCGCCACCACCACCGCGTCGGCCCCGACGACACCCGTTTGCGACTCTGCGTCGTCGTCCTCGTCGTCGTCGTCCTCGCAGTCGTCCGACTCCCCGTCGTCCCCGTCGTCTTCGTCGTCCTCTGAGGCGGCGCGGTCGTCCTGGGCCGCGGGCGCCGTGGCTGCCCTCGGAGACGTCGATGACGACGCGGCGGTGGCGGCAGCGCCCTGCTGCTGTTGTTGCTGCTCCTTGAGCCGGTTCTCCTCTTTCAGGATGTTCACCCAGTGCTCGTAGTTGTCCTGGAGGTGCTGCGTCTGGAGGCAGCTCACCTTCCGTGGCTGAAGCTGCTGACTGGGCCTCTTCCACGGTCGACCTGAGATGCCGCCACGGACGGCATTGGAGGAAGAAGAGGAAAAAAGAGAAAAGGAAGCGCCGAGTAATCTCTCGGTCTTCACGGTCTCTGCCAGGTCACATAGCAAATAGATAATATGCGGAAACAGAGCTGTGCTCGTAACCGCTGCTCGGCCTTGGTCGTGCACTTGCAGACAGAGATTCGCTGTGCGAGCCCTGCGGCATCTCTTTCATGGCCAGTAACATGGTGAATTATATGTAAATTGCATTTTACGTGCGTTCCTAATTTTCTTTATGTTTCCATGATCTGTTTATGCTCGCGTAGTTCTTTTACTCCGAAATTATTTATCTTCTATTTTATATGTTTCTTTCTGTGATTCACGGACATTCTTCGTTAGTTTGTTATTTTGCCATTGACTTGTTTTATTACCACTCTGTTTTCGTTCCTTTCTTAGCTAACATTTTGGCATAACCAACCCTCTCAGCGGCCGAACTTATTGCCTTTCACAGCTAATAATGAGGAAAACGCTGGACACTCTCTATGGTCCGGGGACGGGCTAGAGGTCTTCGTAAGAGTCTCATGCCGTGGCTTCCGCTCAAAAGGCCTGAGTGCGCCAGCCACTGGATGTGCTCAGAATATAGCCTAACTTTTAAATCACGACAATTCCGTGAGAGGGAAGTAAACGCAAAACAATAAATAGGTGCAGCCTGCAAAGTTGAGACCGGATAACTCTACAGGGTAACACGTGTGATGTGAGCGAACTTTTACAGAACGTACATAGTCAGGAAAAGTAAGATTCTGAGGTTTTACGCGCCAAAACCAGGATCTGATAATGAGGAGTGCAGCAGTGGGGCACTCTGGGGGAATTTTGATTCCTTTGGGTTCTTTAACATGCGCCCAATGCATTGTATACCGATGTTCTTGCATTTTTCCCCCATCGAGATGCGGCTGCCGCGGCCGGGATTTGATACTGCGACCCCCATAGTCAGAAGAAGCTGCAGGTTAACGTTGTGGTGCCAATCAAGAAGCAGCCGCCAGTAAAACCAACGTGCTGTCGAGCACTCTAGGAAAGAGTGTGCCTTCAATTCTTCTGCATATATTAAATTATGGAGACCCGATGCACTGTTTACTGTAAAGGAACTCCTCGGAAATCAGAACGGGTGTTATAGATAGCTAAGCGAATCCCAAGGAAGTGATGCTTGGTCAAACAATCGCAAGGTAAATGAATTAGAAGAGCGGCTTTGAGTTCTTACGATTCTCCTGCAACGTGAACACTGTGAAGGTTCAGAGATACGAACATTCTTTGGCTCTGTGAGGCGGTGGTTTCCGCATTTGTCACGACACTTTCGCGACATTTGAGTGTGTATTGGCTGTCACGATGAGATCCTAATGTGACTCTAACGACGACATGGTTCAACGCTGGCTGAATGGGGTAGGTTGAGGTTAGGGTAGTATTGTAACCATGGCTTATCATTAATCTCCGATTAATCTAGTGCTAACTGATTTCATATGATTGCCGGCCTTCACGCAAAGTGCACTGCTAATAAAATCATTCGCTCAACGAATTTGTTCTTTGGGTAACAATTTTGAGAGTGCATTCACATGTCACAGCTTTCAAGAAAATGGTATTCTCTAGTGCTAACTGATTTCATATGATTGCCGGCCTTCACGCAAAGTGCACTGCTAATAAAATCCTTCGCTCAACGAATTTGTTCTTTAGGTAACGATTTTGAGAGTGCATTCACATGTCACAGCTTTCAAGAAAATGGTATTCGAGAAAGGAAAGCTGCCATTGCAAAGTCCTCGATGTTTCCTTAAAAGCTGTGATGAAATAAGCGTAATGAAAACTTTTGGACTCCAACAAAAAGATTTTCTGCACAGAAGTTTCCTTAACTAGATGCTGCTGTAGGTGAAAGAAACTGAAGTACTGGTTATGCCCAGCGTTTTCAAATTATCAATCGTCTTCATTTCCTAGCTCAAGTACTATTCACGAATTATGCTGACAATTTATGCCAGCAATTAGTTAATGTACAACTTGAGTAGATAATATTGCGGAAGAATGTCGTTTTTAATTACTGCAAAGAACACATAGTCTTATAGGTGTAACGCCATGAATGAACGGATTGGCTCGTATGTCCTGAAGGCTTTAGTGATGCGGAAAATATTTCTTTTAATCATTTGGCAAGCAACATTGATAAGCGCCGTCGAGGCCTCATCAGCGAGAAAAAGGATGGAAATATTCGCTGAAACATATCACACTATGACATTTGCCTACCTCCTGACGCACAGCTAGGTGCAAAAATCATGGTACATGTCCAGGTTTCCGAGACGTTCTCTAAATTCGTAGATCAGTGGTTTCTGTGGCCCAATGAAGTGATCACTTTATTTTTGCCACAAATGACACAGACACAATGTGGCTCAACATTTTAGAAGGTTGGGAACGACAGTGTCAGGAAGTATTTCGAGTTTCTGGCAATACACAAAAATGTGTGTGCAACAAACATGGCATGGGACAAAGCCGATGCAGAAGATGGGGACAGCATTCGCATCATTCGCATCGCTGACGGTGCAACGGATGTGAAGCTGAGGAAGCGTCAGGCTCACGCGACGAAACCCGGAGGGTGGCACAAGACACAACATATTTCAATCGTCGCAGGCAAAAGTGCGTGAAGATTGCAGTCGGTGCCAAGTGCGGGTGGAAACCGAAGAGGGCGTCACATCACAGCAAGAGAAAATGATAAATGAATGGAAATTTGACACCACTGTGACGTGCACGGTGAAGTTTCTGCAATGTGCATGTTCAAACGGTGGGTGAAGTGCGCTAATCGGGCGTCTATTGGTAAAAACAAACAAACAAACGAACAAAGGAAGTTGTCTATAAAAAGAGAAGGCTTCTCCTGCTTTGAATGGCACAAAGAGCAAGCCGTTACGTACCACACCATGCTATTGCCTTCAAACTGTAGAATCGCATACCTCCACCATCTAGTGAGGAAAGCCAAGATCGTTAGTGACTAACGGGACTACATACGTTTTCGACAGCGTTATGAGAGAACAGAAATCTCGCTGACGGAAACAACAAAATGAAGACGAAAGTAACACACATCTATGCAACACCGCTGGGCCAGAAACGTGGCACGCATACAGCATTGCGAACACTGCAAACATTGAACAACACATAAAGGGACAGGCATGCTGGTTTTTTTCTATACAGATGCACACACGCACACACACACACAGACACACGGTAGCATTGAAACTAGAGCGGGTAAAGCTGGTCAATGCGTTAAAGAATGGCAGAGAAAGTGTGGCGGACGGCAATGATACAGCTACGAGAACAACTAGGACTTCAATACATCTTTATCACCAGAAACATTACTTGAACAACAGGGGATTGAAAAAGTAACACAATTTTTGCTTTTTGTAGGTCATAGTGTGGCTGTACGGATCCAGTAAAGCTGGGTTGGGACCGCGGTTGGATTAGATAAGGTGCTTCCGTTCAATCCCAATTCGGATACGACAGCCTCTTCGCTTTTCAGATAATCTGGCCGACACATTTTCTTGAGATCGCTAAAAAAGCCTACATCTGTTTTGCAAAAGCTTAAATAAAAGGAAAACATAGCAGAGACATACGCTCCACAAGTTTAGACCATAATAATGTACATCGGCAGGCAAAAAACAACACCGCGAGCAAGAAAGGCCGGAAGCGAACGATGCTTACCGCTTGCAGATGTTTCCCCTTCCGTTTCCTCTTCCGTATCTCTTCCGGTTTGGGAATCGGTTTTGTCAGTGCCGCCTATAAAATCGAAGCGAGAAGTATTTTAATCGAAAATAGAGATCGACAGGCCAAAAGACCGAACAGAACTTTGCTATCTCAACTGGAAGTTCAGCCAGACTGAAGGTCAAAATTTGCTTCAAACATAAAATATAGCCCTTCAGGGAGAAATGAAGCACGAAAGAAGCTTATCCACCACAATAATGCTTTCTTCACGTCGGACTATATTCCGATAGTCCAGTAAAATGGGCACCCTTAGATTCTGTTTCGACTTGTGGTAATTCAATGATTCTGCATGTGAAATTCCATCTTGTTATTCTTACTGAGGTGCGCGGCTTCATGCTTCCGTTGTATTATGAGCCGTTGTATTATGACATAGTGGCGACGTCCCCTGACAGTGCGACGTCGTCTTCTCCCTTTGATTTCCTCTGCTGCGGGAGTTCTCATCGGAGCCATCTCAACTAGAGCAAAGGCGGCGATGAAGTGAACGTTCATGCCACATCTGCTGACGCACGAACGGTTGCGCATGATGATGATGATGATGATGATGATGATTGCTATTGAGATGGCCTTTGAATCACGCTGACTACCAATACAGTCGAGCGCCTGTACAATGAACGCCTCTACAGCGAAATTACCTGTATAACGAAGGAATAATTCTGTCCCGGTTCTATTGTGAGCTGTGCGATGCGCGACCTTTACGACGAAGTGACCTGCATAATGAATGATTCCAGAGTCCCCAAGCACTTCTTTATAAAGGCACCCGACTCTAGTGATCTAGCCTGGGTGGGCCAATTATGTGTTGCTCTATCAATTGTAATGTAGCAATCCCTATATGCTTTATGCTGTACCCAATGCTTGCGGCGATTCCTTTTATATCTCTTCTCGGCCTTTCTTTCTAACCAATATTCTACTCAGCTGGTCCTTCCTATCTCCACCGCTGGCCAGTTTAGGCTTTATCCGCTTTGAATACCAGCGCTTTATGGACCTTTGCAGTGTCGCCTATCGAACCCTCAACGAGGCCAAGCAGCACCTAGATTAAGGAAAGTGACTGGGTGCACGCAACGATATGCGATCTCTTTTAAAACTAGAACACGAAGATAGAAAACAATGTTGGAATTTAGGTTAGGTGACGCGACGCATGTATGAGTTAACGGGAGTAGCAGCAGTGACGAGAGAAGCGCGCACGGCATCATAGCTCTATGGGGCATCAGGACGATGGCCGAAGGCGATGTACGGTGCTTGTCGAGAGGAGAACGCGAACTAGGTGCGGCAGAACACAGCGCACACGAAGCCATCAGCTATATTCGGTCGGCTAGCCTTCGAACCCAGCGCAGACTGTCTCCAAGCTATGACGCGCGCGACCGCCGCAGGTGGAGTAGAAGAGATACGCAATAACCTTCCCCCTTCCCCTCACTCCCTTCCTAGCGCGCACGCCTCTGCCAGCCCTCCCCGCCTTCCTCTGCTAGCGCGAGAAGACACCAGCGAATCAATTCACCACACATATCGGCTGACCCTCGCAAGCTTTAGCTCGCCCCTACACCATACGGCGTGCGGCCGCGATGTTATCGCACATAGACTTTATGAGCAACACCACGGCGACGCCAACGTAGGCGACGAGAATAGAGATTTGCCTGGAGTGTCCACATAATTGTTATCGCAATGCTATTCAGGGCGCTCCGAGGCTCACCGGCATTGTCCTACAATTCTAATGTTCAGGATGTTAATTCAATCTCTTGTAGCTTATATCGCCGCGATTTCGCGACATATCTAACCTAAGCTCGTAAATTCAAAGGCAACGCTCAAGCAAGAGAACCCTGATTTTGACATCCCGTGTGGTCGACCAGCGAAAACGAACTATCGTGCCGCCATCTCTGACTGAGAAAACGACGTTTTGCGCACGATGTTTACAGCAAAGGTGGACACTGCAAGAAACTCGTGCGGCTGCATCCATTCATGTGAAAAAAATTGAAGACGCCATTATTGCAATACCAGCTGGTTTACCGACTGCCACAAGATGCGAGATGATTAACCTGCCAAGTCAGAGTATATTCAGTAGATAAACTTGCGTATATAGGGGTGTTATTTTATGCTAGATGCTCGTTTCTGTTTTTAACGAACCTGTACATAATAACACAGTTGTAGTAAATTCATCTTACGGGGTAGCAAACGGACTAACTTCGGACGTTCTAACCTCGCATACACGGGCTTCTAAATGCAATTCAAACGGTTTTCTTAACGCCCAAACATCATGGCTGTAAGAGGTTTGCGCACAATATCCCATGCCAGCATGCCTTTATATGCAAAACGTATAGGAAGCCACGAGGGCGATACTGGCCTTCGTCTTCACTGTCGGACGCCTCGACCCAGTGGCCGGGCAGCAGGCCGGCTTCGCCGTATGCGTTGCACAGAGGAGCCACCAGGTGGTTGATGAAGGACTCCTGCAGCTTCGCCAGCTGCGGGTTGCAGCGGTCCATGAACGGCGATACCTGCATGCCCAGCGTCGCCTCTTCGTCGCCCTGTTCGGAGAAATGAGAACATTGACTCACGGTCAAGATTTTATTTATTTATTTAACTATTTATTGTTTACATATTTATAGCTACTGCTCACCCTAAGGTCGTTACAGTACGGATAAAAAAGTATACATATGCACATCAGGCAATTAATTTAAGCACGCCTTAACAAATGCCAAACACTAACTGACATAAATGTGAAACAACTAGAGTGATGAGAACATTGCATACAAGTCAAAAGGGGGGATCACGGATTGCAGAACGGTCACGCATGGGACCCAGTGAAACAGGACAAGCCATAAAGCAAATAAGTAAATCAAACCAGCCAATTACGCAGCATTTACATCAAGAAACTAGGCCACAGCCTGTGGCATAATGCATCCATCCCATCCCATCCCATCCCAACCTCCCATCCCGTCCGTCCGTCCGTCCGTCCGTCCGTCCGTCCATCCATCCATCCATCCATCCATCCATACAACGCGAAGTTGCACTATAACATCAAGTGGTTATTTAGCGGCGCGTCGTATCGATCATCTCTGCAAAAATAAATGTTGCAGAATTCGCTTCTGACGACAAATTAATACATACCAGATGAGCTTTAGAGTGCGTTACGGCAAAGGTTTCTGAGGGAGCGCAGGTCTACTGCGACTAGTTCGTCGACAGTTAGCGCGATTCTGGCGTTCTGTGGATGAATGAGTTGTCCGTGAGAGGGTTTAGGGGAAGTTGTACGCTATAGTAAGGAGCACCGCGACCAAGTTTGGTGCACATCTTGATCAATTGCTTCTTCTGACCTTGCAGTGTCTAATAAAACTGTGACTTAATTTGCATCAGGAAAGAAAAGGTGTCATATTTTGCGATGCTACCATTACTGTAACCCTGTAACGGTAACTTATGATGGAAAGTAGATAGTAGCACCTTTCCTTTATTTGCGAGCAGTGGATTGGATGGATTGTTGTTGTGGAGTACTGGCAGATAACCCGCACTGCCGCTGTGGGCTTCGCGGTACCAGACCCAATCAATGGCGAGAATTGTCATCTTTCTCACTTTGCGTTGCTACAGCTTTAAGGCCGGATGTAGTTAGCCAGACTTTGTAATGTGGGTGGAGGCTCCAGGAAGTAAATGCTATGGCATTTAAAAGAGTGGAACAAACGGTGCTACGTGCCTGCTCGTAAAATTCTTCGGCTATCCTGTATGTCCACTGCACGTGGATGTCGTGCCTCTTGCAAGGCCCGTTGATGTCGGCCAACTTGATGGCCATCTCCATGACCAGCAGCCGGTCAGTCTCGTTGTTCCAATCGATCCCCGGGGCATCTGTGTCATTTGCCTATGAAAAAAAAAATTCAACTGTGAGAAGGATTATATTCTCGCTTGCACGTCAGCAACTTCGCCAACAGCCAAAAAAAACGGTGGAAGACACGGGAGCCAAGGTAGTCTCAGCCACAGGTTCTTCTCCGGTCTTTTGAGTTCGCAAACAGCCAACACATTCAAATGCCTGCCAGCATTCACAATGGCAGGCTACATGAATGCATACAGGACACCCCACTAATATAGGGAACTCTTAATTTAATTTTTAAATATGATACGCAAGCAATACGAACTGAAACAAAAGCTACCAATAATGGCGAAGTAATCTTACAATACTGAAGAAGCTCGACATTCTTACTCTTTAAATCTTTACGATTAGTGACGGCGTCAGCGCGTCGAATGCGATATGTGGTGGTCCCTGTCAATTGGTCGAACCTGCACTGTTGGAAAATTTGTACTTGCGCGATTTTTAGGCGATTGCTCAAGTTTCGTACATGCAACGTTTAATGCAATTTGCTGATGACATTATCAGCATCAGCATCATTGAAAGCGGAAGCAACCCATCTGAACACAAACGACAGGCGACAGCACAAACCGGCGTGAAAAGGCACCAGATACGATTTGCCTATTTGGCGACATTATTGTCATATAATTAAAAAAAAAACACTACACAGTGAAGGCGTTGAAGAACAAATAATCAAAAAATAGAAATACGAAAAAGAAAAGAACTCTACACCGGAGAAGCAGAACGTGAATGTCTCATTGCTTATCAATTAAGGATCTAACCAACGATGCCAGTGGTGCTACAGGTTCACGCCATTACGGAGCAGATTTTGTACAACTCAAAAATGCAGCCGAAGAACCTCACTTTGGCCTAGTTGGTGTTTACTGCATATCATATTGACCGCAAATAAAGACGGGGACAGTGGGATAGAACACATAAACAGCACGGGCGGTAAGACGATGGAACACAGAAAGAGGGGCCATCTGTACGAGATATATGCTTCAGAAGAACTTCCCTTTGGCCTAGTTGGTGTTTACTGCGTATAATATTGACCGCAAATAAAGACGGAAACAGAGGGAGAGAACACATAAACAGCATGGGCGTTTTGGAATGCATTTTGGAGCAAAATGCAAAATGGACTTCCAGAACAGGTCTATAAAAGCAATCGCAAACTAGATTACTATATGGAGCTTTCACAGTGGGAAAGCCATGTGAAAGCAGTAAGTGGTAACTGGTTCATAAACTCAATCTAAACACGACAAATGACACTGTTATCTCCAGACCACACGTGTCATGTCAAGGTAGAGTACCGGTACTTTTGATAAAACCAATGCTATCTATGCAAAAAGTTGCTTGCATGTGTATAGTTTATCTGCTTTGGAAGACACAGTTTCTGCAAACAAGCAAAGCCGGCAAATAAAAAGATAAATATGTCGCGGTTTGTGATGCGTATGTTTATTGTAAAAAAAAATTTGAGTGATCAATTCGAAGACAACTCCATTTTGTTTGATTTTTCGAGATATTAATCAAATTAAACCCTTAGTCAGATAACTTCATTAAACACACGCACTCCCGCATCCCAATTAACGTAGCTTGCTGCAGGGAAATGTCAGCCGATAGAGGGCAGCAGCGCAGCTGCTGAAAGCTACGCTCAGGCTTTTAGGCTGGCGCGCTACGTAACTGTCTACGTCACATCGTGAGTTCGTCTGTGTGTCGGGACTTTCGCCACTGTATGTGAAATCAGCATACGGGTGTCAAACTTGATGAAAACAGCCGACAACCGGTTTTTCGAATTTCCCGTTATAGCGTCCGAATAATTGCGCAGGTAGTCCAAAAGTACCTACTTTAGCAGTGGAATTAATTTCCTTTCTTTTTTTAGAATGCCAGCAGCATGAAGAATGTACTTATGACCTGTGCTGTGCTTCACTGATAACCATCTGCTTAATATATAGCTATAGTGGACACCGCGGTGCAGTCCGCTTTCGTTCGTCGCGCATGTTCCATGTGCATCGCGTGCCGTCGCGAACTGCAGATATACGCGCGCTACCTTTCTGCAATGCTGTCAGATGAGGCTCTGTTGCGTGAATTCAGTTTGGAGCTTTCTTCCTACACGCGAGCTTTCGCCATTCTATTCACAGTGGGCGCAAAAAAATCCACGGGCAATTACGATACTCCCTAACGTGCGAAATTTGAGCAATATGTGCTTTCGCTTCGCGGCATATTGGCTGGCGCGTACAATCTGTCTCATGCGGCACGTTGCAAATGGAGCGATGTGTGCCGCGACTGCCTCACTAATCGGGAGATCTCAAGAGGCGGCGCGTGGGTGACGCGTGGGCACGATTCACAGCTAGCAGCCGCAGACAAACTTCCGCTCATGCAGCGCTTTGTTTTCATAAAAACCACGCGCGCTACTCCGGCGCCATCTCGCAGCCATCGTCGTCGCAAAGCCCGTCTTGCGCGGCACTACGCTTTTCTTCTCTCGCTTTCGCCATACCCTCCTCCTCCGCTTTCCGCCTCATGGTTCCGCCGCACCCTTCTCCTACGCTTTCCTCCTGGCTCTCTCTTCGCTATCGCCTTCTTTGATCTCCTGCTGCGTTCCGCGTTCGCTTTCAGTCTTCGCTGTGTTGGTTCGCTCGGTTACGCTGACGCTCGCCGCAGAAACGGGCGCCTAAGAGCTGTGCGCTAAAACAAACTTCGCGAAAGCGTTCCCGATAGTTGCCGGCACGTCGCCCGCGGACCCAATTTCAACTTCCGACGCCCAGTCTAGCCCGTGATCTCACGCCCAATCACCGTGGTGGTTTACTGGTCCGAACATATTAAAGGCCACCTTGCCGCGACGACCTGCTGCCCGCCGCCCCGTCGGCTGGCTGGCAGTGAATTTCGGCACGGCCGTACGATGCAGCTAGGCCTAACCAGCGGTGCCTGATCAGTATCCAGCGGCGAAAGTTGCTGTTTGGTGCAGAGTGGACAAAGATCTCAATAGCGGCCGTATGTCATTCCCCAAGGCCGTGAAACCTCCTCGTCAACAAACGTGGACGATAGGCGCCAGATTGAATAGCGGGAAAAGTGTTCACGGCCGCCATGTGTGCGACATCGTGCGACGTGTTATATATGAAAAATCCAGCGAGAGGAATGCGGGGCCTGGCCCGGCGCCAGCGCGATCGTCCGCTGCCGCCTGAAAAGACGATGCTGTCCCGTTGCCGAAGCAACGAGCAGGCAGCGGAGTAGAAGGTAGTGAAAATAGGCAACAGCCCACGGCAGAGACAGGGGTACAATCTATGCTTAATGGAGAGGCTTGACTCCGTCCAACCCGGAATTAAAGCAGCCGCTGGTCCACGCCATGCCGCTTCTGAGGGCGCGCGGAGAAACGACGCTTGGGGACCTAGAGTTTCGTTTTCGAAAGCCCAAGCAATCCTCCCGCACAGGGTCGGCGCAGGTTTCTCATATTTTGCTGAAATGTAACATGATGTATAGCAAGGTTCGCCTCTAGGCACAGTTCGGCGGAACTAGCGCAGTTTTAGCATCACTACAATCCTGAGGGTGCTGTACGCGTAGGATGCGTATCGAGTAGCACAGCTACAAAACCTGCTAGGTCTACAAACTGTAGGGCTACAGAGTTTGAAGTTAGAGAGAGCATAACCACTTCTTTTAATTGCGTATTGAGATGCTTAACAATATGAAATGGCAACAAGACAGGACAGAGCATCGCTCGCGGCTAAGAGCATCAATCACGTGCAACTAAGTTGTCCAAACGTAGTTGGGAGTGGTGCGCCTTTGCAATCGTGTTCTCATTTCATATTTCTTTGCGTCCTAATACACCAGACGTCTGAACCAACTAGCCCACCAACAAGTAGTGAAACAGTCTTTGGTCCAGACGTGTGCACAAGATCTCTAAACTTTCCAAACTGTATCTGTAGGTGATCAGTTCTTTTTTCTTACATTTTAGCGTAGGGAAGAGGAAGGGTTATGTCAAGACAGTGTGGTAGCTCACCTTAGCATTAAATTCGGCAAGGATCTCGAAATGCCTCTTGAGATCGGTGGCGAGAATGCACTCAATGACGAGGAAGCGAAACCGCTTGAACTCTGCCTTGTCCAAGTGTACGAGGAAATTAAAATTGGACTCGGACAGGAATAACGTCCATGCAGATGCTGCATGGTAGTTCTCCAGCACCGACCTGTCGTTGTACAATACGGCCTGCGAGGGAAACGCACAATAATTAACTCAGCAGTGAGCAGCAACTTCCAAATCACGAATCACGGGGCCTGACGGCTCCGAAAAAAAAATTCCGACATTCCAGAGAAATGCGCGTGTTATGTGAGATAGGAACACCATAACGACCTCTGCTTCGAATGTTGTGTTGCTAAGTACGTCTATTAAGAGGAAGCCAGAGTCGGTGCTATGTAGAAATTTCTTCCACTCGACTCTATGCTACTCGTGTCATCCCCCGATACCGGAAGGCTGATACCACTGATAACGCAGGCGATGCAGCGTTCTGACCGCTTATACGAAGAGCCGAGAGGAGTGGTATTGGAATAATATTGTTCTCTGGAGAAATGAATCCACAGATTCGATCACATTATTTCATGCTTAGCCGAGCACGCCCACATTTCCCTACCCTTGGCAAACAATGTGAGACTCTAACATGCGATCACTTATTTGTTCTTCGGGTTGCATGACCTGGCTAATTGTGATTCTTTCGTTTGATATAAATTACCACATTAGCTACCCGTTGTTGGTACCTGGACCTTCGTATTCACATCTAGTTATTACGCTGCGCCGACCATTTACGGTTCCACGGCTCACAGCGGGGTTTCCAGCTTACCCTCCAACTTCCATATTATGATCCAACTATACTGACACATATTAATCGCAAAAGCAGCTTTTTTCTTGAAATAAACATTAGCCACAAGTTTACGCAGGTGTTGTTAAGTTAATTTTGTTCGTTCAGGCTGCTTATCAACCAAATTTCAAGTTTATAATATAGATATATTGTTTTTCTTCTTGCGTATGTGACACTGTATGCTAGCTGCAAAGCCTCCTTACCTGTGGTGCATACGTGGAGACCAAAAACGCGTTCGTTCTGCCAGGATGGTCATAGTCGTGCATTGCGGCTGCTGTATAGAGGGCCATCAGTTCTAGCGCCGGAAAGTTGGCTCCCATGATGCCATAAGTTTCTTCTGTAGACGAGAGAAACACAATTGCGCACGTTTGTCGCCGTCACACTGAAAACGTTAGCATCGCTTCTCTGTTTTCACGCATCCCTAGCTGCGACGGCAAAAACACAGAGAGGACCTAAATCCACGAATGCCGAAGTTAAATGTAGATGGCGCCGAGGACGAAGTGCAAACGAAAGAAGGAAGACACTACCAAGAAAAACGCTGTTGAAAGCTCACTCTGACCTTACATAAGTTCGAAGCAAAATTTCTTAATGACCTTCATGCATTTTCCCCTCTTGACTACCGTGCTACTAATTAACGTTATATGCTTTCTCTACTATCTGATAGGAGGAGTCGTCGCAGCCTAATTCTCCCGGACAAACTTCTGTACATTCATTATCTATGCACGTTAGCAATCCTATTAAGCATAATTCTGAACGCGAAGTGAGAAAGCAGCCATTCGCACAGTCAGAAGGCAACTCTTGAATTAACCCTGTGACATAATTTATTAAGCGTGGGGCGCGTGTCTGGCATTGAGAGGAATTGCCTCAAGAAACATATCCGACCAACCAAAAGTTAATAAACGCACCTTCTCCGAGCGTTGATAGAGGCGATCTACTCCTGCTGCTGCCAAGGCCTCAAGGCTTTGCCTTCTGTTGTGTTTTTCGCAACGTGCTTGAAGCTGCGCCGCCGCGGTGCTTAGGCGGAACAGTACCCGACATGTTACGCCCACCGTCGTTATGAGTTACAGTGTTCCATGATATACAGCACGGGCAAACCGAGTGTGCAAACAATACTCGTGACTCAGTGACTGCGATTATGAGTGCGCAGAAGCCTACTATCGGCACTCTGCTTCGCATATAAGTATTAATCGGGCACATTATGGGAGATACCTCAACTTGTCCTGGTGAAACTCAACAGCTTGAATTGAGTTCGGAAACGGGTGTCGCATAATCTTTACGCGCGTGGATGCTATAGACATCTTGCTTAACGGTCAGCTGTGCTAAACCTCCCAAGGCCGGAATCGCTTACGGTACAAATTAACAATAAATGTTAAAATAATAATAATAAATGAACATTGATCCCAAACTGCTAACGAACATCCACAGGGACGTCGGTTCAGACTACGGTCACGATGCATACTAATTTGCAGAAAGGAATATCAAATTGCGGGACTAATGAAAAAGTTGAATTTCAAGCCAAGATCAATGGATTCTCGTAGGAAAGCATTAGAATATTACACGATGTTAGCCTCGTAATTTCATGGGCAGTGCAAATTGCACTAGGCAGTCACAAGTTACCAGCCGTGTTCTCACGGTTGTTTTCACACCTGAAAAACATATGTAAACAGCTCACTCAATGACGACGAGCATTCGCGGTCCCAACGCTGGTACGATGAGAAGCGCGGGCAGCGAAAAACGCGTGTGCGCGTCTTAAAGCTAACGTTCCGTGCTGCCTCTCCCTTTACTATTTCACTGTGCCGTGCGCCCCTCAAGCTCAGCATATCACGTGACCTTCTAATTTCTTTCTTCTCAGTTTGTAAATCTCCATGGTCCTCTTTGTTTCCATTCTCTGCATCCAATTAACAGTCCCTGCTTCTTTCACTTTCTTTCTGATGACTTCTGGTAGTCTATTTACAGTTTCGATTGCCCTGTACTTGGTCGCCAACATTCTTGACGTCTTCTTCCATTCTGTGTCCACACTTTTCAAGTACATGTACTTGTGCACTTTGGCTGCCCACTTATTTTCATCCATATTCCTCCGCCTTTCTTTCAAAGCTAATTTTGCTCTGTGCTTCTCTGACTTATAAAGAGGCCAAACCCATGTCACCCAGCACTGCCTCATTTCCGGTTTTAGCGTGGGCTTCAAAAGCCAACCGGCCTACCTATCTTTGGTTAACATACAACCCCGACAAGATATCCATAGAATGGCATTTGGGAACGTTAGCCGAGGCACCATTACTCATTTCCAGATTTCATGCACCACATTATTGTGGACCCACAGTGCTCCTAGTTTCATTATCGCAGCATTCCGCTTGCCCTTTACATTCTGACTCTCTTGGTGGCTGCTAATGGATGGATGGATGGATGGATGTTATGAGCGTCCCCTTTGGAACGGGGCGGTGGGTTGCACCACCAAGCTCTTGCTATTATACTGCCTAATGTCCTACTTAGGTTAAAAAAGAAAAAAAAAGCCTATGAACTCCCACAACCAAATTTTCTGATCCCCTACTGCGAACTTTCTTTTGTACGTGTCTGTTTTTTGTCGTTTCCCTACTTTTCTTCCACCAATCTTCCAATCGCCTCTTATTCGCCTCTCATAAATGGATGGATGGATGGGTGGATGTTATGAGCGTCCCCTTTGGAACGGGGCAGTGGGTTGCGCCACCAAGCTCTTGCTGTTATACTGCTCAAGCCCCATCTGGCGTGCGCCATCTGGTGGTGGTTCAAGGAACCCAGCGGCACTGGCGGCATGCGTTCTTTTTTGTGATTGGTTGGCCTATTCGGCAAGGGAACAACGAGGCCTCAGCCACGGTCACAAAAGCGAGCGAGGTATGCAAGAAAAAAAAAACGCTTCGCTTTAAAACTGCTACTTAACGTGAAATTGGATGTCGATGAGTGATGACTGTAGTGCCCATAACAGATATAATATTCGAAAGTCAAAGAAATACGTAATTTTTTACAAGATTGAGCGTGACTGGAGGGCGGCTAAAAAATTCGGCCTTGACTACATGGTGCACTCAGATCTTCTCGGGCTCCATTGTTTTACTGAACGTTCCAAAATAATGTCGTTCGACTCACAGTACCGTCAAATGATCCTGGTATAGTCAAGGATGTATAAAGTAGGCTTCTTGGATAACGAGCGTGGTGACTGCAGTCTTTGATAAAGAAAAGTAATCGAAAGACATTGAGAATTGCCCTTTCGCGGCGAACGAAGTCGCCGAGAACAAAACTGTCGTTGTTCGAATAGGCCGTTCCTAGCGACCGCTGCGCTTGACTCACGAATAAGCGTCACCTGCTAGGAAGTTTCCGGCCGTCTTATGTAGTGGTGAGTCCGTGGTGTCCGGCACCACTTGTGTAAAACCAGGAATGGCTTGCGACGTCAGGTAGTACACCCCGTGGAGGACGTCCGCGGCGTGCATTCGATTGTGATCTGACACACACACACGGAAAAGTAAAAGCAATCAATCGGTTAACATGGAAAATTCTCGAAACGACTGCAAGAGCACA
This sequence comes from Dermacentor andersoni, assembly GCF_023375885.2. Lineage (NCBI taxonomy): Eukaryota > Metazoa > Arthropoda > Arachnida > Ixodida > Ixodidae > Dermacentor > Dermacentor andersoni. The sequence continues at coordinate 113,777,282 of NC_092823.1, read as the reverse complement.
AGCGTGACGTCCACATAAAAAAAAAAAAACACCATGTGTTCAACGTACTTATGGAGCGCGCGCACAAGTGCAATGACGTCTTCGCGAACATACATGTTCATAAATAGGAAAAAATACGAGCACGCGAAAAGTGCAAGGACAAGAAAGACGGCACTAATAGTGCACCCTCGTTCCCTGTTCTTTAGTCTAGAAGCCACATAAAGGTGTGCCACTTTACCGTTCAGACAAGCGGACATGCAGTAGCGAATTGTCAGCACAAGCGAAATCGAAAGTGTCTCTTAACCAAATCATGTGCGATTTTTTTGTTGAATTGGCAGAGAGAGAGAGAGAGAGAGGGAGGGAAGGATGCACAGAAAGGCAGGGAGGTTAATCAAAGGCATTTCCGGTTGGCTACCCTGCAAAGGGTGGGGAAGGGTGAAGAGGGATAAAAAATTACCGACGATTACGTTAGTTCCTAATGCGAAATTTGAACGCAGCAAATAAGCTGTTTCACCTTTTCGATAGATTGAGGCAAAGAAATCGAGCAACACATGTATGCGCTATCACAGAATTTTTTTGTTTATTTTTCACACGTATTCCTTTAACAAAGACTCCACTAACAGTTCTTGACAGTCATGAAGGAAGCTTTGTGGTCGGAGAAATAGACTGATATATGTTCGACTTGGTACACCAATGCTTGATTCTCAAAGACGAGATCTATACAAGTGCCTCGCGAGGTTGTCACAGCCGTGGGACGCGTTACGAGCGAGAGGAACGGGATGTTCTCCCGCATAAGTGTTAGGAAATTGCTGTTTGTCTTTATGTCAACATTAAAGTCCCCCACTACTAACATCGGTGTGGATCGATGGACGGTTAATGCGAGTTGCAGGAAGTGCACGACGTCCCACCGATCTGGCTCTCTGATTGCCACCGCACAGGGGTTGCATTGGAGGAGGAGCGAAGAAAGGAATTAAGTTCGAGCCGGCGCTTTGACAACCGGAGGCTCGCAGGAAGAGGGGGGAGGGGGGCGGCGTGTACACCCAGCGGCAAACGATGGGGGCAGAAGCGCGCGCAGCAAGCGGACAACACGATAAAGGGAGGAGGGAAGAGATAGCAGCGACTGACTGATGCCGCTGACGCCGATAGTGAGTCAACCCCAGCTGCGGAGTTGGTTTCAGGGACAACGCCGCCGATGCCGACACAAACAATATGATACCCTCGCTTCCGCAGCGCTAAGAACCAGGTCTAGCCGTGGGAAGGTGGTCACGTATTCGTCGACGTGCCGGGGCCTACGTGAAATAACCGGCGCGTCGGCAACTGAAGAGCACCCTATCTGCCACACAAGAACAGGGGGAGGGGGGGACCCTTTCCTCCTCTTTCTGCATGGCGGCGACGGTGTTCTATGCAGTCACGTTATCTTGACTCTCTAGCGGCGTCAGCGGCATCCAGCGGTATCAGTCGGTCGCTGCTAGCGCTGGGGGGATGAAAGGGGGGCGGAGCTGGTTACGAGGCCGACGACAACGCCGACGACGACGCGAAACCCAGGAACGGACGCCAAAGAGCTGCGCTCTAAAAGAAAGAGAGAGGAAGGGAGAGATAGAGAGAAACAGAGACGAGCACGAACAAACCGCGTACAGTACAGAGCGGTAGGGGGCGGCGTTCTTAATGTCCCCTATCGTGAAGCCCCGCACAACACAGCAACCTTAATAACGCTAGTACGGCCTTCAGCTCGGATGTTGTGTGGTTGAATTGGCAGATGTGTCATTAATGTATAGGGGAACACTGCGTGGAACGTAAAAAGCCTCAACACTGAAAACATAGGCATGCACTGCGTAACTGGTGGCACCATTTTGCGACGGTGACGTCATCTAGCGCGCACAGAACTAATTTGAGTGACTGTGGTATGCCTGTCGGCTGGTGCAAATGTGTCAGCAGCAAGAACGCTTAGAGTTGTACAGTGGAGCTATTTTTCTCCTTCTAGGCGAGCAAAGATGCAACACAAGGATGCTTCTAACGTATTACAGTTTACAAAAGCGCAATAAGATGGCATTGTCAACATCACTGTTACAGTCGAGATATATCCGACCTTCCGGTATGCCATAAAATGTGAGGTATTTTGTGGAAAGGCGTAAACTCTATCGTTTACAGATTTAATACGCAGAAAAAAAAACTGAGATAAAGAAGTGCGATTGACTGTTATCGTTACTCCCTGCATTTCTTTCTTTCAGATTTCATTATTATTTTGACCGCAGTTTGAAAAATAAGAACTTAAAAAGTACCTCTTGAACCCCAATCTGAACAATTTGAGAGAGACAAGCAGTTGCCTACATTTTCACAACATCGCTACCATGGCAAAGGTTCGCAACGATAAGGAAAGATAAGAACAAGTGTCCTGGGACTCACATGGTTTTTCTCTATAACCACTCTCGAGTGCGTGGAAGTAATGGAGAAACTCGGGCTCCGGGATTTTGAAGGCATCGAACAGACCAACTTCTAAAAATACGCGATAACACATCTGGAATACAGAAAAAATCATCCATGAGATCCTATATCTCCGACACACCCATGTTAAGTCGATTAACAGTTTTTTCGGCAGTCGTACTGGTTTAAGGTGTAAACTGTCTTAAGAATATGTAATCGGGTTGGGTGTCACAAATCGTTTCATATTGCCAATAGGAACGCAACAATAAACGCGGTTTGAGCGAGGACGTGGTACCTACCGCGCAGGGCCAATAAATGTGACAAATTCGTATTTAAGGCCGTCAATTTTCTTTATCACGGAAATCAAGAAAGAACAAAGGCGCAAGTTCAGCGACAGGACTATTTAGTGAGTACCACTGAGAGATGCCTCAGGTTGCACTGTTATTGTTCTGCGGAGTACTTTTCAGTTTGTTGAATACTTGCCTAACCGTGCCAAGCAGTGGGCCCCTACGGAACCAAGTTTCAGCATAATGCTGTAGATTTAACGCTTCAAGCGCTAATTTGAAACCATTATTGTGCGCAAGAGAGCCAAGAAGATAGCATTGCGCACAAAGAGATTTGATGCAGTGTCCAATCGACAGTTAATGGTGATAGAGACAAACATTGTCGGACGTGAGAAGGGCGCTCGTTGGCAGTGTGGCTTTCAACAAAGCTGTCACTATCGGCGTTTCCTCCAAAATATAGTTAAGTCTGTGTCCTTTCTTCCCTATCTAAGTCACTCTCAAAAAGAGGGTCAACATCAATAAAAACCGATCAACGCGATTCGAATGGCTCTAGCAATCGTATGGAAAGGACACGTGCTACCGGACAGGCTCACCCCAAACTGGCGTCTAGCTAAGCACTTGGGAAATGGGGCTGGATCACAGACCTTGCTGAGTATGGTGTCCGGATTTAGCCTGTTGAGATCAAATATAGGGTAGTCCCACTCGGCTATCCGGCCCAGCAGTGGGTCGCGGACGATTTCGTCGGGCAGGAAGAGGGTGTCCCCCACGTAGAGGCCACCCCCTTCTTCGCGGTCGACGTCCCCCTCGTTCCCCGATCCCGAGTCCTGCAATGTGGTAAATGAACAGAGAATGAAATAGAATCACTGAACGCTGTGCGGGTTGGTAAGGTTCCGTGTCACCGACAGGCAGGCGTACAAACACGGACACAAGAAGAAGCGAAATGGTCAAAACAAATGCCGACTATCAACTCAAAGGTCGAACAGTTGGCCAGACTTTCTGAGGCATCTTATTCAGCCAACTTAACTACGTTTGGGTGGATGTCTCATTTCCCGTTTATTAATTACTTCTCTCCACCTTGCGGGTTTCCGCAGAACTGTCCCATTCAAGCACTTTATCCCTGTTTGTAACTTTTATAGAACAATGTGCTACTCCCTCTGTTGGCCCCCTTGGTTTTCGATTTCCACCGTTCCTAGTCACTTTGAGCGCCCAAGCACAGCAGCCATCCAGACGACACCCATCGATCGTCCGCGTGAAAGGTCAACGCAGACGAGCGACTAGAGAGCATAGAGAGATGAAGGCAGGTGGGCAGAGACCTCGTCCCCTTTGGCACCAGTGGCGTCCTCGAGGCGTCTCTCGCGGGGCCTTGCCGCTAGCGTCGCGCCCACCCGAGCCCCGCAGAGTCCACACCGAACGGGTCCCGCCGTCGTCGCTGCCGTTGTCGCCGTTGCCACCGCGGCCGTCGCCTGCTGCGGCGACCTCAGTGCACCCTCTGTGACACGTGGGAAAAGAGGAACGGAACGGGCGTATTAGCGCGACAATACTTCCCGGCCTTCTTCGTTTATTGTGTCAAGTCGCTGAGCAAGTCCCTGAGACTGTCAAGAGGACCTCCGGTAAATGTCGACAACACGAGAATCAACGCACTGTTAGCAACAAGGCGACGCCAGGACAGTAAAGAAAGACGAGCTCTCGAGTAATTATAAAAAAAAAAAACGTACGCGTAATGCACTGGATGTTCCAGCTAACTTTGGAAACCTCAATAGAAAGAAAGAGAGTGAGAGAAAAAAAGAACCTGTGCGCCACGCGAATGCAACAGGCGGAGTAACTTTTATATTATTATCGTATATTACCGTTTCTCGTATGTTATCTCTATGTTGTGCAGCTAATTTTTTATTACCAAATTGTATATTAATTAAACAATACCTAAAATAATGATGAAGGCTCAACACCTTCAAAGCTGTAAGGCCTATTGAGAAGTATCCTAATTATTTCCCTCCATGAAGGTAGCTGCTGCGATTTTAATTTTTGCGGGCTCGATGAAGGTGCGTGCGTTAGGAAAAAGTGCCAGATTAGTAGACGCTTTCGAAGACGTTATCCCGAGAGACCAATTTCAACAAATACAGCTTAGTTGAGTATTTCTTTTGGCGCACCTCGAATGAATGAATAAGCAAAACGAATTTTCTTGAGTCGGTTCCGGCTCATCTACACTAAGCTCCCTAAACAGCTTTTGTTTTGTGTCCTAGAGTTGTAATCTACAAATTCATCTGAACCCAGTACTTATGTTTATCGACTCTTAATGAATTAATGCATGAATGAATGGATGAGGCAAGGAAGTAAAGAAGGAAGCGTGGGAAGGATGGATGCAGGCAAGTTGGAAAGGCGGTAAAAAGGAAGGAAAAAATGTGAGGGGGGGAGGGCACTGTGGGCTGCTATACGTACATTTATAAAATACGCAGCTTTATTTTAGTCGTCATGAGAGACGCCACCCTGGATCGAGCACCTGACGCGAGCTCCTCTTCTTAACCTACCAGTCCCCGCTAGCTCAAGAACGCGTGATCGACAGGCGAGTGAGAAAAGAAAAGAATAAAGAAACAACAAAGTAATGAATGAATGAATGAATGAATGAAGGGAGGGATGAATGAATGAATGGATGAATGAATGAATGAATGAATGAATGAAGGAACGAAGGAACGAAGGAAGGAAGGAAGGGAGAGAAGGAAAGAGCGTCGACCAACGACCGTAGCCTTCGTCGAGCTCACCCAGCACGTTGGGCCCGCTCGCCGGGTCGTTGGTGTCCGACCCGCTGGGCGAGTCGTTGCTGGAGTCGTAGTCGGACGTGTGCAGCCGGCGCACCGAAGGCAACGTGGCCTGCTGCTGCTGCTGGTCCGCCGAGGCGGCGGCCTCGCCCGCCGCCGCGCCGGGCGTCGTCCCGGCGGCCAGGCTCAGCGGGTGGAGGCTGCACACCGTCTTGCGTTCGCGCACGCCGCGCCGGGAGAGCGCCGACGACGGGATGGCCGTCGTCGAGAACGAGCGGCCCTTCGGCTGCAGCGCCGACGAGCTGGACGCCGGGCCGCGAGCCGACGAACCGCTGCGAGAGGGAGGGGGTGAGAGACGGCGACGACACGAGGAGGAAGACAAGTGGGGGGGCAGTGAACAACCGCGTGAGCATCAAGAGGCAGGCCGGAAAGCGAGGTGACTCTAGCCTGCTACTGTACGTCGCAGAAGTGACTTGGCGGAACGATGGATGCAGAATAATAGGGCAGATGAGGTATAAACGTCACGTGGACTACCGTAGGCAGGGCAAAAGGGAGATAGAAATAGTATAGGAGAGATTAAGCATAAGCAACAAGTTGGATAGCTGTGAACACAGGGCGAGGAGCAGAAGGAAATAGAAAGATGAAAGATTAGCCAGCGGAGTTGAAGCTCCGTATTTACAAATTAGCTTAACCGGTGCACTGCATTCACTGCAACTGATGCACTGCGTAACTGGTGTCGTGCACTGAAGTATACGAATCTGTCTTGACACACGTAGACTACGATCAGAGGAAGGTATTGAAAGTGACGAGATGGGATGGCTAATAAGTGAGTTGAGAGATGCACCTCGTTTGACGTGCAACAGGAAGCCAGCGGTGTAGGCAACGTGCATAGACTAGTGGCTACGTAACCGTGAACGGGCCTCGGCAGGGCCACAGTACTTGCCTATAGTTTCTGTTTCAGCGACGGCCGAAAATTTACTACTCTTGGAACGCTTCTTTAAAGTGTCTTTTCACTTCGCCTTCTAACGGTCATGTTGGCTCTCAAGGACGATATAAGCACCTCACTCATACTCCGATGATAGTGAAGAGGACAGCGTGGCTACACCAGCGGACAAAGTATAATCCCCGAAGTAAGAGCAAAGGGCGGGGGTCATCGGGAGTACAAAGAACTCATCCGAGGAGAGCCGCTGATAGTGAAAGTTCCAGCGTCTTAACGCCGGAAGTCAAAGGCAAGCCAAAGCTCGCAGTACAAGGTAACAGACCACTACGGCCCGAAAGAGCGTTCAGAAACACCTCTCTAGCCCCTCTAGTTAGCTAGTCTTGTGCTACACGATGTAGAATTGAAGCACTCGCATCTCGTCATCCTTATACTTTGCCACAGAGAGGTCTTGGTATAACCGAGCCCGATGCAAGCAGGGGAAGATATTACCAGGGGAGAGACACGGTGCTAACAAATAGAGGAACAATTACGTGCGGACTCGTATTGGTCATTGCTTTTGTCCGCTGGCGCTGTATCTACGCTTAATTTCCCCCGAACAAGGCCCTACGAAACATTTTAGCTGCGCTACTGAAGGCCTTTGCTTGACGTGAAGACTTCCTTCTTTTTATGCACGGAAGACGGCCTTCGTCACAGTGTCTCACTGAGCTATCATCGCCTGGTGCACTACACAATAGATATCAGAACATGCTCCTTCAAATTCTACAGTGCGCAGTGTACATATCAAATATTATGCCATACGGCAAGCCTTACCTAAAGAGAGACTAAGTCTAGAAACGCGCCAAGACTGCACTGTAAGAGGCACTTTCCTTCAATAACGCTCCTCGGTGACTCCCGCGGTGAAAACTTATCTGGGAAACGTGTCTTCACTTGAATGTCGTCAAGCAGGCGCTCAGATGCAAGCATTGCAGGATTTGTGTCTTCAGGCAGACGCCCAAAGGCAAAAATTGCGGGATTATTGCTCAAGAAGCGCCGAGGAACTATGGTGCGCGGCCTTTGAGACGACAAAGAAGCGGCGGCGCAATTCTGTTGGCCTCGGTCAGTGAGCCCCATGGTGACAGCGTCACTCGAGAGGCACAGTTGTCCTATACTGTCTTTCGCACAATTTCAACAGCTTGTGCCTGTCCCCGTTATTCGTTCTACTGTCAGTTTCTGCACTGTCGCATTCATTAGGGATAAATATTATCCCCCGTTCTTAGATCATCGTCCCCCTATTTACGTCCACTGCCAGGATGATGACCTCTCCCAGTGATCTTCAAATGCGCCTCTCTTGCGCCATGCGACACCATGTTATGCCTGCAAATTTCCTCGCGCCATTGCACCCTCTAGTTCTCTGACGTCCTCGACTGCGCTTCCCTTCTCCTGGCGCCCATTATTTATAACGCTAACATATCGTCGATTATCCGCCCTACGCATTTCATGACCTGTCCAACTGCATTTTTACCCCCTTAATGTCATCCAAGAATATCGGCTGCAGAACCACTTGCGCTCTGATCCACAGCACCGCATTCGTGCGTCTGAACGTTAGTTACGCCCCTCATTTTGCTTTTCAACGCTTGTACGTATATCTTTCTGTCCCAAACCGTCGGCCAAATGGCGGGCGAGGTACAGCTCGTGCTCTGTAGTGCATGTACAATACAACACAGTGCAATACAATACAATGCAATAATACGTTATAATGCGTAATACCCGGACGCCGCTGCGTGGTTCGCCAGGAATGCCTGGTGCTGGGCGACGGCGGACCCCTCGGCGGCGGCTGCCGCGTGCCTGAAACTAGTGCTCCTCTTTCGGCTGGGCTCTGGCTCCAGCGTGGGCATGCCCGTCGCCGAGGTTGTCGTCGTCCACGTGCTCGTCGACATGCGCCGGAGCAGGCCCGGAGGAAGATTGCGGCGCAGCCTCTTGGGCAGCGCCGACGGTCTCTCTCCGGTGTACGGTATCTCCTCCGTGTCCGAGCCGCAGTTGAAGTCGGCCAGCGAGACCGAGGCGCCGCCGGGCCTGGGCCGCGGCTGGGGCGGCCCGTGGCTCGGCGGCGACAGGAGCGTGGCCAGCGCGCGCAGTCCGCTCACCACGTGCGGCGGGAGGTTCGGGTCCAGCAGCATGTCCGTCACCAGGCCGTGTGCCTCCGCCAGCAGAGCGACGTCCACGGTCGAGCTGGAGCCCTGCGCAACGAGGGGAAGGACGTGCGTTCGCTTTCACAGATTCCGATGTACACACGTGCGGTGCATCACTACGACATCACTACGGCACTACGGTGCATCACTATAAGCCGCCGCTGCCTCAAACTTAACCTAACCTGACCGGCAGTGGTGGTCCTTAACTGTGGCAAGACGCGTGTTGCGTTCGCACCACCAGAAACTCACTTGGACCTCGAGGTCTGATGGCAGAATGGTGAGAATAGAAAGCTTCTATGCAATAGGAGTGGGTTGTAAGAGACTCGCTTCCCCAATTAGCCCTAAAATTCAAAGGACAAAAATTCACCAAGCATTGTTCTCGGCATCTCTCTGTATGTTGCCGTACCCTTGTATAGTTGGCGCTCTTTGACCGGAACTGGGCCTTGTGCCAAGAAAGTCCATTAATCAACCAACTCACGTAAGAGGGAAAGCAGCCAGATTATTCCTCGCTCATGGCGCCGGCAGGGACCCTGTGTATTCTTTCTCAACTTTGCGGCAGCGCTGGCGCTGTGAAACTCGTCGTGAAATGCGCCTCTAAACTTTATCAAGTCTTCTTTTGAACACTGCTTTAGCAGCGACGGCGTACGGCAGAACTCTCTCAGTGAAGTGAAACGCGACATTGCGATTACGAACCCAACAAATGCGCTGGCATTTCACCTGCAGGTTGTTTACAAAAATATAACACATTTTCAAAGCTCTCGTTAACCAACTAGCTCGTCTGAGGGTGTTAATTATCGAGCTATCGCTGTCTTGGGCGACGCTTAGTGCTTTTTTATCGGTGGTGCCGTCAGCCAAAGGCGAAGTGGGACAGCGTTGTGTCTCTTCTTTGTGCCTGACTTCTTCTTCGTAATATTTCTTGCGCTTTCCAGAACGATGCAGCCGAAATTACCACAATGGTTTCGAGCAATGGCGAAGTGAAGTGCAGGACGTATACCAATTTTAGACCCCTTCAACTGTGACGTACATTACAGACGCGGTTTGTGGCCTCTTGCGCACGCGTTCTAAAGTTTCATTACACCGCACTCCTCAGACGTGCAACTTGAGGGTCGTCTAAGGCTATTTCCTTTCTTTCCCTTTTCATTCCGACAAAAACTGGAACGCTAGCCGCCTCATTTGCGAGCCGACGACCGAGTCTCCAGAGAAACTGCAGACCTCTCGCTCACCTAACTAAACGTAACTATCGAGCACTGTTTGGCTTCATCAAACACTTCGGTTCGCTCGCTTCCGGTCCGGTAACTATAGAACAGCATTCCGGAGAATCGGGTAGGTAAAAAAATAAAAAGTGGGGGGTTGGGTGGAGTTCGAGAATTAGTGTGCAGCGCCTCTGCTTGGACACACGAGTACACGTCAAGCAAAGCCGCCTCCCAACAGGCCCGACAACTTTGTCACAATTACTGTTCTAAGTACACTTTCGTGGACAAACAAAGCCGACGAGTCCGTCAAGGAAAGCACAGGAGCACACACACACGCACACACAACGCACGCTCGAACACAAAGGAGCGCGTTTGCACACTCGTCGAAGGGGTCTGCAAGAGAACCGCTTTTGAGGGCTTCTTAGGGCTACATCACAAAGAAAGAGCAAAGACAGCGCAAGCCTCATTTAACCGTTTGGCTCGCAAGAGGTGAAGCGTTGGGTCCCTTTTTCGCCGAGAACTTCCCGCGCCGCCGCCTGCACTTTGCCTCGCAACGTCAGCAGGAACAGCCAGCTGTTTCTTGGTCGACTTGCCCACAGCAGAGACCGGCGGGTTGAAGGAGGCGAAAACAAACACTCGGAAGGTAAGGACGGATGTTGCTGGACGGAGCACGGCCAGCTAAGTCAGGCGACAGTGCACGTGACAATGGGGTTTTCAAATAAGGGAGAAAGGTGTTGCACGGAGGATAAAAGGAAATGTTGTACATCCCGGTCCATTTTTACAGCGAACAAGCAAGCAAGAGAACCAAGAGAACCAAGAGATATGGAACATTTGGTCGCCTTTATCAGAGGAAAGTGCCTGATATAATGAATTCGACATACTATGAGCCTAAATTCAAACGGGAACGATTCCGAAACTACTCCAATGTGTTGTTCCGTTCCCAGGTTCATCTGGATTTCATAACAACCCGTGGCTGGATTTAGACGCCGAAACATACATTTGAGACAATTCCATGATTCTCAGTGAAATGCAATCACGTGTAACGGTTAGTTATTCCCTGTTTGTGTTTCCATTTATGAGGATGGTACACTTGCACATAAAGAAAAATCAAGCATTTGAGCCATAACTGAGTGATAATCGGTGCACAATACTAGATGCGTGTTCGCTTTCACACTGGACCAAGATAATGCACAGGGCCAGGAGATGGCATGACGAAAGCCGGGCTGGAGGGAGCGTAACGCGACTGAACGAGGACGACGCTATCAAGGTGCAGTACGTGGGCGATAGGGACGACGTTGTCAAAGTAAAGGGAGCAGCACAGTACAGGACTGCTGCACATCGTAAGCTTAGAAAGAAATTCCTTAATTAAGGCAGCGCTCGGAAACTTTTATGGCCTTTATCGGCAATGTTTCCCGATGTCCTGGTAGAACCAAACAGAAGATTTCGTGGAACAGAGCTCGGCGGGCGGCAACTTGATTGCAGAACACGAGCTAAATAAGGAAAAACTTAGCCTGCGTCAGGATAGAGAGCATAAAGTCGGGTAAAGGAATATCAGGATAGACCATACGGGAGGACAGGATCTAGGGGCACCAGCAGCAGTACAAGTAGACGAGAACAGAAAGGAAAGCATGGAGCGGCGAGAGATCGAAAGAGCAACCTGTATGAAGAAGTGATGTGAGGCAACACCCTCTGTGTGAGGGCGCTTGGGAGAGAGGGTATCAGAGAGAAGAGAGCGAGGATGGAGGGAGTGAAACATCACTATTTACCGCAACCTCTCCTGTTCGTCAGGAGAGAAGAGGCAGGCTGCATGCGGTTGGGGAAAGGACAGCGGAGGGGGGGGGGGCAGAGCCAGGGTGTTGGCAGAGGGCGTAAGCGGACGAGGCGTACGTGAGGACGGCGAAGCGAAGGGAAGCGGGAAATAGGGAATGCGCTGGAGTGGAGGCGAGGCGAGCCTAATTACCCCGGCCGGAAATTGGAATCCGCCGCGCGAGGCGTGTGGCGATCGACACTGTTTCAGCCAGCACCGTTGCGTGTCCTCGTTGCCGCGAGGTGCGCAGCTAGTATTTTGTCGGCCTGTGTTCCATGCATAGTACAGTTTTTCGTGTGGGCGGTCAGCACCGGCGGCAGCCCACGCTACAATAGTTGGCGAAGTACCGCATTTTCCCAACGTTAGGCACACCTGTGTAGCGATATTGATTATGGGCTCTTAACTGGCTTTCGTCGTCGACCGCGCCAGTAAGATCATCACAGAGTTTTTATAAGGATAAAACAGCAGCGTTTCTACGGCGAAATCAAATCCCAAAGTATATTTCTTGGCAGGCGGTAGTTACACAGTATACCGTAAAGCCAGCACTGTTGGCAAGCAGTGTGGATTTATGCGCGACTTACGCGTCGTTAAGGTTATAACATACCAGAATCATAAGGGTTGATAAACGTGCGAAGCCTGCCCACGAATGTTATCACTCCGCGTTGTACGCGTAGTTCCCTGCGGCTTTCCTTGGAGGGCACTGTGACACCGCACAGTTGACGGTGACCCTGAGTTATCTTCATGCTAGAGCATAAGCTCTACACACACATCGCTACCCATGTTCTGTTATCATTATGCCACTTTATAGCCACGCACTCTACGCGGTAACATGAGGAGGAGTCCACCGTGCCCTTACTTGAGCTGGTGTTATTGATATATCGAAAAAAAAAAACACACTGACATCTATCCGAGAGCAACGCGAAGTTTTTCTTCGAAAAGGCATCAGTCTCGGATTCACACCCCGGACGAGAAGGGCATTTGATGCGAAGCATTATGTAGGAAGCTCTCAGCAAACTCACGCAAGGTCATTTTAAAATTTTCGGTTCACTATAAAAATTACTTTTCATCTCACAAATTCGGCAAAGATACTGCTACAATCGTATACTAGGCCTAATAATGCCCGTAATATCCACAAATCTTGAGGATATATGCAGTAGTTAATTAAGAATTTCCAAATAAAAGTCAATTGCGATACCAAATTTTGATTTTATGAGTAGTGGGAAGTCATAGGTTAACTTAAGAGTTCGAAAATGGTCGATCCGTATTAGCTATGCAGTAAGGGTTCATTTACGATGAGTCACGTGGCTATGCGATAATTTGGGGGTCCTGGCTCCTATCAGCACGAAGGCCACATCATCCGCAACTAAGTCCGAAACTCCGCTCCCGTTGAAGCACCAGAGGCGCTGCTACTACGCAGCTGCCGCAGAGGCGCTCGCTCATTCGAGCAGTTATTAACCAATAGGAGAATGGCAGAATAATATATATATATATATATATATATATATATATATATATATATATGGTCACATTATATGAAACACGTCACCTGACCCCTCCATCAAATGTTTGGTCGTTTAAATAAAAAGCCTCTAAATATTCTTTGTACCACGATTAGTCTTCCTAAAGGAATAGTCTGTCGTTTTTGAAGTACCTTCCCTCTATTTTGTAGTGGTTGCAGTGCAAAGCGTGCAGAAGCTTTTAAAACAGAATTTTCGATTTCCGTATTCTCTTCTCCAAACTGTGTACGGATACCGACAACACAGATTACAGCACGCGATGCGAATCTCGGAGGCTGGGCATCAATGAACCACTTCGTTCGCCATGACTGTGTTCGCTTGCACAAGGCGGCGCCACTTGTCAACACGCGCAATTTCGAAACGATGGAAATTACTCTCCCTTTAAAAGAAAAGTTAGCGGAAGAGAATAAAACACAATTTCAGCCAATAAAGAATTGCACAGAAGCAAAATACCTCTCCCTGCGTGGTTTGGTTTCGTGACGGTTCACGGACTTGTTGTACTGTTTCACCGTCGAGCGGCGCCACATGTCATTCTGGTGCCACTTACGGAGCAGAACTAAAGAAAGGAAAATATATGTCCATGTTTATGAGATACGAGACTGCTCATGCCCATTAATGTAATATGCTATCTTCTCATTCTCAACACTACACTCTTAGGCAAGGTTACACCCTTTGGCTTGCCCCTTCTGCCACACAACAATAATCGTTATCTGCCTTGATGCGTTTCCTTTATTTAACGCTGCGAGCCCGGAACTTTCCAGTAACGAACGCCACGCGCGTTATCAGAAGGGGCACTCCAAAGGGTGTAAACTGTTCTATGCTGATAACGCGCGTGCCGTTAGTTACTGGAAAGTACCGGGCTCGCAGCGTTAAAGAAAGGAAACGCATCAAGGCAGATAACGATTATTGTTGTGTGGCAGAAAGGGCAAGCCAAAGGGTGTAACTTTGCCTAAGAGTGTACACTGTACCCAACACAATCCAAAGACATGTTTCGGCGGTAGTTTTTTGTTCGAGTGGGAAACTTTCAGAGAAACGCACAGAGGTTTTCTTTTGTAGCTTCTTGCTACACCAAGGTGGATGAGTATTTTTCCCTGTCATTAAACTTGCTCGACGTTGCAGAATTCTGCAGAATTAATTTATTGTATTCTATAGGCACGATATCAAATATTGTCTTCAACTTCGACACGATATCGGTTCAAACGGTGGCAGCTGCTGTACGAGTACATAGCGGCTGCTTTCACTCATCTTTACAAAATGGTTGTTGAAGGTAGTGAAGCCAATTTCGGTTTCATCTGTCGCAGGTATCATGTTTTCATGGCATTCTTTTGGGAGAGCAAGTGGCCAGGTTCGCAGCTACGATTCGAAGCGACATGTGAGCTGTTGTGCCTTGTCTTCGTAGTTATGAACCTGCCGTCTTGTTCATTGAGTCGATGTCGTCTTAGCATGATCTTGTCACTGCTGCCATACGGTCATCGTGATGTCGTGCTCGTCAGGTTATCGTAGTGCCGCCATTATTGTTGTGACATTATTACATACTCTCGTCGTGCCGTTGTTCTAGTCTTTGTCATGCCACCATCGTTGTGCCATTGCCACCATGCTCTCCTCTAGCCGTTCTCTTCCTTGTCATTTTTCCATCGTTGTACTCCTCGTGCACCTACCGGTGGCACATACACGAGTTTCCTCGTAGTGGTCCCCTTTAAGGTTGTTTGTATTTCGCACCCTGACAGAACTGTGTCAGGCGACGCTTATATTCGAGAACACACGGCACGCACTGCTGCCATGGTGGCTTCGTTTGACTCGGGTAAAACAGTAAGGAGCAACTCGTGGGTATCATTGAGGACGGTGCGACGCCCACAAATGAAGCGTCACAATATCCGGCCTGCTTATGCACTTCTTCCCGTTGCTTGCATTGCGGAGGAAAAAGAAAAATCGACGAGATAGTGTATCGAGCTTTCGCGTCAACGTTCCCTCCGCAGCGAAATACCACAAAAACATTCGAACCGTCTAACCTCCCGCATCATGTACTGACCATTCGCCATTCCCTGGTGCTAACGGTTCCAGCAAGTGTAAAAGTTCGTGCGTGCGCTAAACGGCGACTTACAGCTTTTACCTCGAAATTCTCACTAGGCTTTCAATTAACAAAAAAAAAAATGTTTTAGCGTCTCCACCAGCATGAGGGTTTTATTTGCAATAGAAGGATATATTTAGCAGAATCCCGTCCGGCCAGGAAGAGGAATGATCAAAAAGAAAAGAGAACGCCGATCATGTAAAAAAAATCCATTTGGTAAAAAATTAAGCGAACTCTGGGCTCCCACACGGAAGTCATGTTCACAATGAATATGGATGCCGCATAGGAGCCGGAATGTTTGTTAATATTTCACTAAATGCTTTTTTTTCTTGTTCGGCGTTTTCATTGTTTCATCAAAAGCCTACCAAAGTGCTGGTAATAGCTCGTGTTTTCTTGTCTGAAACCCCTTGGGTGTCATATATTTGAACATGCAATCTGTACTAATTGTCTGCCTTGTCTGCTGATTCACTACGCGAAGTGTCCTTGACTGCTGGCATTGCTACAAGAACAAGTGCCTCTTTAACATCGACACAATATACAAAGATTCGTTTTGCACCACATATTTCGCAATTACGTGATGATGACACGAATGTGATGGGATGCTGAGCAATGTCTTTTTAATTCGTACCTGCTATCTGAGCTGTCTAATGTGAAGTGCTGCCCTGATTCCACTTGAAGTTACCTGAGGTAATATCTTGTAAAAGATCCAAAGCAAGCTAACTGACCCGTAAATAAATAATTTGCCCACTCCGTTTTACGAATCAGTACTTGGCTAACCTTCTTTCCAGTCTTTGACACGTTGGATGCCATTAGGGATTACAAAAGGCACAAGTTCCCTTCTCGATACAGAGGGACTCTGTTAGAGGGAATCTCAATATTACTCTCCAAGTGCCTTTATTCACAGCCACGTGGTTGTTCCGGCACAGCACAATTCAGACCAATAGAACTGCTCTTACTATAACGTCAAGGCTGCTGAAGACATTACCCTGTTTGCCTTTGCGTACATGTTGTTACAGCCGATGCAAAATGCCCTCACCGGTTCCCTGCTTCCTTCGTACTGCTTTCTGAATCTCTGTGAAGTTTTGATCTCGAGTGTAGCTTATTTTCCTCTCGTTAATTAATTTTGGCAGTTCACCCCTTTAACGTTCACGTTCTTTCACGTAACATCTGACAATTATCGATAATTTTTAACGTCTCAACGCTACATCCTCGCTATGAGGGACGCCGTAGTGAATGGCTCCGGTTTATTGCTGAATTCATGGAGCTTTATTCGTGAGCGATTTCTTTTTCCCACTCTACATTCTTCGAAATAGGCAACATTCAAGGGCTTGACGAGGATTTTACGAGAAGTTTACGAGCACAGTCCAGACCCCCGAGTCGCATCTCACTCCCACTTCCTTCTATTTACATACTCATGCGCATCATTTGAATTTCGCAAGTAGCGACCTCCAGCACCGCAGTCGCCTCGAAGTAAAATGTCATTTGTCAGTAGCGACCCGCACACCAATGGTCGTTCTTGCGCCTATACGACAATTTGCCGCCAGAACGCTCGCCGGATAGCCATACACACGATGCCGAGAATCGCAATCCATGACATTACGGAGAAACGAAGTCCGGCGAACAAGTGTGTGAAGGGAGAGAGGAAGGGTGCTTCGACAAACACAAGGATAAATACCGATTCAAAAATAAACAAACCAAAAATAAAGCAAAGAGCGCGAAAAGATAGAAGCACAGACTAGAGCAGAGGCCACGCCGAGGAGAACGCGAAAGCAGTATACTCCGCGTTTATTTAGCCGACCTTCATTTTACTCCCTTTCTTTTTGTTTCGGCTCGCCTTTACGCTCTAGTCTCCCTTACTCCCTCCGCGCGAAGTGCGTGAGAGAGTGGCCCACTTCGCTCACAGCGGGCGCCCACGGAGTAAGCGGTCGGGGAAAGAGAGTAGTTGAGTGTGCCGACTCCCCCTTTCCTCTCTTGTTTTTTTTACTCCCCTTGGGGAATGATCCCTTTCCGGCGGCCGTCGCGACAGTAAAAAGCCTAGCGGCGTCAATCCGGGGGCGCGCGTCGTAAATGCGAATGGCAGCGCCACCACCAACGTCGCCACTGCACGCTAGAGGGAGAGGTTAAGCGTTAGAAGCTGGCGTAAGAACGACAAGCGGAGAAAGAGAAAAGGAGGAGAGGGTGTTCTGAATTGCATGGCCGCGTCGCTAAGCCATCGACGACGAGGACGACGACGAAAACTCAACGGGCAAGTGACTCGGAGAGTAGGAAGAAGACAAAAATAGGAAGGCGTGAATGATGGGCAGCAAAGCAAACGCTGCAACGCAAGCGAGGTGGAGAGAGATGGAGGGCGAGAGAGAGTGAAGGGAAGGAAGGGTAGAATGACAGCGCAAGCGGATCAAGCGACGGCGAAGCAGCAGCGGATAGCATAGTCGAAGTAGTAGTGCTAGAGGGGATGAGACGGGTGAGGATAAAAAGCGCCCCCATCCCCCCCCCCCTGAAGCCGTCACCCGAATACCCGGGCGCCACTCCGCGCCTTGCTTTCCTCTTATTTTTGGAACGGGAAGGCGACCGACCGACAACGGAGGACTCGTAAAACGCACACGCCGAGGCCTCTTCCCTTCCCAACTTCCTTCTTCTTCCGCTAGACGGCGAGTGCGCGGAGGCATTATCAATCGCGAAACCAGTGCCCCCCCTCCATCGTTCTTCAACTTCAGAGCCAGCGTTTTCCCTTCCCTCCCCCATTTACGCTTGGCCCAACATGTCCAATACTTCTAGTCCCACCAAGCGTTTCCGTGTCTGGGAAGGGAAGCCGAACGTGGCCGGTTGCCGCTGCGAAGGCGAAGGGAAATGGGCGATAGCCTGGCGTGAAAGGGCGCACGTAACGTAGGGGGTAAGGGCGGTGTGACTATAGAGAGTGTTCTAGATTCAATGCTGTCACGTCCCTGGGCGACGACCGATTGAGCCCCCTGTCGGTAAAAGTAGGGGAAGCGAGACTCGGAGGAAGAGTTCCAAAAGGGCTTAAAAGGGGAGAGAGAGAAAACAAATAAAAGGCGTTAAAGTGAGAGCACTGTTGGTTAGAGACGAATTCTAGAGTGTGAGACCTTTGTTTTCTTCCGAGTGCTTTGATTTTTTTTTCGGTATGGAAGGAAGACAGAGCCGGCGGAAGGAAAAGAATATGATACTAACGGCATAAGAAGTGCGGTTTCACGCAGGCGATGGTTAAGGGAGTGGGGGAAAAGGGTTGTGCGTTGGCTGCGAGAGCACTGAAGGCCAGACGTGGAGTTCGCACAGAAACAAGCAGGAAAAAAAAATCGGCTGCCACATAACGTCGAAATGCGTGCGGTGCCGATGGAGTTCCGGGGCACTTAAAAAGAAAGAAACAAAACGTGAAAAAAAGCTGTCGTATTAAAGGCACGCGAAAGCCTTTCAGCGATACAGCTTGGAAGGTCGTTCTATTTAATTGTTTTTTCTTTTGTACCTTTTTTCATTCCTTCTGACGCTGTCTGCATTGACAGGAGATATATTTACTGTGAATGGACGTCCCTTCTGGGTTTCTTTTCTTTTTCTTTTTGCAGATGTTCGACAGAAAATTTCCCTCGGCAGTTCTCGGTGTCGTACCTGCCAAGAGGCGTCTTCACCCGTCTCGGAACTTCAACGTCTGCACTTCTCTCCAGATTGTTGACTGAAGGCCGCTGACTGGATTGCGAAAGCCGTGGTAGAATGCAGCGACGGAAGCCGCTTTCGCTCAGTACCTGTCTTTGGGATGCATATCCAGAAGGAAAACGCGGAGCCACTCAGCCACACAGATTCCCCTTTCCAGCTTTGTTCCGATGGATGATGTTCGTGGACATGCATGCATACGTGTCTATAGTATTCGTAGGCACAGTTGTGAGGACACATCGAGAAAGAAGCATCGTCATTCGATACTGTCATAGAGAATGCGTCTTGAATTATTCGTCTTGAATTGCCATCTCCCGCCTTTCCCGTGTTTTCGTCCTCATATTGTTATATAATCGCTGCAGTTTGCTTGCAGCTTACTCTTTCTTCATTCATTGTACCCAACCCATCCCTACAGCTCTTCGGGGCACGAGGGCATCAAAGCAGTATATTCCAGCACAACCGATCTCTCGATGACTGCCGACATCAATGCAATTAGCATTCAAGCAGTGTAGCGACAAACCAGAACGCCACAGCCGTAGCGCGTCATGTATGAGACGTGTGCTGCAGCCGGGATCCTACCACGCGCGTCCACCTGGAGACGCTACGCCATCTAGCGGTGCGTGTACGAAGCGTGCATCCTTTTGCATGGCCTCCAAGATTGACGCCGATATTTAGTCCCTCGCCGCGCGCAGGAATTCGTGGCGCCGGGCTATAGCGTCGCGCTGCTGTGCTTGAGGAACCCATGTGACGCGGGTTCGAATCCGCCCGGCATCAGAGAGATTTTAAACTAGTTTCTAAAAATTGAAGTGCGGCGAAAAGAGGTTAGGTAGCTAGACACGAAGTGGCTAATGTACAGTTGGTATGCTAAGCGCATTATAAATAATTCAGTTCATTTATCAGTATGTATGTTATGTGTGTGTATGTATGTATGTATC
The DNA here is from genome assembly GCF_023375885.2 of Dermacentor andersoni. NCBI lineage: Eukaryota > Metazoa > Arthropoda > Arachnida > Ixodida > Ixodidae > Dermacentor > Dermacentor andersoni. The sequence continues at coordinate 113,757,557 of NC_092823.1, read as the reverse complement.
AGAAATATGATCAGTATGAGAGAGAGAGACAAAAGGGAAGGAAAAACAGGGAGGTTAGCAAGTGTAAATACCGGCTGGCTACCCTGTGCTGGGGAAAGGGGTAAATGGAATAAAATGAGAATGAATGGAGAAAAAAACAAGAAAAATTCACACATGGTCACATGATTCACATATGATCAGTTTAGTATGATTAACACTACAAAGCAACTTCCGAGTTACAACAAAAGCAGTAGTGATGCGACCCCGGATTAATTTTGACTAAGTTGCTTTCTTTAACCTGCACTGAAAACACGCTTCGCGCACGCCTTTACCACAATACCCCCGTCCTAATCAAATCAACGACATCATGACCCGCCCAGAAAACCATAGCCACCAAACCAGCACAGAGGGTAGTCATAATATTGCCCACCTTGTGCAGCTCTGAGACACAGAGAAAAAACAACCACGCGATGTAGAGGCAGGGACATTTTGCATGGGCAGCAAATGCTCTTCGATTGGGTATATAGGACATAAAAAGAAATACTAGATTGGAACTCCAGTGCAAGTGATTCGATGCACGCTCACCTCGATCTCTCGTCGCCCGTTTTCAGATGGCGTGCTTCGAGGCAAGGTTCGCGGGAAGTCAATGATGCTCCCTTCCCGCCTTTCATTCTCTCCGTTCCGTGGGCTTTCTTGAAATCGATTTTCGTAGGCAATTTGAGCAATCTAGCCAGCTTCCTCAGGGGTAGAATTACTGGAAGTGGACTGCTTTTGCCAAGAGGAGGCACTTGTTGCCCGCGAGTCTTTCACCTACAGTAATGTGGTCTCGTAAGAAGAAGCAGAGAGAAAGCAAAGACATAAATAAATTGCGGATGTTAAATAGAAAAGCGTCTGGTTGCCTACTGTATGCTAGAAGAGGCATATAAAGATGAGGGACAGCAAATAAGTTATGCGGAAGCCCGTAAGGGGGAGGAAGGCTCATATTCTAACCTAACCTTAACCTAACTTGACCTAAATCTAACATAATCTGAACTAATCTAATCTTAAACCTCACCTAACATAACCTAAACCTAATTTAGCCTCCATAGCTTCTTGCTATAGTAGAGTGGACAATTTTTTTTCTTTCACCAAAAAGGAGAGACAGAGAGAGAGAGAGAGGAAGGAAAGACCAGGTGAATGTGCGAGAAGCATACAACTGCCTTCATTGTGATGCAAGTCTACGATCAGTGGAGGCGATGCTTAAAGTCGGTCTGCACAGACAGCGATCATCGTCTAGTTGCGACAATGCGTAGGACAGTGAATGCCTTTGTGAATCTAATCGAAGGCAGTGGCAGAATAAGTAGTCGCTTTTCTCTTCGCAGGACACATCGCGTGCACAACTGTCAGCCCTTCCGGTCAGTGTAGACAAAGTCTCACAGAAGGCTACTCCCAACCACAGCCTCATGAGTGACAACGGAAGCCGCCAGAGTTACCAACGTGAAGTCTACCTGGGTAGCCAAAAGGCTGCAAGATCGAAAGTCGGTGCAATATTCTGCTGTACATGCTGGAAAAATACCGCCATAATAAATTGTTCACATTTCTACATTTTACTTGTACACTTCCTTGCCCTTTATCTCTGCACTATATCACTTCTAGTTCACTTGTTTAATTTTATCTTTATCTTAAGTTCGCCTCAATTGTTTCGCACCCGTTTTAATTGCAACAAGCGGGAGGCCACGGATGCATTTGTTGCACTGGGGACGTCTTCCTGTACGATACAGTGTATGAATCATGATAAATAATTCCGCCAAACTTAAATAGACTTGCATTAAAAAAATGGCCGACGATTGCGCTTCTTGATAAAGCGACCTTGGAGCTCAGCTGCTGCCTTATTTCAACAACCGGCAACCACATACAGAACCCGCAGTGCCGAACGGAGGCGGTTCTGCGTTTCGGATTGGGCAGCACACACCGCAATCCACCGCAATCGAGCCGGCGCTCGGGCGACGCAATCGCGTCACTATATAGTGGGTCACCGCCGCGGAGAGAAGGGGAGACTAGCAATAATAATTATTAATGTTTCTGCTGAAGTGGGATGAAACGGGTGGAGAACAGGGGTATTGAGTAGAGGTCACACACTCATTCCCTCCCAGACAGCCTAAATGTGGGCGCACAAAGATGGGGTGGGAAGTAGAAGTAAGGGGACGAAAGACTGCAACTGTCTTTCGAGTCATCGCAACGGCACTGAGCCAGGTAAGGGGAGGTATAGGCCAACAGTGGAAGCGGGATAAGGACAGCCAGGCGCAAGCACTGCCAGAAGCGACAAATGCATCTGAGGAACGCACCCCGCAAACGGGGAAGTGAGAGACACGGCTGACAGCCGTACAGCCACGCGACACGGAGACAGAGGAGCGGAGAGCAGTGGATCACGCGCGAAGCGGCAAGGAGCTCCCACCGCGGGCACCGCGGCAGTGCCGCGACAGCGGGAGATGGGAAGGCGGGAACGGAGTGGACAGTAGCGGAAAGAGTCACCGCAATGGCGCTACGCGGAAGGAGGGGGCGGGAGGACAGGCGAGAACACGTGATCCGGCTTTCGAAGACAAGGGGAGAGCAAGACTCGCGCTGCGCGCGAGAGATGGCAGCAGGAGTGCGCGCAGATAGAGCAGCGCACGGCTGATGACCTTGGTTACGACGAGGCACGATGGCGAGGCCGACGGCGACGCGAAACGCGAGGACGGGCGCCCAAAGAGCTGCGCTTTAAAAAGAAAAAAAAAAGAGCGAACGCAGATTCAACACACATGTTGGAATCTACATGAAGAGAACCTTTCTTGAATCGTTTCCACTAAATGTTGTGCATAGAGTCCCATGAAGGGCTGTTTTATTTTATTTACGTTGTACGTAGTCGTGTACTACTTTTAATTCACACCGAGATGATTCCAATGGCACCTTAAAATGCGACGTGCATGTTGTGATGACCTGGAGGCTAATGCGATGCTTGGCGAGTGGTAAAGGAAGCATCGTGAGCAGAGCCATTCGTATAAGGAAGCGTTAAACGTAGCAATGCATATTTAACGCTTCAACAAATCTGAGAAACGAGCGATGAATCAATCACCACCACCACGTGACCGCTAAGATGATCCGGAAAGAATTCACTTGTGCTTTTGAAACATACTTTCCTCTGCAAATGTTTTACGTGCTTACCCTTTCTGCATCAAAAGTGTGCGCGAAAACACCCGCTGCGTCTACTGGGCGATACACAGACGACAAACTCGGAGAAAGAGGAAATAAAGGTAGGTTAACACGCTACACATGAGCGAGAGTAAGGCAGTAGTATTAGCAGGATTGCCAGGACTGCAGTGCCAGCAGGATAGGGTCAAGTGCAAAAGACATTAAATTCGTGCGAGGACAAATGTGGTGGGCATTGGTGCAAGGAACGGTTCGCCATATGTGTTACCACGTTTGATCGCCGTCTCCGGGATCGACCCACATTTTGAATCGACCCATCGGCCCAGTTTACTTTTAGTCTGTTTCAGGGATCGGCCCATTTTGTTACACTGTTTCCGGGAGCGGCCCATTTTGTTAGAGTGTTTCCAGGATCAGTCCATTTTCTTACAGTTTCCGGTATCGGCCCATTTGATGTGCTGTTTCCGGCACCAACTCATGTTATTACGCAAGAAACTTAACGATAAACAGACAAGAAACTAAGTAAGGACGGGAAGTGAACGTTGGGGGGGGGGGCAATGATACCTTTTCGATTTTATTAAAACGAAAAGAACTGCTAAAGGCAATACAATCGTGATGCAGATACAAAATATGCGCCATCTGCCAGTATCTAAGAATATATTACAACGACCTCCGGTAACGAACTGGGGCTTGATCGACTTGATAAAAAAGCCGCAGTTTCGCTCGAAAGGTGAAGCATCGATTGCGAAAGCAAATTCGTACACAGCTATACGAAGTAGGGATAGTAATATTAATGGCCGCATGAACTTGTAAACTTTGGCTTGCTAACTAAATTAACAAGCATGGTGTCACGCGCACACAGGAAAACATGAACCAATCTCACTCGATGACTACAGACACTCGCTGTCAAAACGCTTGTGTGAAGAAGCACGGCAGCAGCAGCAGCGAGCGAATTGATCTTCATGCTGCCTCTCGCTTCAGCGCGAACTAAGCGACGAAAACACAGAGCCAACGAAGCTATCATCACTCGGCGCATGCATTTTGTCTCCATCGCAGATCGCTTTCAATATAGGGCCCGCATGCCCGTGCCATACGCAGCAGCCGCTGGAGTAAAATGCCCCCCCCCCCCGTCTTTCCCCTTTACTCCCCTCGATGCCTTGCGCGCGACCGAAGACAGCGCGCTTCCTCCTCCCTTGCGCGCGCGAGATTGAACCACCATCGTTGGCTCATCCTCACACGCTTTCACTCGCACATACAACATAGGGCGCGCGGCGACGATTTTATCGCCTTTGAACTTTATACGGAGCATCACGGCGACCGTAGAAATGCGCCTGGGTTATCCACATAATTCGCAATAATAAAAGCAGCAGCTGGCACAACGACATGCTTTATTTACGCTACCCCGCTCCTGCCAAGCTCCGAGCTGCGACGAGAACCTGGTTCACAACGACCGCACATAATAACGAACAGACTGGCAGCTGGTTAAAAAAAATATGATAGAAATAAATGGCAGTGTACTCCTGCTTCAAGCGCACAATGAAACAGAAAGAATAGATTGACCGAAGAGAAGAGTCACAACGCACGGTGGTGAAGGGAGGAAACGTGACGGAAATATACAGATGAAACGACAAAAGAAGTCGGTAAAGAGTTTCGCATTGTGGGTGCCCATCTGCTCGAGAGAAATATGGAAATGAGAGTGAAACACGGGCGCCCGTATACGAAGACACGAACCACTCCTGCAAGTGACAGTCTTTCGCGGAGTTCGCCTCAAAACAGCGGAGCATGGGAAAATAAAGTAAAAGAAGAAAGGAAGCGGTTTCGTACTACAGGAGCCGCACTATGACGAATTCCGTTTCCGTGCTTCTTCAAGTCCTGCGAGCGTGCGGTTCTCCAACGCGCGAAACGGGCCGAGGCTTGGTTGCACGAGCGACAGGCGAAAAAGAAAACAGCGAAGAGAAGCTGAACACAAGCGGAAGGTGAACAAAAGGCAAACAAAAGACAAGTAAAAGACAAACAAAAGACAAAGAGACGACAAACTGATGGCAGGTAGCAGAATACAAACTGTGTCTATGCATCAGAAGACATCTGAAGAAGACGCGAGAGGTGATGCACATGGCGACGGCAATGCGCCTTGAAAGGAAACATAAAGAGTCGTTTCTAACAAGGACGCCCCGCCGGAGGCAGGCATGCAGAGGTCAAAGACGAGGAAAGGTAAAACGACAAATGGTTGCAATTTCTGCAAATTTTTAAAGAGGTTTCTTGGTTTGAGTTGTGGTCGAGCACGGGAACAAAAATACAACGAAAGCAACGAAAACAATCTAGAGGGAAGATGAAGGGTAGTGACGGGGTGGAGTGGGTGGGGGGGGGGGGAAGCAGCGCAAAGTCGTTATGCAAGTTCGTTCTGAGCATGAAACGTTGCAGATGAGGCCCGTGCGGCGGCAATTGTGGCTTCGAATCGATGCTCCATTTTTAAGCGGCGCTATGATGGGAAGGAAGGTGAGACGCAAAACGTATAAAAAGCGCTGAAAATATAAAGACCTTAGCGTTGTTGTTTTTTTTTTCGCTTCTTTCAAGGCAAGAAAACCTGACGCGCTTGATACGCTATCGCATTAAACGCGAACCGAGTACAGGATTGCTAATTTCGAGAAGGAGCCCGCAGCAACGAAAGATCGTTTGCTGCAGGAATTGCTCCCGCGCGTCTGTTGGTTTTCAGCGTTACGAAACCGAAACAATGCGGGTATGGCGTGCAAAATTGTCAGAAAAAGCAACCGGAGAACGCCGAGCCACGATGCAGTCTTAAAAGCCTGTTGCAGCATACGGCGGATTATATATTTGGCAGGTGAACGCCAAGTCAAGGCCGCGGAATCCCACATGTTGCGTGAAAATTACTCTCCTCCCCGGTAATTAGCGATTACGCTAGCGAAAGATTTACGATGTGGTTTTTTTCTTTACCCCTTTGTTGTGTGCCATATAATGGTTGCTTAGCTTACGGTGCCTTCAAAGGAAAAAGCCTGAGCAAGAACGTTACAGCCTGCTTACGAGGCCGTAAATTAGGGTCTCATTAAACTACCACATAGTGATTGCACTAAGACGAGTTATTTTAACGGGCTCTGTGGCGTTACGCATTGCGTTATTTCGGACACATTGCTACACACAGAAGACATGTGCATTCGCGCTTGCAGTACTGATGGTCGTAATTGCGAAGAAGACATTTACGCCATGAGCAAATATTGTTCAAAACGCTCAAGTGTTAGGACAATAACGTGCGCCTATGGCTCGACATGTCAGTGTTGCTAGGTGTCGGAAGGCATGACGTCAACAATAGAAGACACGGCATTCCGTAAAGACGTGGTGCGACATGGCGTCTTGCGCAAACGTCCGCATTCACACGGGCCCGAACTTCAGGGCAGTACACGTGGAAAAATGGCAGAACACGGCAGCACGGCCTTGTGCTTTTACGAGACGACATGACGTCATACAGAGAGCTCTTGAATCATGAAATCAGTGCTGGCTAAAAAGTCTTCCACCCACTGTACCAATATTAATCTAGTCATTCTCGTTCATAGCCTCCTAAAAGGCACTGGCCAAAGCCCAAAAACCACACAAAAACAGAACGATGAAATGGGGAAACATATGTCTGTGTAACGCTGACGAACATGTATTAGTGCTGACCTTCATGGCATTTCTTTATCATCAATACGAGAACGCTCAAGCTCTAAAACTATTATTTAAATAAGTGAGAACAGAAAATTCGTTTTGCTCGGCGCCGACTGCACCGATCTTGATGAGGTGTGTTGCGTCTAATACAGGACGTAGATCGCGTCTACTTCAGGACGCAGATCTTTAGAGCGCAGCTCATAGGCGCCCGTTCCTGCGTTGAGCATCGGCCTCGGCGTCGGCGTAACTGGTATAACGAACGAGCGGAGCTCAGCGGATCATGATAGACGACGATAGCGAACAGAGCTGCGAGGAGGAAAGGGGAGGAGAAGGGTATATCATGAGCATGAGGAGGAAAGCGGAGGAGGAGAGTCTGGCGAAAGCGTGCGGAGGAAAGCGGAGTGCCGCACGAGACGTGCTCCACGGCGGCGACCTCCTACGGGATGGCGCCACAGTAGCGCGTGCCGGCAACCGGTTGCCGAGGACGTCATTACTAAGGCATGCGTCGAGGGCGTCCGCCGATACCATATATGGAAACAAAGCGATGGCGTGGGCTTCGGACCCACTGCGCATGCGCCACCTCGCCTGCGCCGCCTGCGCCGCCTGCGCTAGAAAATGCGTTCCACACGCGCCACGCGTTCCCGTGTTCCCGCCTTCTTTCAGGGCAATGAGCGACGCAACCGGTGGAAGTGCTTCGTCTGCCGCTGTTGCTAAGCGCCCTGCCCGGGCAGAGGCTCAGCACCGCCGACTCCAGAATCTAGAGGTGCGGGCTGCCGAAGCAGAAGTTTAGCGCTGCCTCCCAGAGGACCCTGCAGTTCGCGCAGCCCAAGCAGAAGCCAGATGCGAAGCAAGGCTTTGCCTCAATATATCATCATCATCATCATCATCATCATCATCATCATCATCATCATCATCATCATCATCATCATCATCAGCCTGGTTATGCCCACTGCAGGACAAAGGCCTCTCCCATACTTCTCCACTACCACGGTCATGTACTAATTGTGGCCATGTTCTCCCTGCAAACTTCTTAATCTCATCCGCCCACCTAACTTTCTGCCGCCCTCTGCTACGCTTTCCTTCCATTGGAATCCATTCCGTAACTCTTAATGACCATCGGTTATCTTCCCTCCTCATTACGTGTCCTGCCCATGCCCATTTCTTTTTCTTGATTTCAACTAAGATATCATTAACTCGTGTTTGTTCCCTCACCCAATCTGCTCTTTTCTTATCCCTTAACGTTAAACCTATCATTCTTCTCTCCATAGCTGGTTGCGTCAATATATGGCCCATTCCAAACACCTAAAGAGCTGCGCTCTAATTTCGCATTAGGGAGTATCGTAATCGTCGGTGAATTTTTGTTATACGAACACTCCAAGCGAATTTTTGCAGTCGCCTTCAGCGTAGCTGTGAAGTTACTTATACGTTTATTTAGGCCATCGAGGTTTTTTAACAGCGAATGGAAAATTAAAGAAAATGCAATAGAAAACTGTGGAATCACGTTTACAGCTCTGAATGAGTAATAAGAACAGTGTCGTATTTCTGTAAACCACACGAGTTGAGACACTGAAAGCGAAAAAAATGTACACTGCTCTTAGAGATACCAGTAATTTGAGAAAACGACTTTTGCAAAAGCCACGTAACCAATGCAACAATTTTCACCTGAGCTGTAAACATTCATAACACAGGTGTCAGCTTTAGATGCTCTGACAGATGCAGCTCTACAGAACTGCAGTACTTGTTTTTGGTGCGGAGTAAGCTTTATGCTTTTAATTTCTTGAATTTCAAAGTAATTCCATATTTATAAACGTGGAAATTAACAAGACCTTGCACACGTGTATAATCACTGCAAATAATTTTAATAATGACACAATAACTAGTCGAAGACGAGAAATTTCGACGAGAAAGTAATAAAACCAATCTGGACGTTGCTGAAAAAGATATCTGTGACATCGTCGTCACTGGATCGGTCAAAACTCGGACGATAACCATCGTATTACGTCATACAGTTGACATAAGGACAGAGAGAGCCTCTACAATAGAAGGAAGGCCACATTGATGCCCTACTGTTGTTTGCTGAGTTATGCAAACCTGACAGGCTTAGGCTCCAAAATGCGGAAAATCGCAATCGCCATAAGAAAAAAAAAGGTATGCAAACAAAAATTGTAAGAGGACCAAGTGAAACTTCGAATGCGCTGCGCAGGTACTCGAGAAACACCAGACAAGACTGATGATGATGATAATGATAGTCCTCGTCGTCGGCAGCAGCGCCTGTTTTTTCTTTTTTTTTTGTCTCCTTCAGGACGAAGGCCTTTCCCTGCGATCTCCAGTTACCTATGTCCTGCGCCAACCGATTCCAACGCGCACCTGCGGATTTTCTAGTTTTATCACCCACCTAGTCTTCTGTCGTCTTCGACTGCGCTTTCCTTTTCTTGGCACCCATTATGTAACCCTAATGGTCCACCGGTTATCTAACGTACGCATTACACGGCTTGTCCAGCTCCATTCTTTTTCTCTTAATGTCAATTAGAATATCGGCTATCACCGTTTGCTCTCTGATCCACACCTATATTCTTGTCTCTTAACGTTACGCCTAACATTTTTTTTTTGTGCCATAGATCTTTGGGCGGTCCTTATCTGCTTCTCGAGCTTGATTGCTAGCTTCCAAGCTTCGGCTTCATGTGTTAGCACCTGTAGAATGCAATGACTGTTCGCTTTTCTTTTCAATGGCAGTAGTAAACTTCCAGTCTGGATTAGCTAATGCCTGCCGTATGCGCTCCAACGTTTTTTTCTTCCGTTAGTTTCCTGCGAATGATGAGGGTCCCGTGTGAGTAATTGACCTAGATAAACGTACTAGTGCACAGACACGAGAGGCTTACTGGCAATCACGAATTCTGGCTCTTCCGCCAGTCTAGTGAACATTACCTTTGTCTTCTACATATCAATCTTCCACCCTACTTTTACGCTTTGTCGGTTAAATTCTTCAATCACTTGTTGCGATTCATACACAATGTTGCTGAACAGGACAATGTTATCTGCAAACCGAAGGTTGTTGAGATAGTCGCCGCTGATCCTATCTCCTAAGCCTTCCCCAGACTAATAGCTTGAATATTTCTTGTAAGCATGCAGTGAATAGCATTAGAAAGATTCTGTTTCCTTGCCTGATCCATTTCTTGATAGGTAATTTTATACTTTTCTTCTGGAGAAGCAAGGCAGCTGTGAAATCTGTATATATTTCCCCAAGATATTCACGCATGGCTCCTGTTCTTCTCGGTAACGCAGTGAGTTCATCGCTGCTGGTATCTCTACTGAATCAATTGCTTTTCATAATTTATGAAAGTCATATAGAGAGCACTCCGCGGATTTCTCAATTACCTGAATGATCCACTGTAGAATATCCCTTCCTGAAGCCAGCCTGTCTTCTTGGTTGACTGCAGTCAAGTGTTACCTTGATGTATCGTTCCCCAAAATAACAAGAGAATATACCGGGTCACGCCCGCATGCACGATGTCACTGACCATACTCCTGGGATGAAGCAAGACGCTTGCGTCCGCTTCGCAAACAGGTTCTATACATTCATCAATCGTCAGCATGAATGGAAGCTGACAATTCGTTTGTATGCTTTTTGAATAAATGAGGAGCGAGAGAATGTAAGCAACAAAGCGCTCTGGTGTCGCAGAAAACGAAACGAAACCATCAACGCACGTGCAGCGTATAGTCTCCCAGGAGCACAGCGGGTGGGGCGTTAAAAGCCGTTGCCCGGAGAAAACAGGACACACTGTTTCGGCAACGCACTCAATCCGCTGCTCCTTAGCGGTTCGCCAATAGATCACAACGAAGGGACCCCAAGGACCCATTCGGACTTGGCCGTCGCGACGCGAATCCGAAGCAGTCGCGGCGGTCGCTAAAAGTCGCTCCCTTGACCACTAAGCTTAACTACGCCGCGCGGATTCGAGAACATCCGTGTGACCGCAGGTTGTTCTCGTACAGGAGGCGGGAGCGCTCACGTCTTCGGGGACGGGCAATTCTCCGGCAGTTACAATGACTCCATCAGGAGTCGCTGCGACGCGCGGTTCCGCTTCGGCAGTCGCATGTGTGAACGCTTTCCGCGACCCCGCGCGATCGCTCGCCCGCAACGGGACTAAACTACCGACGGTTGGCGTCTGTGCCATGCTCGACCACTGGTCCGCCTGAGGTCACTCATCAGTCCTAGTGGCAAAGCAAAGAGCCAAAAACTAAAAACATGAAAAAAGGCAACGTTCTGCGGAAGAAACGGCGTGCACATCCAAAAGGCAAAGATGCCCGTTCTCGGCAGCAGAAAGCGAAACACGACTGCAGACAAAGTGGAATACGACATCCGAGACGCTGATTTCCCGCGGGTCCCATAAGCGTACGACGCTGCATCTCTCTGGGACCCCATTGTATTTTCTTTTGTCTATCTGAGCGCAGCGTCGTTTGCCGGACGATTGAAGCGGGAGCGCACAGATCAGAGCTATGCGTAAAGGGCACAGTTCCTTGCATGAGCGTGGTGCTCTTACTTGGGCACAAGATGTTTCAGTCACAATTAGAAATAGCATCTTGGGATCACGTTAGAAAGATAATTGTATCTTCTTGCCGACAATGTTTGAAAAATTGAATATATATATTTATATTACTACCCAAAGTGCACTCGAAACATAACTACGTTTTCAGCGCTAATACTATTTTTGATTGGCAGCATTTGGGCCCATGTCTAGGCAAGATAACAAAGCCTCCAGATGATCAATGTTCAAGGAAATTAAAACAAACAAAACAATTATTTGCTGCGGGTGGAACACCTTTCCTGTATTAAACTAAATTTTCAGGATTTCCAGATCTTCAAGATAGATCATGGTACAGCGCTCGTGCGCTGACAGGAGCAAACTTACTCTAGTAGAAAGTACGAGAATTCTTGAACGCGTGTCTGACAACATGGGACAATCTGTTCGCCATAAAAAAGAGTTGGCAGGGCTATACTCGTACATAAAGCTTTAATACCAGCGAGCGTCCATATATCGTGACAGAAATTGCGGTATAACACGTTTTTCGCCGGACAATTTTGTACAAAGCACTCAATGAAGTGTAGTGAGAACCCGTGCAATAGCACGGGTTCTCACCCGTGCTATTGGGCAAAGGAACGACAACACAGTAGTGCAAACAATCACATGGGTGTTTATTGCACCTTTCATAGATTAAGGCCTGCTAGTCCAGTTGCTATCCACAAAACGTGCCGATGGGCGCGCGACAAATCGCGGAAGTACCGACTCACCGCGACCGCATAGCGAGCGAATATGTTCGCCCCATGCTGGACACCAACGCCTGATCGTTCGCGCGTACGGTCACGCGAACGATGGCGCGTTCGAACGATCGTGTTCGTACATTCCGGGGTAGGCCTCGCGAGACGGTGTCGCAGAAGCATGGATCGGCGCACGCGCCGCTTGCCGAACCCGAGCCAAAAACAAAGATGCTACTCCCTGTCGCGCCCGACAAACCCCGCCCTCAGATGGAGCTAGCAGTGCCACACTCGCGCCATCTCTAGAAACGCGCTTCAACCAGACCGACTGTCGCCGGCACCAAGTGACGCGAAGAAGCCGGATTACAGGAGACGGGAGCTATGCGGGAAAACAACATATCAGGGGACGTGTGAAAGTCACGCATCATCACAACACATGGATCAAGGCACAGAAAAAGGAGGCAGCATCGCGTGTCAATCTTAAAGCATAGGCATCGAAAATTTCAAAGGAAGACTCATATAAAGGAGAAAGCCTCTCGGCCTGTCGGTCCCGTTGTGGGACTAGCCGGGTGCGCGTTTTTTAGCGTTTTGCTGGACTCACTCACTCACTCACTCACTCACTCACTCACTCACTCACTCACTCACTCACTCACTCACTCACTCACTCACTCACTCACTCACTCACTCACTCACTCACTCACTCACTCGGTCGGTCGGTCGGTCGGTCGGTCGGTCAGTCAGTACAGACAGAAAAGGGTAGTGAAATCGATGGTTCGACGTTAATTCGTCTGGTCGGGAGGAGGCATAATGAAAAGGAAAACAGAGTACGGAAGCCGAAACGCCTTGAAAATTTTCAAACCATTTCATTTTTGGTCGGCGTTTCTCCGTTTTCCTCTTCATTAGGAAAGAGTAGTGTTTGAGAAGGGGAACTCGTCTAGCGCGATGCATGTTAACGCTGGCGTACCGCACTGAGAGAGAGAGAGAGAAAGAGAGAGAGACAGAGAGGGAGAGAGAGTGCTGTCTTTCTTTCAGCGGTGGAACAGCAGACTGCACTCGTTCGTTCAGAGCCTTTTTTTCTCGAGGGTACTGGCGTCGGGTGCCAGTTTGGTGTTAAGTAAAATCTACGACGTAGCAATTGTAGGTTCTTATTCTTTGACGTCATTATTAGCTTTCGAATTTTTCGATGTCCAACAGCGACAAATGATCAGACACTGTGATTAGAAAGCTTTAGCTTGCCCGTATGGCTTTTCCGATTTACGGAATATCGGAACACCGGATGGCTGTAGCGCTGATTGCAACAACTCGTGACACATTTTAAACCATGACGTACGAAGAAGCTTGCGTCACCTCATCTGAAACAAAAAAAAAAAGAGAAATAATTAACTTATGATGTTGCCACCGCGATTAATGTGGCAGCTATGTAGAACGCGGTCGCAGCAACTAAAGTTATGCGGGCTCTCGTCGAACTCAGCGTCACGGGGTGGAACCGCCAGTGCTCAGCCTTTCCGCTATTCTAAATATACCAATACATTGCTTTAACCTGTCCGTAAAAATATTGCAACTTAGGAACCGCTGCAACACCGGGGACGTCGACGGCAGCAGCAGTGCTCATAGCGCCATCTTGTTAGGCGTTCTCCAGGCATGTTATCGCAGAAACATTTTGTGTTTCGTCACTGTTCTCAAACGAAGGGGAAACAAGAAAGACTACTACACACTGATGATGTTGCTGCAGACACTTTTGCACCAATAGAAAGGCAGAACGTTGTTGCAGCCATAACGGCTTCGTTCGATCTAGTTGACGTAAGCGTCAAAAGATAGTGCAACGGACGCTGCTGTACTCGTCATGTCTCCAGGGGCCCTATAACGTAAAACTATTCGAATATGTTTTTATTCCAATCTCCTGACGACAAATTTGCGTAACCGCCGACGCAAGCATCGGGCGGTCACCGGACGATTGTTTAAAAAGACCAATCAAATGCTTTCCTCGTTTATAGGAGGTCACTTTTGTTTGCGAGGAGCACGGCTCAAGTGGAGAGGGATTTGATGGGGCCGAGCCAGTGCACTGAAAATCGATAACCAGATGAAGAGGGTGGTGCGGCGTCTGCGATTGGTCCTCTTTCCTTTACTTAGCTTGGTTTGGCTTGTCGAAAAACGCGGCGGCATGCAACGGCAGGTTAAGAATGCCGCTAAAAAGGCTCATCAGCAAAGAGAAGTTGACTGAACGAGGTCGTAAACGTGCCGAAAGTGGTCGAAAACGTTACACAGCCACGCAAAAGGTATTATTGTACGCAGAAATATTTGTGCCTCACAAGGGAGAACACTTAATGGAAGGAGAGGTCAAGAAAGTTGGCAATCAAGTAAAAGGTAATTGAGAGTATAAAAGGAGAACAGGAGTCCTCCATAAAATAAAACGTGAGAGAAAAGAACAGACAGTAAATTGAATGCAAAGGAGGGAAGCAAAGGACACCATGGAGATTTACAAGAATAGTAAGAAATAAATTTGGAAGAAAAATCTGTACGGTAATTCACAAAGGGAGCTAGGTGCCTTACTACTTGAGGCTCGATCTGTCCGAGCAAACAAACCGGAGAAAATATTCTCAATAGAACGAGGCATGTGTCTGTGGCACCTAAAGTTCGTAAACGACTCAGCTGACCGTAATGGAATGCCAAGATATTCACCTAATAAACGATAAAAAAGGGGGTTAACAGAGGGGCCCGATTTTTTATCTGTCATATCATTAAAAGCCAACAAACACTGACACCAAGAAAAACATAGGGGAAATTCCCTGTGCTTTATTTCATTTCTTAAGCACAAGTAATTCCCCCTATGTTGTCCTTGGTGTCAGTGTTTGTTGGCTTCTTATGATATGGCTGATATTCACCTAGTGAGACCCGAAAGTAACGCCCATCTTCCAGAAGCGCTTGGGATTCAAAGCAGGTGGAACCATTAACTGGTCAGGTCAATCGAGATAAGCTCGAGATGTTTAGAGTTTTGGTGCAAACATAGCAGCGAACAGATTGATAGTACCGGAGTCGTTACAGGCATAGGTAACCGTACAATAGCCAGATGGAGGTTTTAATAACAGATGACGTATCAAGGCGAGAGAAATATAAATAATTTATCGGAAAGGTAGAAAGGTCGGCCTGAGCTAGCATGCTCTGGCCTTGTTCTCTGCACAGGGGAAAAAGCAAAGGTAACAAAAAAGAGTGATGAAAGATGACCATGAGGACGGGCAAAAGGGATGCATATATATATGCTAGCACAGTGGTTTCCTTAAAGCCTCGGGTCTAGTCCGATGATCTTCAAGTAGTCGAGAGCAGCTCTTGTAGCTAATGATGCTACTGTACGGTCACACATTGCCGACAAAATAGTGTATTCAGACAATGTTTGCCTGTCAGTGCCTGCTCGCGCAGAAGCCAGTGTCTTCCTCTGTGATGCGTAGAGGGGGCAATCGCAAAACAGATGTTACAGAGTCTCAGGAACTTGGCAGCGTTCACAGTTCGGGTTGTCAGCACGGCCGATGAGGTGTGCCTAGCGTCGAGTGGAGACGATGTCCAGGTGAATCCGATAAAACATGCTTGCTTGGCACCGTCGGACTTTAGCCGGGAGGCTAAAAGTCCTGTCAGTGTATTTCCCGCAGGCGCCTGTACCGATTGTATGGTTGTGCTCAATAAGGTGCTGTGCAATCTCGCATGAGCGCAGTCGACAAAGAGTTTACATCACTTCGCTAGTATGGAATCTTCACGTCGACGGCTTTAGACATAGCGGTTCTTGCTTCCGTGTCAGCAAGCTCGTTGCCGACCAAGCCACAGTGATCAGGTTCCCATAGGAAGGCAATTGAGTGTCCGTTCCTCTGAGCAAGATCAAATACCTGTGGGACGACTAATCCTAGCATGTAATACTGGACTCTCATCGAAAGAGAATAGCGGCGTGCAGCGCTGATATTGCGTCATAAGGTATAGTCCAAGTGCGTGGTGTCAGGTAAGAGACAAAACGGACAGCGTCCCGTATTGCAACAAGTTCTGCAGCTGTTGAAGAAGATTTGTGGTCCAATTCGCATTATGGGGATGTATCCAGCTGAGAGATCGCAAAGGCCGTGATAGAAGGAGCATGAAGTAACGGATCCGTCTGTGTATGCGCGCAGAGGTAATCATATAGTCGAGCCAAATGGGCCAATATATTAAGGGGTGGTATTCAAAATGCTAAAGCGCTATACATGTACATGATACCTGAATAGCTCAAGCAGGCTAGGCGACTCTTTGTCACCGCGCCATTTCGAAGGGCATGCTAATACACATAATCATCGACATTTTTTTTCTTTGTAGACGAGTGCGGCGTCCCTGGACACGCCTCTAACATACTGCAGACTCAAGCGGATTTTGAACGTAGTCCTAGCGAAATCTGTCGCACGAAACAATATTGGCAACCATATACTCGGCGCGACACACGAGGTGCGCAAGCGGCCGAGAGGTCCCATCGTTGCCGGGGGGCCATTTTTCTTCCAGCCGATCCGGCTCGGGCCAACGCTGTCCGAGGCAACAGGGAGGTTAGGGTTGGGGAGGGACGAAACGGTCATTTGGCCGTCCCGCGGCGCGGTCAGATCGTATAAGGTTGAGGGAAGGGCGGGAAAGTGGGTGCGGGGAGGGAGAGGAGGATCGTCGGTGTGTGGCGGCCCGGGGGGGAGATGTGTAGCCTCGTGGCTGCCGCAGCTGTTTATCCAAGGTGGGGTCCGGCCGCGCGTGGACCCGCCGCAAATGAGCCCCACGCCGAAATGAGGCGGCAAGCCGGTGCGGCGGGCGCGTTGTGTTTTGACTGCCGCGGCCGGGCCCGGCTATCGTCCTTGACGCCCCGCCGAGGAAAAAAAAAAAAAAATCGCGCCGGCGTCGCCGGTTCTCTTCGGGAAGCACGTGTGTCGGTGGCGCGACTTCACTCAAATCCGTACAGTGCAGAGGAAGTCTGTCCACGTCTCGTCGGCCAATGTTCCATTGCGACAGAAATCATGTGTAGACACTCCAAGGCGAATTTGTGGCGTCGGCGACGCCATCGCGCTGATGTTGAGTAATATATATTTATGCATATGCGCATGCCATGTGTTTTAGCTCTGCCGCATATGCAAGGTGGGTGCTACGCTATTCAACCGCCACAACCTTTCAGACGGGTCTTGCGGGGTTGATTGAATTATTCCTCGGAATTTCAGAGAATTACACCGCGCAAACAAATGTAACGAAATATTGCATTCACAACGCATGCATTTTATCTTAAATCTTCCCAGATTACTACAAAAATCGAAACAATACTGGTGCGCACAATCTCAGTGTGATGTAATTTCACTGAGACCGCTCTTTACGAGTCGCACACTGGCACCCGCGCGATGCTACTACAGGCCCAACATGGCGTGGTAGAACCATAGATAGAATAGCATAGTATAGATAGAACCATAGAGTTTCCTAAAATTGCTAGAGGGAATTATGGCGCTGCGATTGTTCAGCCGCCATGGGAATGATGGGTAGTACATGAATTTCTCTGATCATTAGCCTTGGGCACCAGACGTTCTTGTGGCCTCGTTCGTTGCTGTTTGTCTACGCCTAAGTTAAGCTAAATTTCAAAGGAACTGATACTTTTTTAATGCAGAAGGTAACAACACTCTTCAAACACGCATAATCCCCTCTAATTGCACTGGTTCTGCTTGTGCATGCGTCAGCAGCTTAATGCTTTCTACGTCGGGCTACTGTGCTAGAGGTCTCGCGTTCGAAACGAGCTGTCGGACAATTTCATTACTGTTTCTTTAATTAAGTATAACGCGAAACTTTCTTAGACATTGATCATATTGCAAGATCACGAAGTCATTCAGAGCCAGAAGGACGAAGTTTAGGCAAATCCACACACTACCCATCATTCGCATGCTGACTAAACTGTCCTGCATGCAGCTCCCGTAGACACTAGCGCCACAGTTCGCTCTAGTAAATGTATGAAACTCTATTGTTGTTAAAACATAGTCTGAAGAGTCCAAGCACAACGTTAAACATTGATGACGCTACTTCCCCCCCCCCCCCCCCTCCTCCCACTCTTTGGGCAAAACTGCGAATTTCGGAAGTTAGTGGGTTGACGAACCCAGGTGTGTTGCGCTGCATGGTGGACCAGAAAACAGCCAGTAACAAACAAAGAAAAAGGGTGTAGTGCGATAGCGCCAGCTACCTACTCAAAGTTCGTAGCTATGTGCGCTAGCGCAGCACATCTATGGTCACGAGAAGAAACTTCAAATCCCGCAATAGATCACCGTAACAAGAGAGAGAGAGAGAGAGAGAGAGAGAGAGAGAAAGAAACGTTTTTTATTCAAAACAGTGTCCTGAGCGAGGCTCGGTATCACCCTGACTTGGGGAAAAAAAAATGCACGCTAGAAAAATCAAGTAAACTAGCGGCAGTCATGCACCTTGCGAGATGCCAGACCTCTCCATTACCCTCCTTTTTTCTTTGCAAACGAAAGTACCTGCACAAAGCGAAATTACTGGCAGACAATGGATCAGCCGTTTCTTCTATAGCTCTCGTTTCTGGTGAGGTTTGCACGATCGTCATAGCTTCAGTTGCACAGCACGGAACTCGTGAGAAGGCAGTACCTAGTTCGGCGGTGGCCCGAATGAAGACCGGCCCTCATTCGCCCCCTTCTGGGCGGTGCATTCGCAGCGAGCGTACGTATGTACGCCGTAGCACTTACGCTAATTCGTCCTGGAAGAGGCATCGCAAAAAATATGCACAATAAGAAAACGTCGGAAACGTTCTGAAGCTTCGACTGCAACAACGTAATGTGTGTGTGCGAGCGCCAAAGTGAGACAGACCGCGCGTCATTGCGTGCATTCGTGTCTGTTTTTTTTTTCCTTTTTTTTCCTCCCTTTTATGACTCACTCACATTTCGGTTATTTTCGCGTGTATATTTATTCCTTTCTGTTGCATGTTTTCATTGCGGGGCTGACTGAACGCATTACTGGTTGAAGCGTTCCTACTTGTAGGATTCCTCAAGCTAATACCGCTTCGGAGAGAAACACCCTAAAATCAACTGCGGAATAAACTAGTGTGTCGCACATTTTGTTTACTGCAATGCGCAAGGAAAGTTTTCTCAGAAGGCTTAAGTGCACCCGCGGGGGCGAAGTATAGTGGCTTTGGCATTGCGCTGCTGTATGCAAAAACGCCCATGACTGGAAATTCGGTTCCTGTTAAAGAATCTCAAGTGGTCAAAATAATCCGGAGCCCCTCACTACAGCGTGCTTCACAACCAGATGGTGATTTTGGCTCGTAAAACACCAAACCCCCAATTTCGCGGGCGGATCCTGCAAAGCTGGCGCTCACCTCGCGATGTGCCAAACTGGCACGCCTCCGGTTGAGAACGTCTTCAGTTACGGATTGGAGCAAGGTCACGTACAGTCATGAATTCAAGAAATAAACGCTGAGTATAAGTTTGAACGTAGAAAGATAGTCAGTTATAGATGATTATTAATTTTTTTTTATTATTGCTGCACGCTGTAGATATCCAATGTAAGGGTATACCCCTGCGGTAGAAGAAAAAAAAGCAGAATTCTCGCTGAAACGGCAAAGCATCGATTACGATGGAAAATTATTAAGCAGGTATGTGAAGTAAGGATAGTAGTTTTAGCAGCCGTGTAAACTTGCATACGTTCGCTTGCTAACCAAATTTACAAGCATGGTGTCACACGCGCACATGCAAACATGAACGAGGTCATCACACTCGATGAGCGCTGCCACTCGCTGTCAGAACGCTGGCGTGAGCAAGAGTAGCAGCAGCAGCAGCAGCGAGCGAATCGACCTTCGTGTTGCCTTTCGCTTCAATGCGAACGAAGCGGCGAGACACCGCGCACACGAAGCTATCATCCCTCGGCGCGCCTAGACTCTGTACTCATCGCCAGAGTAGAACCAACGCGCCACTGACCTCCCCCTTTCCGTTGGCTTGCGCGCTATGAAAGATGGCGCGCTTCCCCTTTTGCGCGCGCGAGACCGAGTCAGAATCCTCGGCTCCCCTTCACACGCTTTGACTCGAACACGCAGCATACGGCGCGGCAACGACGTTATCGCAGTTGGACATTATGTGAAACATCACGGCGACGACAACGGCGGAAATGCGCCAGGAGTGTCCTGGTATAATTATTCTCACAATCAACACTGCACAGGTTTCTCGTGCTACACCTGAGTGACTTGATGCGATAGCATTATCGCATCGGCACATCCGCTCCTTTGCTTACATTTGCTCCGAAATCGCCCGAGTTTACTTGAACATAAGTTTGAACTTCAGTTTAATGAGTACTTAGTGCAGATATAAAATTATAGTTTAGATACCTTTATGTATAGATAAAGACGTATAGTATTTTGAGTCGACAGCGACATCGCAGGCCAGAGAGTGTGTTCTGTAATACTATCGCAATAAAAGCAATTTCTTTACCTTCACCTTTTATATACGCTTCATCGATTTCATAGGCGTTGAAGCGGCACTAATTACTTTTTCTGTCTCCTCTTTATAGGCTGCGTGATGAAATAAAAAAATTTAATGACTCACTTTAGCGTCATTGAAATGTTCTTTGACCATGTACTAGTTAGGCCTTCTACGAAACAACAGGTATCTGCGGTAGCGCTCGCGTTCACGAGCTTTCTCGTTTAGCACGTTCCAGTAGGGTGCCTCGAAACCAGGCTTGGGGCGGGAGGCGGCGCTGACATTGAGGAATCCTACGCTTGAGAGAAACAAGTCGCCATTCGTCGTTGGAGGCGCGTATCTGCTCAGTCATCGCTTAGCGAGGCAATATGCAACGCCGTGTCATTCTAGGTCGTCAGCTAGCTAGCTAGCAGCTAGCAACGCCAGCTAGCTCACAAAAAATGACGCTCGCGGGAGCAGCGGACGGGTGTTTTTGCGGGCGTTACAAATGGACGCGATAACATAGGGTTACCGCGAAGCCTTCATCGCTGACGTAAGCACCTCCTGCCTTCAGCCAACACCCTGTACAAACTTATCCCTCGCTTGTACCGCTGCTTCCGCGAACCGCGCGTGAGCGCGCATTGTGAAACAAGCTCAGTAGGGGGACGCGCTGCCTAGACAGCTCGACTCGTTGGAACGATGCAGCTTTGCGGAAGATGTATGAAGCGATCTGTGGACGTCGTTGTTGCGCGGAATAAAGTAGTGTTACAACTTTGACAAGGCTTTTGCAGTTCTCGCCTGCAGTCTTTGAAATGCACGCGTGCACACTGTTCTCGAAGGCAGACGGAGTCGTGAAAGTGGACGCACACTATGCACTGCTAACGCTGGTTGCTTTGATGGTCTTATGAGCGAGCTCAAGAGATGTCTGGAGGGATCCTCTCCGACGTACGTCTGCCAGACCCCCTACGACGACCGGGTCCACGTATACAACGGACACGTACGAAACTTCGTTGTGTTTCACTCATGACGCAGCGGCTTGCGCACAGCACGCACTTGCGACATCCAGCGGTGTAAACACTTCATCACGTGACGATACTGGAGACCGTGCCGTCATAGGCCTGCGTTGACGCAGGCAGAAAGCAGCTCAACAGAGGTCAAACGAAGGACGTTTCGAAACGAAAGAAAAGAACCAACTCTGTGGAGATCGTTGGCTCTCTCTTTCTGCGTTTGCTGGCTCGAGCTTTCGTAACGTCCCAAGCGCGCAGCACAGAAGTGACGCTGCGAGCGCGCAGGTCGCACCGCATCTGCCGGCGCGCCAAATTAGCCCTGCCGCACGCCGGAGCGAGCCAGTTGTTTACACAAGGCGCACGCGTGTTTCGCGCGGAACTGACGGAGCCCGCGCATCATCCCTTCGGCTAATGATCTTTGATGAAGCCCGCTCATACAGCGACGAAGCGAGATCGTCCGCGCCATACTGAGGTGAAAGTAGGGGGGGGGGGAGGAGGGGAGTTATAGCGCAGTTACCGGCATTCCGAAACCCGCTGTGACGACTACAATGCGACACCGCTCCGGTTTCTAGGAAGAAAAAAAAAGTTTCGGGCGACGCTGACGATCACTGCTCAACAATGCGATATGTAGAAACAAACCAAACAAACAAACAAAAAAAGGTGGCTCATCTGTACGGTCAGCACCACGTTTCTGCGGTCCTGCCTCACAGGGGGCGCTTTTGCGCATCGCGGTATACAACAGTTTGCGTTGCGGCAATGCGCGACGCGTCATACCTGCTATACGCTCTTAACAGCGCTTCGGTGTCGCACGGGGTGGATATAATTACGCAGGCGCTGCTCACCTGCTGCGACGCAAGAGAAACATAAGGTGCCTGGCGTTGCGCGGCCCACCGGAATACCTTCATTAATTAAGAACGCCGAGCAGCGAGGACTGCGTATATGCATACGCATTTGCACACGCGACTGCGGCGGATACGACTGTTCGTTCGACCGCGAAGTGCGGGCACCGTGTAACGTACCGCGTAGAAGACTCGTTTTTCTTCCTTTGGGCGGCGTTCAGCGCGTGCCCCACTTTTAACGTCTTCCGTAATAGTGCTGAGGTGCGCCAAATAGCGTGGCGCACGCGCTATCTTTTTTCTTTTTTCTGGATATTGCGTTGCCGGTTTCGCTCGTGTTTTAGTCTTGCGTAGAGCTTTCACATATAGGATAGAGGAAAAGTTAACGTAGAGTTTCAGCTAGCGTAGAGTTTCAGCATGTCCGTATATCTGCGGCACTTTACGAAATGCCGGAAAACCGGAGACGCGTCGACGGAAGCACTAGCAGAGCTGGTAGCGCCCTCTTGCGAAGCTTTATCCAGCCACAACGCGCTAGAAATATTCCTGCGGTGTGCCATCATTCTCGAAAAAATAAAACGAAGAGAAGTCATCATCATCATCATCAGCCTGTTTATGCCCACTGCAGGGCAAAGGCCTCTCCCATACTTCTCCAACTACCCCGGTCGTGTACTAATTGTGGCCATGCTGTCCCTGCAAACTTTTTAATCTCATCCGCCCACCTAACTTTCTGCCGCCCTCTGCTACGCTTTCCTTCCCTTGGAATCCTGAAGAGAAGTATGCGATACATAATGATTATTGCAGCTGAAGCGTCCGCATCCACTGATAGGTAGAAGATGGTTGTTGCGCTTATATCAGCACCTCCCCCCCTCCCCCCCCTAAAAACACTCATACTCTTAGGGCACAATATCCCAGATTTTTAACGCGACAGCGTTAAGGAGCCCGTGTCGCATATAATCCGGCGTTGGCATAAAGCGTCCAGCGTCGGACGTCGTTTAGGCAAAACGATTTTCGAGCCACACAAACCCAGGCCGTTCATCCAACGCAAGGCATTCACTAAACTAATTGAATTTCTTAAGCTAAAATACGTGAAAGAACTCGTCAACTACGACTTACACAGAACCTACAGACACGGTAGCTCTCGAATTGTAATTTGAATATGCGAGAAAACATAATTCTGTTACACGAAAACTCAAACAAACCTCTTTTCCAGCGTTTCTACAATGCACAGACCGCAGACGGCGTCCGCCATTAGCGCACGCCGGCGCGTAAATATCTCCGAGTCCACGGAGCAGCGCGCCCGCTTCCTCGAAAGACTTCGAGATGGCGCTCACCTCCGCCGCATCGTGACCCATGCGAGAGGCCGCGTTTCTGCCAGAAAACCCGCCTTCGTGCATAGCATGCGCTGTGAGCGTTTCCCGGTAAAGATTACGGTGACATACGCTGCAGTTGCCGCGAAGCGTAAGTAGCAGTCAGGGATCTTTGAATGCTATCGCGTTCCACTTTTAAAGGCGAAGCTTAAGCGTCCTCGAAATTTTTGTACAGGCGGCGAGATACCGAGAATACATTAACGCGTCTGCGAGCCGACGATAAAAGGACAACCAAGAGCAGATACGATTGCACAGTATAGCAAAATCTACCAGTCAGGGTCATCACCCGTGACTAGTTTAACTAGCGCCCGACTACAAACACGCATTTAGTTCCTCAAGTTGGCGCAATCCTTATGTGCC
The DNA here is from genome assembly GCF_023375885.2 of Dermacentor andersoni. Taxonomy (NCBI): domain Eukaryota; kingdom Metazoa; phylum Arthropoda; class Arachnida; order Ixodida; family Ixodidae; genus Dermacentor; species Dermacentor andersoni. Next base: position 113,733,524 of record NC_092823.1, on the reverse strand, counting down.
CCCCCCCCCCCCTCCCCCCTTAGTCACCAGCTGCGCAAGGGAGCCGACGGCCATTAAGATCTCTCCTTACCACCCACCCAGGACCGTGTCTTGTTCGCGCAAGGAGGCGGGGAACTCCGTGAGCCCTCGGTGGAGCCATTGAGCCTGGGCGCTTTGTCTTCGCGCTAATGGAAAAGGTGAACGAGGCGGCCCACGCAGGCCCAGGTGCCGGAATTTATGGTAACGAGGACGGCGCACACTTACTTTAACGCAGAAACCGATCGCCCAAGTACGGGAAGCACTGGAAAGGGCGAGGGCATGGCGACCGATGGTCGGGTGCGGTGTCCCGCCGTCCGATGGAGAGGGGAGAGCCAACGCGAAGAAACGACTCGTGTTTGCCTTAGGAGTTGTGCTCCGCGCGCCTCTTGAGCACGCGGCGCTTCTGCAGTTCCGCTGGGAACCATGCAGGCTTTATATAGAGTCCCGGGCGTCCGTATGGAACTAAGAAAACGATGCTATCGCTTCTGAATACGGGCACCGTCGATGCGATACCGCGAAACGTAACCCTCCCCCCCCCCCCCTTTAAAGAGGAAAGAATGAAAATAACAGCGACAGAAGACAGGACAAGAAAAGAAGATGGAAGCAGGAAAGCGCCTTGTTGCTCGTCTCCTTTTCGCATTTCGTTCTTACTCGGGACAGCAAAACCTGCCGTGGTGGCTTCGCGGCTATGGTGTTGCGCTGCTAAGCACGAGGTATCGGGATCGAATCCCAGCCGCGGCGGCCGCGTTTAGATGGGGGCGGAATGGGAAAAAAAAAAGAAAACGCACGTGACCGGTGCATTGGGGCCGCGCTAAAGATACCACCGGGTGAACAAAACTAACATGGAGTCCACGCCTGCGGCGGGCCTCATAATCAAATCATGGCTTTGGCACCAGAAAAGCCAGAATTCACTTACTTGGGCCAAAAGGTTATACATGATACCATGCAATGGTTCGCGATAATTCTCTTGTCTGAAGCCTTTTCTTGCGTCATATGTGCCTTTTCAACGTGTAATGAAGTAAAAAATTTTTTTATTAAGGTATACCTAATGTGTTTCATTCGTTGGTTTCGTCTTGTACGAAGCATTTCGTGTCTCATGTCAAATCACAGAGTAAACATAAAAGCAAAAAAAAAATGAAAGTGCGTACGTGCGTACGAAAATATCCGAGGCAATTAACTGCCATCGTTCGCGGAGTGCACGCCAGATCACGCCACACTAACGCGTTGAAACAAACCCGGAAGCTTGACAAGGGCGCGTGGTATCTGCACAGTATCTGCTCCTAAAACTTAAATTTCGGCGAGCTTCGCTTATCCAGAATTCACTGTACTCGCTTTACCGTAGGCGCTGACTATTGCGAAATTGAAGCCAAGCAGTCGTGAAGAACACGTCTGCTTAGCAGGAACCTCGAAACTAGAACTAGTTTTGAGAAATCCTTTCTTAGAGTGCGCGACCAAATACACTGGTCTTGCAGTTCAGACTTTCCATGAAAGCAGCTCCTCCAGCATTTCGGGGCCACATTAACCGAAACGCTAACACATTTTCCAGCAGATCACGGGGACGGATATCTTCAAGGTTTAGTTCTTGTCTTAGGATTTCTACTAAGGCGATATAGCTTCGCCATTGCTCGGCTCGCATTTTGCAATTGCGGCACGTATCCTAATGTTAATAATTGAAAAGTTTATTAACGAATCTCTTTATATACCTGGACATAGTGATTCCTGAGGCAGGCGATTTTCCCCTCTCTCATAAAATCCACCAAGAAAGGTGGAACAACTGGCTTTGTTTGGCCACATCTTACCCTTGCGCCGCAAAACCTTACAGATCCCCATCATCAAAGGTGGAACAACAATATCTTTTGCAGGCGACAATAAGGAAGACGTTTGAACAAAACAAAACAAACAAACAAACAAGCGCTGCAGAACCTTAAAGCTCGGCGCAGGTCTCCCGCCACACAACGACATTCGCCTTCGTTCTGTTGTCGCGATGCGGGAAATTACTCACGGTTTTATTTTGTGTCTATGGCTGTTCTGGCAAAGCAGCAGAGTGTTGCCGTTGCCATGGAAACGCTTCGCGCACGTCACGTCGTGCAATTAGGCATAGAAGCCATTTAGCGTTCGTTTTAAAGGACGGCAACAACGAACAACCACAACAACAAAAATAAAGTACAAAAGAGACAGTAAATAACAGTTACATTGCAACTCGGACGCGAACGTTGCATTCTCCTATTAGCGGACAACAGTACGTAGGCAGATGATAATCAAAATAGCGCGCTCCACTGAAGCGGGCCACAACAGGAGAAGATGCGAGTTGAGTAAATTCAAACCCTTCTGCAATTTACGAGATACAGGTCACAAAATAAAAAAATAAAATAGCGTCCAGAGGGTATAAGCTACATGCCCGTGTTTGTTTTCGCTTAGTCGCCTTGCTTGCCTCTTTCAAAAGCAACAATAAATGCGAGCAGGCAAAAAAAAAAAAGAAGTAAAGCAAGAACGATAGATTACGTAAATCAAAGACATCGAATAACAATAATAAAAGATGCCGTTTTCCGGTCTCTTCGTCTGGATGAGATTACTTGTGCTGACTGGGTTTCCAGTGGCAGCCGCGTATGACGCTTGTTTTCGAAAACGCACCCCATGCGCTCGAAAACGAGATTATAGCGCCTCTCCACCCACCCACCAGCCCCCCGCAACTAGAACCAGCTTTTCACGAGAACATGTCTTGTTGTTTTTGTTTTTCACTTTGCATGCGTCGGGAAGGAGTTCAGATTTGACTTCAGAAGCGAGAAGCCTTGTCAAAAAGGCTTGTATTCTTTCCACGGCCCGCTTATGTTTGCGTTTTTTGGTGTCGTATAACCTCTTTTCCCACATCTCTTTTTCTCCGTGGCCCACCGACTTGCTCTGTTAGTGTTTCGTTATTTTCATATAGACATTTGAAAGTGTTTTGTGGTCTTCTTGTTGTTTCTACTTATGCTTTTGGAGTAGCCCGCCCTTTTTATGCCAATCTTCTAACATTCCAAACTTCATAAAAAAAGATAATAATAATAAGAACAACAACAACACGAATCTTAATAAAAACATATGTAAAACCGCCTGCTTGCTCGGTCAATCCCACGCAGTCGATATGGTTCCCTACACTGGACACAAGAACAAAAAGCTATTGCGCGCATTCCGGAGCTGAAGAGAGTGAAAGTTCGAAATCACGTTGACCGTTCCCGAACTTATTCCTTCTTCGCTTTTCACGATCGACGGGAGGGCCTCGAAATTTGCATAGTTTATGCACTCAGGACATTACGAGCACAAACTAAACGGCTGGATGTCGGGAGAAAAACCGCAACGGCCCTCTATGTTCGATAAACTCATGGGGAGGGGGAGGTCAAATAACCACAACAACGGTATAAGAATTTCGGAACTCCTTTGAAAGCATTGTGGTGTAAATATTGAACGACTTCCCATCGCTCCTAGAAGTACGGACCGCGGGAAAACAAACACTGGGCAGGTGTGGAGGCTTAGCCGGCGGAAGCTGCCATTTGTTGGCGGCTCTGACAGCGGTGGGGAAGGAGCTCAAGGTCGTTATATGGCGGCAGAGCGCTGGCGCGCGATCCACAAAAACAATCGATTGAAAGATGAACACTTTGACTATACTGGTTCGTTGCTACAACCGCATGGCCCACGTTCGGCGCGCCCCCTCCAATTTATCTATGAGTATACCCTCAAGGCCAACGAGGCATTACACAGTTGGGTGGGTAAAAACATTTGCCGGACAAACAACTTTTGCAGTAATAGAGAGAAAACAAAACATTATGCAAACAATAAATTCAGCTCTGCTTCAGGAAGGCGTCAGCGATTGCGGACTTGAACAAATAAAATACAAGCAACGGGGGGGGGGGGGGGGAGGGGGGGCATAACCCTCTCTACTTGCTCTCGGTAAAAAGAAAGTGAAAACAGATTAGTTCGGCAGAAAGGAACGGCTGCTTCATTTGGGGGGTCAACAGGAGATGAAAAGTAAGTAAGTTGCGGAATAAGCTCCTCATGAAGTGTTTGACTGCGAAAGAAAAAAAAAATGCACGTAAAAGTGAAAGACGGGAACTTCTTCTGATTACCAAGCCTGGGAGCCGACAGTCGATTTCATCAACGTGACCACACGATCACCATGATTAGCAGCCCAACCACCAAACAAACTGAGTATCTACCGAAGGAAGTATGCCTGTACGTGCCAACCGTCTCTAATATCCTGATATCTAATGCACGCAGGGATGCAGGCAGGCCCGCACAGTTCGCATCAAAAGTTTGTGCGGACCACAGGACCATACGCTCTAAACCTGGGTTCTTCAATCGCATAGCTGTCATCAACGTTAGGACTTTGGAGGAGAGGATAGTGTCTCCGATTTGACGAAGAACTTGCTGTAGCGTAGCGTACGCTAAGCAGCGCACGTTTTTTTACAGCTTTAGTTGGCCAGGGAGATCTTCGGATCTCAGAGGCCATATGCCGTCGTTGCAGCTGTTTCCCGACTGTAGCCATAGGTGACGCTGACATCTCGAACGTTTCTTTCGTTAGGCTTCGACTCGTTCGAAACGAGAAGCGATCTCGAAAACACCACAAGATTATCCATAATACACTGTCGTCGAAGCGGCCTGAGACTAAGCGAAAGCCATTTACACAATAATTTGCTACGAACGAAGTGCATTTTAGAAAAGCAGCGCCAAATTCAATTCGAAGCGGGCAGCCGGGAGGGCCGCCATGTTTCACGCAAACTCCGCAAACCACGCAAAAACGCTAACGCTGACTCGTTTGCGTTGCTTACGCCCGCTATAACCGCCATTTTGTTTAGCGTTCAGCGCATGCGCCGTGACGACCCGCTATTTTTTAGCGTACGCAATGGTATAGCGTACGCTATACTAAAACTGTCTAATATGGCGGGTTTAACGCGTGCATGCGCAGAACGAAATAGAAATGACTACGGTTCTCGCACGACCATATTTTGGATTTGGCCTTACGGGCTTGCGTAGTTGAAGTGACAAGATGGCGGCTCTCCTGGGCCGCCATGTTGCAATTTTGTCTGCAACAGAATTTCGCCTCCAGGGCCTACAATTTTCATACTAATAAGCCCTTACTACTTGCACTTCACCTTCGCAAAGAACAAATGACGAAATCGTTTTAGGCTTCGTTTGACCGCGAGGACAAATTAGTAGCGATGACGGGTCCTTGTTCTACGCACACGTCGTCTGTTTTGACGACACCGTTAGGCCTAACGAAATATGCCGACCATTTCTGCGGAGGAAATGCTTCGATTTCTCTCTGCATGATGGCGCCACGCTATCGGCGATGCCGCACATCGGTGTTGTGGAACGCTCGGCTAAAGGGCCTCCTCGAGGACGTGCTTGCAGCAGGGCGGTAGAGTCGTTCTGTTTGCGACCACGTCAAACCGACGAAGCGCCACACTTAAGATTCGTGCTTAACGCGTTACCAAAAATTACCGCCCCTTGACCGTGCAGCACCGAGGACGAGCTCCACAGCAAAATATTTCACAAGGATATATTTTTGTTTGTTTGTTTACTGCAGGCGGCGCCGACTTCAGCGCGAAGTATACATCTCGCACGAAACTCAAGACAAACCGTAGAAACCCTTCAGCTGCGGAACGACGTCGAACAATGGAACAGACGAGTCCGACAAGATTGCGCATCGCTCAACCAATTTTCTATGCAACTCCAGCGGCCCCGGATCAGAAAACATTCCCGCGAAATCACGTCCGCCGAGTCTCGCCTCGTCGAACACACGAGAGTGGGAGATTGCCTTTCTCTTTATGTTTTAACTTCCCCTTCGAAGTGTGCAGGAGAAACGAGGGCCAAAAACAAGGAGCTTTTTTTTCTTTTTTTCGAAATAACGAGTCTAAACTTCGCGCAACCCGCCGCCGTCCCACGCGCCCTCACATAGATATGCTCCGCGCAAAACCACCAAACAATATGCAACAGTATATTATTTTTCTTTAATTTTCTTTTTCCTTGGAGAAAGGTTTGCTATACCGATACCTGCCGGCGCAGCTGACCTTTTGTTGTCGGTTTGCCGACGTTGACAAGGGTACAAAGGAATGCACGAAAAGCCCGGAGGCCCCGAAATGGAGGTTTGGTAGGAAAACGATGGAAGTGGGACCAACAAGGACACAAACCCAAGAAATTAATAAAAAAAGAATTGCGAAATATACTACGAAAGGATTCTGAAGTCTATTGAAAGAGTACAGCTAGTTCGAAATTAGCTGCCGTCTTTGCACGCGAAATAACTTCCAAGCCTTCTGACATTTTCCACATACTCGTCCAAGGCTGCCTGCAATACCTTATATGACAGTCCATGCCGTTTGTATAGCATCGAGTGTCTCGAGATGGTAGAGTCATGTTCAAGTGCTCGCTTCGCCGTCGAATCTGGTCTGTAGCACAGAACAGCGAGGACTGTCAACATGCTTCTTTTTTATCGCGCCGACTGGAGCATGCAAATAAGGATATTGTAGGGCAGGGTCAAATTGAGGAAGATTTCGAGACTATAAAGCGAAGTGCGAAAGAGTTTTGATACCAAATAAGAAAAAAAAAAAGGAAAGAGAAAAGTAGGGTTTGGTTCACGGCAGGAAAAACAACCTTGACTCCAGCGTTGAATATGAAAGGAGCGCGGAATAGAAAGACTCCTTCAGACAATTGGGCACCTGACCGGACTTACTGTCGGCAGGCAGGCTGGCAGGCGAGGTTTCGAAGTCACCCGCACTCCCTTTTTTTTTGAGATGCAAATTAAAAAAAAAATAAAGTAGGCGAGACAGAATTGAAATGCGTATTTGTGCGGAACGCGCATAGAAATGACACGGTCCATCGATCGTTGCTACAGCCGACGTAGTGGTAAAACAAAATGAGGAAAGGCGGTAGTTCGAGGCGGGGGAAAAAACGTGAGACGTGCATGTCCTCCGGCGAAGCCATACGTGGTATTGTTCACAAACTTCGGTTAGGTGTTGAATTTATCAGCGATATATTAATCTCCTTCCACGTGCCGTGCCACTCCTACTGTTGCGACATATATCAGAGACAGTTCACCGCGTCCTTTCGGTTTGCGTCCAGCATGCGCGCGAACGACAGATGTTAGCCGATTCTTCTGTCCCAAAATTGGACGGAGAACGCACTTGCTGGAACTGTGGTCGGACTGTTCCAGAGCGGTCAGAGCACTGCTCGCATTTCTGCACGGCCCTGGTCCTGGCCCATGGTTGTGAAAGTCCACCTGAAAGGCTAATTATTCACGCCTTCCTGTGCCATAAAGGGAAAAGAAGAGAAAGACCGCTACGAGCGGTACCTTTATCTCGACGAATAGTAGCAAGCCAGCCTGGAGACGACCTTTCTGCCACTTTTAATGAAAAAAAATTTCATAGCGTAGAATGGATTCGGTGCGGCTGGTATCAAGCGAACTGTGATCAGAACGGGTGGAAAGTTCAGCACAGCTTGAATGTGATCACGTGTGGACGCTTTAACGGGTGGCGCCGCCGTCTTGAAATTCTCGCACCAGCTGCCAAGCTCACAATGACGTCACAGCATGTGGCGCCATCTGGATGATGCTAGTAAAGCAGCAGCAATTATAGGAAAAACAATAATGGTAACACTGTATTTGACATCAAATGGTAGCCAAGCTGACGAGCTTCTTACAATTTTCGCGTAAATGAACATCTTTTAAAGGAGAAAACTAAAAACCTGCATACGGACTTACACCGCGAAGGTTCCAACTTCAAAATTGTGACATCATCGGCGACGCACCTTTTATTGCGCGCGAAATTCAGAAAAGGGCGGAACGCATTCCTCAATTCTCGTTCGCGATAATTACGCCGTATTCGCCTTTGCGACGGCGAAAAGAAGCGACACCGACAAGTCTATCCTGATATAGAGCCTCACTTAAGCGTCACATTTAAATAAAGACGTCGTAACGGAGGCGGGTGAGAAAGAGAGGCGAGGACCGCTAAAATCTTTATCGATGCGAAGGCACGTACACAGTGCCGCTTCTCTTCGTTCAAACGCGTCCGTTAAGCCTGTTCAGCATGCGGCACACGCGCTGCAAAAATTATATCGCGCGAGGAGGTCTTCCAAAGGCGAAGTCGCGCGGCGAGCGCGCGCGATCGAGAAAATAAGGGACGCCTATTTCGGGAGAGCGATGCAGCGCGCCAGGTCGATAACTCCCACGGCGGACGCCCCCCCCCCCCCCCGCTTCCCTACTCTCCCCACCCTCTTCCCCCCTGTACTCGCCCCTCGCCGGCGGCGGCAGCGGGCGCGTTTCTCGGCGTTGCTCGTGTGTCGGCCTCTGGCGTCGGCGGCCGGCGTTAGGCCCAGTGTAGGGGAAAGGTGCGCGCAACGACTCATTCGCTGCGCGCTCCGTTCTCGTGTATATACGAGGGAGTCGCAATGTATATAAAAAGAAGGCTCGTTATGCGCAACAGGGCAGCGAGAACGTTCGCGACATTACCGGCCCCTTTTTCGCGAGACAGGACGATCGGTTGCTGCCGAACGAGCTATGCGTGGAGCCGCATGTGTGTGTGTGTGTTTGCGCACGGCCTCGTACCTGTTCCTCTGTCTCTGCGTGCTTGTTTGCGAAGCATTCACGCCAACCTATTCGCTGTATGCACGTATAGATATACTCCAGATAGAGATGTCGTGAGGAGGTCTGCGGAGTTGCCGTCTGTTTCGATACGGTCAAACCAGACGGCCATTTGCGCCCACCTGTTCGCTATGGCCGTGTAGGCATACTGTAGAGCAAGACGTCATGAGATGGCCTGCGGTGGTGCCATCGGTTTTCGCACATAGGCGTATTCATTTAAAGACCTCATTTTTTTCCCTTTGCGCACGCAGTTAGCGAAATTGCAACAAGGTTTACTTTCTCGTATTCCGTTGAAGATGAATACACGGTGCCAAGCTCTCACGGGCTTTCTACTAAGTGCTGATAGAAAGCGTCAGACACTGTGGAAGATGCGAATGCCCACTATAGTGGCCTCCCCATTTGGCCTATAGTTGTCTGCCATATATACTTAGTTGCTTTTTTGCCCTACACACATCACAGCGTTGATGTTGACGAACATGCAGTGAGCTGCCAAACATGGCGTCACGTAGATGCAGTGGCACTGTTGCCGGACTTATTGCACATGGCCATCGTTACGGCTGTCTCGACGCGGACGCAGGAGTTTAATTGTGATTGTAGTTAGTGCAACCGCGGATGTCCATACTTTCCAAAAAAAGAAGAAAAGGAACGTCCGCACCTGATGCAAGCTTCCGTACGCTTTGTACCAAATGTATGAAAGTTATAGCCCGCGCTTAAACCTACTGGAGTTAAGGGAATATACATCGGAACAGCGGAGAAGTCAACGGCGGAAGCAGCGATGGGGGTGTCATCTCGCGACGCTTTCTTGAACTACAACGCGTTAACAGCGTTTTCGAACTGCGTCGTTGGTCACGGCGAAGGCGGGATAGAAACAAAATAGGTCCACAGTTCGCGAGTGGTTCTTGCTGCCGACGTCTTAGCACGCGCAGGCAGTCATAACATACTCGTTGCACTTGTATAGCTCCGTGCGCGCTAGTTGACGTCAGCTCCACAAGATGGCGCCGACGGATTTCCGGCGTTTCGGTATCCCGTACATTGTAATACACGAACGAACAGGCAAAAGGAATACTCTGTTGAAGTCTAAAGCGGCATGTTGGAATACCAGTGCATCCCTCAATCAAGACGAGCACATGAGAAGAGCCCGCATGAACACACAGACACTCTTCTCTCGTCCTTTTCCTGTTCGCTCTAAACATTGTATTCTGAGATGCAAGCCCGCATTGCGACACTTGTTTACTGAAGCGGCAGGTGGCTAGAAGGAAACGACGGGGAGTGTGCTCGACCTCTACCTGTCTAACTTTACTTCGGAAATAAGTTTTTTTTTTTTTAGTTTACCAAACTTTGGAGAGTGCGACACTTACGCGCGTGATTATTATCGCTTTCTTTTGCGGTGCGCTTCTCAAGGTATTCGCGGCGTTAATGCCCATTACTCCCCTCCTGCCCGCCCCCTCCTCATACCACCCCTTCTATTATAATTGCCTTTCAAGTGCGCGTGCAGACAGGGTCAAAAACTTACGGCATGCGGGTTCCACGTAAAATAAAAGGGTCGAGCGTTCACTCAGTTTTAGCTTGCAGCCATTAAAACGGTACGACGCTATATTGGTCACGTGCGCGCGGAGACTCAGAGAGCGTTCAACTTTCTTTTGAGGTCCCGCAGAGCCCCGTAAACGTGAAGCCCCGCTTCTGTACCTGTTACGCGTCAGCAAACCACATACCATCTGTTGCGGCCGTCCTGGAGCCCATGTGTAGGTAAAAACTCATTTAGTCTACAGGAAATTTCCATACATTTCGCAGAGACTTACTCGTCCTCCTATATAAACACGTCCATCGGTCCATGTAAAATCTATTATACAACGTATTTACTCGACTGTAGGTCGACACTGTTAAAAACAAAAATAATGTGAGCCTCTATTGCGTTCAGCTTACATTCGAGGAAAGCTTTTTCTTCCGTTTCCTTTTTACACTTCGAATTTTGCGCGCCGGCTTAGCATCAACTCCGTACAGTATATCGAATACGTACAGTACGTACAGTATATCGGTGTAAAAAAAAAACCTTTTCACAGAGTGTCTAAGTGAATATCTAAAGGCTGAGGGTGACTTACCACCACCTCAAACTCTGGCCGCTGGGGCATACGATAATGCGCGGACGAACTTGACGCGGTGTTCGGTGTCACCGGGCTGCTAAATTCGGACGCCCGAAAAGGAGCACGGGTATGCGGAGCTTCATGGAAACGCATATCCATTATACATCTTCTTATCTCTCTATCAATCATTCTGTCTGCCAGCCTTTCCGGCCGGAAACTTCCAGTTCGGGCCGAACTTAAACAACGCGAACCGAAGCAAAAGCCAAATGCGCGCTCCGCCGACTCGGTGAGAAGGAACACACCCACCTGACCCGCGCATCCACTATGCGCAAAGAGTAATCAGATTTCGGGCCTTCGACAGTAAGGAAAATAAAAGCGAAGCCGTATCAGGCGAGAGGGGAAGCTACTGGCTGGCGCCGAGCCCAGAAAAGCGGCAGAGGGAGCTAAGGCGATAAACTTGCTGTCGGATAAAGAGGGACGGCTTCCTCTTTCCTTTCGCATAGAATAGCCGGGCACCGGCACAGGGCTAGCGTCGTCGCGGTAACTTGGTTACCATCGCTCCAGGGATACGCTGATTCTGGACGCAGTGAAAGCATGTCGGTATAGTTGAGGCTGAGGATGTCGTGGGCAGCGAAGACCTGAGAGGTAGTCTCCCACACGTGCGCAAGCTACGTCAGTCCTTATCTCACTTGTATAAGAGCACGGACACTACTAAAGCTGTTTGATGATGGGCATGCCCAGTCGGCTCCTGGCAGTCCAATAAAGCAGGCAAGTGGACGCGTACTCAAGGAAGAGAGATGGGTGGGTAGTAGTCGATACCTCGATATTTCGGATATTTCAAATGCTGAAAGGGGGAAAAATACTCGTCTGAAGAAGAAAAGACAGCAGGACGGACAGAAACGGCCTTATTAGAAAGGATCTGTCGGACAGAACCTGTCCTGAATAGGTGAGATCCTTTCTCGTTGGAAATGTCGAAGAGGACACATTATGTGATTGTCGTCATCTTCAGTACGACAACTCGCCGAATCAATGTAACGTCGAAGAAGCACGCAGTCTATACTGTAATTAGATATGGGAAATTATGCCGCAGTCGATACTGTTCCAGCAGTTTTGATGCAAGAAATTCAATAGAAACCAAAACGTTTGTAACTGCAGATCAATGCGTGCCGACTTCAGTGAATTTGAGTGACAGATGCGGGGCTGGGAAATCAGGCCGCAATGCGCTCTTTCTAAGTGTCTCTCATATTAGCCAAAGCAATAACGATAAACTTCCAGGCATAGCTCTGTAGTCTGGAAATGACCAATCACATTTGGTATCCCCAGAGGCAAGAGAACTCTCCCCGATGAAACACAGCGGCAGAAAACGGTCATGGAGAGATAAAAAACAAACCGCACACAAAAAAACAGGACGATAAAAAGACGATGACATGTAAAGGTGCTACGAGATCCCAATCGATATCTTCATCAACCTCTCCTTCGGTGATTAATCTTCTTGCCCGGAGCACACCGGCACCAACTGTAAGACTCTCATGGAGCTAACCACGTCTGCTCGCGCCTACCTAACTGCCTGACCAAGAAATAGACGTGCTTCACCAACAAACTCACGCCCAGAAAGTCCTGGTTCGTCTGCAATCCCCCCCTGGCTTTTCTTTCCCCAATCTCGCTTCCGGATCGCATCGCCTCCACATTTCCGAACTCTCCGTTCTCCCGCCAACCTTTGCGGCGCTCGCAAATCGACGGCCTGAGGCGCCTCCTCAAAGCACTGCTGCATGACAAGCTAGTGAGAGCGGCAGAGAGACGGCGTGGAGATGAACAGGGCGTCGTTCAGCGTCGCAATCGACGGCGTAGACTCAAAGGTACGGCACCGGGTGAGCAGCCAGCCACGAGAGAGAGAGAGAGAGAGACGAGGGAGACGAACAGGGAGACGAACAGGGAGCACCTCCTCGGCGCGGGAAGCGCACTCACTGCACACGCGCCACTACTGTCAAACGCGATTGAGGAATGCATTTTTCAGGAGCTATACAACCATCAACGGTTTTTTTTTCCCGAATCCGCCACTCCTCTCGGTCACCATACTTCAGCTCCCCGCGTACCACTTCTCGTCTCTCCAGTCGCACTGCTGCCCTGGTTCCTAAAATCTTCCTTAGCCGGAGAGCTGTTCCGAAAACCTCTTTACACTTTCCTTATCACTCTAGCGATCTCTCAGCGGGGAAAAAAAGGAGGCTATCACTTCGCGTTCCTTCTTTTTTGCCTCTTTCAATCTGCGGTTTGCCTACAAAAAATAAAAGAACGAGGAAAACATTACAAGCTGTGTGTGCGCCATCAGACGCACGTCTTTCGAGCGTTCATTTTTTTTTCGGGGTTGGAGGGGAGAGTCTGGGTTCGTGCAAGAAACCGCCGCTGTTCTGTCGTGCTCTCGTTCGCCCCTTTTATTACGCCGTAGTTCTTCTTCGATGGGAGCAGGTTTCTTGGCCCATCGCTTGGCGCGCTGCTGGCGCCGTATTCCCGCATTGGATTCGATTGGGGAAGCCGCGGGAGGAGAGAGGCGGGAGGCGCCCTGCTGCGAACGTGCGCTCCTTCTCCAGGACCTAGCTTCTCATTGGGCTTCACGTTTCTCACACGTTCGCAGACGAAGGCCACACGCACGCACTCGCGCACTCTCTTAGACACGCGGAAACAAGCGATGAGCCAGAGGGAAGTTAACCAGGCCGAGCCAAGCCGTCTACGTTGAACTGGGAAAAGGGGAAAGAGAAGGAAAAGCTGAGAAGACGGTGACAAGTTCTCAGTGTGCACGCACTCAGACGCAGTTATTAGTTCACCATTCAGCGGTCATCATCATCATCATAGGCAGCGGCGGCGGGAGCAGCAACAGCAGCAGCAGCACCATATTATTATGTCCACTGAAGAACTAACCTTTATGCTCACTTCCAGTGATATCCAATTATCTCTGTTTGTGCTAGCTGATTCCGACTTGCACCTCAGCGGTCATATAGGTTAGTGCATATCAAGGCACGGTGCATCTCAAAAAACGCAACGGTGCTTTCGTGGCTGCGCACATCACAGACGGACGAGGCACAAGAACTTCTCTTCGGTGAAAAGTTCATCGCCTAATTTCCCTAAAGCTGTCGCACTGGCAGGCGTCTGATATTAATACGACGGGCAGCACAACAGGAGGTGGTGCCTAACTACACACGCATACAGAGAACAATACCGATAAGCACAAATGTTTTCACAGATACACGCCATATTACACACGTGCAGACACACAACACAGGAGCGCGCACACTCGCACGCAGACACGCACATAATACACAGCAAATGCAACCCCAGGAAGACAGAAAATCAAGCACGAGCAGTATGTACATACAGGCTCGCATAAAAGTACACGCACGCACGCACGCACGCGCAGACCGCTTGGTAATCAGAAATACGAGAAGCACATATGCCCACAGAGGAGATGCAAAATCTAGTGGGTGCCCGCGTTTCGCGACTCGATCGAGTGATGCAAGTGATCGGGAAAAGCGCGACCCAGCGCGAGATGAGAGTTGAAGTCAACCTTCCGAACGCACTGCTATTTCCAACGTCAGCCGGCTTTACACTAGAATGAGAGACGACAACGGAGAGGCAGAATAAGAAAAATAAGAAAAAAAAGATTGCTAGTTGATAGAAGAATGATCGGAACGGCAGGAGAACTGCCGGGGGCACATCCAAGACAAAGGAGATGCGCAGAAAAAGCAAAGGGGAAAAAAAGAAACAAAGATTGAACCGGGAGGCCGCGTTCCTTATTTACTCATCCCTCGAAGTATCACGCGCCTTGTTCTCTTCGGTATCCCGTTCGTTCGGGAGACTAAAGCGAGCAAATCCGACCGAGAGCCAGAAGTGAAAGGAACGGGGAAATCGGCGGCGCCTACCGGGGGGAACGAGAATTTAATGCGAGGGGATCGACGAGAAGGAATCGCAGGCGGAACGCCGAATCCCGACGTCTGCGGTATCGCTGTCGTCGAAAGCTCGCGGAAGCAAGTTATTTGCCGGAGAATCTAAAGGGGAATGTGTCAAGCACGCTGCAAGCCAGCACTCTTGCTGACAGGGCAAAAAAATAAAATAAAAGATGAATAGGGAAGATTGCAGGAAGTAGAAGCCATCGATAATGAGATCGCAAGCTCGACGGTTGTGGGGGAAAAGAAAGATAACGCAGGGATGAGAAAGCCAGAGAGGTTACCCACAGAACCGTTCGGTTTGCTACAGGGGCTAAAAGAAAGGGGAAATAGGGAGATAAAAAAAAACGGGGATAGATTGAGCACTGCGTTTGCAGATAAGCAGGACTTGCTCTTGGGCTAGTCGTGGGGTCATACTTAACACAAGAACAGTAGTGTTAACTGCGTTGATATACGTAGCTGCGTTACATGTAAGGTGCGTAATTTCTTTAGGCGCGTTTATAGTGGCCGTGTGCACCTTGTGGGGGAAGTAGCGCGAGAGGTCTAGCGGCTGGCAAAAATTTAATAAAGAAAAATTATGCAGAAACTATTATGATAAAGTGTCGATGTAAGCCAATATAACGAACGAACGAACGAACGAACGAACGAACGAACGAACGAACGAACGAACGAACGAACGAACGAACGAACGAACGAACGAACGAACGAACGAACGAACGAACGAGCGAGCGAGCGAGCGAACGAACGAACGAACGAACGAACGAACGAACGAACGAACGAACGAACGAACGAACGAACGAACGAACGAACGAACGAACGAACGAACGAACGAACGAACGAACGAACGCGAACGAACGCGAACGAACCAACGAACGAACGAACGTCTTCCTTGCCTAGAATGACCATCGACAAACCACGAAAACGGCCGAAAGAGCCAAACAAAGCTATTCGTTTCAAAAGCACAGAACACTGAACGCAATGTATAACCGCCACTGCTATAACTAGATCGTGTCGGTAACTATGCGATCAAGCAACCAGCTTCATACGCAGGTCACTCGATGTTGAACTCTTACTGCGGCGACTCACAAGCGACGGCGTAAGTTGCAGCGAGCACGACATGATGCTTGCGCAGCGAAGGGTTTCTGATAGACCATGACGGTTATAAACGTGACGGGAGGATCAAACTACACTAATCCTAACGCAGGAAAGGTACGGTGGACGGGCACTTGTTCTCCTCAGGCAGCCCGTGTAACGCAGGTATAGGTTTCCCGAACGCAAACACCATGCCGTCTTCCCGGACGATGACGTCGATGAGACGTTTACTTTACTGACATCTTGCAGACGTAGCTCCATGACAATTCTGTGTGGGCAAATAAAATATAAATGAGGTTTTTCTAGCTTGAAAGCTTTACTTATTCAAGTTTCAGTACATTCGGCACTCATTCGTTTTCCGAATTACTGGATGTTCCTTTACAACAGTGGAGAACAATCCCCGTACCAACATTATACACACAAACGTCTGCAATTGGACCTCCTTAATTGACATGGCGATACTTCACAGGTAGGCGTAGCTACACCTGACCTTCCGCAACGTTTCGTTGAAATTGCAGATGCATGAATTTACTCAGCGTATATTTAGCTTCTAGATGGCCAGAATATGAAACACCTAGCAAGTGACAAGCTGTTTATTTACGCAGCCCTATATATATATAGCCCTGCCTTTTAGTGTATCGTCATCACTAACGTGGCTGGCTGTGGCCAAATTCCTCCATAACTGCAAGTACGACTGCGAAGTCCCTCATAAAAAGGGCTACCGAGACTTTCTACGAAACAGCACATTCAAAAGAGAAAATAGAAAAAAAATCATAATAAAGAGGCAAAAGGGAGAATTGCAAGAGGACGACGTCTTAATATTTATACATGACTCGCGAGTGCATACATCGTACCATCAATAAC